>NC_080584.1:63034171-63661671 GCF_029962835.1 Magnolia sinica
CATTAGCATGCTCCAATGATTATAGTGACCATCAAAGTGAGGAATGGCTGGCTGTATAAACTCCCTTCCGTAGTTATCTTCTGTGCTGCTGCAAGAATTTCAAAGACTGCTGCTTTGATTTATCAGGCCCAGTGGGAGCTCTGATACCAGATTGTTAGGAACTTTGATCTAAAACGAAACTAAGAAGAAGAACGCAACAAGCTGGATTGAATGAATTAGTTTTATTAACAATAACTTTGGCTTAAATAGCCATTCAATACACAATCTTAACAGAAACGAAAAAGCAGCCCACTTAGTGGAAATAAAGCCAAGTGGTAACAGAAACTTGGAACAATTCAAATACACATAAATATCCCTAAAGACTAGGACTTTATTCTTATAGAAAAACAATAGTAAACTCCTTCAGGTTCAAAGGAAAGAGAAAATGGCTGTTTTCAAGTTGTGGCAAGGGAGTGGCAGAGAGACCTGTGCAACTCAACGTTCTGATCTTAAATCGAGCCCTAAACTCCCTCAGAGCTGTCGGATGAGACTAGAAGGCTAGGATTGTGTTGCTTTGTAACGTCCTTCACCTGTGGCCGGTAATGCAAAACCAGCTGCGATTTTGATTCTGTTACGAGTGGAAGCCCTAAACCGTGTGAAACGGAGGGCTGAGATATGTCTAAATGGATGGCTAGGATTTCAAGAGTGGAGCTCACGCAGTTCACCAACCTAGTAGCAGTGAGGCATTTTCCATTTTTGGAAACATGGTTTTTCATAGTCCAAATGCATCTGGATTTATGTTTACGCATGAGTACAACTCCCTATGAAACACCCTTGGTTTTGGTCAGAGCCATGCTCCGAATATGATGGACGGTTTAGATCTTCCAAATGGCCAGTGTAGGTGGGCCACTGATCAGAACAGATGGATGCGGTCTGTTCATCACGGTGCGGGTGGAAACAAAAGAGAGAAAGGGAAATCCTCTCTTTTTAAAGAAATTTCGGGTCAACCCATTTTGACCAGGCTCCCCGGTCCCGTGCACAACGAGTGCATGCATTCCACGTGCATGCCCACTCTCGTGTGGGGTCCATAATGGTATTTGATCTGATCCACTCCGTTCATCTATTTTGTCGGCCTGTATTATGCCTAGTCAGAGAATAAAGCATATCCATGACTTAGGTGGGCCCTGCTTAACAATTTCATGTTTGAGTAGTGATTTGTGGGATGCACAGAGGCATTTCGATAAATCCAGTCTATCCATCCGTTTAGCAAGGTTAGTTAGTGTAAGGGATTAGATGTGTGGCCGATCAAAAAGGTTCATGTGGGCCATATATAATGAAGTTCATTATAAGTGTCAAATTTAGATAATCTGATGGTCGGATGGCTTCTAACTTTGATCAACCCACTTCTATGAGTCATAGGTATCCAATAATCGTTTAGATAGGGTTTTCCAGTTGAGTTTTAAAGGTTGGTTGATTAAGTCCCACTATGTTTTGATTGATGGTGCATTGATGAGTGGACGAATGGTGAACCTAATGATTTAGGTCTCGATTTGCAGATTCCTGTCAAGCCGACGGTCAAATCATCTTTACATCTGACATGCAACGTCCCTAAGGGTCATATGGTTTGTCTAGATGAAGGTTCATGGTACAGTTAGCGGCCCGATGGTCTAAGTGTGATGATCAGGTGGCGGATGTTTAAGTGGACAGTTTGGATCCAACTAATAGTGGATCTAGTGATCTAAGACCCCGGATTGATAACATATTGTTAAATCTTTCTAATAAGGTAGGATTTAGTCTTTTATCGCCATTGTGATCCTAGCAACATAGTGAGTTTCTGAGCATGAATGTCAATTTCGAGATGAAATAATTGTTTGTCTTCAAGAAGCAACGGTCAGGTGACTCGATATATGAATGAAGATTGCACTAAACAGTCAAGATAGATTGATTGAGGACCACTAGAGGATGGTGCTTGAGGCGAGTCACGTGGCCATGCACATGCAAACTAATTTAGATCTTCAAGGTAACACCCGAGTACTGAAAAATTCGGGGTGTTACAGTATATTAGACTATACACATGCATTTAGAGTTTACAAGCAAGAAATATACTAATTTAAAACAAATTGTACAATTATTGGTTTCAGTTGAGATGTGTCATGAACCTAATATTACTCTTATTATATAATCTTCCTAATGAAATGATGAAAAAATATATATATATATATATATATATATATGTATATTCAGTTAGCTTGTTAGTAACATCCACTGGCAGTACACACTCCACTGTTAGCCACCCCCACTAGGGAATCAATACCAAGACCTCAGTGTGACGAATCGTCGTATGTGTTCCTAAGAACATGATTTTGTACATTTTTCGGAGGTCTCAAAACCTCCTTGCATTTCTTCGCATATTCTAGCTTCACTCCTTTCCTCCAATTCTTCAGTCGAATCCCTTATCGCTAGTTCTTATGAACATCTTACTACATCGAAAAACCGTTTAGCAAACTCAAAACAACCAGATCATGATATGAGATCTATCTCTTTTGATAGAAATTGTCAAATCGCCGAAACGGTATCTTCACTCAATCTACCACTTGAGCTAATTAAAAATGAAAAATATTCAATGATCTCATTTTAGTAAGCATCCAAGAATGGAAGGTTAGGATTATACAAAGAATCTGACTTTTGCATCCAAGATGGCCTTCTTTAACTGAGTTTCACATTGGGCCGCCATATTCTCTATGTCAAATCCACTCCATTCATTCGGATTGTCCCATAGTGTTAGGCAAAAAATAAGCTCAATCCACAACTTAGGTGGGCCAGATAACAAGAAACCATGGGGACAAGATGAACATAGGTTTGTCTAGTATATTCCATTTAACCCGTTCATTAGAGGCCCCTTAAAGGAATATTTCCATATTACAAAGGAAATATTAATTGTTAATTCCATACATCCTATGTCTGGACAGATAGGCACCACATGATACTAAAATAATTTCTAAAAAGAATTTTATTTGGCCAAATATATGATTCGAAAACAAACTTCAATTCTTTTGAGAAATGTTGTTGATAAGCAAACATAGAAATAATATTTCCTTTCCCACACTTTCTTGAAACTAGGTTTTCCGAAAAATACAATTTTCTTTTCCATGCTTTTCATCTAAAGGCTTGCTGTTTCGTGGAATTTTAAATAAGAACATATCTTTTTGTTATTTTCAACTAAGGGTCTAACCTTTTAATACAAGGTTTATAAAGCTCAGGTTTGACTATGAAAAAAAGTGCATGGAAGTGCTTATTGTTTGTGTTGAGGCTCGGTCCGTTATGGTGTTGCCTCCTGTTATTGGTCCATGCCATTTCTCATGAAGTTATCACTCAGTAAAAAAATAAAAGGAATTTTATAAAATAGTATCTTCCTTTTATATATATAATAGTATCTCGTTAACATGACATTTACATCTTAATACATTCTTTTAAACAAGTTTTCACTATGCTACCTCGTTAGTCAAGTTATTGTCAAACTGATACCTTCCCCTTTCTATAAAGTTAGTTGAAAGAATATTTTTCCCTAAAATGATAAAAATGACCGCCAATCAATGAGATTCCTTCATAAGAATTAAATGAGTACCTACTTGTAAGCAGGTGTTATTAAAAATATATATATTTATTCTTAAAAAGGAAAAAAATCTTTGCAGATGTCCTATGGGAGATACATGATGTATCGACAAAGTCCATCCAATTTTCTAAATCATTTTAGGGCATGAGCCCAGAAATGAGGTGGATCCAAATCTCAGGTGGGCGGCGCCATTGAAAACAGTGTGATTCAATAGATGGTCGAGATTGAGCAAGCTAGAGCACCTTGACCTGAGCTATAACTCATTCAATGAAACCATCTTACCATAATTGGGCGCACTCTCCTCCCTCGAGTCTTCATCTAAGAGGGAATAATTTGGAAGATTTCTTCCAGTCAAAAGGTAAGTTGATTAACTTTAAAGAAATTAAGCCAAGATTGATAATATTAGTTTAGATAATATTTTGAACTTTATTTAGTAGTCATGCGTCACTTCTCCAAATTCCTACTCTAATGTTATTTTTTAAAATTGTTTTAATCTTGATAGAATTGGCCAACTTGAGCAAACTAGAGGTTTTGGATTTGGGACATAATCAACTCAATGGTTCCCTATTTCTGCAAGGTAAGAGCACTTGGATCTTTTCTAATAGATGCTGGATTTGAGTGTCTTTCACATGCACCTCAAAATGGCATTTGAAAATTCTCATTCTGCTATGCTTTTCATGACATAACTATTGCCACCACTAGTAGGAAAATATATTACATCTTTGTCTGATAATAATCTTTAACGTTGAAATTGATGATTGTAACTTTCCATGGAGGATTTTGATAGTATTTTACCCTCCTAGCGATGATTTTTGCTCTCGTTGTCCTTAATGAATATGTGTTATAAGCAGGACATGAGGTGCGTGCAACCTTCTTACATGTTCCTTTGTAACCCAAAACTATGTGGGGCCCACCACATATCCGTCTGGAATCCACTCCCTTGTATGTGAGCTCAAAAGTGAGACAGATCCAAAACTAAGGTGGGCCATGCCACAAGAAACACTAGGGGATTTAACACCTACCGTCAACTTCCTTGGGGCCCATAGAAGTTTTGGATCAGAATGATATTATTGTTTCTCCTACATCCTAATTGAAGTCACCTTATGAACGGATTGGATGGAATATAAGGGACCAGCATGGCCTCAGGAAGGTTTCAATGGTCTGTGTTTCCATTCTCGTTGTTTTCTGTGGTGTGGCTCACTTGAATTTTGGATCTGCCATATTTTTGGAATTACATCTTATCCTGACCTTGTGAAACTGATGGACGGAGTAGATGTTAGATGGCCAACATGATGGGCCTACAGAGCTTTGGGCTGCTCCGGCTCCTTGTAAACAAGGATTGGCAGATATAACTCGCCTTGCAACCAAAGGTTACACAGGACGTGGATTTCCTAGGAAAGCCTTTGCTGGTAGTTTTCGTGAAATTCACCTTTTCCATCTATTTTGTTAGCTTATCTTGCGACGTGTGACTAATATGAGGAAACGGATTAGCTGCTACCCCTGCCACCAGCCCGTGGCTGGTGATCGGTGCTCTATGGGCCCCACCATGATGTATATGTTTCATCCATTCTGTTCATCCATTTTTACTGATCATTTTAGGGATGTATATCAAAAAATATTAGAGAGTTATAAATCTCGGGTGGACCACACCACAGGAAAACAATAGTGATTGGATATCCACCATTAAAATCCTCCTAAGGCCCACTGTACAGTTTATTTGACATCCAATCTGTTGGTTAGATCATACAGGCCCAGATGAAGGGAAAAAACAAAGATCAGCTTGATCCAAAACTTTTATGGCCTCCAAAAGGTTTTTTAATGGTCGACACTCATTCAACACTGTTTCCTGTAATGTGGTCCACTTGAGATTGGGATATGCCTCATTTTTGGTCTCATATCATAAAATAATCTAGAAAAATAAATGGACAACATGGATGAAACACATACATCATGGATGAAACACATGCATCATGGTGAGCCATTGAAAACAGTGTGATTCAATAGATGGTCGAGATTGAGCAAGCTAGAGCACCTTGACCTCATCTATAACTCATTCAATGAAACCATCTTACCATATTTGGGCGCACTCTCCTCCCTCAGAGCCTTCATCTAAGAGGGAATAATTTGGAAGATTTCTTCCGGTCAAAAGGTAAGTTGATTAGCCGTAAACAAATTAAGCCAAGATTGATAATATTAGTTTAGATAATATTTTGAACTTTATTTAGTGGTCATACCTCACTTCTCCAAATTCATACTCTAATGTTTTTTTTTTTTTTTTTTTTTTTGTTCTTTTTTAAAATTTTAAAATCTTGATAGAATTGGCCAACTTGAGCAGACTGGAGGTTTTGGATTTGAGATATAATCGACTCAATGGTTCCCTACTTCTACAAGGTAAGAGCACTTGGATCTTTTCTAATAAATGTTGTAGTTTTTTTTTCATTATTATTATTTTTTTTCGGGTTAGCTTGTTAGTACACACCCATGTCAGTACACAAACTTCATATTAGCCACCCCTGCTAGGGATCGATACCAAGTAATAAATGTTGTAGTTGAGTGTCTTTCACATGCACCACAAAATGGTATTTGAAAATTCACATTCTGAGATGCTTTTCATGACTTTATTCAGGCCACCACTAGTAGGAAAATATATTACATCTTTGTGTAATAATGATCTTTAACTTTGAAAATGATGATTGTACCTTTTCAAGGAGGATTTTGATAATAATTTACCCTCCTAGCGATGATTTTTGCTCTCGTTATCCTTAATGAAGAGGTGTTAAAGCAGGACACGAGGTGCGTGCAACCTTCTTACATGTTCCTTTGTAACCCAAAACTCTGTGGGGCCCACCACATATCCCTATGGAATCCACTCCCTTGGATGTGAGCCCAAAAGTGAGAGATGCTACAAGAAACGCTGGGGATTTAACACCCACTGTCAACTTCCTTGGGGCCATAGAGGTTTTGGATCGGAATGATATTTTTGTTTTTCCTACATCCTAATGGGAGTTGCCTTATGAACGGGTTGGATGGATTATAAGGATCAGCATGAGCCTCAACAAGGTTTTAATGGTCGGTGTTTCCATTCCCAATCCATGAAAACTTGAATTTTGGATCTGCCACATTTTTGGAATCACATCTTAAACAGACTTTGCGAAACTGATGGGCGGAGTGGATGTGAGATGGAAAACATGGTGGGCCGTACAGAGGTTTAGGCTGCACAGGCTCTCGGGAACAAGGATTGGCCAACACTCATCTCCGTCAAAGCAGGGCAGCTGTGCCCTCGCTGGTGTGCTCGGATAAACCTTGCCTTGTAACCTTTATCAGACGGGAGGCGGATTTCTTGTGAAAGCTTTCACAGGAAGTTCCTGCTCAAAGGATTCCGGGGTGGGCCCACTGTGATATTTGTGAGAAATCCAACTTGTACATCCGTTTTTTCAATCTTATTTTAGGACATGTGAGAAAAAATAAGGTGGATCCAAAACTCAAATGAACCACAAGAGATGAAAAAATGGAGATTTAGTTTTCACCGTTGAAATATTTATATGGCCACAAAAGTTTCGTATCGGTCTAAGTATAGGTGTTTTCACTTCATCATAGTAAAAATGACCTTATAAACGGTTTGGATGGCATATAAAAATCAAGGCAGAGCCTAGGAAGGTTTCAACGGTCAGAATTCCTTTCCCTACTGTTTCATCTTATATGGTCAGTTGAGATTTGGATCCTCCTAATTTTTGGTCACATATCTTAAAATGAGCTCTAAAAATGGATGGACAGATTAGATTTCTCATAAATATCAAAGTGGACCCCACCTTGCATCCAGGAACTTACTGCCAAAGCCTTTCCCGGAAAATCCCCGTCCTATCACAGGTAACGCAGGGTGCGCGGATTTCCCTTAGCCGAAAGTTCCTACGCTGGTTTGTTAGGTGGGATCGACTCTGATGTTTTAGAGAAATCCATCCCGTTCATCTATTTTGCTAGCTTCTTTTCGGACATGTGACTAATATGAAGTGGATCCAAAACTCAAGTGGGCCACAAGAGAATCATAGGGGAAACAAATGACTACCATTGAAACTTTATTGAGCTCTACTTTGATGTTTCTGTTCCATCCAAACCGTTAATGAGGTCATTACCACTTCTATGAAGTGGAAACGCAGAAGTCCTAACCTAATACAAAACTTTTTGTGGCCATACGAATATTTCAATGGTGGTCATTGTATCCTCATGTTTCTTCTGGTGTAGCTAACTTGAGTTTTGGACCCACCTCATTTTTGGTTAAATGTCTTGAAATGATATTGAAAAACTGATGGACAGGATGGATTTCTCACAAACATCACGGTGTGCCCACCTAAAATCCCATCCCTGGCACTTTCTTTCTTGCTAAAGCCTCAAGGAAATCCGCCTCTTACACCCAGGCTCTTTGGCGTCCATTGTAACATGTGTTATATCCACTTCATCCGTACATTTCACTGGTTCATTTTAGGACATGGATATAAAAGTCAGGTAGGCCACACCTCACAAAATAGTGGGCAAGGAAATGCCAACCATTAAAACCATCTTGGGCTCACCATAGTCTTCACATACCATCAACCTATTCATAAGGTGATTCCGGTCAGGACGTGGAAAGAATACGGAATGTCAGTCTTATCCAGAACTTCACTTCTACGACACCTAAAAAAATAAAAATAAAAGGCTTCAACAGTGTGTATTTCTATCTTCATTATATCATGAGGTGTGGCTTACCTGAGCTTTGGATCTTCCTGGTATTTGGGCTCATGTCTTAAAATGACCTATCAAAATGGATGAGTAGATATAAAAAAAAAATTAAAAAATAAAAATCATGATGAGCCTCACTTAGTGTTACAAGGGATTCCTACGTGGCTATGTTATAAAGACTAATGAGATACGACATGTGTGCATTTGGAATGGTTAGTAACCCCGGTTTCACTCAAGGTAAGAAACAACAAGTACTATGTGGTCCACCATATTTTTTTAATGTAAATCCTCTCCGTCCAGTGGGTGAAGGTCTTTATTTTCGCTGTACATGCAAAAGATTTTCCAAACAAAAATGGTTTATATAAGGTGTTGCCCACTTGAGTTTCCTAGAATTTTGTCTTTTCTTTGTCTTTTTGAGTTACGCCTATTAATGTTTTTTTTATTAAAGATAAATGCCATGGTAGCCCACACACAATCATATGGTTGTCGTCATCCCCATTGTTCCCGGCCACCAAAGTTGCGTATTTGCAGATTTTTTGCCCTGAGGTCCTGACATTAAGGATAACCTGATAGAGTAGAGTTTCCATATAAAACTTGAAAAGCCCCACAGGATTTTAGATTGCCCTCCGAATTTGAAGCCATGTGAATCTCCTATTTCCTGTTGATCCACCGTGAGATCTCAATAACATCCATTACGTCATTCTGCTTTGCTTTTTCATATTCATATGGTATGTTCCACCCTAAGATTTGGATCTGCTTAATTTTTGGGTTCATGGCCTAAAAGGAGTTGTCAAAATGGATGGACCACTCCAATATACAATGCATACATAATAATGAACCACAACGATATACAGTATATACATCATGTAGTGTGGCCCATATGAGTTTTTTGATATGCTAATTTTCAAAATCCTGTGCTATTGTGGTCCTGCAAAACTGATGGACGGAGTGGATTTGTGATAGGAATCTCTATAGGCTCCACATCATTTCTAACCACATGAACTTCTTGTGCTACGTTAACAGGCCATCCATGTGGGCAAAGAAACGGAAGCGGTGCCTTTAACATGAAGTGTATATGGTGCTTTGTGGGACCCACTATGATGTATGTGTTTAATCCACACCATCTATCTATTTTTAGATAATTTTAGGACATGATCCTAAATATGAGGCAGATCCAAGATTTAGTTGGACCACACCACAGGAGACAATAGATGCTTATCATTTAAAACTTCTTGTGAGCTACAACAGTTTTGGATCAATCTTTTATATATATATATATTCCCGTCTTTTATGTCCGTGTAACCTAATCAACATGTTTCTGGAAAATAAACATAATGGTGGGCATTAAGGTGGTCCCTAGGAAGTTTTTAATGGTCGCCCTTTAATCACTACTGCTTTCTAAGGTCCACTTGAGATTTGTATCTACCTTATTTTTGGGATCATGCTATAAAATGATCCAGAAAAATGTATGGACTATATGAATAGATCATGGTGGGTCCCACATAAAACGTACAAATGACCAAGCCTATGTTACCATGCAATCAGGTACAGTGATTTTTTTTCCTTTTATAGATATTTATTTATTTATAATATTTATAATAACACATGTTTACATCTAGTTACTTATTTAATTCTTATTAAGAAAACTCATTACTTGGTGGGCATTTTTGTTATTTAAGAAAGCTGCAATCACCAACATAAGGTACCCGTTTGACAACAACTTGATTGATGAGGCATCTTAATAAAAGTTTACTTAAAAAAGGTACTCAAATGTAAATGTACTTATTATGAGATATTATTTTGCTAAATTTTCTTTCCAATAACCGGTCAAAAATCAGTTTTAACTTTGAATTAAGAAAACGCTAATGAAATCGGAAGGAATTAAGAAGCCTACTCAAAATGGCCATTTTATCCTTGTCAAGGATAGGTGTTACGCTAGGAAGCCGATCGGGTGTTACCCAGGTAAAACACCGAAGTGCGTTAGCCCACTTTGATATATATATTCATGCCAGCCATCAATTTTCTAACTCATTTTAGAGCATAATTGCAAAACTAAAGCAGATCCAAATCTCAATTGCACTACAACATGGGAAATAGTTTTCATTGACCATTAAAAACTTCTTGTGGGCCATGAAATTTCGAAGCAAGATGATATTGGTGTATTCCTTTCACCCAAGTCTGTGTGACATTGTCAACAGGTCCAACGTCTAATAAACATGACAGTTGGCTGTTAGAATTTTTATTGGTGAGTGTTCAATAACCACTCTTGCCTGCGGTGTAGTTCACTTGAGATTTGGATCTGCTTGATTTTTATTTATTTTTTTATACTGTCTTAAAATGAGCTGGAAAATTCCATGGAGGGCATTCATATACAAAACATACATTAAGATCTGTGTCACAATCAAGGAAACTCACACTCGGTAACACACAACAACACTAGCGGTTGTTTTGTAAGAGTGGTAATGTATGTGTTGTATATCCACACCATTATAAGTTTTTCCAGCACATTTTAGAGCACAGTCCCAAAACTGATATCTACACAATAAAGGAAACGGTGATCATTTTGACCATTAAAAACTTCTTGTGGACCATGAAAGTTTTCGATCAAGCTAATATTTGTGTTTTCACTTCATCTAAGTTTGGTGTGATTGGATGGAAAATAAATATTACTGTAGCTCCTCAAATTCGAAGGGATATTTTTTTTCCTGATTTCCTAAGATCAACTACCAAAATAGATTCGAGGAGTGAATGTCATTGAGATGTCATAGTAGGCCCCAGCTTTGATGCACTAGCAGTGTCATAAGAATCAGTAAATAGGACATTCAATGAAGGGAAAATACAAATATGATCAGCTTGATTCAAAACTCTTGTGGCTCCCAAGAAGTATGTAATGGTGGGCGTACAATCACCACTATTTCCTATGGTGTGGTCTACTTGAGATCTAAACATACATCATTTTGGGCTCATAACAATAAATGACCTAGCAAAATGGATGGATGAGGTGGATAAAACACATGCATCATGGTGGGAGCAGCCACAAAGCAATGACAGTAGATATGCTCCTAGTGACACTATCAATAGGCAATTCGCATGCGCGGAAGAAAATTTTGATACTCTAGCATTGTATATTAGACTATACACATGTATTTAGAGTTTACATGCAAGAAATATACTAATTTAAAACAAATTGTACAATTATTGGTTTCAGTTGAGATGTGTCATGAACCTAATATTACTCTTATTATATAATCTTCCTAACGGAATGATGAAAATCTATTAAATAATTAAAAATGAAAAATATTCAATGATCTCATTTTAGCAAGCGTCCACAAATGTAAGGTTAGGTTTATATAAAGAATCTGACTTCCACTCTGTGAGTTTGGGACAATGGCTTCTACAGTCTAATCAGCTTAATTTAAGCTAATCAGTTCAATGTAAACAATTTCTAAGGGGCGAGATGACTTTCTTTAACTGAGTTTCACATGGGGCCACCATATTCTCTATGTCAAATCCACTCCATCCATTCGGATTGTCCATTAGTGTTAGGCAAAAAAATAAGCTCAAACCACAACTTAGGTGGCCAGACAACAAGAAACCATGGGGCCAAGATGAACATAGGTTTGTCTAGTATATTCCATTTAACCCGTTCATTAGATGCCCCTTAAAGGAATATTTCCATATTACAGAGGAAATATTAATTGTTAATTCCATACATCCTATGCCTGGATAGATAGGCATCACGCAATAATAAAAAGAATTTCTAAAAAGAATTTTATTTTGCCAAATATATGATTTGAAAACAAACTTCAATTCTTTTGAGAATTGTTGTTGATAAGCAAACATAGAAATAATATTTCCTTTCCCACACTTTCTGGAAAACAAGGTTTTTGGAAAGATACAATTTTTGAAAAATGCGTTTCGTGGAATTTTAAATAAGAACATATCTTTTTGTTATTTACAACTAAGGGTCTAACCTTTTAATATCAAGGTTTATAAAGCTGAGGTTTGACTATGAAAAAAAGTGCATGCTCATTGTTTGGGTTGAAGGCTCAGTCCGTTATGGTGTTGCCTCCTGTCATTGGTCCATGCCATTGCTCATGAAGTCACTCAGTAAAAAAATAAAAGGAATTTTATAAAATAGTATCTTCCTTCTATAAAATAGTATCTCATTAATATGACATTTACATTTTAATACATTTTTTTAATCAAGTTTTCACTATGCTACCTCGTTAGTCATGTTATTGTCAAACTGATACCTTCCCTTATTTTTCTTTAAAGTTAGTTGAAAGAATATTTTTTCATAAAATGATAGAAATAACCACCAATCAAAGAGATTGCTTCATAAGAATTAAATGAGTACCTACTTTAAAAAAAAAAAAAAAAAAAAAAATCTTAAAATGGAAAGAATCTCTGCAGATGTCCTATGGGAGATACCATGATGTATCGACAAAGTCCATCCATTTTTCTAAATTATTTTAGGGCATGAGCCCAGATATAGAAATGAGGCAGATTCAAATCTCAGATGGGCCGCGCCATTGAAAACAGTGTAATTCAATGGCCACCACTAAAAACTTTCTAATGCTCACCTTAAAGCCCATACAACATGGTGATTATGTCAAACAGACCTAGATGAAGGCAACAAACAAATATCGGCTTTATCCAAAACTTTTATATCCCAGAAGAAGTTTTTAATGGTAAGCATTCATGGCCACTATTTTTATTTTTTATTTTTTTGGTTTTTTTGGTTTTTTTTGTAATTATTATTTTTATTATTTTTTAACATCGCCGCTATTTTCTATGGTGTGATACATTTAAGATTTAGATCTACCTCTTTTTTGCGTTCTTGCCAGAAAATGATATGTAAAAATGCATAGATATTGCGGATTAAACACATACACTATGGTAGAGCCCACCTACCTTATGCAATCCAGTTGAAGGTACAGCTTTGGTGTCTTTGCCCCATGCGGAATGCGGGGAGAAGTTCATGTAGTACAGAAATGTTGTGGGGCCGCAGGAATTCCCTACACAAATCTACTCTGTCCATCCATTTTTAAAGATCACATACAAGTACAGGAGTCTAAAGATTGGGCAGATCTAAAATTCATGTAGACCGCGTCACATTAAACGATGGGAATGTAAATGTCCGCTGTTGAAACCTTATTAGAACATAGCATGAGTTTTATTGGTTATCCAAACAGTTCATAAGGTTATTATTACTCAGAAAAATTGTAGGCACAAATATCGTCCTGATACAAAACTTCTGTGACCCTCATGAAGTTTCCATTGGTGACATCCAATTCCTACTTTTTCAGATGGTGTTGTCCACATAAACTTCGTATCTCACTGATTTTCAGATTCTAGTTCTTTCGTTCTCTTGAAAAATTGATGGACAGAGTAGATTTGTTATGAATATCTATATGGACCCGACACAGTGTCAAACTAGTGGAAGACCAGGGAGCACAGGTAACCTAATACAAAATCTTTAATAACCTGATTAATGAAGTAGCTTAATTAAAACTTAATTGAAAAGGTGCTGGGATGTAAATAGAAAACTAATGAGGTACTATTTTTTCAAAATTAAAAAAATAATAATAAAAAATAATATGGTTAGGTATTTACATACACTTTGGTGATATAGGTATTTCTCCTGTCTGTGCCACGCTTTTCTCACATTGCTAGCAACTGACGTATTGACGTGGCACTTCTGTGGGCCCACCATGATACATTTGTTATATGGCCATACCATCAATCTAATATGCAAGATCATTTTTGGGAATGAAACCTAAAGCCAAGCATATCCAAAGTTCAAGTGGATCACATCATAGAAATCAACGGGATATATAGAAACCTTCCAAGGGCCTACCGTGATGTTTATTAGTCCCAAAGACACGGATGAAGGTACAACGTAAATATCACCTTCATCCAAAACTTTTTCAGCTTTTTGTGGTGTGGTCCACTCAGCCCTGGATATCCTTCAATTTTGAGATCATGCCCAAAAATAAGTTAAACGAAATGGATTGATGGTGAGAATAAAGTCAAATATACTGCAGTCGGTCCCACAATGTCCTTACCCCAAGAAGGATCCCACAACGTCCTTACCCCACGAAGGGTCCCACAATGTCCTTGCATCACCAAAACGAATACGCGGGTCAACAGCCAGGCAACTAGGGTCAAAGCATTGTGAGCCCACCATAATGTAGTGTTCTATCCACTCTGTCCATCCATTTTTCTAGCTCATCTTAGGACGTGAGTTTATGATCTAGATCCCAAAAATCAAGTAGACCACACAACAGGAAAAGGTGGAGGATTGAACTCTTACAGTTGAAATCTTCTTGGAGGCCATGGAAGCTTTGGATCAAGCTGATATTTGTACTTTCCTTCATCAAGGTTTATGTGACCTAATTAGCAGGTTAGATGGCAAATAAATATTACAGTTGGCCCGAGAAAGTTGCCGTAACCAATCCGATTCTAGAGAGCAAATTTCCAGTAGGTTTCTTTTTTTTTTTTTTGTTTTTTTTTGTACATACGCACACTCACGCCTATGGGATTTCACCACCGATGGGTACTCGAACCCTTGACCAAGTGTTGAAACTCCTAAGAGTCTACCACTAGAGCAAGAGTAAGTACCTGTGGAACATGCCACATGAAACAATGGGAATTAGATGCCTACCATTGAAAATTTCTTAGCTCAAAAGAAGGCTTCAGTCAAGCAGATATTTATGTTTCCTTTCGTCTAGATTGGTGCAACCTTATGAAAATGTTAGATGGCAAATAAATGTCATGGTGGACCGTAGAAAGGTTTCAATAGTAGTTAATCAATCCCCTTTTCTTTCTATGTTGTGGTTCATAATTTAAGCTTCGCTTCTACTTCTTTTATGAATCATGCCCTAAAATAATTAGACAAGATGAATGGACGGTGTGGATCAAACTCATACATAATGGTGGGCCCAAAGAAATTCCATACGTCATTCTCTCTCCAGCGAGAAAATGGGTGTGTGAAAGAAGAAATACCTACATTTGTGAGAAAATAAATGAATCGGAAGGGATAAAACACTTACATCACAGTGGGCCCCACAGAGCCCTGCCCAGGATGGATTGCATCTTATCCATCCGGGCGGGGGTAGGATGCAATCCACGTCCACCTCACACCAGCCATACCAGCCATATAGCTAGACGCGGCCGCGTCCTACCCCCACCCAGACGGTAATCCGTCCAGGCAGGGCTCTGTGGGGCCCACCATGATGTAAGTGTTTTATCCACGTCGTTCAATGATTGTTTCAGATAATTTTAATATGTGAACCAAAAAATTAAGCAAGTCCAGCGCTTAAGTGGACCACACCAATGGAACCTGCAGTGATAATGACACCCACCGTTGAAACCTTTCTAAGGGCCTACATGATTTTTTTTTACCATACAGCCTATTTATAAGGTCATGTAGACGTGGATGAAGTGAAAACACAAATATCAGCTTGATCAGAAACTTCTCCAACTCCCAAGAAGTTTTTAATGGTGGAGGTTTAATCCCCACTTTTTGGTCCACTTAAGCCTTGGACCTGCCTCATTTTTTGGTTCACATATTAAAATTATCTGAAAAAAGTGTTGAATGGCATAGATAAAACACTTAAATCACAGTGGACTCCATAGAGCCCCGCCCGGATGGATTGGGGTATGAAGTAATCCGCGTCCCACATAACTGATATAACTGCTGTGCTGTATTGACGTAAGCAAGTTCTGTGGGTCTAATCATGAGGTATATGTTATATCCAAACAGTCCATCCACTTTACGAGCTCGTCGTAATGCTTGAGACGAAAAATACGACAGATCGAACTATCAAGTGGACCACACTACAAAAAGCAGTGGGGGATTAAACATCTACCATTGAAACCCTTTTTGGGGTCACAGAAGCTCTGGATCAATATGAAAAAAAAAAATAAAATTCCCTCTTAATTCAGGTCTTGTGACCTCATGAACTGATTGGATGGAAAATAAACGTTATGGTGTAAGAATTGGTTAACAGTGAAAATCATTATCTCCGCTGCTATCTGTGGTGTGGTCCAGATGATCTTTGGATATGATTCATTTTTTTGGATAATGCTCTAAAATGATTTCTAAAAATATATGAACGGTATAGATATAATAAATACATCACCGTGAGGCCATGTAACTTTGATCTCATTTGAACGAACAACTCGGAGCTCGAGGAGCGCCAGTGCTCGTCTTCGCACGGCACGTACCTACAGCAGCTATATAGCTGCTGTGTGGTACACCAGCCAATCCCCTTCCGTCCTGAGACAAAACCGTGGGACCTCTGCAACATCTCAGTAACATCCATGACACCGTCCCGCCGTTCTGTTTTGCCAGCAGATGTCAGGAATGAGGGAAAAATTAGGCAAATCCATAACTCAAATGGCCCACACCACAACAAATAGTACTGTGCGAAGTGCCCACCATTGATCAAATGGTATACTGTGAATCGTTATAGACTCATACAATTAAATGAAAAAAATCAATGGAATAGATCATTAAACCATGGTCCGAGTTGCATAATCAGATTGTTAAGGTCAATCAATGGTTTGGATCAGAAAACCTTAGGTCCACTTGCACAGCGTAAATGGGCCACACATACATGGTTAAATAGTTAATGTTCATGGTGCATTTAAATTCGTCTGGGACCATGCGCACTGTGGGACCCACATGCATGATCAGATGGTAATTATAGATCAATGGACTGGATCATTAAATCATAGACCCACGGCATGGGACGCGGATTAGATACTGACAGCTTGAGTAGCGAGACGCGCTGCGGAAGTGATGTCACCAAGTTCTGTGGACCCCACTATAATGTATGTATTGTATCCACAGCGTCCATCCATTCTAAGATATCATTTTAGGGTACGAGCCAAAGAATAAGGCAGATCCAAATCTGTAGTGGACCCCAACATAGAAAACAGTAGGGAGAGTGATTCCCACCATTTAAAACTTCCTGAGGCCCACCATGATGTTTATTTGAAATCCAACCTATTCACAAGTTAACAAATATATAAAATAAGGGAAAACACAAATATAAGCTTGATCCAAAACTTTTGTAGCCTTTAGAAGTTTTTAATGGTGGGCGTCACTCTCCCCACTGTTTTCTGTAGTGGGGTCCACTGGAGATTTTGATTTGATTCATTCTTTGGATCTTGCCTTAAAATGATCTCTCCAAATGAATGGACGGCCTAGATACAAAACATACATCATGGTGGGGCCACAGAACTTGGTGATGTCACTTCAGTAGCTAGTCTCGCTACTCAACCTGTCAGTAGCTAATCCGCCTCCCACGGCGTGTACAGTGAGCCATTAAAGCACTATCAGCCCATGTGTTTGTAAATATGGATGATTGAAATAAAATCATGCGTAAAGCGTTTACAGTGAATCGAGTTCACAGATGGATCTATATTGCTTTATTATTATAGCTACTAAAAATAAATAGAATTTCATCAGAGCTACTGTCCACTCGATCCATCCCAGACTTCCGTATGATCAGAAATACATGGCAACCATGAAAAAACTACACTATTTAGATGATTCTAGCCCATCCATAACTCATAGTCTACGTAACTATTAGAACATTCAGAGCACAGTATCTTTTACCTGTAGTGTGAGATTTTAATTTTTAATTTTTAGTTTTTATTTTTTATTGAAAGGTAGGAGCACACCACCTGATTTTTTTAGTGATACCTTAATTACATTGTTCATTTTTGCAGATTTGTGCAATCTTGAGAATCTCCAAGAACTGGATCTTCAAGGAAATGAATTGGAAGGGAGCCTTCCTCCATGTCTCAGCAACTTGTCATCCCTCCAACTACTTGATCTCTCCGCGAATAGACTCAGTGGGCAAATCTCCTCATCTCTCATCTCTAACCTCACAATGATCCGGTTCCTTTCTCTCTCCCCCAACCGCTTCGAAGGGTCTCTCTCATTTAGCTCATTTGCTAATCTTTCCAAGCTCGAGGTTGTGGAACTTTCAGTACTGGAAGGTGCATATCCTGAGGGCGATGTTATAACTTATCCCAATCAGTTGGAGGTTGAAACTGAATCCACACATTGGGTTCCTAAATTCCAGTTGAAAGTCCTCCACTTATCAAACTGCAACATCAACAAGCTCACTGGTACCATTCCCACCTTCCTTTCCAGCCAACATAACCTGATATCATTAGACCTTTCCCACAACAACATGAAGGGAAAGTTCCCATCTTGGTTGTTAGAGAATAATGAAAGACTACGAGTTCTAGACCTAGGAAGCAATTCCTTAGTCAGCCCATTCCATCTGCCAACTCATTCTAGAAACCTGGATTTATCATTGTTGGACGTCTCCAACAACCAAATCTACGGACAACTTCCTGAAAATATCGGCTCTCTCCTTCCAAATATAGAATACTTAAACATGTCTACAAATGCTCTCCATGGTACCATTCCTCCCTCGGTGGGCAACATGACACAAATTTATACTTTAGATTTGTCGAGAAACAAATTTTCGGGAGAAATACCAGAGCAATTGGCCATTGGTTGCATCTCATTGAAAAATTTGAAGCTATCAAACAATAGATTACAAGGCCCAGTGTTTCCGACTCATTCGAACTTGATACAGTTACAGTATCTGTATTTGGATGGGAATATATTCACGGGGAAGATCTCAGCTGGTATATTCAAAAGCCCACAACTAGAGATTTTGGATGTTGGTAAAAACAACATATCCGGTCATCTTCCTACACAGATTGGGAACTTTACTGAATTGAAGTCGCTTTCTATGTCAGATAATTATTTGGAAGGTTCCATTCCAGTCGAGTATTGCAACCTCTACAGTCTTTCCCTTTTGGACCTATCTGAAAATAGAATTTTTGGACCCATACCTTCTTGCTTCAATCTATCTTTGAGCTTCTTACATTTGCAAGGAAATGAGCTTACAGGATTCATGCCAAATGCTTTATCCAAAATCTCCTCCCTTGTTACATTGGACGTCAGGAACAACAAGATATTTGGTAATATTCCAAGTCGGATTGGTTCAATTTCTAATTTAAGGGTTCTTCTCCTCAGAGGAAATAATTTGCAAGGTCGCATTCCCACGCACTTATGTCAACTGAAGAACATCAGTATATTAGATCTTTCACATAATAATCTCTCTGGGCCAGTACCGCCATGCTTTGGTAATATGACATTCGGGAGGGCAAGAGTAACAGACTTTCTAACTTTTGTTGTCTCTCAAGAGACCTATGATGGCTATTTAGATTTATTCCATGGACGTGGATATCGTATTGATATTAGTGTGCCTATGAAACTTTCCTATGCGGCATCAAGTAACGAAGAAGT
The DNA here is from genome assembly GCF_029962835.1 of Magnolia sinica. Taxonomy (NCBI): domain Eukaryota; kingdom Viridiplantae; phylum Streptophyta; class Magnoliopsida; order Magnoliales; family Magnoliaceae; genus Magnolia; species Magnolia sinica. The sequence continues at coordinate 63,053,827 of NC_080584.1, forward strand.
GGAGTTTATAACAAAGAGGAGGTCTGAAACTTACAAGGGCAACGTTCTTTACTTTATGTCTGGTTTGGATCTGTCATGGAACCAGTTAACAGGTGAAATCCCCCCTGAAATTGGACATCTAACTGCTATTCATGCATTGAACTTGTCCCATAATCAATTGACTGGACCAGTTCCAGAAACCTTCTCAAACCTAAAACAGATTGAGAGCATGGACCTTTCTTACAACAGATTGAGTGGGAAAATTCCTCCTCAACTTACTGATCTCAACTTCCTATCTACATTCACAGTGGCCCACAATAACTTATCTGGTAGGACACCTGACATGAAAGGGCAGTTTAGCACCTTTGGAGCAACCAGCTATGAAGACAATCCTCTACTCTGTGGTCCACCGCTGAAGGGTTGCTTCTCTACTTCTCTGCTACCACCTTCAATGCCAACAACATCAGAAGAGGAGGAAGACAGTTATGACATAATCTTCTATGCATGCTTTTCGGCGTCCTGCACCATCTCGTTCTTGGTTTTCATCTCTCTTCTCTACATCAACCGCTACTGGCGAGGTCTATATTTCTATATGGTCGATGCTTGTATCTATTCATGCTATTATTTTGCTATAGAAAGCTACTATTTTGCTTTAGACAACCTTCGCAAGGTTTTCCCCTGGCTACTTGCATAACCTTCAAGCCAGAACAGTTTCTCCCTGTAACTCAAATTGTAAGACAATATAATAAGCATGTTCATGGAAGACGGTGCTTTTATTTCAAACCAAGTTTCCCTTTTTACTGCGTTTGGTTGTGCAATGAACTGAACTAATAATGAGTAAGTAAACCGGGTATGAACTTCTATTTGGGGCAAGCTGGTTGAGTTTGCAAAATTCAAGTAGAATAGGATCATTCAAATGAATTTTTCATATGGCAAGTGTCCTCAATTCCATGAAGTTACAAATCTGAGTAGGCCAGGGTACAATTTATTGTTTTCTACCAACATCGAATGCATTTAGATATGATCTTTTGAGCAAACCTGTTTCCGGCCAAATACAAATGCTCTGACATAGTCAAGTTGGAATGTTGAAACCAATGGGCCTTGTAACATATTGTTCAATAGCTGCAAAAGTTTTAATGAGATGCAACCCGTAGCCATGCGCTTTCTGGTATCTCTTTAGAAATTATTTCACCACAAATCTAAATAGAACATTCAACTCATGTGAACGATCAAGGAATACTACAAGGCAGATGATTTGTTGCAATGTTAATTTAAATTCAGAAGGTGAAAACTGATGTTTCAAGGAAATTGTCCGTTGATATCCAAGGATGATATTTTCCTTTGAATGCTAATCATCTCCTTATCCCTTTTCCTGTGGGCCATTGAATATAAAAGGTTAGTATATAGCAATAGTCAATCTAGAGGTTAATATCTCCCAACAAATCACATGTTTGGATCACCAAACCATGACCCCACAAGCACAGTATGCTGATAACCAGATCCTATAAAGAGACCGACACCAGGCTTTTTTTTTTTTTTTTTTTTTCAAAAAGAAAAAGGGAATTGATTTCTTGAAGGCAACAATGTACATCCGGGCGGACCCCACAAAAAGAAAGGGGAACAGCCTATCATATGCACCCTAAATAAAAAAAAAACAGAGCAACCAATCAAGCCAAAACCATTGCCCAAAGACCTAGATAGCTGAGCAGACGAACTTTTGTTTCATACTCGCTGCTCCTGACAGTGCGGCTTTATTCTTGATGGGGATGATCATATGCATATTTGGCACTCTTATCTAGAGCCGTCTATTTTCTAAAGTCTCAGATGAAATGGTGGTGATCATGTATTTGAAATGACATTTTAGAAGCGTAGTCAGTCCACGATGGACCCTATGGAATGGATGGCTCAAGTTTCATTGATCAGACCTATTTTAATAAGAAGCATTTTTTTTTGAGTGGAAGCGGATTGATCTTGTCTCCACCTTCACAGACTCAGTTGAGGCAAGGCTCCGTAGGGCCCACTATAATGTATGGTCTTATCCACCCTCTCCAGCCATTATTTATGTATTTATTATTTTTTTTTTTAAGAAAAGAGCTGTGTATATTTTAATTCATGGAAAAAACTTTACAATCAGCAGCGTTGGACACAAGCTAACCAAAGGAGGCCTGGCCGCCACGCCATACAGACCCAGGACTGGTACAACCAAAAAAGAGAAAAATCTCATGACTCCCGAAATGTCTCAATACCCGCTTTGTCGAGAAAACAGTCCCCTGATGATTTGAGGGAGGGCTTGCGTTCTATCCGTCAAGAAATTCCCCTGGTTGGCCGCCCCTGCAAGAGCAAGCCCATCCACCGGACCATTAATTTCGCAGGGGATGAGAGATATGGAAAAAGTCCCTTTGACCTGAAGAGCCTTAATCCTCTGTAACCAATAGCTCCATTTCCAGTCAAGAATCGCGTTTACCTTAAGAGCCTCCACCACAAATGAAGAGTCGGACTCAATGAGAACCCGGTGAAATTTTCGGGAAATAGTTTGAGACATACCGTCATGGAGAGCCTATAGTTCAGCCCAGTTATTCGAGCCAACACCGTAGCCGGAATAAAATACAAAAATCAGATCGCCGTTGGAGTCCCTGCAGACGCCCCCAACCCCTGACGGACCTGGGTTACTGGCTGCTGCACCGTCTACATTCAGTTTAACCAAGCCTCCAAGAGGTCTGTCCCATTTAACAAAATGGTAAGACTTTGGAAGAGGAGGGTTAATTGGGATGCCAAGCCAGTGGAACGTGTGATGGGAGGTTGGGGAGCCAGCAAACATTTTTCCAATTAGCCACCTTACACGATTTATCACCTTTCTGCTGTTAGGCAAGGTCCCATCAAATTTGGTTGCGTTCCTAGCTTTCCATAATTCCCATACAATCAGGCACGGTGTGATGCGGCGAAGGAGGTGTGGCCGGCCACTTGGAAGATTTGAATGCCACCATAGGAAGAAACGGTTCCCAATCAATGGCGAAAGAGGGATCAGGAGATAAAAATTGTCACTAAATTCCTTCCAAACTTTGGATGCAAGGGCTCCTTTGATGAACAGGCGTTCCAACGATTCACATGGAGAGAAATCTTGTTCATCATCACAACAAACACATCTAGACGTGAGGGAGATTCCCCGAGATTGGACCCTGTCATCAGTTGGAATGGCCCCTTGGAAGATCCTCCAGAGAAATGTTGAGATTTTGTATGGAATCTTAGGATCCCAGATGCGTTTGGCCCAAACAATACCCTGCCCAACTATTCTGCAAACAGCCCACCTAGATTTAACTATATAAATACCAGAGCGATTGTGTGGCCAAACTAAACAATCGGACTGATCTGAAGTGTAAATCCCCGCCTGAATGATGTGATCTAAATCCCCTGTAGGAAGTAAGTCGAAATCCGGCGACTGAGGATTGATACCATCATGTGAGACGAAGTCGCTAACTGACATGTGGAGCATGTCATCAGGAATTGGTTGAGTCGCCCAGTCAGCAAGCCGCCCAATACCAGTCCAATTGTTGTGCCAGAGGTTGATAGAGCCACGCCCCACCTTCCACTGTAAGTTCCTATTCAAAACAGGGGACAGGGAGAGGACGTGTTTCCAGAGGGGGGAGGGGGGAGAAAGGGGGGAAGCAAGCGTACTCTGTTGAAGGTGGCCATATCTGGAGGTGACGTAATCAGCCCAAAGACTGCTTCTGCTCTCTATTTTTGCCGTCCAAACCATTTTCAATATGAGAGCAACCATAACCTCTCTAAGTTTTCTAATACCCAGTCCACCTTCTCTTGGCCTGGATATTTTGCCCCAGTTAATCCAATGACATTTTGATTTTCCTTCCTGCCAGCCCCATAAAAAATTGGCAAAACAACTGAGTAGGTATAGAGGTCGCAGACTCCATCCTCTCCAGCCATGAATATTTTTAGCTCATTTTGAGGGAGAATTTGAGGTAGATCCAAGGCTCAAGTAGACAACAACAAAGTAAGCAACCGTGATAATAATGACCTCCGTTACCACCTTCCTAAAGCCGACCGTGATGTTTATTTGCCAATCATTATGTTCATAAGGTCACATGGACCTTGAGGAAGGGAAAACACAAACATCAGCTTGATCAAAACTTCTATTGCTCACAAGAAGTCTGAAGTTTAATGGTAGAAGTTCAATCTCCAATTTGTGGTCTACTTGAGCATTGGATCTGCCTAATTTTTAGTCTCAAATCCTAAAATGATCTACAAAATGGATGGACAACATGATAAACTCCATACATCACAGTGAACCCCACAGGACTAAGTCCATCCAGTCTCGGATAGGACGCATGGGTTGGACCCAATGGCTCATCCGTATGGATTTATTGCACTCTTTGATTTGAAATCCCTATCGGATTTTATATATATATATATATATATATATATATATATATATATATATATATATATATATATATATAGCAGATACTTTAGACAGAAACTCAAACCAAATGTTGGTGTGGAATTCCGCTTATCGTTGTAGAACCATTTGACCCTCAAGTGCAATGTGCGGTTGCACGCAAGAGGAGACTCCCACTGATGCTTGCTAGTATGAGATGAGAATCATTCATCAAATTGCTTGACCACACATGCCATGCGTGATCCAAATAATTCTTAAGGTGCTTGGCAGCATGCACCATGTGAAATCTAAGTTAGTCATTTGGTAGTCTGCACCACATGTGTGATGGATGGATAAGATCATTGTATGGAATGTTGTAAGTGCTCTAGTTGTATGCTCCTTTGGTTGTCAAATTTTGTAGTGCCAAAACCTCAATCCATGTCTTGTATAGCTCATTAGTATATATGTTCAAGTCATTGCATATGAGTTCAAGACATTGCATCACCTCTCTAAATACTTTACTTCAAGTCAAGAACGAAGAACTACTTCAAACCATTTCAAGAAATGCAAATATAAGCTAGAACGAAAGAAGAGATCTTGTTTAAAGACTCAAGTTAGTGTGCAACTCAAGATGAAGTGTAATTCAAGCTCTAAAAGATCTTAAGTCGTCTCAAGCTTCACAATCTTCAAAGGTCAACTATCATCTGAAGAAATGAAGTCTTGATGTTCATACCTCATTTCAAGGTATGATTGACCTTAGATTGACTTTAGGGTAGGTCATTTTATATACATAATTCAAATTGAATTACTTTACATGTATTTGGACTGTTCTAAGACTAATCTTGAACTCTATTCGACTAGTCCTAGCACTGGCTTGACCAGTCCAAGAAATTTTAGGACCAATCCTAAGTTGTTACAATTTTTTAGAATTTTTTGGTTGAGCTACGACCAGTCCCGGCATCTACTTGACCGGTCGTAAGAATAGTGATGACTCGATCCAGGACCAGTCGTGCACCTGCGACTCAAACTACAGTGACCAAACTTGGTGCCTCACGACCAGTCGTAGGATGGTCATGACCAGTCGTGGAGGTGTCACGACTAGTCGTGGAGGTGTCACGACCGATCATGGAGTGCCTACGACTAGTCATGAAATGATTTTATCTGATCACACTCAAATATTCAAAAATCTTCTTGACCTACGACCAGTCGTAGTGTCTTCAGGACCAGTTGAAGATGCGATTTCTACAACTATAAATAGAACACGAATTTCAGAGTTGAACAATTGAATTCAAGTAAAATTAAGGTATCACTCTGAGAGATAAGTTGTGTTCTTTTTAAGCTATATTATGTATATTTAAAATTCTCTTTTGTTAGCTTTATTGATTTGATTTTATTTCTATATTCCAATCTAAATTAAAAAGAGAAATTATTATATTCCTTCTTCTTGGAATCAAAATCAAATATAGCTAGCCCAACTGGTTTAATTTAAAATCAATTAGAACCTAGAACCATTTTAAAGTGAGTATTGGACATTGAACTTCTATATTCGAACTTCTACTCCGATTGGTTCTTCCGGGCTGCTACAAAAGGAGAAATCCAGGTATTTTACATTATTGTAAATTTCTTTCTTTTGGTTTTATTTGAGATTGAGCCAGAAAAATCTCATTGTGTTTGGTTATCTGAGGAGAGCCAGAAAACTTAGAAGTAGGGCTTTTGAATTGTGTAAGCCCATTTGAAAGACACAATTGTAAAGGTTTTAGGTGAACCTGACAAACCTATTTTCATAGTGAATGCTAATATTCCCTGTGTGAGGATATTAGGAGTGGAGTAGCAAGCTGTGTGGCTGTTGTTTAACAGTTGGTGTACACATAGGCGAACCGCTATAACTCTTTGTATTTTGTCGATGTGTGATTTATTTTTCATATCTTTTATCATTCAAAGTTGTGGGATGTATGTGTGGATGTGAATGTCGTAATATTTACATTTCAAGTATTGTGGGGAATGTTGTAATAGTTTAGAACTTATTTCTTGTTATTTCCTTTATTTCCTTTCAGTTTGAGTTTTTGATATTCAAATTGTTCTAGTAAGGTTGTCCTGCCATAAACCCTTGGTTTTTATGGTGTAAGGTTGTCCTTAGAACAACATTGGTATCATCCTCTCTCTTCTAGTATTTGAGGTTGCTTTACATTTCCATATTTTGATTTGTTTAACGTGCTATCTTTCCTTTATTCATTTAAATTCCGCTGTTAAAGTTTTAATTTGGCTTAGTCCTATTCCCCCCCCCCCCCCCCCCCATAGCTTGGACATATAGCTTGGCCTTTTTCAAATGTCCGTGGTATCGGTAGCCAATGGGCGTTATGGACGGCAAAGCGGATAATCAGAAATCACGATCCTTGCATTGTGGCATTACTTGAGCCAATGCTAGGTGATGAGAAGTGAATCCGAACAGGTCTAGCATTGGGTTTTCACTTTTGCTTGTCGAATGGTCCAGAGGGTGGAAAGATATGGGTATTCTTCAAGTCTCTTCTTTGGTTGTTTTTAAATCTGATTAGTGTTTATCGATTGTAGCTTCGGTGTAGAATTGCGCTTCCCCGCTTCATATCACATTCGTATATGCAGGGTGTGCTAGGATTTTGAGGAGAACGCTATGGTCGGATCTGGCTCTCCTCTCGGCTTCGATGCATGGTCCTTGGGCGGTATGCAGTGATTTCAATGCAATCTTAGATGAATCTGAAAGGAGTAGGAGGGCTACGAACAGAGCTTCCTCTACAGATTTTGTCAATGCAATTCGCTCCGCGGGCCTCCAAGATGCGGGTTTTACTGGAACCTTCTTACACGTTCCTTTGTCAACCAAAACTCCGTGGGGCCCACCACATGTCCGTATGGAATACACTCCCTTGGATGTGAGCCCAAAAGTGAGACAGATCCAAAATTAAGGTGGGCCATGCCACAAGAAACGCTGGGTGATTTAACACCCACTGTCAACTTCCTTAGTGCCCATAGAAGTTTTGGATCCGAATGATATTATTGTTTTTTCTACATCCTAATGGAAGTCACCTTATGAACGTGCTGAATGGAATATAAGGGATCAGCATGGGCGTCAGGAAGGTTTCAATGGTTTGTGTTTCCATTCTCATTGTTTTCTGTGGTGTGGCTCACTTGAATTTTGGATCTACCACATTTTTGGAATCACATCTTATCCTGACCTTGCGAAACTGATGGGCGGAGTAGATGTTAGATGGCCAACATGGTGGGTCTACAGAGCTTTGGGCTGCACCAACTCCTTGTAAACACTCACGTGTCAAAGCAGGGCAGCTACTCTCTCGCTTCATGCACGGATATACCTTGCCTTGTAACCAAAGGTTACACGGGACGTGGATTTCCTTGGAAAGCCTTTAGCTGGTAATTGGTATACTAAGTTACACGGGCGGGACTCAACAAAAAGGAACTGGGCCTCACCTATCATATAAGCCCAACAAAGGCCACCAAAAAAAAAATGACAAAGGCCACCTAATGAAATATGCAATGACGAGGGGGTTAGGAGGACTTGACGGACCCCAGCCCCACCTTATCTAGGAACACCAGCCCACAAATCTCCTGGGGCAGCTAAGCTGAGCTAGCAAAATATGAGGAGGCTTGGGAAGCACTTCCAAGCTTAGCTAAACTATCAGCCGGGATGTTGCCTTCTCTAAGAACGTGCTGAAAACTCAGCCACCTGTAGTTCCCCATTGTATCTATCCTCGAGCTCCAATTCCGCCATATCCAAGAGGGGTTGGAGGAATGGTTGAGAATGTCCACAACTAGCTTGGAATCCAATTCGACAACTATTCTGGACAACCCCTTAGCAAAACATAATACGAGCCCATCCCAAACCACTCTAAATTCAGCTAGATTGTTGAAGCCGACACCGTAGCCTACTGCGAAGGCAAAGATCACATTCCCATTTTCGGATCTACAAATCCCACCACCTCTAGACGGACCAGGATTGCCCCTCGAGGAACCATCCATGTTAAGTTTGACCCAACCGGGCGGGGGACAGGTCCACCTGACAATCTGAATCGGGCCACGGGAAGGAACAGACTGGGGGATCCTCAAGGATTGGAGGGTCAGCACCTACGATTGCTTTGCAAACGTGGCAATGGAGAGATACTTTCTGATCTGACAAAGCCACCAGCTAACACGACTAACAACTGCCGCTGGGACGATGCGACGACCCTCGAATTTGGCCTTATTCCTTACAATCCAGATCTCCCACAACACTAAGCAAGGGACCGGGATGCAGAGAGAAGAGACGCACCCACCAACGGCATTCGACATCCACCATTGGTTCATTTTGGGTTCAAGCGAATTCACCTACAACGAAGACACCCCGAAAATCCTGCCGAAATGAGCAAGAGCGGGCTGTGAGAGCACTATGCATGAATAGGTGGTGCAACGACTCAACCTCAGGCCTACAATCCGGGTGAGCGTCACAGCGGCTGCACTAGGAGACCATAGGGATCCCCTTGGCCTGGATACTAATGTTGAGAGGGACGGCCCCATGTAGAAGACTCTAGATAAAGACAGAGATTTTGGGGGGCAATTTGTTGTTCCAGATTTTATGCGACTAGGGACGCTGGGGACCTGCCAATCTGCACAAGGCCCAAGCAGATTTGACAGAAAAGCAGCCTGAAGGCTCCAAAAGCCAGAAGCACGAGTCCAACTCATCAGAGGTAGCAAATCCACCCTGGAAGATAGCATCCACAACTTCCTGTGGGAGGAGAGTAAGCACCGAGGATGGAGGGAGGGGGCCAACAGCTCCAAGGAAATCCCTCAATTATAAGTTTCGGAGAGGGTTGGGAATGGGCTGGCTGGTGAGCCTAGCGAGCGGCCCTAAGGCCATCCAGTTATCCTCCCAGAGGCTACAAGTACCTCGGTCCACTGCCCACTGAATATTGTCGTCCAAAGCTTGGAAGGTGGACTTGATTTTCTTCCATAGAGGGGAGGGGGCGGCTGCCACACCATGCCCTGCTACCGGATCTATGTCCCTGCCGTATTTAGACTTCATTAGCTCTGCTCAAGGCGAGTTATTGCTGCTGCTCTTCACAACCCAGGCTAACTTCATGCGAATTGCTTCCATGACCTCTTTGAGGGGGCGAATCCCGAGCTCACCTTCCTGCCAAGGCTTAACAATTATCTTCCAACCGACCCAATGAAGCTTCTTGATGCCGTCAGCCCACCCCGAGAGAAAATCAACAAACATCTTCTCAAGGGTGCTAATAATAGATAGCGGAACTTGAGTAACAGCTAAAACATGAATTGGGATACTACTAAGAACATGCCTAATCAGGGTCGCCCTGCCCCCCTGAGATAGGAGCCTAGACTTCCACCCACCAATTCGCCCCTTAACCTTGTCTAAGAGGAAACGGAAATCTGCCGCCTTAACTCCGCCGTCATTTGGGTCTATATGACCTAACCAACAGATTTGATCTTAAATAAACAGTATAGTGGGCCTTACAAGGATTTTAATGGTGTATATCCATTTACTATTGTTTTCCCATGATGTGGTCCACCTGAGATTTATATCCCTCTCATTTTTGGGATCAAACCCTAAAATGATATGTAAAAATGGATGAACGGAATGGATGAAACACATACATCATGGTGGGGCCCACAGAGCATCGACCACCAGCCACGATGTTGCTAGCAAGGGGTTAGCCAATCTGTTTCCATCATCCGCTTCCACTCGTATGGGTAAAATGGGGACACGGATTTACTTGGAAAGCAGTTCAAAGGAAGTTTCTATGCTAGAAACTTAGGTGTAGGGCTGTACATCGAGCCAAGTCGAGGTGGGCCAAGCTTGGCATGACTCATCTGTGCTCTCCTCGATCGAGCTCGACCTCAGCCTCAAGCTTACCATTGGAGCTTGATTTATTTTCCAAAAATTTCGAGTCGAGCTCAAGGCGAACTAATGGATCGAATCGAGTCGAGTTGGGCCTGCTCCCAACCCGACCCAACTCGTACTCTACTCAACCCAACAACCCGACCCAATCGACACCCAACCTAATTGACCTAACCCACACCAACCTAACTCCCAAATCAAATATTGAATTAATATATATATATATATATATATATATATATATATATATATATATATATATATATATATGAGTCGAGCCAAGATCCACTATGGCCGGACTCAGCTTGTTTTCAAAATGAGCTGGGTCATTTGAACCTTGGCTCGCCTTGAGTCTTCGTTCAAGCCGAACTAGATCGAACCAAGCTGAGTGAGCATTATGAGCTAGCTTAGCTCGTGTACAACCCTACTTAGGTGGGGCTTTCCTATATTTATTAGAAATCCCCACCATCCATCATATTTGTGAGCTCATTCTAGGACTTTAGAGAAATTTTGAGTAGGATCCAATACTCAAATGGACCTCACTAATCCATGCAGTTCATAACGTCATTCCTACTGTGATAAAATGAGAACACAAATATTATACTATTTTAAAGCTTTTGTGGCTCCACGAATATTTCAACTGTGGACGTTCAATCCTCTCGTTTTCAGCTCTCCTGAGTACTGGATCCGTCTCATTTTTAGACACAGCTCTCCTAAGTACCGGATCCGTCTCATTTTTAGCCCAGTGTCTTAAAATGAGCTCAAAAAAATAATAATAATAATAAAAATAAAAAAAGTCGGGGTGGATTTCTCATAAATGTCACGTTGGCCCCCACCTTAGTTCTCGGTGCAGGAACTCTCTGCTAATGACTCCGGCAGGACATCCGCGTCCGGAAGGGAAACGGATTGGCTACTCCCCCTGCCACCAGCCAATGGCCGGTGTTCACTGCCCTGTGTGCCTCACCATAATGTATTTTTTTCATCTTCTGTACATCTATTTTTATAGATTTTTACTGTATGAAAACAAAAATTAGGTATATCCAAATCTCAACTGGAACACATTACAGGAAACAGTGTTGAATGAACATCGACCATTAAAAACTTTTTGGGAGCCATAAAAGTTTTGGATCAAGCTGATCTTTGTTTTTGACCTTCATCTGTGTCTGCATGACCTAATTAACAGATTGGATGTCAAATAAACAGGACAGTGGGCTTTAGAAGGATTTTAATGGTGGATATCCAATCACTATTGTTTACCTGTCGTGTGGTCCACCTGAGATTCCTATCCCTCTTATTTTTGGGATCAAGCATTAAAATAATCCATAAAAAATTGAATGAACAGAAGGGATGAAACACATACATCATGGTGGGGCTCACAGAGCACCGACCAGCTGGTGGTAGGGGGAGTAGCTAATCCGTCCGTTTCCAGGGAAAAGATGAACCGCCGATTGCTAACGCATTTATGGCGTACACGTGGTTTGTTGGCCGACACTATCTTTGCAAGCCATGATGAGGACTAGGCTGACCTGACAAGAAGCCTCCAACGGGACATCATCCAGCCTTCACATGGGATGGGAAGAGAGAAAAGGCATCTGAAGGAAGGGCGCGGATTGGATACCGAGATGTCAGTAGCCAAACCGATATGTCACCAAGCTCTGTGGACTCCACCAAGATGCGCGTGTTGTATCCATACCGTCCAACCATTCGTAGAAATGGTTTTATGGCATTATAAAGAGAATGAGATATATCTAAATTTCTAGTGATCCACCACAGAAAACCGTGGGAGCTGTCACACCCACCGTTGAAACATTTATAGGGCCCACAGTGATGTATTTTTGAGATCCACCCTATTCATAAGTTAACATATAGATAGATGAAGTGAAAACAAAAATATCACCTTGATCAGAAATTGCTGTAGCCCCTAAGAAGTTTTGAATGGTGGATGTCACTGTCCTCACTATTTTCTATGGTGGGTCCACTTGAACTTTATATCTATCTCATTCTCTTTGTTATGTCATAAAATGATATCTAAAAATGGTTGGACGGTATGTATACAAAACATACATCATGGTAGGGTCCACGGAGCTTGGTGACGTCACTTCAGTAGTTATTTGGCTACTAACCTTGTCAGTATCCAATCCGTGCCCGCCATCAGCCAATAGCTGGTGGTCGGTGCTCTGTGGGCCCCACCATGATGTATGTGTTTCATCCATTCTGTCCATCTAATTTTCTAGATTATTTTATGGTATGATACAAAAAATGAGGTACATCCAAATCTCAAGTGGACTGCATTACAGCAAACAGTTTTGAATGAGAGTCAACTATTAAAAACTTTTTGGGGGCAATAAAAGCTTTGCATCAAGCTGATCTTTGTTTTTTCCCTTCATCTGGGTATGTATGACCTAATCAACAGATTTGATATCAAATAAACAGTGCAGTGGGCCTTAGGAGGATTTTAATTGTGGACATCCAATCACTATTGTTTTCCTGTGGTGTGGTCCACCTGAGATTTATATCCATCTCATTTTTGGTAACAAGCCATAAAATTATCTGTCAAACTGGATGAAACACAGAGCATCGACCATTACCCATTGGCTCGTGGCGTGGGGAGTAGCCAATCCGTTTCTGCTGGTGACAGGGGTACGTAGTAGCCAATTAATGGTGGGACATCCCGTCATTGACGTTGACTCCAGTTGCGATATTACCCCGTGCATAAAGGTAGCCGATTACCTGTTGCCGGGCAACACGTTAGTAAGTGTTATCGTAACCATGTGGGCCCACTTGATGTATTTCATCTCATTTTATTTGTTATATATCCACGCCATACGTTGTTTCATCTCATTTTATTTGTTATATATCCACGCCATACGTTGTTTCATCTCATTTTAGGACGTATCCCAAACTTAAGAAGATGCGAATCTCAGATGGGCCATATCACCAGAAACCGTGATGAATGACCATTGAAAACTTTTTAGGAGTAGCAAAAGTTCTTAATTAAGTTAATCTTCCAGATCGATCTTCTTGACATTATCAACAGGTTGGAATATTGCAGATAAACATTAGAAAAACCTTAGGATGGACCTTTGAATTTTTAATAGTGAGGAACTAAATCACGACTGTTACCTGTTGTGTGGTCCGCCTGAGATTCATAAAAGCATAATTTTTTGGACTGTCTAACCAACTGAGTTGGAGAAAAGGATGTGTTATATTTTGTTTTAAAATAGTATTAAAATTTGAATTTTTAAATTTTCGGTGATTTCCCTCCATTTTTGAAAAGTTGTAGTACTTTTGAGTTGTGAGTTTTGTCCCACATCGGATTTGACATAGTAAACCATCTTATATATAAGATAGTCTTTTTGCTTAGGGCTTGAGCCCCTTTCAGGGGGCATGTGAATTTGGTTTTGTGGGGGGGCTATGCCAATAGCTCTAATCTATGCCATTGACCACACACGCGCGCGCGCTGAGCCGAGCCGAGTCGTGCCGTGTCGAGCCGAGTCCGTGTGCGCGACGCGACGGGACGGGCTGGGCTGGGCATGGGCGTGGGCGCGGGTGCGGGTGCGGTGTGCGGGCAGGATCGTATGTGAGGGAGTGTACTCGCACTTGCGCCTTTTCGTTTTAAACCAGAGAGATGCATCCCTTTCGGTTGGTCGTCCCTGTTGGGTTTAAACCCAACGGACCTAACCTTTTGAAAAGGGTGCTTATGCACCACTTCGGAGTCTATAAAAAGACATCCGATTCCAGTTTCAAAGATATGAAAAATCCTTCTCTTATAAAACACTCTCTGATATTCGGTTTTAAGCATTTTCTGCTGAGTTCATCGCTGAGTCAACTCAGCACTTTCGGATTAAACTGCAAGTGGTTCGAGCCCGTGTACAGTGAGTGCACCGCTGGGACCGGGTCATAGTCGTTGTATCCTGGAGGTCGATTGCTCTGGAAACCTGTTGCACTTGGGACGCTGTCCAAGGGGAGCAAATTCGATTTCAAGCCGAGTGACTCAGTCACGCCTCGACTCAATTCAATAAGTTCTTCTTTCTCAAATTTTATTTTATTTTTTGGTTCTCGATTTTTAATAGTCTATTTAATTCAACCAAATATTCCAACAATCTTGAAATCGAAAATTGTTGAATTACATAGACTATGGCTACAGTAACAGTAAATGCTTCTACTGAGTTAGCCAAAATCGAACCGTTCGCTGGACAATCATTTAAACGGTGGAAACAGAAACTGATGTTCGCTCTGACCACCCTGAAAGTTTCATACATATTATCTGAATCATTTACTATAGATCCGGCAAATCAAAATAAAGTAACAGATGAAAATAATTGTAAAAATTATATTCTAAATTCTTTATCCAACGAACTATATGACGTGTATGCTTCTTACGTGTCTGCTAAAGACATATGGACTGCTTTGGAAAAGAAATACATATTAGAAGATGCAGGCGCTAAGAAACATGCAATTGCTAATTTCCTTCATTATGAAATGACAGACGATATACCTGTCACAAATCAGATTCACGATTTTCAAAGTCTAGTTCACGAACTATCGACAAAAGGAATTAAGTTGGATGAAGTGTTTCTTTCAGGAGCACTAATAGAAAAGTTACCGCCCTCCTGGAAAGAATATAAGAATAGAATGAAACATAAAAAGAACGGTGTTTCTTTGGAAACCACTATCGTACACATACGAATAGAGGAAGCCAATAGAATCAGGGACCAAAAAGAAAATAAAAATGAGATAGATTCAAAGGCAAATCTTGTGGAATCAAGTCGGGCAAATAATAAGAAAAAGGGCAACTGTCATAACTGTGGCAAACCTGGACATTATGCAAATGAATGCAGGCTCAAAAAGAAGAATGCAAACAGTCAATTCAAGAAAAAAGGAAACTGCTACAACTGTGGAAAGCCTGGGCATCATATCAAAACCTGTAGGCTCAAGAAAAATAAAGATAAGCCGCAAGCTAACCTTACAGAAACAGGCAATGAGTCTGACATGATAGTAGCTGTGGTGTCAGAAGTCTTCCTTGTAAACAACTTGGAGTGGGTACTAGACACTGGTGCAACTAGGCACGTGTGCAAGGATCGTAGCATGTTTACCTCCTACCAAGTATCAGGAGATGATGAACAGGTGTTCATGGGTAATGCTAGAACGTCTCCAGTTGTAGGGAAAGGGAAAGTACTTCTGAAACTCACTTCTGGAAAGACTCTGATGTTGAATGATGTCCTACATGTGCCCGACATTAGAAGAAACTTGGTCTCTGGTTCACTCCTCAATAAGGCTGGTGTTAAGTTAGTATTTGATTCAGATAAGCTTGTAATGACTAAGAATGAAACCTTTGTTGGTAAGGGGTACTGTAGCGATGGTTTATTCATTATAAATGTATCCAATGATAATAATAAAAAGACATTCAGTTCTGTTTATATCGTTGAACCTTTTTATCTATGGCATAGTAGATTAGGTCATGTGAATATAACATCATTGAAGAAAATGAAAAGATTAGGTTTATTACCTAATATATCTAATGAAGAATTTGACAAATGTGAAACATGTGTCGAATCAAATTCATTAGAAAACCCTTTAAACAAATAGAAAGATCATCTATTCTATTAGAGTTAATACACAGTGACTTAGGTGATTTTAGAAATCACATGTCTAGAGGTAGAAAAAGATATTACATAACTTTTGTAGATGATTACTCTAGGTTCACTAGAGTCTATCTGTTAAGGAACAAAGACGAAGCTTTAGATGCTTTTTCTAAATACAAAATTGAAGTTGAAAATCAGTTAAATATAAAAATTAAAAGACTTAGAACAGATAGAGGAGGTGAATATGAATCTTCTCAATTTAGAGAATTATGTGAAAAGAATGGAATAGTTCACGAAACTACAGCTCCTTATACACCAGAACAGAATGGAATAGCAGAACGTAAGAATAGAACTCTAAAAGAGATGATGAATGCTATGTTAAATAGTTCAGGCTTACCCTCAAATATGTGGGGAGAAGCAATTCTATCTGCTTGTTATATTCTAAATAGGATTCCTTCTAAAGCTTCTGAACAAACACCATATGAACTATGGAAGAATCATGTTCCTAGTTACAAATATATTAAAGTGTGGGGGTGTCTTGCTAAAGTAGGATTACCTGAAACTAAGAAAAGAAAGTTAGGTCCTAAAACGACTGATTGTGCATTTATAGGTTATGCACAAAACAGTGCGGCCTATAGGTTTCTAGTTTTAAAAACTAAGGATAATATTCTAGATCCTAATACAATTATAGAAGCTAGGGATGCAGAATTCTTTGAGAACATATTCCCTATGAAATCTAAATCTATAGGAATAGAGGAAGTCAGTGAATCAGATATTGCATCTACTAGTAAAAATGCATACGAGAAAGTAGTAGAAGAGATACAACCAAGAAAAAGTACTAGGGTTAGAAGAGAAACTAACCTAGGAGATGGTTTTCACTTTCTTAGTAGAAGATGATCCTATAACCTATATAGAAGCAATTAACTCTCCAGATGCAACCTTTTGGAAGGAAGCAATAAATGATGAATTAGAATCTATTATATCTAATAACACTTGGGAAATTGTAGACCTACCTCCTGGAAATAAACCAATAGGTTGTAAATGGGTGTTTAGAAAGAAACTAAAACCAGATGGGACTATTGATAAGTTTAAGGCTAGGTTGGTAGCGAAAGGCTTTAAACAAAAAGAAGGAATAGATTACTTTGATACATACTCTCCTGTAACTAGAATCACAACTATCAGGGTCTTAATAGCGATAGCTTCCATATATAAACTGGTGGTACACCAGATGGACGTTAAGACAGCTTTCTTAAATGGAGACTTAGAAGAAGAAATATATATGGAACAACCTGAGGGTTATAAGATATCAGGAAAAGAAATATAAAGTATGTAGACTAATTAAATCATTATATGGTTTAAAACAGGCTCCTAAACAATGGCATGAAAAATTTGATGGTGTTTTAAAATCAAATGGTTATCATATAAATGATGTAGATAGATGTGTATATAGTAAAATTTTTAGAAATGAATATGTTATTATATGCCTTTATGTTGATGACATGCTTATTTTTGGAACTAATATTAAATTAGTTAATACAACTAAGAAATTCTTGTCATCTAAGTTTGACATGAAAGACTTAGGAGAGGCTAGTGTAATCTTGGGTATTGAAGTAACCAGAAAAAATGGTGTTATTATATTATCTCAATCTCATTACATTGAGAAGATATTGAGAAAGTTTAACCATTTTGACTGTTTACCTGTCAGTACTCCTTATGATTATAGTGTGACTCTCATGAAGAATACAGAAAATAGTGTGTCTCAATTGGAGTATTCCAGAATAATTGGTAGCCTTTTGTGTCTGACAAATTGCATAAGACTAAACATAGTTTTTGCAGTAGGAAGGCTAAGTAGATATACACATAACCCTGAAAAAGAGCATTGGAATGCTTTGTCTAGGATTTTGAGATACCTAAAAGGCAGTATAGCCTATGGTTTACATTATAATGGTTTTCCTGCTGTATTAGAAGGATACAGTGATGCTAACTGGATTAGTGATTCAGATGAGACAAAATCCACGAGTGGATATGTCTTCACTTTAGGTGGAGGAGCAGTCTCTTGGAAGTCTACCAAGCAGACATGTATCGCTCGGTCTACTATGGAATCCGAGTTTATTGCCTTAGAAAAGGCTGGATCAGAAGCCGAGTGGCTTAGAAATCTCTTAGTTGATATACCATTGTGGTCAAAACCTATATCGGCCATATCTATTCATTGTGACTGTCAAGCAGCTATAGCGAAAGCAAAGAGTAAAATATATAATGGAAAGAGCAGGCATATTAGACTCAGACACAACATAGTGAAACATATGTTGCGTGATGGAGTCATATCTATTGACTTTGTGAGGTCAGAAAATAATCTAGCAGATCCTCTGACCAAAGGACTATCTAAAAGGTTAGTCAATGATACATCGAAGGGAATGGGGCTGAGCCTAATATATGAGCTGCCAGTGTCGGCAACCCAACCTATACAAGTGGAGATCCCATGAGATAAGTTCAATGGGTAAACAACAAGACACGAGGTAGACGATTGCACTGAGTTGTATGAGCCCCTTCTATGGTGTACAGTGCGAGCAACAACGTAGAAGGATGAGTTGTTAGAACTCTTAATGAATCCATAGCCATATATTTGGTGGTGTATACAGTTGCTGCATACACTTGATGGAATTCACCTATATGGGTGTGGAGGTGGAGGCCGCTTCCTATGAGAATCTAGGCGAATTCTCTAGAGCACTCATGAAATCCAGGTAATGGTGTATGGCCGAAACGCACCGAACCGCAGAATCACTTGCAGAGGAAGAGTTGTGTGAGTGGCATGTACTTGCGATTTACATTAAAAGGATTCAGGTTCAAGACTATGGTGTCACCTGATTCCTGTAAACTTGTCTTGCTTACTCTAATGTCGGTTCAAGTCTATAGTGACACCGGCACCATTGCACAACTATTACGCTTTAATCTGAAAGGGTTTTATTTTAAAACATGTGGGAGATTGTTATATTTTGTTTTAAAATAGTAGTAAAATTTGAATTTTCAAATTTTCGGTAATTTTTCTCCATTTTTGAAATTGTAGTACTTTTGAGTTTGGGGTTT
Source organism: Magnolia sinica (assembly GCF_029962835.1). Lineage (NCBI taxonomy): Eukaryota > Viridiplantae > Streptophyta > Magnoliopsida > Magnoliales > Magnoliaceae > Magnolia > Magnolia sinica. The sequence goes on from NC_080584.1 coordinate 63,072,746, forward strand.
TGTCCCACATCGGATTTCACAAAGTTAACTATCTTGTATATAAGATAGTATTTTTGCTTAGGGCTTGAGCCCCTTTCAGGGGGCATGTGAATTTGGTCCTGTGGGGGGGCTATGCCAATAGCTCTAATCTATGCCATTAACCACACACGCGCGCGCGCGCCGAGCCGAGTCGAGCCGTGCCGTGCCGTGCCGAGCCGAGCCGAGCCGAGGCCGAGTCCGAGTCCGAGTCCGAGTCCGTGTCCGTGTGCGCGTGCGCGACGCGACGCGACGGGATTCACCCCTCCGAAGAGTGAGACATCACCCCTCCGAAGAGTGAGACATCATCTACCGCTACATATAGATTTTTAATTAAAATAATATGAAAATTTGGGGAAAGAGTAAATATAAAGACAAAAATAGCAGTTGACTGATTTAATATTGTCGTTCATATTATTTCACTAAAATCATTGAAAACAGTAACTAATTTTTACGAAAATAGCACATGTAAGAAGATTGAAAACATTTACTGTTTTAGTGAAAAATAACATGCAATGTATTTTAAGTAGCGTGTAATGTATGCTAAATGCGACTTAAGCTATTTTCATGCACCACGTAGTGTGAAGGCTATGCCGTGCAACATATCATAAGCTTTTTAAAACACTAGCTATGACATCTAAATGGTGGGTTACATGTTTGCGTCATGTGTCCTGCAAACCTGCATGTGTCCCATTCACATTCCTCTTATGTACAACAAGGTTTGGTGGGCATTCTCAAGAATTTATCTTTTGATCTCAATCTGTTAGTTGACCCCAGTTTGGTTTTTGGGGAATTCTTTCCCTAGATTTTATGTTTCCTGGGGAATGTTAGAGCTGGCCTGGTATTTTTTGGGAAGTGATTTAATTTTGTTTGGTTGATACACAGCTTTCCTAGAAAAACCTGGGAAATGGAATTCTTGGAGAAGAGAAACCAACCAAAAAGTTTGAACCAAACTCTTCTTCTTCCTTTTCATCTTCTTCTTCTTCTTCTTCTAACCAGGGAATTGCTAACCCAGGAAATATGCCAGCAACCAAACACCCCCTTAAGTTCAGGGATCAAATGATCCTAGTGAGAATGTACTCATCCCTTGAATGAATCTTTCTCAATGTTACCAATATGTGATATTATGGCTGCGATATTCAAATAGGACTGGATCAGGCAACTTCTCATTTGAAGAAAAATGAACAATTTTCCCTATGAGAATATTCACATTTCTGGAGAATGTTTTTAGTTATTGTTTTTTTTTTTTTTTCATTAGATTAGAAGATTTTTATTTTGATTTTTTTTTTTCTTGATTGAACTAGCTGTTCACATTTCTGGAGAATAAACAAAATTTCACGTGTTTTTCCTGATTTTTAAATTTTTTTTCTTGATTTTTTTTTTTTTTGGATTTTATTGTTGTTGATAATTGCTTCTATTATTATGGAAATTCTTCTAACAATCGCCTTTTTTATAAGATCTGGAAATTGCAGTTAAAAACCTTTGAATTTTCATGGATTTCTATATATATATATATATATATATATATATATATATATATATATATATTCTTCATTTGGTTGAAGTTGCAGTGGCTTTCTGGAAAATAAACATAATCTGAGTATTGCTTATTTATTTCGATTTTTTGCGTTCTTATGGTTGTACTTACTGCGTTTTTATTTTTTATTTTTATTCTTTTTATTTTTTTATTTTTTTATTTTTATTTTTTCAGCCGTTTGGGAAATCATAGTTTATTTGCCTTTTTATTAGGATTTTGTTTTTCTGATGTTGCATTTTGATTTTTTTTTTCTGAGGAACTTTCATTATTGCATTGCTGTCATTTTTTGAGCAATTGTTGAATCACATTTTTTTTGTCCCCTCAATTTTGAGGAATGTTTTTGCCTTCATAACACAGTTTAGATTTTGATTCTCAAATTGTTGTGTTAAGATTTTGATTCTCAAATTGTGGCTTCTGTCTTCTGCAGTTACGGTCAGGCAATCAAGGTAAACTGTGCATATGCCAGTGGCCAGAGGGAGGTTACTTCAGGTTACTATTTGCTTCCATACTTGTTTCCTTTCTCTTTTACTGTTCATTACTTGTTGTTTCTGTTGGCACACCATGGTGCTTTTCTCTACTAATCATTCTTGATGTTGTTTTCATGTGTTTCAGGCGACTTCAACATCTTTGTTGGTGACCCTAAGTCCTGAAGTCACTGATGGGACTCTGTTTGCATGCTTTTCAGTGTATTCCAGCTGTTCGTGAGTTCCCTACTGCTTTTCAGAGTACTGCATTTGATAGTTTATAGTGTTTGCTGTTTTTTTTTCCTGGTTTTTTCTTTTCTGGAGGAAGGATGAAACTCTATTTTTTTTCTTGTTTTGCTTGAGTAGACTTGGGAAGCTTCTGCTACTGCATGTGTTGATGTGGTTATAAACTTGGTGTCTGCACAATTCTCTTTGCAGAGATGCACGGGTTATGTGGGATCATAAAACTGGGCGCTCAAGGGGATTTGCCTTTGTTTCTTTCCGTAATCAGCGGGTATTATTCTCTTAGTTATCACTGTTTAAAAGCCTGTAGTTGACTTCTTCTTCTTCGTTTTTTAAAAGCCTGTAGTTGACTCATGAATTATCCATCCATTTCTGAGGTGGGACTGGGGCATGTTGAGTATTGATTTCGCTAATTGTAATAGAAAAACAGACTCGGAATTGGTAATGGAAGTGAGTTAAGTGAACCTAGTCAGCAGCTGTTCAGACTCTTGATCCAGATGCATGACTGAATTAAGTAGAGATATTTCATCCAATTTGTGCACGTATGAGATCTCTAAGCAAGAAGGGTGTGTCAACTGACGAATGTTCTCTGCTTCCATTGTCACTTGCAGATGGAGGAGGTCAAGAGAATGTAAGTGACGAGGCCCCTGAAAACAACCCTGTATTTTCAACCGTCTATGTTGGTAATCTTGCACACGAGGTAAAATAGAAGAACTGAGACATTGTGTTGGTTGCATGGTTTGTACAATTGAGAGAAAAAAAAAATGTCCCTTAAATTGATGCCCCATCATTTGCAGCATGTTTATTTTTATCATCTATGCTGACATTTCCTGTTTTTCCTGTTTCGATGGCCAATTCGTCAGGTGACTCCAACTGAACTCCATCGCCAGTTTCATTCTCTTGGGGTTGGTGTCATTGAAGAAGTGCATGTAAGAGAGATAAAGGTTTTGGATTTGTAAGGTACCAGTACGACACACATGATCAAGCAGCCCTGGCCATGGAGTCTATGCTGGCACCTGGCAACTTAATCGGGTGCCCATGGATAGCTGCAACATTACTCAATCAACAACTGTTTCCCAGAATCTGCCCCAAGTTGGACATATAACTGTTTCCCATGAATGGATTATAAAATGATTAAAATGAATGATTGTGCACAGGTTTATAAATTGATTAAAATGAATAATTTAGCCTCAGTTGTTGAGAACTGAGGTTAAAAATTGAATTTAGCCTCAGTTCTTGAGAACTGAAGTTAAAAATTGAATTTAGCATCAATTGATACTACTAGAGGTTAAATTCATCTTTAGCCTCAGTTAGCCAAACTAAGACTACAACTCCCGTGGCTAAAGGCTTTAGCCTCGGTTGTTAAGAATTGAGGTTAAAAATAGGTATAGTTGCAATTGGAGGCAACTGAGGCTAAAATTTGGATTTAGTCACGGTTGGAAACAATGGAGGCTAAAATTTTGATTTAGCCTCATTTCGAGACAATTGAAGTTAAAAGAAAAAAGTTTTCTTTTAGCTTCACTTGAAGAACTGTTCACTCCCCAAGTATAGGGTTGTGATGTAGTAATAAACTCGATAAGATCGAGGTCGAATTCACAGGGGCTAAAACTTTGTACGTAATCTGAAATTAAATAGAACTAAACTAAGACAAAATCTAAATTGAATGAATTTGATGGAATAATGATGAAATATTAATCTAAAACTTAAAGAATTCAAAGGTAGAGAACTAGGGTGCCAAGGATCCGCTCGTAGCAATTGGGAAGCTACCTTGCATAATTCAACAACACAACTGGAATCAGAGTCCTATCTTATCCAGTTGGTAAGAAGAGATTTGTCAGATTTCTGAACTTCTCATGGGTCTAATCATCAATAGATATGAATAGTGAAGATTTTGAAGTAATTCCGTCACTTAACCATTCCCAGGAGACGGGTAAAAAACAGTAATTTACCAATCTCACAGCCAATCATGAGAGAATTGTGAAATTTAGGTAGGGTTCCGTCACCCTACCATGCCCATGAGACGATGGTGAACAACGGGTTTTATTAATTTCACAATTTCAATAATGGAAAACATAAAGCTATTGCAGATCCATTGTAATTTAAGTCACAATAAACCATGAAAAACTAAAAATATACTTTTATAATTAAATTAAAATTCACAAAAATTCATAAAATATGAATTAAAGCAAGGCAACCATCCTAATCACGCTACAAGCTTCACCTCTTAGCCCTAGCTAAGAGGTTTAGCCTAGCAACATGATGCTAAATCCCTTAAACAAAATAAAATAAACAAAAATAAAAAGAAAAAGAAAAAAGAAAAAAAAAAAACTACTCTATTCTCTGTCTCTCTGCTCCACGTCCAGCCCAAGCCAAGATTGGATCCCCTCTCTCCGTCATCTTTTTTCCTTTGTAGCTGTGAAAGGCGGTGGAGAAACGCTGGCTGGAGTCGGTTTGCATAGGTCGGTGATATTGCGTAAGGAGTTACGCACTCCTTTCGCAGAACGTGCGCAGCTACACGCAGGTCCCTGTTTTGGTGTGACAGATCTTAGAAACCGACTTATGACGGCTCGGAATTGTGGTGGCTGCTGGTCCCGATTTTCTGATTTGGCTTCATGGACTGGGTCGAGACCACCTCCTCGAGGCTTTGGACGGTCAGGATCGTCAGTCCAATCCTGATCATGATCGGCAAACGGCCCACAGCGATGCGTTTTACGGACGCAGAGCCTGCTGCGTAAATCAGTTGGCGCTGATGCTTGGTGGGGCCCATTATTGATTTCAACGGGAGAATCCAAGCCATCTATTGCGTTCCTCTCGAAAAACTAAGTTTGAAAAGGGTATTTCTTTGCGTCTTTTGATGCGAGCCATCGAATCTTTGCTTCCACCGTTAGTCTTGCATTTTACGACGATCCACATGCATGCACGTGTATGGGGCCAAAAGGCAACCTAGGCGAGGGTCACACCTAGGCCAGAGACACAATGGACGGCACTGATCGTCAGTTGGGATGATATGTGGGACCCACTAGCCAAAACCGGCGTCCTCCCCTCCGCTCGCCGGACGTTTCTTGATTTTTAAGAATAAGAGTCGGTCAGCGCACGTTGACCGACTTTTGGGAGATCCGGTGCATGGCCGATGAAAGTGTACATGTACACGCATGTGTACATGTGGGGTCCATTGTGATCTTTTTGAGAAATCCGCTCCGTCCATCCGTTTTTCCATCTCATTTTAACTGTGGGGACCGAAGTTGAAACGTATCCGGATAGCAGGTGGGCCCCAAATCAAGGTTTTAGGGGCTGATGTGTCCGTTGGGTCACTTTCACAAGGATCTAATGGCTCAAATTTGACGTGTACGGTTCATTTATAGTCCTCAGGCCACGTATGGAGTTTCGAGCCGAACGGATGGTGGAAACCTTGTTATCTTGTACTCTAAGCGTCTTTCGGGCCACTTGAGCTTCAATTCCTCGATTTTCTTGAATCTCTAGTGTGCACGTCCGTCGATCTTGGTCCTCTGAGGTCTGTCCCTTGCCTTGGCATCATTAGAGCGTTAATTCCATGCTTTTAACACCATGTTTCGGTCTAAGCTCCTAAACATACCTTGCATCACAAACACGATTATTTCATGCCGTTAAACAGTACCATGTTCATAAATCTAGGCAATAACTGGGGTCTGATATGCAATATTTGACCCTTAACAAGAACCGAGGCTATAAAAGTCGTTTTAGCCTTGGTTGCCAAAACTGATGCTAAAGCCTTTAGCCATTGAGGTTCCATCCTCAGTTTGGATAATTGAGGCAAAATTGAGGTTAAAGACTTTAGTCTCAGTTTTTAACCTTTTTAGCCACAATTTTGAACTGAGGCTAAAGGCTTATTTTCTTTTAGTGAGCTTACAAAACAAAGTAGGACGTTAGATATTATGCTTATTACCAACAATGGTATTCTACTATAAATTATAAAATAAATAATTTTTTTTTATATAATCTTGATTATGATATATTAGTATCATGAATATAATCATTTAAGGTGTTACACTCCGAACTTGGAAACCCAGCGCATGAAATTCCCGATTGTCGAATCCGGCGCTAATAGCCTGTGTAGTATCCCATTTTCGTCTCCTGACACCTATATGCCAAATTCCGATCCTGGGATCCGATAAGGAGGATTTTCAATATAAAATTTTTTGTAAAGGAGAATAACCACAAGCATAACCAAGTTACAGAAACATCATCACCACATATCCACTAATAAAATTATTCGAGTACAATGCTGAAAGAGAAATACATATATGAAGTAAAAACTTCAAAGTTTTAGTACACACTCTTGTCTCAATGCTGTTGCGACCTAACGTTACCTGCACGTAACGGTCGTGCATAAGCTTACAAGAAGCTTAGAGGGTGGTGTATGTGTGTGCAATATATGTGCCAAACATATAAATATCAGAGTAAGCAGAAATACTGGCAAGTCCATAAATGCCATCTACCTTATCCAGGCTATGCAATGCAAGGATATAATAAGGCAAAGTCATATACTAAGGAAGCAATGTAGATCGGCTATGCAATGCAGAGACATAATAGGCCAAATATCATATACTGAGGAAGCAATGCAATATGCAAATCCTGATGAGTCTATGAATACCGTCAGTTATATCTAGGCCAGGCAATGCAGAAATATAGTAAACTAAATATTTTATGCTGAGGGTGCAATTCAATATGCAATACAAAAAAAATGATAAAGCTGAAATGTGTAGTCGAGATAATAGTATGTGGTATCGCCAGTTCTGAGGTTCATCATAAAGGATTTCTATCCAAACCAGTCTCATACCTAAATTTTAATAACTATAGACTCAATGTGGTAGACTCTTAATCTCAGGTTGGTCGCGCGCCCAACCGAAATCTTCGCCATTGCGAAGGTACACATAATGGTTTGGTTGTGCACCACTAGCCTGAGTGGATAGTGAATGAATGAATGAATCAAATGCTGAGTACGCAACTCCTATTCAGTAAGTCCACATTCAGTACCGTACATCTCTAGAATTATCACTGGGGTCTAATACACTCCAAACTGGCTGCCACACCTCCCAGCCGAGCAGCCCAGCGAGTAGAAAAGACTTCACTACCCGCCTGGCCAGTAGTCTACTAATATCTACTCGGCTCATCGATAGCGGACCCATTCTCCGAGCTGGTCAAATTCAGCCTAGCTTTGCCCATTACCCTTGGCCAGATAAGGCCACATTCCATTCCAACTGACTTCGATATAGTGGGAGACGCGGCCTACTAGTATTCGGCACTCGAGCGCTCATATATCCACTCGATATAGATATTGGAGCATCTCCTGGTCACGGCGGTTTAGGAACTTTCACCCAAGGACATCAAACATGCCCAAGTGCTAAAACCAAACATTTCTGGTATCCCATCGGGCCATTCACAATATACCTGTGGAGGTCACAGCCCCGATGCCATTAGGGCGTAAAGTGATCATGTCACACAAAACATGAATCATACCATTCAATCATGCATCAAACCTGCGCATATCGCGCGATCATGTGGGGCAACTCTGTCTCACAAGGAGTCCCATAATTATCTCAGCCCAAAGGCATATGTTATAATCAATCATCCCTCATAACAGGCATACCAACGATGCGTATGAGCATATATCATGATGTTATACTAAGCATGTATCATGCAATCATGTGCATATAATACATAGCATATAGAGATTCATATGCATCATCAATATCATGACCCTTGTCCAATACTATTATTATACATGTCCTAAGCATTAGTTATCTATCATGCATAAGGTCATCCTTACGTCCACCAACCTCATTTATTTATCATTATCCATGCATCAAGTAAAATATGGTTATCTTATCCACATTATCATCACGATAATCAATACGTGCATTATTATCACTTAGATATCAAGCATGGTGGTCAACTAGCATGTTTTGTCATCACGCATACGAAATATCATCATCATTACCATCAGGATCATTTTCACTTCATGATTAACATGAACAATATCATAAGTACTATAAATAATTACTCATCCATCATCAATGCATATGCTATAATTCACCACCCATTAAATCATATCTATCATTTCAACCAACAACTCACCATCATCATTATCATGTTACCATACATGTATCATCGTCTCGTCCATCACTAGGTGTATCCTACTAGACTAAGCACACTAGCATGATTATCAGATATAAATAATAACTGACCTAAATACATGATGGGGTCCATAGAAGGACGGCGGATCTAATCCAAAACATCGAGATTAGATCTAAACGGTCGATATACTAACCTGATACTACAGATTCTTCCATCTACAACAAGGGGTGATGAAACACTCACCCATAGATAGTGGACAGTCTAGTTGTCATACTACATCAAGGATAGACCTCATGGGGTGAGTTTAATGGGCATAAAACAAAGGCAGTCAAGAGGATGAGCCTACGTACAGTAAGTGGGCTTCCTCACCCACTCTATCTTGTAATAACTGGGCTTTCCTATGGGGGGCCCGATATGAAAACAAGGTGGGCTTTGGTTCGGTCCATACATCTAAGACTATGTGTCCTTGCCAAACGGATTGGGTAGCCCACTCATCATCTAAGTAGGCCTTGGGTTTGGTCACTGAGCTTGGTCAAACATGTGTATTTAGGTGGACCACATTTCCTATGGAAGGCCCGGTATGACCACAAGATGGGTCCCAAGGTTTGAGTAGTCCTACAGGGTATGGCGGGAAGCATCATTATCAATGGGGGCCCAATGGTTTGGGTTAGCCCAACAATGTAAGATGGAAATTAGTACATCATTGTGGGCCCAACGGTTTGGGATAGCCCAATAAGGAAATTGGGTGACACTAACATTAATAGGGGCCCAATGGTTTGGGAGGGCTCAATGGTTTGGGATAGCCCAATAAGGAAAAATGGGTATCATTGACATTAATGGGGGTCCAACGATTAGGGGTAGCCTAATAAGAGAAGATGGAAATGGGCTTAATAATGGGCCCTAGGGAGGTTTACAAGGTGGACATTTAACCACCATTGCCTCCTAGAGTGTGGCCCACTATAGAAACTATCTTATAATGGGGCCCATGGCCCTTACAATAGCTAGAAAATAAATGGGTAGCATTCATGTTATCTCATACATCATGGTGGGTTTCAAGGGACGGCCCATGGTCTACGTACATCAAGGTGGGCTACATGGGGCAGCCCATAGCCCAAAAAATAAATGGTCAGGGAAGACATACAACACATGCATGCTGGTGGGCCTCATGGGGCAGCCCATATACTCTATAAAATGGTTGGGCAGGGTGTATAACACATATATCATAGTGGGCTTACAAACAGCCCACAAAGTCCAGCACAATAGATGGGTAGCTCATGCATTAAAATGGGCTCTAAGGTTGGACGTCCAGCCCATCTGGACCTGCTGGATGTCCAAAAATCTGGACTGTATGGTCCTTAATCCATTCAGATGGAAGGTGGGCCTTACAAAGCACAAATGGGGCCCATGGTCTCAGAAAATAGATGCTTAGTTTGTATCCATTACACCTTCAACCTAGTGGGCCTCACAGCCTCATAATATACAACTACACACAACAATATAGGGCCTTCGCTAGACGTCCAGCCCTCCTAACTTCTTGGGCCTGCTAGGGTCCAGTAGGTGGTCAATTTGGATGGAATATGTAGCTCACGGTGGCCCATATATATCAGAGTGGGCCCAGCCAGATGAATGACATGAATTCAACACATATATCAGGGTGGGCCTGCTGCTGGACGGTCAGTCCAGCAGCGTCCCAGCCCTGCTGGACATCCCAAATGGATGGACGGTGGGCTAAACATTACATAAGGTGGGCCCCACTTGAAAACGTCCCACCAGAAGGTGGGCCCCGTCCAAGTGGCCACAAAAGGAGGAACGGCGTGGGTACAATACAAACATCAAAGTGGGTCCAGCAGCTTGGACGGCCAGCCCTGCTGGACGCTGACCTTGCCTTTAGGTTGCGCCCAGGGACTGCTGGACATGGGGGAATGGATGGATGATGTGCGTGCATGCACATACAGCAAGGTGGCATCCACATCAGTGGGCTACCCCTCCTCGAAAGATCAGGCTGATATTTATATTTTCCCATCGTCCAAGCCTGCTGGACGGTGCCAGCATGCTAGACCGTCCAGCTCGGTTGGGCCAACACCAGTGTGGCCTCCCAAGGTTAGAAGGTGTGGATTCAACCATACATCAAGGTAGGGTCCACACATCAGTGGGCCACTCCACTCCCATCAATAATCAAGCTCAAATAGGGGACTTTGCTCCATCCAGATGGTCAGCAATGTGGGCCTGGAAACTGGGCAGCAACATGCTACTGCATGGTACAGCCCACAAATTGTTGGACGGGTGGATATAAATCTCATTGATCAAGGTAGGGTCCACCTGGATGGGCCGCACAACATCTGAATCAAGTGGATATTTGTATTTTTCATTCATCAGGCCTGAGTGGTTGTCTAACCCATGCAGGCCCAAACAGCCAGCAATATGGGCTGCTGGACATCCAGCAACCTGGACAACAGGAACGTCACTGCTGTTGGACGGTCTGGATGTTGTGCACACATCAGGTGGGCCACAAAAAGATGGAAAAGAGAAGGATAGAGAGAAGGAACGAGAGAGACGTGAGGTGGGAGAGCTCCACCACTATAAGCTCCTCTAGAGCTCTACAATACATAAATCATGTGTGGTCCCAAAAACAGGTGGGCCTAAATCAGAAGATCATGTGGGGAATCCTATTCCCACCACAAAATCAAGGCCTAGATGGCCATTAACAAGTTGAATAACAAGAAACATCATGATGGGGTCCATGGAGAATGGCCCCATCATGGCACATGCATACATCTCAAAGTGGGCCATCGGCCACACCTAGAGACCAAGATGGGGTCCCCATGCAAGAAAATGAAAAGATCCACATAAGGAGCACCCACCTCTCCTACTTCTTCCCTTGTATGCTCAAGCTTCTATGGAGCTCCTTCAATGGTGGAGATGGGATTTAGAAGGTTGGATTGAGTGGGATTTAGTTAGGAAGGGGGCTGGAAATGTTGGGTTTTTCTCTCCTTGCTTGGACGTCCAAGGCCTCCTTGGGTTGCAAATGAGGAAGATGGGAGAGAATGGGATGGAGAGATAAGTTTATGCAAGTAATCATGAGTTTGTAAGGTCATCATTGCATTGTAAGGTCATCAATCATAATACCGCCATGCTTTGGTAAAATGGGGGGGGGGGGGGTTTATTGTCTCTTCATGGATTTACGGTTTCAATCTAGAGGTTACAGTGCCTTTTATGGTTGGACGTCTGATAAAAGATGAGGAAGAAGTAGAGTTTATAACAAAGAAGAGGTCTGAAACTTACAAGGGGGGCATTCTTGACCTTATGTCTGGCGTAGATCTGTCATGGAACCAGTTAGCAGGTGAAATCCCACCTGAAATTGGACATCTAACGGCTACTCATGCATTGAACTTGTCCCACAATCAATTGAGTGGACCAATTCCAGAAACCTTCTCAAATCTAAAACAGATTGGGAGCTTGGACCTTTCTCACAATAGATTGAGCGGGGAGATTCTTCCTCAACTTACTGAGCTCAACTTCTTATCTATATTCAATGTCTCTCACATTAACTTATTCGGCATCCTACCGGACATGATGAAGGGGCAGTTTGGCACCTTTGGAGAAACTAGCTACGAAGGCAATCCCCTACTCTGTGGACCACCACTGAAGAGTTGCTTCTCCACTTCTCCACTACCACCTTCAATACCAACAACGTCAGGCGATGAGGATGATGGATATGACATAATCTTCTATGCATGCTTTTCGGTGTCATGCACTATGTCGTTCTTGCTTTTCATAGCACTTCTCTACATCAACCGCTATTGGAGAGGTCTATTCTTCTATTTTGTTGATGCATGTATCTATTCATGCTATTATTTTGCTTTGGACAGCTACTATTTTGCTTTAGACAACCTTCGGAAGGTTTTCACCCAGCCACGCGCATAACCTTCAAGTCAGATCAGTTTCTCCCTGTAACTCTTATTGTAAGACAATAATAATCATGTTTATGCATGGCGTGGCTTTTATTTCAACTCATGTTTCCATCGCTTCTTTGTTTGGTTGTGCAAGTGAATTGAAGTATGCGGTTGCACGCAAGGGGAGACTCCCACATATGCTTGATAGTGTAAGATCAGAATCATTCTTTAAATTGCCCAACCACACATGTCATGTATGATCCAAATATTTCTTTAGGGAATCCGGATCCTCTTCAGGTGCTCTGCAGCATGCACCATGTGAAATCCAAGTCAGTCATTAGGCAGTCCCCACCACATTTGGAACCGACCAAAAGTAAAACAGATACATTCTTCCTTGTCTGGCCATTGCATATACACGATGAGGCTGTAAGATGCAGTCTTGCTATTGTTTACGTGGGAAAAGGTTAGAACACTTCCCATGGTCCAAATTCAATACACATTTGATGCCCACATGGTGAGTGGACTTTCAACATCTTTTCACCTTGCCCATAGAATATTTCTTCCCTACTTGAGCTTGGACAAGTGGAGGCATGCTGGGTGATCAAGACAGTCGATTTAATAGGCCATAGCATGGATGGAAGACTCCACAAAATCTTTAAGATTAGAAAATCCTAACTGTCAACAACTCTATGGCCTCTTTCCCACTCTGAAATTTGATCACGGCCCTTTTACATTTCTTGTTAACCATATATTGCTTTTAGGGCACCTAGTGAAAAGAGCTAGAATTTTTTCACCAGTGGTAGTTTTTGCTTAATCCTTTATTCATGGCAGGGCCCATAAGTTCTGGATCAGTGAGAAATGGGCCTCACCATGGAAGGGGTACACCTTGGGCCTCACCAGTGAGAAACCAGCCTAAAAAACACTCCCACAAGGAGTGCGGGATTTCCTTGGTCTGGAGGGACCCCTTCCCCGTCGGTTCCTGAATACCTTCCCCAGGGAGTGCTGGACCACATCGTCCAGGGAGGCTTCTGCCCTTCAGATGATATGGACTCTTGCATATGGCCTCTCAAACCATCAGGCAGTTTTTCAATGAAATCGGCCTAGGAGATACGTAGAGGAGGGCAGCACAGGGGATGGGCCAAATGGGTATGGCACTCAAAAATGCCGCAGAAGATCTCCACATTTGTTTGGAGGCTGCTGCAGGGGGCCAACCCGGTTGATGACAAAATACATGAAAAATGGGTTCTCTTAGCTTCAAAATGCGTTTGTTGTGGGGAAGAATCATATCAACGTCCTGGCACGGAATTGCTGAACCACCTGTTCGTCAGTGGCAGTCTAGCTGTGAAGTTTTGGCATCATTTCAGTGTTATTTTTGGAATTGTCCTCTCAGCTCACCATCGGTACAGGAAAGAATGGGTCAATGGTGCCTGATGCACCCTCCGGGGGTCCGCATAGGTGTGTTACGTGGGCTGACCTCGTGCATTATTCTGTGGGAAATATGGAAAGCTATAAATGGCTTTAAATTTGTTGGCGAGCAGGTTCCTGGTGCTGCATTGATTGCTCTTATCAAGTGGTGGTTGGCGTGTGTCAGTATAGGGACCCCATCTCCCATAAATCTATTGATGGTCAATCGGCTTGTCCTCGGGAGTTGGGGGGTCACTCCTTCCCTGTAAGAAAAGAGTATGCTCTAGTGAAGTGGAGTAGGCAAGAAAAGGGTTGGGCAAAATTGAACTTGGATGGGTCAACTAGAGGAACCCGGGGCTTGAAGGCAGACGTATTTTTAGATGAGCAAACGACGACCTCCTTTTCGCGTTCTCTATGGGATATGGGGTAGGTTCCAACAACAGTGTTGAGCTTCAAGCGGTGTATGACGACCTCGCCATTTGTTTGAACCAAGGCTTATCTAAGGTGGTGGTTGAATCAGACTCAAAGTTTGTGGCAGACACTCTGAAATGCCGATCCCAAATGGGTTGGAAATGGCGGTATTGATTAGCCAGAGTAGTAGGCTTGAAGAAGAGGGGGATTATTCGGTTTGTCCACGTCTTGGGAGAAGGAAATGGCCCGGTAGATGGGCTGACACGTGTGGGAAGTGATCTTCAAGGGAGCCATTTATTTAGGAAGGCCTCAGATCTCCATCTCTCTAGTGTCTTTTTTTTTTTAGATAAGGTGGGGTTGGATTCTATTAGAGAATCTAGCGTGGGGGAGGAGGTGGCCCCACTATGGGTGCCTTTGTAAAGGGTTATGATAGGCTGCTCGGTTTCCTTTTTCTTCTCCAAAGGCAGCTAGAAATGTCTTTGTCATGTATAGTTACTCCCATGAAATGGAGAAATTGTTTTTTTTTTTTTAATTTTATTTTTTAAGCCCCCAATCCAGCCATAAGGGGCATTACTAAGGGTGAAAAATCCCCTATTCTCCTTTAAAAGAAAATCCTCTCATCTCCCATGGAATCTTTTCTTGACTCCTAAACAATCAATTAAGGCCTCGATGCCATCATTTTCGGTCATACGTGTGAGACATGCCAGAATTGAAATTGTGGCTTCAATTCAAGCCAAACAACAATGACCCCAAGCGCTAGGATCGCCAGACACGTAGTGTATGACCATGATTTGGTGAGATTCGTCACCTATTTAGCCACTCACTCAATATGTAAAATTGGATCAGATAATATTCATATGGTGGGGTTCGTCCTCTAATGATGGGTTGCACATTTGCCTTCTGTACGAAATTACTTTTCAATATAGATAAATAGAAATGAGCAAGGGATTCTTACAATCGGTCGTGAAGAACAGCTGCAAAACACATTTTCGATCGATAAACTGAATTCAGTGCACAAGCGTAGACTCAAATTACAGCTAAAAGTTACCAGCTATGAAATGTAAACAACGGGCTGAAAAGTAAAAGATTATACTATGGAATATAATTTGCTTGATAGAAAAAGTATAAGATTATACTATAGAATGTAAATTAACTAGTAAATTGAAAATTAGTTGAAAGATGACTTTAGTTTATTGGAGTAGTTATGAAACGATTCTTCTTACTAAATTCATTAGCTATTTATAACCTTGATTTAACCATCTAGATCGTTCTCATGTTCTGACGGTTGCTATAATCATTCGCCACTACTTGGTTTCTTTTACCTTTTCTTTTGTCATCTATCATGTAACTACTTTCACATGATTGCTTCTTCATCATTCACTCTAGTAATTACACAACACGGTTTGATATGCTCCAGAAACTATTATCAAGAAATCTTCTTCGCACATATATGCATATCTTCGAATACACCATGTGGATATGTATTGATCACACGTAGCTCCCCCTACTGGTTCTCAATGGGAATTGCAATAATGGAGATGAATAATGTACGGCCCTAAGAATGTTTTAACAGTGAGAATCATTGTCCCCGCTTCTATTTGTGGTGTGGTCCACTTGAGCTTTGGATATGACTAATTTTTGGGATCATGATCTAAAATGATCTCCGAAAATGGATGAACGGTGTGGATATAATAAATACATCGTTGCAGGTCCTATGTTACTTCGATCTCCTTTGGACTGTTTATATAACTGGGAGTTGGAGTGTCAGCGCTAGTCTTCGCACCACACATACCCACACTAGCCAGGTTGGTGGTGTGTGGTACACAGCCAATCTGCGGAAATGGATTGGCTACTCCCCCTGCCACCAGCCAATGGTCGGTGCTCTATGGGCCCCACCATTATGTAAGTGTTTCATCCATGCCGTCCATCTATTTTTTGAGATCATTTTATGGTATGAGACCAAAAATGAGGTATATCCCAATCTCCATTAAAACTTTTTGGGGAGCATAAAAGTTTAGGGTGAAGCTGATCTTTGTTGTTTTCCATTCACTTGGGTTTGTATGACCTAATCAACAGATTGGATGTCAAATAAACAGTACAGTGGGCCTTATGAGTATTTTAATGGTGGATATCCATTCACTATTGTTTTCCTGTGGTGGTGTGTTCCACTTGAGATTTATATCCCTCTCATTTTTTGGGATCAAACTCTAAAATGATATGTAAAAATGGATGAACAGAATGGATGAAACACATACATCATGGTGGGGCCCACAGAGCACCGACCACAGCCACGGTGCTGCTGGCAGGGGAGTAGCCGATCTGTTTCCATCATCAGCTTCCACTTGTACGGGTAAAATGGGGACGCGGATTTACTTGGAAAGCCTTTCAAAGAAAGTTCCTGCGCTGAAACTTAGGTGGGGCCATCCTGATGTTTATTAGAAATCCCCTCCATCCATCATATTTGTGAGCACATTTTAGGACTTAAAGAAAAATTGAATAGGATCCAAGACTCAAATGAACCTCACTAAAGGAAAAGGTGGGTAGGAAAATTCCTACCGTTGAAACCTCCCTGGGTCTACAGTGATGTTTACATTCCATCTATGCAGTTCATAAGGTCATTCCTAAAGTAGTGATCAAATGAGAACACAAATATTATACTAATTCAAAACTTCCATGGCTCTACGGATATTTCAACTAAGTGTGGACGTTCAATCCTCACCTTCTAAGGGAAGCGGATTGCGTAGTGAGTAACTCACTGAGCTTAGCTTACTGAGTAAACTCTGTGAGGAGTAAACTCTGTGAGGTCCACCATTATTTTTTATATTTTATCCGCTATGTCCATTCATTTTATCAGATAATTTTAAGGCCTGAGCCAAAAAATGAGGCATATCCAATGTTCAAATGAACCACATCACAGTAAACAGTTGAATTAAACGTTTACCGTTGAAAATATCTTGGGGGCCATGAAAGTTTTGGATCAAGCTTATATTTATTTTTTCCCTTCATCCATGTCTGTATGATCTTATGAACAGGTTGGATTACAAATAAACATCACTGTGGGGCCTAGAAAGGTTTCAACGGTGGATATCATTATCCCCACTGTTTCCAGTGTTATGATCCACTTGATTGTTGGATATGCTTCAATTTTGGGCTCTACCCCTTAAATTAAAACTAAAAACGGATGGACGGCATGGATAAACAACATACATTCAGGGTGGGCCCAACTGAGTTTACTCAGTACCATAGAGCTTACCGAACTTGGTACGCAATCCGATTTCCCTTTTCAGCTCACTTGGTTATTGGATCCGTCTCATTTTTAGCCCATCTCTTAAAATTAGCTCACAAAATAATAATCGGGGCGGATTTCTCGCAAACATTACGGTGGCCCAACTTAGTTCCCAGCGCAGTCACTTCCTGCCTATTGCTTTCGCAGGAAATCGGCGTCCGGAAAATGAATAGTGAAAAGATGAACCGCCAATTGTTAGCGGAATCGGATTGCGTACTGAGTTACTCAGTCGCTCTTATCCTACTGAGTAAACTTTGTTTGGCCCATCGTGAATGCATGTAGTTTATCCACGCCGTCCATCCATTTTTCCCGATCATTTTAGGGTTTGAGACCAAAATTTAAATATATCAAAAGCTCAGGTGGACCATACCACAGGAAACAGTGGAAGTATTGATTTCCACCATTGAAACATTCCTAAGGACCGACAGTGGTGTTTATTTGTCATCAAACCAGTTCATAAGATCATACACACATAGATGAAGGGAAAAAACAAATATAAGTTTGATCTAAAACTTCACTGTAGGCCTACTGAGTGAAGTTTTTGAACGGATAAACACTTAAAATTATCTATTAAAATGGATGGACAGAACGGATGAAATTCATGAATGACAGTAGGCCCCACAGGGTTTACTCAGTACGCTAGGCGTACTGAATTACTCAGTACGCAATCCGCTTCCATTGCTAACGCATTTATGGTGTACACGCGGTTAGTTGCGGACAGTATCTTTGCAGAAGGGCATGATGAGAACTAGGCTAACCTAACAAGAAGCCTCCAGCGGGAGATTATCCAGCCTTCACATGGGATGGGGAGAGAGACAAGGCCGCCTCACCGAGCATCTGAAGGAAACGGATTGGCTACTCCCCAGCCACAAGCCCATGGCTGATGGTCGGTGCTCCGTTGCCCCCACCATGATGTATGTGTTTTATTCATTCCGTTCATTCATTTTTACAGGTAATTTTATGGCTTGATCCCAAAAATGAGACAGATATAAATAACAGGTGGACCACACCACAGGAAAACAATAGTGATTGGATATCCACAATTAAAATCCTCCTAAGGCCCACTGTACTGTTTATTTGACATCAAATCTGTTGATTAGGTCATACGGAAAAAAGAAAGATCAGCTTGATCCAAAACTTTTATTGCCCCCAAAAAGTTTTTAGTAGTTGACATTCATTCAACACTGTTTCCTGTAATGCGGTCCACCTGAGATTTGGATATACCTCATTTTTTGTCTCATACAATAAAATAATCTAGAAAATTAGATGGACGGAATGGATGAAACACATACATCATGGTGAGGCCCACAAAGCACCGACCATCAGCCATTGGCTGGTGGCAGGGGAAGCAGCCAATGGTGGGACATCCCGTCATTGGCGTTGACTCCAGTTGCGATATTACCCCGTGTATAAAGGTGGCGGATTACCTGTTACCGGGCAACACGTTAGTAGGTGTTATCCTAACCATGTGGGCCCACTTGATGTATTTCATCTCATTTTATTTGTTATATATCCACGCCACATACGTTGTTTCATCTCATTTTAGGACGTATCCCAAACTTAAGAAGATGCGAATCTCAGGTGGGCCATATCACCAGAAACCGTGATGAATGACCATTGAAAACTTTTTAGGAGTAGCAAAAGATCTCAATTAAGTTAATCTTCCATATCGATCTTCTTAACATTATCAACAGGTTGGATTGAAGATAAGCATTAGGAAAACCTTAGGATGGACCTTTGGAATTTTTAATAGTAAGGAACTAAATCACCGCTGTTTCCTGTTGTGTGGTCCACATGAGATTCATATATGCATAAATTTTTAGACCGTCTACCCAACTGAGTTGGAGAAAAGGATGGACAGCGTGGATATGTAACGCATCATCAAGGTAGGCCCCATAGTAAGGGTAACACCTAATCTGCTGCCGTACATATATAAAACACTCTAGTCTCAGGTGGGAGATACAGTCCTTGAAGTTGACTCCTGATGTCGTGGGGGACTGACTAAAACACCCAAGTCTGCTGGGGCCCATTAGGTTGAATTTGTGAAATCCACTGCCTATCAGGTTCTATCCTCAATTAAACGCCAGGCCAAAATTATTAATTAGATCCACGGCTGGGATGGGTCATGCATACCACATGGATCAATGGGGATGCGATGCCAACCATAGGGTTGTGTGTAGGGCCACTTTGGTGTGTATTTTTCACCAAACCTATTAATCAGGTGTAACTTACCATGACGAAGAGGAGATACAAAAGTCATCAGGCCAGTACACCATGTAAACTTGGTGGTCTGAGAGTAGGTTTACATTGTTCCTATGGTTGTGGCCCATGATATGAGTTTTTAATCAGGCTTATTTTCCATATATACCTGGAATGGATTTCGTATATACAAAGTGGAGGTCCCCCAGTGCTTAGCTATTTATTGGTGGGTTCCATCATTAGCCACCAACCCTTCTGCTGGGTCCCATCATTCGTGACCCACTTTTCAAATTCATGCTAGCAACCTTTGAACAAATTGGTAGATAGATTGATAAACATAATGAATATGTCAAGGCGTAAAATGGATGATGGACTGAATGAAGCCAGCCAGCCTCCAAGATTAGATGACCTGGCGCATCCTTATTATCTTTGTCATTTTTTCTGCAGAATATACCAACTTTTCTAGGCCCTCGAGTGGTAGGATTGGCTCATTTTGGGGATTTTTCGGGTAATCCTTCTTGCTTGCCGAGTAAGGCACATGATCAGTTCACCCATCTCCATTAGCTAGAGATGAGCCCACTCATACGTTATTAAGGATAGATGAATCAGTGTACATGTCCCCGGCTCAAGGACACTACAATTTACACTTTAGATGCAAAAAACACCATGGAAAAGAGGCACTTCAAGTATCTCCCATGTGGGAATACTTCAGTACTTAAAATCATTGACCTATTTTCCTTCCAATATGTGACAGAAAACCTACTACATTTGATTGATTTAAAAAATGGATCATCTCCTGATCATCTACATGTGAACCATTGATTGAAAGTATAGCATCTTGTAATTTTAAATATTTTGGGTGTAGTCCCCTAGTCAAGTCATGGTTTGACTCACCAAACCATGGCCCACCTTTAAGAAATCATCTGCACCATGACATGGACATGCAGTTTGGTCAAAAGGACCCTGCGATTCTTCCTGAACGACAAGGGCCGGCCGTCATCTTTGAAATTTAAGGAATTTAAGGAAAAAAAAAATTTCTTGGACTGCCATCATCTTTGAAATTTAAGGAATTTAAGCAATTGGCTGCAGGTGACTGTCTCCAGACAGATTCTCCCTTGCATACCAGCACGTCCTCCGGCGAGACTAGGGTGCGACCCGGGACCAGCCATGTGGGTGAGGCCTTGACTGTAGGGGCCCGCCTTGATTTATGCACAGCATTTCCACACCGCTCATCTGTTTTTCCAGCTTATTTTAGTCATGTTCCCAGTACAGAAATATATGGAAATTTCAGGTGGACCCCGCCACAGGAAACATTGGTTTTTAAAATTTTAATACCTTTCGTGGGCTATAAAAGTTTTGGATTAAGCTGAAATTTGGTTTTTCTTCTCATATAGGTTTGTGCGACTTATTAACAGGTTTGATGGTAAATAAACATTACTGTCGATGGTAGGAAGTTTTTAATGGTTGGCATTCAATTGACTATTGTTTCATGTGGTGTGGTCCATCCAAATTTTTTATCTACTTCAATTTCAGGGACCATGTCCTAAAATAAGCTGAAAAACAGATGGACCGTGTGGATATATGATGTATACTTCAAGGTGGGCCCTGTGGTCATAGTCACACCCACATCTAGAGCTATCAACGAGCGGGAGCCGGGGCTAGTCGTCATAGTCCAATCAAAATTAAGATATTGCGGGTCCACACATTGATAGCCTTACCGACGTGTTTCGGAGGTCAAAGCCAAGTAGCGGTCAACATTCGTACTCTGCTCTTTTGTAAATTGCACCAAAGCTGACATAAATAGGCATTAGTTGGGTCAATTGCCGTGTCCGTGTGAAATCCTCTACATCCATCATTTGCAAGGTATTATAGTAACACTTCCTATCTGAAATCAGGCTCATCTAATTCAATTGGGCCACACAACACGGAATAACACGATAGAACGTGTACCGTTAAAACTTTCTTGGGATCTATTAAATTCTTAAGTAAGCAGGTATTTGGTTTTTTCCTTCATTCATGGACTCACCTTATGAGTGAGTTGGATGTCACGTGAACATTACAAGCCATTGGATGATTTCAATAGTAGAAGTGTCTCTTCACTCGTTTGCCTATGGTTTGGTACACTGGGCCTGTTTGGCCGGGCAGATTGGATGTGATTGGAAGGGATTGGAAGATAGATCCCGGGATTGGCCAGGCATGCCAAACAGACAGTGGGATTCTGATCCCAGCATATAGCAATCCCATGGATCTTAAGACAATCCACTGACATCACCATCATTACCTTTAAATCCCATCCAATCCACCCTAATCCCTTCAAAATTGGGTGGGACTTGTTTGGCTCAATGGATTGAAAGGGATTGGAAGGTTTAATCCTGGGATTGGTTGGGCTGGTTGGGCGTGCCAAACAGACCGATATAGCAATCCCATGGATTTTGCACCAATCCGCAACTATCATTACCTTGAAATCAGTGCAATCCACTCTAATAACATCCAATCCCATAGATTTTGCACCAATCCACTAACGTGACGCAGCTATCATTACCTTAAAATCCGTGCAATCCACTCTAATACCATCCAATCCCATGTATTTTGCACCAATCCACTGACGCAGCTATCATTACCTTAAAATTCGTGCAATCCACTCTAATAACATCCAATCCCATCCAATCTGCCCGGCCAAACAGGCCCTTAAATTCTAAAACCGGCATGATTTACGGATGGCCATACCGGCTAAAATGGACGGATTGAATGCCAGGTGTTGCTGTAACACAAGAAGTGAATTGGGTACGACCGGAGCGTGCAACTACATATGCGTGGGGCCCACCGTGATGTATCTGTTTATCCACGCTGTCCATCTCCCTTCTCAGACCATGTCAAGGTATGGGCCACAAACGAGGCAGATCGACCATACGAAAGATGACTCTTGCATTTAATGCAACTTTGGTTTAAGGCTCTGTACATTTAATGCAACCAAACTTACTAATTGGTGTGGTCCAGTAGAGGGTTGGATCTGCTTATTTTTGGTCCCACACCTTAGCATGATGTGAAAACAAGGGGATGGATGGCGTGGATAAATAGATACATCATGGTGGGCCCACACATATCTGGTCGGACGGTTAAAGGTATGACCAGAGGTGTATCCTTATAAATAGGTTGGATGGAAAATAAACATCATGCTGTGTAACGTTCTGGATTTCGTAACTTGAGTTTAGTACTTGTTTTTCAAAATTTTGAGCGTTAATTTTCAATGATAAGTCATGTTTCACGGTAAATTTTTATTTCTTTTATAAGTGAGCATTGCATCAAAAGGAAACAAATCATACATAAAGGAAATGTTTAAATATAAATATCAAATGTACAAATGGTTGGCCGAAGGGCTTATAGAAACCAATGGCTCAAATATAAAAAATGTAATAACATAATAATGAAAAATAATAAGAAATCTAAAATCAATAGTCGTAAGATCATTCAGCTCTTCATGCTCAATATTCAATGTCAATATATACGTCATCTACACAACCTGCACCAACTGAATATATTTTGATAGCGTCATTGGATATCCTAGTGAGGTATACCCTCAAAGATTGCCAAGCTTCATAATAAGTAATAATATAATTCAAATAAACTCAGAAGAATACAATATCCAACATAAACTTCACTTTTTATAATACAATAATGAACAATTTATATTTCATAAGTGAAATATAGAAGAATACTACCTGCAATTCAGAAATAAGATACAACTCACATTTTCAAGCAACAATTTAAGAAAACATAATATCTAAATTGCAATTCACCACTCACAAGTATAACACCAACCAATACATCCAAACCACAATTCAAGCTATCACATAAGGAGATACACTCCACTCTTCACCAATATAACCCAAATCACCACAATATTCAATCGCCAATTTAATCTATTCAATCGCCAATTTAATCTTGATTAATGCATGAATATATAAATGCAATCAACCTGGGGATACACATCCAGCTGAACAAATGAATGAACCATTCAGACAATTGATCCAACCATGTAAGAGAATAAGTCTTTCGGATAGTCAACCTATTCAAAATGTAAAAAAGAGTCGTTTGAACAGTCAACTAGGTACTCGATAATGCTTATGTACCATATATGTATGATTAACTCAGCTGTTATTAGTTCATTTTACAAATAGCACATCAGAGACGCTCAAAGGTCATTATAGGGATGCGTGCAACCCAACATAGGCTGACAGCTCAGGCATAGTATCTCATACCATCATCCCTGGCTCACGATATTTAAACAAGTAAGATTCTAACACACACAAATGATTATAAACAGTGTTGGTAAAATAAATTATTCAAGGTATTCCATTACAAAAAAAACCTCTACAACTAGTAGTCACTGATGATTCAACATGTAGACATTATCATCATAAGTCCAGATATAGTTCCAACAAAGAGTCCTCTCAACAAGCCACATTGGTACCAAGTCCTTCAAGGACATAATAAAATAATACAATCCATAAGCTATCTTGGCACAAATAATCCATGAGATGGTAAGTTTATGACCAAATATTATTTAATTCATTCACAACTAACCACTAATTCGAGGAACCTATAGTGTATATATCCATCAACATATATTCCAACTACAACTCCTTAACAGAACCAAATGTCAAACTAAACCACAATCAATTCAATATACATTATCTAGTAAATACACATGTAAGTACTCATCGAAACTATACTAGAGTAAATAATTCCACAATTAAATAAATCATAACTCTTTATAATTAATCTAGAATGTTAATATCTACAAATCAAGAAACATACTCATATAGTTCATAATTATAAGATAATGTGCATATATAAATGCGAATCATCTTAAAACGAAGATTAATAATTCATATCTCAACTAATTATTCGATAATACACATAAACTAGTCATAAATAATATTAGTCAAATAAATTAAAAGAAAACTAAATTAATTATTATAACGAAGGAAAGCTTGAACGGTGAATCCTGACTTTATGGTGTGGATTCTCTTTAAATATGGTTTAGAGTGCATGCGCTAGCTTGAGATCAAGTCCAAACCCTCAAAAGTTGAAATTGAATTGACACAACTCGGTTCCAACTCAATCCACACAAGGTGAACCTTGATGAAGCGATTGGGAAAACAAAATCTCCCACCTAACAAATAGAAACGAATTCAATTAACTTCCATTAAAATATATTTCAAAATTAAAACCATATAACTCAACTCACGTTGTATTCTTCACGACCCAGCTAAATCAATATACATGGACTCAATTCTAAATCGAGATCTACTATACTTGTAATCACATGATCACCTGAATCAATATAACCGATACTTACTCTGCTGGACTAGAATCCCCCAACATTTGACCAAGTTCGATTTGGACTTGATGGAATAACTAGTTCAACCTAACAATGATCCCCACTTCTTTTTGATCCCTCCCATCTTCATTCTCCTTTTCTCATCTTCTTTCCTTCTCTTTCTAGTAACAAGGGCTGAAAACCATTCAACACAACTCCACTCCAACTGAGTTGACTCAACAATGCCACAAAGTGGACTAGACAACACCCTACACTGATCTCTCCATTTTATTTTTTTTTACCTTCTGTAATGGTAACTGGGCCGAGTCAGACCTGAAGGACACTCTAGTTGCTGTACCAAAATGACCAGACTTGACTGAAATTGAATTCCCTAGAACTGAGTTAACTCGGCTTGACTCGGCAACAACTCGACCCTGAACATGAACTCGATCTCTACTTTCCTTTTCTTTTTTTTTCTCCTTTTCTACAAACTGACAATCACATCCAACACCTAGATCTGAACCAAGCCTAGCCCAAACTTGGTCTCGACTCAGCCTAATATTATTTGTCGAGTTAACTCGGTAGTACCACGTTGATAACCCGATACCTCCTTGATTTGCTAATCTTCCAAAAGAAACATCCATTACTCTTCTCACCCCATGGACTAGATTCAGTCCAACTCAGATTGTACTCACCACAAAACTCAGCAACACAAGGTGAGAGAACTCATTTGCAACTGGATTGAGTCAAACTGAGTGAACCCATCTCACTTTCTCCCACTTTCCCCTATCAATAGTCGGACATTGATGGAATTTCAGTGCTTAGAAAATAATCGATTGACCTACCTGATGGATGAACCCGATTTGGGATTGGTGGCTAGTCACGATCGCCGCGAAATTTGCATTTTCCGACAAGGAAGAGATTGACCGATAATGGCAGATTGGCACCGGAGCCTCCTTTCTTCGATCTGCTACTTGTGGATGACCAGTATTGACACTAGGAAGCTTTATAACACATCGGATCGAAGCTTAGATCATGTTTCCCTGGTGGGTTTGAAGAAAGTTTGAGATGACGTGTCGTCCCATGCTGACGAAGAAGACAGTAATATCGGCCATGTTTCCCCGGTTATTTTTTTTTTGAATTTCTCTTGCGCACTCTTCTTGTGCTAGGCATGGTGAAATACACACGTGTGAAAAATCATGTGGAAATGTATGGGTTTTGGTCAAAATCCAATGTTCTACGAGATAGACAGTTTGGATTTCCCAGATAGACACCAATGGTGGCACCATTCAAACAAACGACAGCTATCCATTTCAAATGGATGCTGGTGGAAACAATGAAAGAAAGAAGAATGGTTTCTTCGTCGGTAAGTTTGGGTCAAAGCCCGGTTCAACCATACTTCGGCCAACAAGGTATCCAGTCTCCAAGAGCTCCAGGAGCTACTAAAAAACATGCTATCATGTTGGTGTTGTCGTTGACCATCTTGAGGCTAAACAAACCACGGTCGAGTCCAGGAGGGCCTTTATACACACCATCTCTCAAGAGCTCGTGACTGAGAATGTTGGATTGAAAACTTCCTAGGTTGAACTGGATAACCTGGAAGTCAGGATCACAGCTCTAGAGGCGAAGTTAATTGCATTGAAGTAGGAGTTCACAGGAAAGCATATAGACTATGTTCAACATAAAAAGGTCATCCATCTGGCCACTGTTATACACTCTCAAATAGTAGATATCGGTCGACTTTCTCGGTTGGTGGCTAAGGACGCTGCATTGCAAGCTGCAAAGAGTCAATTGGGGGTGGTTAAAGAATCACTACATCGCTTTATCTAAATGGAGTTGTAACTTGTAATCGTCTCTCTTTATATAAAAATAGTCGTTGACCTAATTTTGCACCTTATTGCCCCTTTAATTTTCATTCTTCTTATTTATAAATGCTTGCTGACTTGCTCCTAAAAGGTCGGTGAGGCATGGGTTACTTTCGAACTTTGTGCCTTAACTGTCTCACATTCCCAACCGTTCGGAACATATATCGGTTTTCTAGTCATGATCACTTTAGATCGTGGGTGCCTATACTTCCTATTTAAATAGCATTTGGCACTCTCTTGAACTCACATCCTCTTCCTTTTACGTTCCTCGCTCTATGTCCATGGCTTCCAGCTCTCCCTCCCTTATTGCAAGTGTTAAACGTTATTCGAAGGATATCTTCAAATGGGGTTTAAGGAATACTCCCATTCCTCCATATTATTTGATGCCAATGATTTTGCGATCATACTTCATCCATGGCCGAATCAAATGCAACAGTTGGGAAACTTTTCAAGATGTTAAAGCATCAGTACATTATGGGAGATCGATTCTACGAGTTGACCTTTGCTAAATGAACTCAGAATACCTTCGACAGTAGGCATCGGCCAAGGAGGAATCTACAAGAATGAGTGGAAAACATGAACTATCCTGGTACAGACAATTACATTGCATTCAGATGCATCAATTCAATCGTACTATGCTGAGGATGGTGCAGTCCTATTGGGTTGGATTAATGGAGGAATTGAAGAAACGAGAATACACCTTCTTTGCCAAGGAGATGGATGATTTAGAGGATCTTATATTCATGGATGAACAGATCACCCTATATAAGGTGCGGTCGAAGGTAAGCTTCAGCGCCAAGAGGGCAGTTGAGGACGTGGTTTCTTCAAGCGCCCTTCATGTTGATTAGTTGCTCCATCTCCTGCCACTCACTATAAAAAAATAAAAAAATAATTAAAAAAAGGGGGCTAGTGTAACGCCTCGGATTTCAGGGGCCGAATAGATACTCGACTCCTGATATCACAGGTGACAATTGATGGTGCTGTGTGGGTCACCGCATGATGTATGCATTTCATCCATGCCATCCATCCACTTTTCTACATCATGTTAGGGCATGAGACTGAAAAAAGGAAGATACAAATCTTATGTGGATTACATAAGATGAAACAATGATTATTGAACGCCCATTCATTTTTGGGCTCATGACTTGCAATGATATGGAAAAATCGACTTCTACACCCAATATTGCAAGATTATATCAATAAATGAACATGCAAAATCAAAGGAGGAACTGGCTCTGCTTTCAAAGTTGGTTGACTCAAGAGGACAATCAAGTGACAGGAGTGTGATTTTTGACGACCTTTCCAAGCTCATGTCACTCCTAAACTTGACTGT
Source organism: Magnolia sinica (assembly GCF_029962835.1). Taxonomy (NCBI): domain Eukaryota; kingdom Viridiplantae; phylum Streptophyta; class Magnoliopsida; order Magnoliales; family Magnoliaceae; genus Magnolia; species Magnolia sinica. Next base: position 63,100,833 of record NC_080584.1, read on the forward strand.
AGATTCTCATTCATTCACATGTTTCTATGGGTTTGTGTTTTTCATTTGCCGTGAAAATGGGCAAAAGAACATCGGTGTAAGAAGAGCTGTAGCTGTGTGGAGATTAGTTTTGACAGGAATGTTTCGACTTGTTAACCAATGGTGTGAATTTGTCGAGAAACATCATCGGCATAATATTTCTGAGGACACTTGGCAACAGCTTCTACCATTTAACAGATAAATACATGAGGATCTTGAAGGATATGACCCTAAAGGTGCTTGGCCTCTTCTCATTGATGAATTTGTTGAGCATATGTACAGAATAACTCAATCCAACAGTTGCAGCACACGGAACATTTCTGGTGATTGTGGTGAAATGGAAATATAACCATGCATGCCTGGTTCATATGCTGGACTGAGAGTGCTTCCAGGTATCAAGAGGAAATCTCTTGCCACTGTCGATGGAAATGAAGCACTGAACTCTTCGAACTCGATGAAATCAGAGCATTTCTCAAAATGCCAGCGTAGCAGGCCGATTCCTATTTTTGATAAACAGGCCTCCCAGGAGACTAACTCATCAGATGATCATGTGGAAGTGAACAAACACAGTCAGCTAGGTCGCTCAAACAGTTTGTCGACAAATATGAAAGATGGGTGAGTGAACAATTCTTGCCTAAAAAGGTTGGAGTTTTGTGGAAAGTTCAGCAGCATCAGATAAAATCAAATCAAACTAAATTCATCAGGGAATGGGTTTTATAGAATTCAACTTATAAGCACGGTACAAGTGGATGAGATCTGGAAATCATTCAAATCAACAATAATAAATCACTCAAATGCAGTGAAACTGAGCCACAATACAACAATAAATCATTCAAATGCAGTGAAAATTTAAAACCCGACTTAAATCCACACTACATTTTCTTAAACTTGGAAATCACATAATAAAATTTGTTATTTCTATGATCTTTTTAAAATTTTCCCATCAAAACAAATAAAAGATTCACATATTCTACCCCGAAAAAAGATTGAAAAATCAAAATATTCCATCAAAGAAGATCTAAAGCAAAATTCCAAGCGGAAATAGAGAAAAAGTACCCTAATTCCAGTGTGTAAATAAGATATTTCCGAACACAATCCTCTAAACCTGCGCTTTCTCAAACCAGTACCATACATTATCTTTCTAGAAAGAGGAATTCCATTAAGATTTCCCAAACTCCAGTAAAATCCATCGAAATCTCGCTATTTGAATCCTCTCAAAACTGAAAAAAAGGAAGCACGTGCATATTCGCATATAAGTTCTCAAATCAAAAGAAACTCCTTAAAAAAGAGCAAACCAAAATAAACATTCCACAAAACCCAAATCAAAGAGTAAAAACCTAGATTCGAGAGCTGAAACCTGCAAATTAGATCTCAAAAGTAAAAGAATCTCCACAAGAGTTGAAACCTCTCGGAAACCATACCTAAAAGTGGAATTTTGTCAGAAAATGCTCCAAACGGGATCAGATCTGCATTTAAAGATAGGGATAGGGTTTCGGCTCCCTCCCTTCTTTGGATCACAAAACACACATAGAGAAAGAGAGAGAGAGAGAGAGAGAGAGAGAGAGAGAGAGAGAGAGAGGTTAGGGGGCGGAGAGAGAGTGAAATGGAGTTTTTGGGCATGGCTCTGTTTTGAGCGCGCGCCCAAATATGGTGCTCCTCTAACAGACGGACGTGGATGGTCCAATTAGGGACTCCATGGGGCCCACCATGATGTATTTAGTTAATCCATTCCGATCCATAATTTTAATAAATTATTTTACTTTAAAAAACTAAATTTTAGATATATTGAAGGCCCAAGTGGACCACACCATAAGAAGCAACTGTAATTTAATATCAATGTTTCCTACTATGTGGTCCACTTGAGCCTTCGATCTAGCTGATTTTTTTATTTTAACCCCTAAAGTAATATTTAGAAATATATAGATGGCTTAGATAGAATATATAGTTTTTTTTAGGCCTCATAGAGCCCCTTACAACACTATTAATTATTAATGATGTATCAACTTTTTAGCTACGGATTAAAACCGTAGCAACTATAGCTAAGGTTTATATCCATAGCAAAAAAGTAACGTGGTCTGAATCCTTTGTCCCTTTTTTTGGTAGTGTACGTTTTGCAAAAGTTAGTTCTATGGTTCATTTTACTTGGCATGCGAGCATTTGAAGCATTAAAATGGATCATGCAACATATACTGAAATGAATGTACCTTAAACTCAACATATGACTAACAAGAAGATATATATATATATGTCTAGTGTATAGGACTATATCCCTGCAAAATACATACAATTCTAAAATATAAAATCTCTTGACCCTAAAGTCTCATCGTTGGCCCTAAGAAAGCCTATAATGGCCTGCCCAGCAGCTGAAAATATGATAGCTCCTCCTTTAAGTCTATGGACGTCTCCTCCAGCGCGTCGGACTCCGTGGTACCTACATCTGTGATAGAGTCTGGTTGGTGTTTTAAAACAGTCCCAGAGTGGGAGTGAGTGATCAACTCAGTGGTCCCATTAACATCAAGTTATACATGTTATCAATTCCACAAACACAGTTAATGATAAAGAAATTTAAACATTCAAATCCTAGATACTCTTATTAATGCATGCGCATGTTGTTATGAGATGATGCATGTCCTCGCAATCCAACGCTCCCTCAAAGCAACTCTAATGCCTCATTTGCAAATCCCAACACTCCCTTATCACGCGACCACAACTCCAAATTCGTCACAGCCTAAACTAATGCGATGCGATGAATATTTGTGTTAGCCAAGCGATTTAATTAAGTTTGTTCATCCAACAAAATTGGGATAGCTGGAATACTTCCATTTAGTCATTAGTATCATTTGTATCACTAGGCACGAGGTGACCGTAACGGATCCATGCCTGTGTCCCTTGATCTGTATTCGTGTTTATCACCTAAGCGACAACTCCCCAATCAATATGAAGGTAACACTGGCCCGACTGATCAGTAAGGACCCAGATAACACAGCCCGGACGCACAAGGTTATGCAGCCCATCGACGGGTGGAGGGTGCCCACAAACATATAAGAGTCATCACCCAAACACAAATGTGGAGTGGTTGTGGCATCATTACTGTTTGATGTACTAGGCTCATAGCTTTCTTGGTTACTCATTAGTCACTATGGGGAGGCTCATCACCCTAGCATAGGCTGACAGCACGAACACGGTGTCTCATACCACCACGTCCGGTTCATGAGACTAGAGGATTGTAAAGCTAATGGTTATTAGTAGACTTTTCAAATAGTATGTGGTATTCTATATTCAGACAATCGCGATCAGACATGGTGAACATACGTGGTTAGTTGATTGTTAGACGAATTTGGTTGACTCGGGCGAACATCGGTGAAATCAGCATTGGGTACAAGCATCCCGCGTAGCATAGTTATTGTCGGTCATCCATGTTCGGCTCGGATCAATCGAATGAATCTCAGGTGGCCAACCAAACCAGGGCACCCCTGTGTTCTGCATTTTGCCAACTAACACGACTACTCAAGTAGTCCTAATCATTTGACAGAACTTGTTAACCCATAATAGTAATTTACAAGAATGAAACATGAGCAATAAATCTAGCAATTTACTCATTTGAGTATTTCATCGAACATGCAAGCCTCACCATATCGACAATAATAATTTATGAAAAGGAAATAAAAATATATATATACAAGTTAGCATGCATTCACACATTCATAAGTATAAATCATTAACTGAAGCATAAGACTCGATAAATGGCAATGTAGGGATAATGGTCTACACCTCTAAGAAGGAATCTTCGTTTTTAAGCTCCTAGGGTTAGAGATTTGGGAAAAATCATTAATTCATAAATCAAAATCAAGAAAAACACCATTAATGACTTTAAATCTAGTTAATTGAAAGGTAATATATAATTTTTACCTCCGATTCTTGGCATGGGTGGATTTAGTGGAGGTTTGGTAGTAGCCAAATGTTTGGTTGAAGAAATATCAACCCTACAAGCATCAAGATTTTTCTCACACACACACACACACATACTCTTCCTTCTCATTCTCTTCATTTTCTCTCCATCTCTCTCTTTCACTTTCTCTTCTCCTTCACCCAAGCTAGGGTATAAAATTCGTATGGGAGAAGGGGGTGCCCAAATAAAGGTCATATATAGTTCCAAAAATTGTACAAATGACCTTAAGGGCTATATTTTTATTATACCAGCCCTATGAGAGGGTGATTTTTTAACCTTTGGGGCCCATTATGGGGTGTAGGAGTTGATATTTACTGTAAGATAATTAGACTTAATGATAATATATGCAGGGATATGATTGGCCCGTCATTTAGATGTGACGATCGACAGGTATAATCAGAAATCTATTCAACGGTCATTGATGGTCTATTCGGGCCATGGCTATACGGATTTGTGTCGAGAAATATCTTTAGTCGGTACCCCGATTTTGGCTGCGATCTAATGGTCAGAAAGCCACAATTTCTTACAAGTGTGGGAGGTTCATTTCACTTAAGTTTCAAGTTTTAGCCTTGGGTACTTGCGCATTTTAAGCACTTAGCTTCTAGCCTAAGTCGCGTAGTTTTGAGTACTATCTTGATTTTCCATCAGCGATAGATGCCAATCCCACTAAAAGGAACATTTTTCTATAGCCTCGAGTTTAGTGGCCTAGTAATGAGCGGTCTAAATATTGTTCGAATAATCGAGATATTTTTTGAATGAATTGGATATGGATATTTCTTATGTGCAATGATTAGGGTCTTGATTAACTGTGTTCATAGTGCGTCTTATTCGAAATTAGCGAAAATGATGATTTGGCCATGATTACTTTTAGACTGTTGGTTCTTAGGTTAAATGAGTAACTGGGTTATTTGGTTTATTAATTAAGATCCAACTCATAGTTGTCTCGGATTTAGGTAGGTCTTTATTTAGTTATGGTTGTCTCGATTGGTCAGTAATAGGTTGGCTAGATTTGGGCCACATATGAACAAATCACGAGGCTAGACTTAAAGTTTAAGTTATCAGGCAGATTCGTTGGCTTCCTATGGTTGGTTGATCGAATTTATGTGGTTCTTTATTGGTATCTCTCACGTATAGGTTCACTTCTAATGTCAAAGGTCAGTAAGTAACAACGTAGGTTAGTCATATAAAATTTTTTAAAGGATTTTTTAAAATTCCAAAATAGTGAAAATCGAAGATGTTATAGCTATCTAGTCTTCATTATAGGAAAAGAATAAATTAGAAATGCAAGCCCTCTTCAAAGAGTTCGAGAGGATGAAGATTTAAGCTAATCAACCACTTTTGGACTTCCCATTTCTATTTTCCTTCTATTGTGATGCGGTCGATGACCTGTGGAGTAGTGAATAAATTTTGATGCCAATAAAATTTTCTTGTTTTGCTTAAGGCACCTATGTACTTCTCTCTTAGTAATGTAGCTTGAGTGTTTATCTAAAGGATGTTTGACGATATTTTTAGTCATTGGCCAAGCATTTGTGCTACCAAATGGCTGCACAGTACTTAGCCATATTTCTTCTTTAAATGCATACACTGACTCAGTCCTAGTAATGACACCAAATTTTATGAGAGGATCCCATTTATTTCGCTACATTCTCCCATAATCTCGGAAACGAATCGACACGGAAGTCGTCATTCTCGGGTTCCCAGCTGTCACACCTTATCCAATGTGTATTAATGTTGAACTTCATGTCTATAAAGGCACCCCTTAGGATTCGAAACGTACCACGAACAAGCACTGACAAAGAACTCTGTAAGTACCATGTCGGACCATACAGATCTTCTTTCTCTGTCCATGAAGATCACGGAATAAATTTTTGCAGAAGGGCTCGACTCATTCTCTCACACTTCTCTTTTGCATGACCCTTATCCGTTTCTTAGGGACGTTGCTGAGTTACCCGAAGATCGCAAGCCTCCACAAGATATTTTAAAGATCCTTTCGAAACTTCAGCTGCTTGGAAAAGAATACTCCAGGGCTGACCGAGAGTTTGAATGCTACACTACTTCACTCTCGCAATTGTCGGCCCTCGGTACTTAGTCTAGAGCTCTTTCAGCCAGCCATGAAGCGGCTTGAAAAAATCAACCGCACTGGACTCAAAGGTATCACCTTAATAAGGAGATGTGTTTAACAACCAACCAATATATATATTCTAATCATTCACTAAATATATATCAATCTCATAGCCCAATTACCAAAAAAAAAAAAAAACTTTCTGTGGACGTTCATCTAAACTGTTAAGCATATCATGTATAGTTTATTTTCAATCATGTCCATGCTATTGAAACCGCTTTTGAGTAATTTTTAAATACCCGTGTATCATCCATTATGCCATTCGAGAGTATCGGAGCATCGCTCATTTTCCTGCCATGTTCCGATGCTCCTTTTCCTGCCATGTTCCATGTGAAACCGTAGACCTTGATGAAACCTTAAATCGCATTAACTTTTTTCTTTTTCACTCTCTTGGCCTGCGTTTATCTAAATTTCAAAGCTTATCCTACTGTATTAGAAAAATCGGCTTTAATACTATGGCAGAGTTTGATGGTTCATACACATGCACCTAGATATTGCACAAGCTGTATAAGTATAACTCATATTAAACGGTTCAGATTATAGGGGAAACGGTAGATATATCATGTCCCAAAAACTGGATTGTCTAAAAGATCCAAATTTCAGATCAGGTGGACATTCAATGATCTAATTCGGTCCGTTGACTATTTGATTTTCGTTGCCATTTTTAGATGTCTAAAAATCGGCGATATTTCAATTGGGACACATGATGTACAGTTGAATTTGGGTTACAGATATACCATGGGTATAATTTCTGAGTGCATGCGTATGAAGCTTTCAAACTGCCAGAGTATTAAAAAAGCCTGTGTTTAATAAAAATAAAAAAGCGAGGTTTTGCTATTGTGGACCACACTTTTAGGTAGACCAAAGGCCTAAGCATTTTCCAAAGGCGTGATTTCAGAGAATCTTTTCAGAAATGAAGAAAAAGATGAGAGCAATGGAAAACCTTTTAATTTGGAAAAGAGAAATCTGCGACTGTACGACCCATTTATGGCCCATTTAGGAAACTACGCCCACCTCATTTTCCTTTGCGAGAATACGCCCCAGCTGTACGGAAGGCTTGCCAAAGGTCGAAAATGCCCTCCTTCAAGCGGATATGTGGTGCTCGAGGACGAGCGCTGACACTCCTCGAACTCCGAGTTGTACGAACGGTTCAAAAGATATTAGAGTTACATGGGCCCCACAGTTACGTATTTATTATATCCACAACGTTCATCCATAGTTCGAGATCATTTCGGAGCATTATCAAAAATAAAAAATCCTATCCAAAGATCAACTGGACCACACCACAAAGAGCAACGGGAAAATTGATTTTAACCGTTAAAAATTTTGTAGGGCCTACCATAACATTTATTTTCCATCCAATATATTCATAATGTCACGAAGACCTGAATGAAGAGGAAAAACAAATTCTGTAATGATCCAAAACTTCTGGGACCCCTAAAAGGGTTTCAATGGTAGACGTTCAATCTTCCACTGCCTTTTACAGTGTGGTCCACTTGATAGCTAAATCTATCTTAATTTTCTTCCCAAGCATTAGTACGAGTTCGCCAAATAGATGGACGGTTTGGATATAACACATACCTCATAAAAGGACCCATAAAGGCGGTGGGGATTACAACAGGGAAAAAAAAGAGTTGGTATCTATGGCTACGGATTATAACCGTAGCGATAACCACAGCCAATGCTTTTTCAATATGTCCTCTACTATACATCGAAGGTCTTTCGATATGTACTTCGATATATCGAATGTCTTTCGATCAAATCGGAAAAGGTCCAAAACTGTCCAGCAACTTTGGATAAAAAATTCTGCAATTTTCGATTAATCGAAGTGTATTCGATATGTATCGAAGATATGGCTACAGATTATAGCTGTAGCCATAGCTTTAGTCTGTAAACGTCTATGCAATTTTTAGTTTTTTTTATTTTTTTTACATGGAGAACTTTATTCTACCTACAATTTTCTCTAATACATATTTATATAAATATGTATATATAAGCATATAAAAAAAAAATTCTCTCTTTTTTTCATTTATTTCTCTATTCATTCAACAAGAATATCTTATAAACCAAAATTAGTTACTTGATGTACCCTATATGATTTTGGGGTAGGAGAAGATACTTTAGCCAACTAACCTAGTTATTTTCCAAGATTCCATCAGGTCGATGGTCGAAAATCCATTTGCGGTCAATTTCAATCAGTTCGTGGTCATTTCCATGCATTTCACCGTCAATTCCCTCCACTTCACGGACAATTCCATGCATTTCACGGTCATCCCAAACTATTTTGTGTTGATTCACGGTCGTTTCGAGGCATTTCGCGGTCAATTCCCTTCACTTCACGGTCATTTGCATGCATTTCGTGCTCAAATCGCTTCAAACCATGATCATTCCCATGCACTTCACGGTCATCCCAAACAATTCCGTGTTGATTCACGGTCGTTTGCATGGGAATGATCATGGTTTGAAGCGATTTGACTGCGAAATGCATGCAACTGACCGTGAAGTGAAGGGAATTGACCGCGAAATGCCTCGAAACGACCGTGAATCAACACGGAATTGTTTGGAATGACCGTGAAATGCATGGGAATGATCATGGTTTGAAGCGAATTGACCGCGAAATGCATGCAAATGACCGTGAAGTGAAGGGAATTGACCGCGAAATGCCTCGAAACGACCGTGAATCAACACGGAATTGTTTGGGACGACCGTGAAGTGCTTGAGAATGATCATGGTTTGAAGCGAATTGACCGCAAAATGCATGCAACTGACCATGAAGTGAAGCGAATTGACCGCGAAATGCCTCGAAACGACCGTGAATCAACACAGAATTGTTTGGGATGACAGTGAAATGCATGGGAAGGATCATGGTTTGAAGTGAATTGACCGCGAAATGCATGCAATTGACCGTGGAGTGAAGCGAATTGACCGCGAAATGCCTCGAAACGACCGTGAATCAACACGGAATTGTTTGGGATGACTGTGAAATGCATGGGAATGATCATGGTTTGAAGCGAATTGACCGCGAAATGCATGCAACTGACCATGGAGTGAAGGGAATTGACCGCGAAATGCCTCGAAACAACCGTGAATCAACACGGAATTGTTTGGGATGACCGCGAAATGCATAGGAATGATCATGGTTTGAAGCGATTTGACTGCGAAATGCATGCAATTGACCATGGAGTGAAGGGAATTGACCGCGAAATGCCTCGAAACGACCGTGAATCAACACGGAATTGTTTGGAATGACCGTGAAATGCATGGGAATGATCATGGTTTGAAGCGAATTGACCGCGAAATGCATGCAAATGACTGTGAAGTGAAGGGAATTGACCGCGAAATGCCTCAAAACAACCGTGAATCAACACGGAATTGTTTGGGATGACCGCGAAAAGCATAGGAATGATCATGGTTTGAAGCAATTTGACCGTGAAATGCATGCAAATGACCGTGGAGTGAAGGGAATTGACCGCGAAATGCCTCAAAACGACCGTGAATCAACACGGAATTGTTTGGAATGACCGTGAAATGCATGGGAATGATCATGGTTTGAAGCGAATTGACCGCGAAATGCATGCAAATGACCATGAAGTGAAGGGAATTGACCGCGAAATGCCTCGAAACGACTGTGAATTAACACGGAATTGTTTGAGATGACCGCGAAAAGCATAGGAATGATCATGGTTTGAAGCGAATTGACCGCGAAATGCATGCAACTGACCGTAGAGTGAAGGGAATTGACTGCAAAATGCCTCAAACCGACCGTGAATCAACACAGAATTGTTTGGGATGACTGTGAAATGCATGGGAATGATCATGGTTTGAAGCGAATTGACCGCAAAATGCATGCAAATGACCGTGAAGTGAGGGGAATTGACCCAAAATGCCTCGAAACGACCATGAATCAACACGAAATTGTTTACCAGATGCAATATTACATCCTCCAGTCCATTATCATATCCTTCTTTAAGCATTTCGATCAATAGAGATTCTTTATCAGATGATGATGGACAATCATTCTCAATTGACCCATACAACAACATACCCTCGATTCCATCACCATCTCCTCCCCCTTCTTCTTTTAAATCGAGCTTCTCGATCAGCGAATGGTGGCACATCTCCTCCACTTGAAACCCTTCCCCAGTCAATAAGATTCTGGTTGATGGACCATTGAGGTACATTTTCGATATATCGATATTTACTCGATATATACTTACTTCGATATATCGAAATATCGGAGATATAATCGATAATTGCACTAAAAAAGCAGTTCGACGCTGGACATTTTCTGACAATTTCCGATATATCGAAATCTAGTCGATATATCGATACCTCGATATATCGACATCTACTCGATTATATCGATAATACAATTTAAAAAGTATTTTGTCGCTGGATAATGTGTGACTATTTTCGATCAATCGAATAATAGTCGATATATCGGTCGGTTGTAAGGATGACTTACTAATATTATATCGACTAGATTTTGATATAATCGACAACTTACTCTACCATTAATCGATTAGGTTTCGATTATATCGAAGAGTTTCGATATATCGTATTCTATTCGATATATCGAAGTGTAATTTTTCTGTTTTTTTTCTAATATGTTTTTTTTATTTTATATGTATATATATATATATATTTGTTTTACTTTTTTAGGTTAGCTTGTTAGTACACACTCATGTCGGTACACACTCCATGTTTTCCAAGTTGTGTTCATAGTGTGCTTCTTCTAGTCTCTTAAGTTGCCCAGTCATTTGCATGCATTTTGCGGTCAAATCGCTTCAAACCATGATCATTCCCATGCATTTCACAGTCATCCCAAAGAATTCCGTGTTGATTCACGGTCGTTTCGAGGAATTTCGCGGTCAATATCCTTCACTTCACGGTCATTTACATGCATTTCGCGGTCAATTCGCTTCAAACCATGATCATTTCCATGCATTTCGTGGTCATCCCAAACAATTCCGTGTTGATTCACGGTCGTTTCGAGGCATTTCGCGGTCAATTCCCTTCACTCTACGGTCAGTTGCATGCATTTCGCGGTCAATTCGCTTCAAACCATGATCATTCTTATGCTTTTCGCGGTCATCCCAAACAATTCCGTGTTGATTCACGGTCGTTTCGAGGCATTTCGCGGTCAATTCGCTTCAAACCATGATCATTCCCATGCATTTCACAGTCATCCCAAACAATTCCGTGTTGATTCACAGTCGTTTCGAGGCATTTCGCGGTCAATTCGCTTCACTCCACGGTCAATTGCATGCATTTCGCGGTCAATTCACTTCAAACCATGATCATTCCCATGCATTTCACGGTCATCCCAAACAATTCCGTGTTGATTCACGGTCGTTTCGAGGCATTTCGCGGTCAATTCGCTTCACTTCACGGTCAGTTACATGCATTTCGCGGTCAATTCGCTTCAAACCATGATCATTCCCATGCACTTCATGGTCGTCCCAAATAATTCTGTGTTGATTCACAGTCGTTTCGAGGCATTTCGCGGTCAATTTGCTTCACTCCACGGTCAATTGTATGCATTTCGCGGTCAATTCACTTCAAACCATGATCATTCCCATGCATTTCACTGTCATCCCAAACAATTCCGTGTTGATTCATGGTCGTTTAGAGGCATTTCGCGGTCAATTCGCTTCACTTCACGGTCAGTTGCATGCATTTCGCGATCAATTCGCTTCAAACCATGATCATTCCCACGCACTTCACAGTCGTCCCAAACAATTCTGTGTTGATTCACGGTCGTTTCGAGGCATTTCGCGGTCAATTCGCTTCACTTCACGCTCATTTACATGCATTCGCGGTCAATTTCGCTTCAAACCATGATCATTCCCATGCATTTCACGGTCATCCCAAACAATTCCGTGTTGATTCACGGTCGTTTCGAGGCATTTCGCGGTCAATTCCCTTCACTTCACGGTCAGTTGCATGCAACTGACCGTGAAGTGAAGGGAATTGACCGCGAAATGCCTCGAAACGACCGTGAATCAACACGGAATTGTTTGGGATGACCGTGAAGTGCATGGGAATGATCATGGTTTGAAGCGATTTGAGCGCGAAATGCATGCAAATGACCGTGAAGTGAAGGGAATTAACTGCGAAATGCCTCGAAACGACTGTGAATCAACATGAAATAGTTTGGGGTGACCGTGAAGTGAATGGAATTGTCCGTGAAGTGGAGGGAATTGACGGTGAAATGCATGGAAATGACCACGAACTGGTTGAAATTGACCGCAAAGCGAATGAAATGGATTTTCGACCATCGACCTGATGGAATCTTGGAAAATAACTAGGTTAGTTGGCTAAAGTATCTTCTCCTACCCCAAAATCATATAGGGTACATCAAGTAACTAATTTTGGTTTATAAGATATTCTTGTTGAATGAATAGAGAAATAAATGAAAAAAAGAGAGAATTTTTTTTTTTATATGCTTATATATACATATTTATATAAATATGTATTAGAGAAAATTGTATGTAGAATAAAGTTCTCCATGTAAAAAATAAAAACTAAAAAATAAAAAATAAAAAAATAAAAAAATTTGCATAGACTTTTACAGACTACAGTTATGGCTACAGCTATAATCTGTAGCTATATCTTCGATACATATCGAATACACTTCGATTAATCGAAAATTGCAGGATTTTTTATGCAAAGTTGCTGGACAGTTTTGGACCTTTTTCGATTAATCGAAAGGCATTCGATATATCGAAGTACATATCAGAAGACCTTCGATGTATAGTAGAGGACATATTGAAAAAGCATTGGTTGCGGTTATCGCTACGGTTATAATCTGTAGCCATAGATACCAGCTCTCTTTTTTCCCTGTTGTAATCCCCATCGCCTTTGTGGGTCCTTTTATGAGGTATGTGTTATATCCAAACCGTCCATCTATTTGGCGAACTCGTACTAACGCTTGGGAAGAAAAATAAGATAGATTTAGCTATCAAGTGGACCACACTATAAAAGGCAGTGGAAGATTGAACGTCTACCATTGAAACCCTTTTAGGGGTCCCAGAAGTTTTGGATCATTACAAAATTTGTTTTTCCTCTTCATTCAGGTCTTCGTGACATTATGAATATATTGGATGGAAAATAAATGTTATGGTGGGCCCTACAAAATTTTTAACGGTTAAAATCAATTTTCCCGTTGCTCTTTGTGGTGTGGTCCAGTTGATCTTTGGATAGGATTTTTTATTTTTGATAATGCTCCGAAATGATCTCGAACTATGGATGAACGTTGTGGATATAATAAATACGTAACTGTGGGGCCCATGTAACTCTGATATCTTTTGAACCGTTCGTACAACTCGGAGTTCGAGGAGTGTCAGCGCTCGTCTTCGAGCACCACATATCCGCTTGAAGGAGGGCATTTTCGACCTTTGGCAAGCCTTCCGTACAGCTGGGGCGTATTCTCGCAAAGGAAAATGAGGTGGGCGTAGTTTCCTAAATGGGCCATAAATGGGCCGTACAGTCGCAAATTTCCCTTTGGAAAACGCTTTGTACCTCCCCTAGGTTAGGTACCTACCCAAAACTAATAGCGCACATCACATACTCACTGTTTCCTATGATGTGGCCCACCTAACAGTTTGATCATCATTATTTATGGATCCTACGACGTATCTTATGGACGGGGTGGATCTTATGAAAGTTACACCCACGTGGCTCTAGATCAGCAAAAGTAACTTAGCGGGAGGTAAGCAAGCGCGGTTCTTTTATTTTTCTTTTTTGAAGGTTGCTGGAAAGCTCGAATGCATGCTGATGTATTGCAATACGATACGTCAGGACGTTAGCTTTTGAATGGAAACGGATTGGCTACTTCCCCTGCTACCAGCCAATGGCTGTTGGTCGGTGCTCTGTGGGACCAACCATGATGTATGTGTTTCATCCATGCTGTCAATCTATTTTTCTAGATCATTTTATGGTATGAGATCAAAAATGAGGTATACCCCAATCTAGAGTGGACCACATTACAGAAAACAGTGTTGAATGAACTTTAACCATTAAAAACTTTTTGGGGGCCATAAAAGTTTTGGATCAAGCTGATATTTGTTTTTTCCCTTCACCTGGATCTGTATGACCTAATCAACATACTGGATGTCCAATAAACAGTACAGTGGGCCTTAGGAGGATTTTAATGGTGGATATCCAATGACTATTTTTTTTCCTGTGGTGTGGTCAACCTGAGATTTATATCCCTCTCATTTTTGGGATCAATCCCTAAAATGATATGCAAATATGGATAAATGGAATGGATGAAACACGTACATCATGGTGGGCCCCATGGATCATGGCAGGGGGAGTAGCCAATCCGTTTCCCCTTTGAATACGATCATCTTTCAATGAAAAGTCTTGCGTTTTATTTTAGAAAATTAATAAATAAAATATTTTAATTGGACTAATTTCAACCCTGTGATCATTTGGCTCTCTTGTTTTGAACATGAATGGTCAACATAACTTTTGTATAATTAATGGATTTAAATATTCAATCCGAAATTTATTTTGACCATCTTTCATCCAAGGCAAGTTCCATCCAATAAACGGTCTGGATCATCAAAAAAGGCCCAAATCCAATCTCTAGAATCTCTACGTCTCTTAATGTTAGGGAAGTATTCGAGCAAACCTTGCGATTGTAGCCGTTGGACTGGGGTCCTTTCCAATGACCCAAATAGTCCTCACCAAGGATAGTGCGTAACCAAAAAATCTTTCACAATCGGACATTTCATCCTTTTGATTATTTAAAAGTTTATTAGACCGTCCATATTCAAATGAAAAGTTTCAAATGATCAAAAGGTTGAAATTTATTTGAATCAAAATTTTCTATTTTTATGCCCCCATCCAAGCTGTGGCCCACCATATTTAGGTCATTGAAAGATGACCCAGGTCCATACATGTCATATTCGAAAAGTGAGGGTGTAATCCAACAAACCTCTTCAAAATAATATTTATTTAATTAGAAGAAACAATCGGGAAAATCAACCTTATCTTGACTTAGACGGTAGGAAACCAATTATCTAATCCCGGTCGGAAGCGGATTGCGTCCTCCGCACGCCTGGACGATAATCAGTCCAGGCAGGGATCTGTAGGGCCCACCTTGATGTACCAGTTCTATCCATGCCGTCCATCTATTTTTCCAGACCATTTTAGTATATGAACCCAAAAACAAGGCAGATCCAAGATACAACTGCACCACACCGTGGGGAATGAACGATCACCATAAAAATCTTCTTGGGAGCTGCAGAAGTTTTGGATGAAGCTGCTATTTGCGTGTTCCCTTCATCAAGGTCTATATGACCTTACGAACAGGCTGGACAGTCTGTGTATGACATGTACGGTTCAAAAGTCTTAGTCAATTCTAAATGAGAACTGTTTATCTTCCATCAAAGATGGCACTGTGATGTGGCACCGTACCATGCATGTTTCACGTTAACATCACACTCACGTTAGACATCAGTTCTGTGAAACCGTAGGCTCGACCATGCGGGCTGCACTTGTACGTTAAGCTAGACTGTTGGTTGCCTATTACTTCTGATGTCGTGGTACACGTGATTTGAGAATAACTTTTGACTTTGTGCCCATTGATCATCATGGTAGTGTCATGGTACACATGATTTGAGAATAACTTTTGACTTTGTGCCCGTTGATCATCATGGTAGTTCCTGATGTTTTAATGGTACTGTTCTCCTATATGATTGGCATTTTTCAATATAAAAAGTATTGTACCATACATTCTAGTGCCTGGGTAGAACGTGCAGGATTAACAGGATTAACACGGGGAGTTACATGATCCTCATGCAACGCTTGACCGTTGATAAGCTAATTATACATGTGGCATGGATTAGCTGGCTCTGAACCGTGTGTAACTCACTGCCCTTCAGTCACTGGGCAACGGATTAGGTTTTACCTGGATAACACCTTAGTGGGTGTTACCCTCACCGTAGTGCCCACCTTCGTGATGTTTTGTATATACATGCCATCCATCCGTTTCAACGGCCCATTTTAGGTAAGCAGATCCAAATCTCAGGTGGACCACACAACAGGAAACAGTGGTGATTGAGTGCGTCACCATTAAAAGTTCCAAAGGACCATCCAACCTGTTGATAATGTCAAGAGGACCCTAGATGAAGGGAAAATACGAAGATCAGATTGATCCGAAGCTTTTGTGGCCCACAAAAAGCTCGTAATTAATGGTCATGCGTCACAGTTTTTAGTGGTGTGGTCTACATGAGATTTTTATCTTCATAAGGTTTGGGAACACCTCCTTAAATGTGATGAAAAAACAGATGGACGGCGTGGATATTCAACAAATAAATAAAGAGAGAAAAACTTTTCTTCCAACCCGTACAATTCCAGTTCAAAATGGACGCGGATTACCTATGAAAGCCTTTCACACCATTTTCTGCCGTGAAAACCTAGGTGGGCCCACAGTGATATTTGTTAGACATCCACTCCGTCCATCAGTTTTGTGAGGTCATTTTAGGGCTCCAAAATTAAAGTGGGCCGCACTAAAGGAAAAGGTGGATAGAAAAATTATCACCGTTGAAACCTCTCTGGGTCAAAAGTGATACATCCCATCCATACCGTTCATAACATCATTCCTACTGGGATGAACTGTAAACACAAATATTATACATATTCAAAACTTCTATGGCCCATGAATATTTTAATTGTGGACGTTCAATCCTTAAGTTTTCTGGCCACCTTAGTAGTGGATCCGGTTCATTTTTTTCTTTAACTCTTAAAATGAGTTCAAAAAACGGATGGATGGGAAGGATGTCTCACAAACATCAAGGCGGGCTCCGCCTAAGTTCCCAGGAACTTACCTCAAAAGGCTTTAGCAGGAAATCCGCGTCAGTCAAATGCGCCGTGTATATAAGCTAACGGACGCGGTTTGGAAAGTAACGCTGCTCGGGACGTGTGCCTGTCAGATCAGTTGAGCCGTGCATTAGCCCCCGCCGCTCTCCTCCCACCGAAGTTCTCAACAGTGCCATCCAAAAAGACGCCGATTGCATGATAACAATGCTTGATGGTGCTATGTGGGATCCAGCTGATGTATATGTTTTATCTCTGCTGTCCATCCAATTTGCCAGCTTATTTGAGTGTATGAATCCAAAAATTAGGAATATTCAAATCTCAGGTGGACCACACCATACGAATGAGTGGTAATTAAACGCCTGCAATTAAAAACTTCTTATGGCCCAAAAAGTTTTGGATCAAGCTAATATTTGTGTTTTCTCTTCATCAAGGTATGTGTGACGTAATCAACGACTTGAATGTAAAATAAACATTACAGTGTCCATTAGGAAGTTTCTAATGGTGGGCGTACAATCACCTTTATTTTCCTATGGTGTGGTTCATTTGAGATTTGGATATGCTCTGTTTTTATGCTCATGCACTTATTTACTAATCCAAAATCAATACACTGCATGGTTAAAATAAACATTATATTGGAGCCTACAGAGCACCGTCACTTTAAACCCAACCCAATCTGCAACACACATCACCTCTCCCACGCGTCCCTCAACCTTGACCAACCTTAGAACTTTTATACTTATAAATTGAAGAACATTCTCCTGCTGGAATACAGAGGAGAAAACTAATACAATTTCCATGGATTGGGCATTGGTTATGTGGTTGTGGGCTTTGGTTTTTGTTCAGTACTGTAGTCATTGGTGTCTTGGGTACTTGGACAAGGAGAGGACTTCTCTCTTGGAGATCAAAGCTTCCATCAATTATCCGAATGGGTCTTATCTTCCTACATGGGAGGATGGGACTGACTGTTGTCGTTGGGAAAGAATCAAGTGCAACAATGCGACAGGCCGAGTGACTGAAATTTCTCTCGATTTTACGAGGGAAGACGAGTTGGGAGAATGGTATCTGAATGCCGACTTACTTCTATCCTTTGGAGAACTGCGGAGCCTTGATTTGTCCGGGAATTACCTCGCTGGTTGGGTTGATCATGAAGGTACCTTTATCTCCTACAATCTTAACATTCTTCCTTGATGATTTAAAACAGGGTTGCCTTCAGTTGTCCTAATAAATTGAATTGCAAATATGTCAAGGTATGTAGTGATTTCTCCTTTCTGAACTGTAATTCTGTCAATTTCAATTTGGACCTCAAAATACAGGGCTTCAATGACAACGAGGATGACTTGGAGAAAAAAAAAAAACCCGAGTTGTTGGGATTTGAAGCCTTCTCATGCATTAATAAAGCGGAAACATTTTTAACATTGCAATTTAATTCACACCAGCATCGCCATCTGTTTCATGCTGAACAAAAGATCTAACGCAGGGTGTTGGAAATAAAGGCCCCTGGTGTTTCCTCTTCGGCATGATGCATTTGACGAAATTTATTTATTTTTCTAATGAAAGATTAAGAATGGTTGGGATTTTTCCCATTCTAAGCAGGCCCTAATACAAGACGTCACCCATATGCAGGTTTCAAAAGATGGTCCAGATTGCCCAATCTAGAGCACCTTGGCCTCCGTGATAACTCCTTCGATGAAAGCATTTTTCTCTATTTGGGTTCAATCCCATCCCTCAGGACTCTTGATCTAAGCTACAATAATATTAAAGGACACTTCCCCTCTGAAGGTAAGTTGATCAATTGTAAAGAAATTAAACCGAGATTGATAACATCAGTTTAAAACAATATTTTGAAATGGATTCAGTGGCCATGCCTCAGTCACACTTCCAAACAAGCAATCTGGAGGTTTCGGATTTGAAATATAAGAGACCGAATTGTTCACTATCCCTTCTATATAAAAGCATATAGATCTTACTGATAGGAGTCCTTCACATGCATATCAAAATGCCATTTGAAATTTCACATTTTGGAGATGCTTGTTGATTCTCGCCATCAGTAGTAGCAGATAATAATACTACATCTTCTGCCATATTATAAGCTCAATTGCGGCGAAAAACAAAGGTTGTTTTCAGTGCTTTCTTCTTCTTATTATTATTATGTTTTTAAAGGGCTTTTGTTGTCCGAGATCAGTCAAAAGAAGCCACCTTCGGCTTTAACCTGCAGTGATTGAAGAGAGAGGAAGGAGGCGAGAGGACTCAGATTCTGTAGTGATCCTCCAGTGCCAACCATTCATGCAGTCCATCCATTTTTCCAGGTCATTTTAGATCATCATTACAGAAGTGAAGCAGATCCAAAGCTCAAGTGGAGCACACCACAGGAAACAGTGGAGATTGAATTCCTACTGTTGAAAACTTCCTGTGAGCTACAGAAGTTTTAGATAAAGCAGATTTTTCTGTTTTGCCTTCATCCAGGTTTATGTGACTTTATGAACCGGTCGGATGGAAAATAAACATCCTGAGTGGGCACTAGGAAGGTTTCCACGGTGGTGTGGCCCATATGAGCTTTGGATCTATCTCATTTTTTGGTCTCATTCCCTAAAATGTGCTTGCAACATGAATGGACGGCGTGGATAAGATACATACATCATGGTGGAACCCACAGAGGTTTTGAAATTCAATTTGATAGTGCATCCAAACGCACTCGACAGGCTGACTTCTAAATTGTAATTCTATCGATTTCAAGTTGGACTTGAGAAAAACAAGCGGGCACATTTAATTAATATTAAGGCTTCAATGATAACAGCTTTAAAAACAAAAAAATTAAAAATTAAAAAATTAAAAAATTAAAAAAATAAATAAATAAAAGAAGAAAAACACAGTTACTGGGATCTGAGGCCATCTCCCACATAAATATAGGAAAACATTCTTTTTACCTTTGTATCTTAATTCACTATGGCATTGCCATCTGTTTCATGCTGAACACAATATTGGGAAGGAAGCCTGTTGGAAACAAAGGACCCTCTTTAAGTGTTTCCTTTTGGGCATGTTATGTTTTGGAGTAAATATTTTTATTTGATTTTTAACGAAAGATTAATAATGGTTAGGATTATTCCCATGTTCTAAGCAGGTCCTAGACACAGGATGTCACCAATAAGCAGGTTTCGAAAGATAGTCAAGATTAAGCATGCTAGAGCACTTTGATCTGAGCTATAACCGCTTCAATAGAAGCATTCTACCATATTTGGATGCCATCTCTTAAGAGTTTGTCTCTGAACACAAATTCATTTGGAGTTCCAGACACAAGTTTTGGAATGTTGTACAGATTGGGCAACTTAGTGGATCTGAATCAGGACCCCTGGGCTGCCATGACTGATTTGCTACTCCTCCAGGCATATTTCTTGTTGTTTTCTCTCTAACGGACTGTTTTGTCGAAGATTACCTTGTACTCTATTGCTTTGATTGTTGCTCCAGTGGTTGTCAGGCGACAACCAGACCATGTGTTGGTGGCATTTTAGTCTTGAAGAATAGCTTCTAGGAAGGTTTAACAATATTCAAACTTTTTTGGGTTTTGGTTGACCATTGGTGCATTTCCTTTATCCTTAGTTTTAGCTAACCGGTCTTTGATGATTATTCCCTTTGAAATGAACTTTTCCTTTGGGGGCTAGGGGTGAGCCCTTTGCTTGTGCTCAGTTTGGTTATTATGGACTATGTCGGACTATCGGTACCTATGACCGACTGTATCTCAATTTGCACCACGGGTGGTTTGTTGTCATAGGATGTCTTAAATCTTGGTTTTGCTCGACCAGTCGAGGGACTAGCTCGACTCGAAGTCCAGCAACGGGGTATTTGGGTTTTCTGGGACGCTCGACCGGTCGAGGGTCAGGCTTGACCAGTCAAAGGTGCCTTTCGACCCATCGAAGCCCTGGCTTGACTAGTCGAGGGTTACCCAGACTACGCACGGACTACGTAAATTTGATGTGGTTTCCGAATTTTTCCAAAGTAGGTGCGTAAGTGGAGTTTCCTAAACTATAAATAGGAGTCTCTAGGGCTATTCTAAAGTATTATAAGGCTTCCTAAAGATATTCTAAGGGTTCCTAAAAAGATTTTAGGGTTTCTAAAGGGTGTAACAAGGGTGAGATTCGAGGTTGTTCGAATTGGGTAAGTCATTTTTCTTTGTAATTTCTATTTTCATAGTGAAATTTTGTCGCTTTGTGCAGTGGTTTTTTCCCGCAAGGGTTTTTCACGTTAAATTTGCGTGTTCTCTAGTGTGTGCTTAGTGCTCTTGGATTGCTATCCTAGATCTAAATCTATGTGATTTCGCAGCACAAATCCCAACATGGTTAACCGATTGGATGTTGGCTAACCAAGGCTGTTAGATGATGTACATTTCCACATGCTTTTCCTTAGGTCATTATCATCTCAAGTTGGACTATGTTGTCGTTGGTTGCCCCGAGAAGGGGATCGCAATCAATTCCCATCACCTCCTCCTTTTTTGAGAAACGCAAGAGATCTTTGTTCATGTTCTCATGCACTATATTCCTGAGCATGTTACAATTCTTAGTAAAATGAATCTTAGTACCATTTTACTCTTCGTATATCTCTTATTTGAGTTCTTTGGTCGATGGAATCTTTTGGTGGTCTAGAAGTTTGATGAACTTGGCTTCCAATAGAATGTCTATCATCTCCTAAGAAATAAAGATATCAAAAGTATAATGCCTCGGAGTTTAATTTAGAGTAACCTTTCCTCGAGGTAATACAGGGTGAGACCTTTTACTCGACATTTTTCGAGGGAGAGCACTCACAGAGTCATGTGCCAACTATCTTGGCCATGACCGCCTCGTAACAGGCATTGTGGTCTTCATTTGACCATATGAGGACTATTTCCAATACAACCAACTGATAGTTCAGGTCATGATAAGATGTGCCCTTGGATGTGCTCATTCGTTGCCTTTTCTTTTAGATGATGTGCTCATATTGGATTGTTGTAGTTAACAACTCGAACAAATGTTCAATGTACATGCCTTCGGGCTGCTTTCCAAGCTCGAAACTCATGCCGTCTAAGACAAGCCCAAAAACTCAACCTTGGAGAGAATCACTAGACAACAATTTTTGACACTCTTGAACTAGGCGATGAACTGCTTGATCATCTCGCCAGGCAGTTGTCATGGCCTAAACAAGTCAGTTTGGTTGATACCACAAGCTTAGTTCGATGGAATTGCACGTGAAACCTCTCTTTCATATCAATCTAGGCTTGGATTGAGTTAGCAAAGAGGTTTATGTACCATGTGAAAGCGGATATTGTTATGAAATTCCTGAACAACATGATTTTTAAAAAATCATTATGAGACGACTTACCAAATTGTATAGTGAAGCGACCAATGTGATTTATCGCAGATGTCTCCCCTTCTCCAAAAAAAATAATGTGAACTCAGGAAACCTAAAATCTTTGGAAAACTCGTAATATTGATCAACCCTCTTAGAGTATCGTTTCCTATAAAACAACAAAGTTATGTGTCGGCCATTCAGTTGGACCCCATATTCCTAAATGAGTCCTATAATATCATCCTAGTCGAGCAGCTATTGTGAGCCTACTAGTTCCTTGTGACAGAAGTGTCACTCCAACTACCCATGGTTTGTCCCTTACGCTGCGTGATCGACAGCCACTGGGGGAGGGGTGGCCAGAGGTTGTGATGTAGAGCGAGTCGTAGACACAATCATGGCAAAGATGGACTAGAGAAGGCCCGATCGGAGGTGGAAACTATCCAAACCGTCAAAACCTTCATTCAGTCATATCTTGCAAACTGGGATGAGTTTATATGATTTTGGGGTAAAAGGACCTACTTAAGACAAACAACCCTGCTATGCTGGGTTGCCCATACCGTATTTATGAGATTCCATCAAATTGATGCTCAAAAGTCCTGTTTAATTTTGTTTTTACTATAAATAGTAAGTTTTATTTCGGGTATAACTTTTGATCCTTTGAATTGTAAAAGTAGTGCCTAACATGAAAATGGCCTAGAAAAGTTATGATAATAGCATGGTTAGACCAAATTGGACACTTACTGTTTTTGGCCAAAAACCATGAAGTCTCGTAGGAATAGAGATTGCCTATAAATAGTAAGTTTGCTATTTATAGTAAGTCATGTTTTTAGGGGGTCTGAGTTAGAGTTTAAGTCTAAAAACATGTCCTAGGTTTGAGTTCCTAATTTAAAGAGTTGTAACTTTGTTTTATTTATTTATTTATTTATATCATCAATCAAGTTATTTCGAATTTATGAGGAATTATTTATGCTTTTATCCCTCGTGGATTTGAGGAAGCTCTGTGAGGAGTCCGGAGAGCTCCGTGGATTTAGAATAGTCATCCCCTAAGAAAGACAATGATCGACCTCTTCACGTCCCTCCCTACCACATGTGGTATCAGAGTGAAGACTCCCTTCATGCTGATGACAACTAATGATGGAATGACAAAATTCTATGAATGGTGATTCAAGGATTCATTATTTATCAGAAACAATGGAACCTTTTCACTGGGAGAGTCAATTGACCATGTAACGCCTACAGGCAACCCTCGAGCATATTGCAGATGTGTTAATTCCTTTTTGAGCTCAAGGTAATGATCAGTTGCCTGTGATCATTGTACGACACAATCTCATTTTCCATAGAGCATGTTAAGAGGCAAATCACATGGCAATCCTAGACGAGTCAAGCTTCAACAAAGAGGACGTCGATGGTGTCGTTGCTTGACTGCTGGTCCATGGAGGTGATTGACTAGATCATGCTGAAAAGACTATTGAGGTAAGGTCGAACTTCTCAATCTTAATGACTTATTGTGTATAAAAGACTTTATCGATTGGTTAGCTGAAGTAGAGTGGTATTTTAATTACATGAACATGTCGAAAGAAAAGAAAGAGAAGTTACTTGCATTCAAATTGAAATCCGTTGCTTTTGCATGGTGTGAGCAATTGTAGCTCTCACATGGCTGATAGAGCAAGTCGCCCATCCAATCATGACGGTAGATGAGATGCCTTCTTCGATTATAATTCATCCCTAGTAATTATGAGCATGTGTTGTTTTAGTAATATTAAAATTACCGGCAGGGAAATCGTACCATCACATATTACACTGAATAATTCCAGTGGTTGGCAACACAAAATGATTTATTGGAGACTAAATTGTAGAACGTAACGCCGTTCATAGCTAGTTTGCGATTGATAATTTAGGATTGAGTTTATATGCACCCGGTCGGGACCATGCATGAAGCAGTTTAGTTGGTGGGTATAACAGAAACAACAGTGGGTACAAGAAAATTTTCAAATTCTTATGGTTGACCGCTTATAAAAAACTTGCCCTTAACACCATTAGCCCGCTTGGCCATTAACAAAGGGGGCGCTGAAGGTAAGGCATCATAAGAAGGTCTTTTATTTGATGAAAATGAATAAATCGTTAAAGAAGGACCTGGTGACGATGAATGGTTCGTCGAGGATCATGGCGAATCATTAGTTATGAGGTGGTTATTGTACACTCCAAGGAAGGAGGTGCACCCATAGTGACACAATATATTCCGCACACACTATATCATCAATAACAAGTTCAGGGATGTAAGCATAGA
Source organism: Magnolia sinica (assembly GCF_029962835.1). Taxonomy (NCBI): domain Eukaryota; kingdom Viridiplantae; phylum Streptophyta; class Magnoliopsida; order Magnoliales; family Magnoliaceae; genus Magnolia; species Magnolia sinica. Next base: position 63,125,355 of record NC_080584.1, read on the forward strand.
CAATGGCAGTAATGGGAACATCATCTCGAATGTGATGGTGGAAAAGTTACGACTACCTATGACAAATCATCTTTTCCCTTACTCGATTGACTAGATAGAAAGGTGAATGAAACCAAGGTAACTGAATAATGCACTGTGATGTGGTCGACATGAAAGCATTTCATATGTTGCTCGATCAACCATGGCAGTCGAGCTGTGATACGACTCACCAAGGACGAGATAATACCTACATCTTCGTCAAGGGCGATTGTAAGATGATCATTGCCCCTATGACACTAGAGAACCACTCTGAAGCTTTTAAAGTGAAGGAGAGAGGATGAGGAATTGGAGACCTTAGACATTCCTTTAAGTTTAAGGTCGTTGTTGAACGAATTCAAAGAAATCTAGCCTAAGAGTTATACGATGGATTGCCCCCATGTGGGACATCCAACATCACATAGACCTTATCCCTAGGGCTGGCTTGCCCAACTACTCTCACTATGGGATGAGTCCGAAAGAGTATGAGATACTTCAGGGGTAGGTGAAAGAATTGGTCCATAAGGGTCTTATGAGAGACAGTAAAAGCCCATGTTTCGTGCTAGCTTTATTAACGCCGAAGAATGATGGGAGCTGGTGCATGTGTGTCGACAATCGGACAATTAACAATATTACCATTAAATACTAGTTCCTGGTACCACGGTTAGACAACATGTTTGATATGATAGAAGGTGCCAAGGTATTTTGTAAACTAGATCAGAGGAGTGGCTACCATCATATACATATCCGGCCCAAAGATGAGTGAAAAAAGACATTCAATTCCAAGAAAGGGTTGTATGAGTGGCTGTTCATGCCCTTCGGTCTATCGAACACTTCGAGCAATTTTATGCATCTGATGAATCGTTCATTGACCGATTGTTGTGTATATTTTGATGATATCTTGATATATAGTCAGGGTGAGATGGAGCACATGAAACATCTTAGGCAGGCTCTACAGGTCCTAACAGTTAATAGTTTATACTTCAACTTAAAGAAGTGCATTTTTTTAATGGACGACTTGTTATTCTTAAGATTTGTTGTGACGAAAAGGTGTGAGCCATCAGGGAATGGCCGATTCTGATAAAAATTCATAAAGTGAGGAGTTTCCACAGGTTCGAAATATATTATCGTAGATTCGTGCATAATTTCAACACTATAATTGCACCCATTACGGATTGCCTGAAAAAAAGTTGTTTAACTGGACCGATGAGGCTAACAAGAGATTTGTTGAAATCAAGAATTGATTGTCCACAACACCAGTCTTGGTTCTTATTAGTTTTAATCTCACCCATTATTAGAGGTTGAGTGTGATACCTCATATGTCAGAATTTGAGGAGTCTTATCATAGGAAGGCAAACCAATAGCCTTCTACAACAAGAATATCAACGAAGCCCAAAAGAAATGATTGGCATATGAGCTTAAGCTATATGCAATGGTTCAAGTGTTGTGACATTGGTGGCATTATCTAATTTAGAGAGTGTTTGTTTTCTAAAATGACCATCAAACCTTAAAGTTTATTAATAGTCAGGGTAACATGAACCGTGCGCACACTAGACGGGTCACATTTTCATAGGAATTCATATTCGTTCTGAAGCACGAGTCAGGGCAGCAAAACAAGGTAGCTGATGTACTTAGCGGACGTGCATCACTACTGATTACGATGAGTAATAAGGAGGTCGGTTTTGACTATCTCAAGGAGTTGTATGTCAAGGATAAGGACTTCAAAGATGTATTGATGAGGTGCTACAAGGGTCATCTAGTGTCCTACATATCCAACATAGTTTCCTTTTTTAAGAGAATCAACTATGCATCCTCCAAAGTTCTCTAAGGGAGCAAATTAGCCAAGAGTTATATAGAGGTGGCCTTGGTGGACACATTGGGCGAGATAAGACATGGGATCTTGTTGATGAATGGTATTACTGGCCACAATTGGTACGTGACATGGTTACATGTTTGTCAGACCTCTAAGGGTCAATCTTTGAATACAAGCCTCTACACTCCCATTACCTTTCCCTTACGGCCCTTGATAGGACTTATTTATGGAATTTGTACTTGGTCTCTTACGAACATGGGTAGGGAATTGCCCCCTTAAACATAATAATTCTTTCGGTCAGGTATTCTTACTAATCATAAGATCAAACATCTTAGTTATTCCTTATTGCCACCACTTATGGCAATATAAGTTGGCTTCAGGGTTCCTTCTGACTTGCTCTTATAGGTAACTAGAGGTGTACACGAACCGAGCTAGCTGGGTTAGCTCACTCGACTTAGCTCGAAAAATCACAATTTGACTCGGTTCAAAGCTAAGTTTGAGTCGAGTCGAGCTGATTTTTTGAGCTCGAAAATGAGTTCGAGTTGGCCTCAGCTCGACTCGATTCGGATCGAACCCAGCTCGAATCGAACTCGGATCGAACCAGTTCGGTGACTCGGTTACTTTGATATTGATGTTGCTCACCAAGTGTTTGATGAAATGACTCAAAGAAGCATGGCTGGTGGCAAGGAAGGTATGTATATGAAACCAACACCCTTTGTTTCTTGATTTTTATGTTGCTTAGAAGGTGTTTGATAAAATAACTTTAAAACCATTATTGCTATCTCAAATACAGTGAGATTTTGAAGGTACAGTCTAGGTGTTTGTGAAAATGCTGCAACAGCGAGCCGAGTTCAAGCTAAGGTCAACTAGTGGCTGAGCCAAGTCGAGCTGAGACCAGCTTGACTCGATGTACACCCCTATAGGTAACTCAGTCGGTCGTTTTGCCTCCCGCTCAATTAGATGATTGGGGGGGTGTATTGGGTAATATTACTAATTGAAGGTCTATGGAGAAAACCTTCATCCAATCTCTTAAAGATCTCTAGTTGTACCTTGGTTCCTCCGGCAATCTGTTGCATATGTTCTTCAATTCTGAGAAAATCTATAACAAAGTCCTCGAAGAACGATTGAGAAAATAACCCTGCATCAACATTGACTATGGGCTTAAACTACAAGCCCAAGTGTTATTAATCTTCTACAACATCAGCAATAGAACTACATTTTTTTATTTGGGAGGTATAATATTTTATTCAGAAATACTAAAGGTAGTTTATTTGGTGCAACTGGGCTTGTCCAAAACTTTGTTTATGCAATTCAATCAAACGTAGGGTTACACATGCAAGCAAGGGCTTGTACTCGGCTAACATTTGCAATTAGGAAGTGTGGGCATGTTAGAGTCATATTCAACTCAATGATTGATTGAACACTAGTGCCCCTCATGCTGAGATGGACCGATTAAGACCATATTTGAGGATCTAGCCGCTCTATAACCACCCATTATAATAATGATCAAACGATTTGTATATGTGTTGGGGTTAGTTATTCTTAATGGATTCTTTTTAGCTTACATTCAAGACTTTTCTTTTACCTATAATTGCAACTAATATATTTTTCAAATGAACAAAGATGAAAAAAAAAAAGATAAAACAATATTAATTTTATTTATTTGTGAATGATGCTTATTACAATTAACAGATTGTCAAATAAAGTAAAGAATAGAGTAAATGAGAGATAAATATATGATATGTCTATATGATTGGATGATCTAGGAAAATAATCAGTAGGATGTGACCTAAGTATTTACTCTTCTAAGTAAGAACTAAGTTAATCGAAATTTGACAATGGATGGTCGGAGACATTTAATCTACTCTTATAGTACCGTTGCAATGATGCTGAATAGTAGTGATCTAACTAGAACTAGACCAAACTATCATAGAAAGATAAAGATAAAGACTACGTAAATGTATTGTGTTTGGTGAGGACGTCGAACTCTTCATCACGTTCTCCTTTTATTGCTTTTGGAGGTGGCAAAGCCCTCAATGGGTTTACTTGTTGGTCTAGGATCCTTGATAGCCACGACTTTTTTATGTTCTCTTCCCACAGGAGATCTCCTTAAATCAAAAAACAATTTTCAGATCTCCACTTTTATGTGGCCTATGTATATTTTGTGATATGTATAGGAACTATTTTATCTAAATTTGGCTTGACAGAGACATCTCCACTCATGGCTTATTGTTCCCTTGAATATTCATGGAATTGGGGAAATTGGATCCATTAGATCCTGATCGAGTATCGTTCTTTTAACTCTAATTTGATTAGATATTGGTCGTCTTCAGATATTCAGCACCTTTGTAATTGCTGCAAGAGCTTTGGTCGTCTTTAAGAAGATCTCCCATTTTGAAGGGATTGCAAGAGATGTCCTTAGCGAGCATATCTAGATATCAAAGGATCCTTGCCTCGGTGGGTCTTTTATGGATGTTCTAGGTACACTTACTTGGTCACATCCCACACAAATTAGGGTTGCGTGTCATTCGTTGCTTCGTTTTTCTTAAAGGCATGTGTACGGTTTTGTGCTACCTCATTTATGATGGGAGACGTATTGCCAAAGGGTAAGGAACAAAAGATATTTTCGGGTGCGAGTACAATTCCATTAGTATTACGCCTGTGGTGATATTACGTGGTTCAATCTTATTAGTCCATATAGGTGTGCTGAAAATAGGTGTAAATAATGAATGACATAACCTAGTGACTGGTTGTCCCATGGATATCACAGTGGACCTCTCAAAGCTTTGTGTTACAATGGATTGGTCTCACAAGGATTGCATACAACTCACCTCTATTAAAGTGGGGTAGTTGTGCACCCACTCTGTACATGGATATATAGATCTTTCTTTGTATGGTGGGGTCACAAGAATCCAATAACCCAAGGTTATGAGTCCAAACATGATGGAAATCTAAAACTCAAGTAAGCCACACCTTAAGAAATAGTGGAGATAGAAATGCCGACCATCGAAGCCTTCCTAGGGCTCACCATGATCTTTACATGCCATCTAACATGTTTATAAGATGACTACTATATAGATATAAGCAAAAACAATATATTATCCTCATGCAAAACTTCTATGGCTACCTATAGACACCCCACCCAGGCTAACATCTCGGGAAGGCTAAGACAAATCCAAGAATCATGATCATACCTTGAACTAAGTACTGGTCCCAGTTTAACCCTAAAAACCCAACCCGAAAATCTCAAATGGCGAACCCGCAACCAAGAACAACGATCCAAACCATTCAATCCACATACAGTCTCACCTTCACCCTATACCCTGATTAAGATCCCTTTACCCAAACCTAAACCCACTTATCTGAGCCATAAAACCCTAAAAGAAGACCACCGGGCGAACCAACACAACGAGCAAAGCCAACACGCTCGGGCCCGGCCCGATCGCGGCCCAGGCGGTAGTCTAACTACCGCTGGTGGTACTCGGAGTACCTCAGCTCGCAACCCGCCTGTGGACATCTAGGGACAGCTATCCCAACGTCCAAAAGTCAACTCTTTCACAAAATTAACCCCCTGCCCAAGCTTATTTACCATTTTACCAACCCCTTTAGCCAATGAGAGAGCGCCACGTGGCATCTCCCTCCCCTCAACCAATCACCACCTGCCACATCAGCATTTACCCTCCTCAAACCCAAAAATTACCAAAAGACCATTGGAGAAGGCTATAAATAGCCCTCTCCTCTTCACATTTCAACAACAACTCTTCACTTCCAAGCTTAAGTGAGAAGGAGAAAGAGAGAGAGAGAGAGAGAGAGAGAGAGAGAGAGAGAGAGAGAGAGAGAGAGAGAGAGTGAGGGTGAGGAGGTGCTCCTAAGCCTTCAAGTCCAGATTTTCCAGCTACCCCCCTTAGCCCACTCCATACTTTCCCAACCATCCCAACCGTTAACCTAGCCCAGTTTGATCATGGCTCAATCCACGTCTTAACCTACTCAAGATTAAGCCAAAGATCCACTCATTTTACATACAAGCATTCATCATGACATCTATACCCTTCTCAACCCCCCTGCTTCTCTAGATCTCTAGTGAACGTATGCTTTGTGACTTGCCGTACATCGAATCCTGTCACATCAGAAATTCTTAGTGATCTAGTCCATTTTTCTTGTCTTTTTGCATAACGTCTGCTCTGTGGCTTGCCGAAATCTCAGATCTTGTCATATCAAAAATCTATGTGTGTCTAGTCCTATCTCAACCACAATCATCCATCCCTTAAGATTGTTTTACCACACAAAGTAGAGACTGTACGTTCGTACGGGCAGAGAGGGTGCCTAATACCTTCCCTCTTTGTAACTGAGGTCCCTTACTCGGAATTCCGGATTGTAGACCAGGAGTCAATATAAGGTAGGAGAGTCTCTGGATTTCTCCAACCTTACATATTCCATGGGTTCTAGCCGACCACGGGATTCTGAGATTTATTGGCTAGTGGCGACTCCAACATTCATAAATTAGCCTAATCACCTCCACTACCAACCCAAAATCCACCAAAACATTTAAGTCAGCGTGGGCGCCGATTTCCAGTGTCCACATCACCAAAAAAGTTTCAACTGTGGGCATTTTCATCCCCATTGCTTCTTACTGGATGACCCACTTCAATTTTGAATCTTACTCATATTTGGGCTTATTTCTTAAAGTCTACTACCAAAATAGAAGGACGGTTGGATATTACATGAACATGGCAATGGACCTCACTTTGGGTAACATGGATTGCTCTAACCCTACTAGAGACTAAGGATGTGATTGACATTACTACAAATACAAATACCAGCTTATTGGCTTATTTAAATAAGATTTTGGATGGTTTGGTAAATGCTATATAACTTATTTATCTAGAAATGAGAAAATAAGTTTTATCATAAGCTGGAGATGGCTCACATTTTTTTTAAATCTTATTGAGCTTAAGTGGGCAGAGGTTGGGGCTTTATCAATATTTTTAAATACTAAAAATAACTTCACATATCTTTTTGCAACCTTCCTCTCACTCTCTTTTTTGTGGCTTCTCATCTCTCTCTCTCTCTCTCTCTCTCTCTCTCTCTCTCTCTCTCTCTATGAGGTAGCCCGTAAGATGGACCCATATTGAAGGAGGGGCCCCACATGATGAATCGTACCCATCAAGGTGGGCTCACATAATGGACTGCTAACATCAAAGGTGGGCCCCACATGATGGATGGCTTTTCGCATGAAGGACGATCTACCCCAAGTGGAACCCACTTGATGGACATTGCACATGAAAGGTGGAACCCACATGATGGATGGTGGCATTGAAGATGGGCCCACATGGTGTAAAGTTGACATTAGAGGAGGGTTCACATGATGAACAACTCATATTGAAGGTGGGGCTCCATATGATTAATGGTCTACATTAAGATGGACCTACATAAAGGATGGAGTAAACCTCACATGATGGATGGCCCACATCAAAGTGTGGCCCTATGTGGCCATATCCAAAGTAGCCCGCCATGATGGATGATCCACATAGAAGGTGTGGCCCCATGATGGATAGTGGACATCAAAAGTGGGCCTCACATGACGGATGGTCCACATCAAAGTTGGTCCCTATATAATGAATAGCCCATATCAATTTGTGGCCTCACATGATGGACTACCTATATCAAGTAGGACCCACCTAATGGATGATCCGAATCAAGGTGGGCCCCATATAGTGGACAGTTCACATCAAAGGTCATCCCTAATTGTGAATGGTTTGCATGATGGACAACCTAGTTCAAAGGTGGGGCCCACACGATGGACACATCAAATGTGGGCTCCATGTGATGGGTAATTGACATTCAAGTGATCTACACGAAGGACAATTAACAATGATGGTGGGCACCACATGATGAATGACCTAAATCAAGGTGTATGGCCTCCCACATAATGGATGACCTAAATCAAGGTGAGCCCCCACATAATGGATGGTGAACATCAAAGGTTGGCCCCAAATGATGAATGGTCTACATCCAAAGTAGGTCCTGCATGATGGATGGCCCACTTCAAATGTTTGACCCACATGGACTGTCCACATCAAAGGTACGCTCCACATGATGTACAATCGGCATGTAATGGCCAACATGATGGATGGCCAACATCTAAAGTGAAAGGAATGAATTCGTGTTCATTTGAAATAGAGTTGTTGCAATTTTTTAAAGTCATAGCAACTATCCTTTAAATAAATTTTTATTTAAATGTTTTACCAAGCATGATTATGTCAAATAAAAGCTTTTTTCAAGTTTAAAAATTTTTACCAAATGAACTTATTTTACCAGAAGAGCTAGTAAAAAGAGATTTATTAGAATAGCTCTTATCTGAAAATCTCTTATTAAATTAGATAAAACATACCAACCATGCCCTGAGAGATGAGCGATGTCCAAGTGGAATCATGGATAACACGGTTTCACACAATGCAAGAAACAACAAGCTCTGAGTGGCCCATACCATGTTTTATATTAATTTAAAATCCTTACTGTCCATCAAGTGATGCCACTTATTTTCTTAGTGCATATCAAAGATTTCCTAAACAGAACTCCTATAGGTCTCGAACATGATTACACTATAAAATTTCTCCTAAAACCTCTAAGTTCATGCGGTGTTGCCCACCTGAGTTTTGAATATTTATGAAGAATTTCATTTCTTTTCATCTTACTGAGTCACGCCTAATTAATGTGTTTGATTAAAGATGACTACCATGGTAGCCTCATACACAAACGTATGGTTGTCTTCCATTTGGGATGGCCCACCATAGTTTTTGATCTGGCCTTTTTTTTTTTTGGCCTGTCATCCTAGTAGGAAAAGGATAACTTGATCAAGGGGTCGACGTTCCATATAATTAAAACATGGTAGACAGCACACAGATCTGCAGCTACATCTGCTCCTTCGGTCATTTTATTTTATTGATACCTTGATGGGTCTTAACTATCTTTCTTGTTGAAATGAAGGCTGCCATCAGAAAGGCAATTGAATTAGGTTGCAAAAATGAATGTATGCAAAAATAGAGTTCAAATTTAATAAAGGAAATTCAATTTGATAGTGCATCAAAACACACTCAACAGTGCCATTTTGAATTCAGGTGGAGATGGCAAGGTATGTATGCAACTCTAAGATCGCATTTGGAGCACTTATTATTGAACTGGAATTATTAGTCAAATGAGGTGGAAATGGCCAAATTGAAAACCCGTTGGCTTTCTTAACCATTGAGTCCTGGATTGTAATACGGACAATTTCAAGGTGGAATTTAGAAAACAAGTCAAAAATTTAATTGAGTTGAGAACGATGATGATTGGAAAAACCAAAAAACAGAGTAGTTGTGATTTGAAGCCTTCTCCCACAAATATACAGGGGAACATTTTTAACCTTTACAACTCAATCTGTTTCATCCTGAGCACAAGGTCTAAAGCAATATGTTGGGACGAAAGGCCCCTCGTAAGTGTTTACCCTTGGCCATGCATGCTGTATTTGAGGAAATAATTTTATTTTATTTTTCATGTAAGATTAAGAATGGTTAGGATTTTCCCCTATTCTAAGCAGAGGCCTTAAACACAGTACGTCATCCTATGCAGGTTTCAAAAGATGGTCGAGATTGAGCAAGCTAGAGCACCTTGACCTGAGCTATAACCCACTCACCGAAAGCATCCTACCGTATTTGGGTGCACTCTTGTCGCTTAAGAGTCTGTCTCTGAGAAGCAGTAACTTCGGACTTCCAGACAGAGGTATTGAAGTGGAGTATTCACCTCCTATAATTTTATATACAAGTTTTGAAATGTTGTCTAGATTGGGCAACCTAGAGCAGCTAGATCTAAGTCAGAATCAGTTAAATGTTTGTTATGTGGGGCCGACTCTGATGTTTTAGATTTGGATCTGCTTAATTTTTGGGTTCATGGCCTAAATGGAGTTGGCAAAATGGATGGACCACACGAATATATAATGCATACATCATAATGGACCACACCAGTATACAATGCATACAATATGGGGTGTGGCCCATATGAATTCTTGATATGCTAATTTTTAAAATCCTCTGCTATTGTGGTCATGCAAAACTGATGGATGGAGTGGATTTGTGATGGGAATCTCTATAGGCTGTGATGGGAATCTCTATAGGCTTCGCATCATTTCCAACCACATGACCTTCTTGTGCTACGTTAACAGGCCACCCATGTCGGGCAAAGAAACGGAAGCAGTGCCTTTAACATGAAGCGTGTACGGTGCTTTGTGGGACCCACTATGATGTATGTGTTTAATCCACACCATCTATCCATTTTTAGATAATTTTAAGACATGATCCTAAATATGAGGCAGATCTAAGATTTAGTTGGACCTCGCCACAGGAGACAATAGATGCTCACCGGTAAAAACTTCTTGTGAGCTAAAACAGTTTTGAATCAATCTTATATCTTTTTTATTTTTTTCCTTTCTTTTATGTCCGTGTAACCTAATCAACATGTGTCTGGAAAATAAACATTATAGTGGGCATTAAGGTGGTCCCTAGGAAGTTTTTAATGGTCGTCCTTTAATCACTACTGCTTTCTATGGTCCACTTGAGATTTGCATCTACCTTATTTTTGGGATCATGCCATAAAATGATCCAGAAAAATGAATGAACTACATGAATAGATCATGGTGAGTCCCACAGAAAACGGACAAGTGACCAAGCCTATGTTACCATGCAATCGGGTACAGTGAATTTTATTTTTTTCTTTCCTTTTTTAGATTTTTTTAATTTATAATATTTATAATAACACATGTTTACATCTAGATACTTATTTAATTCTTATTAAGCAACCTCATTACTTGGTGGCATTTTTGTTATTTTAAGAAAGCTGCAATCACCAACATAAGGTACCGGTATGACAACAACTTGATTGATGAGGTATCTTAATAAAAATTTAATTTAAAAAGGGTACTCAAATGTAAATATTACATTAATGAGATATTATTTTGCTAAATTTTCTTTCCAACAGCCGGTCAAAAATCAGTTTTAACTAAAGCAGATCCAAATGGCCATTTTATCCTTGTCAAGGACAGGTGTTACGCTGGAAAGCCGATTGGGTGTTACCCGGGTAAAACACCGAAGTGCGTTAGCCAACTTTGATATATATTCATGCCATCCATCAGTTTTCTAACTCATTTTAGAGCTTTTAGAGCATGATTGCAAAACTAAAGCAGATCCAAATCTCAAATGGACTACAACATGGGAAATAGTTTTCATTGACCATTAAAAACTTCTTGTGGGCCATGAAATTTCGGAGCAAGATGATATTTGTGTATTCCTTTCATCCATGTCTGTGTGACGTTGCCAACAGGTCCTACGTCTAATAAACATGACAGTTGGCTTATTGGCGAGTGTTCAATAACCACTCTTACCTCCGGTGTAGTTCACTTGAGATTTGGATCTGCTTGATTTATTATTATTATTATTTTTTTTTTTTGATACAGTCCTAAAATGAGCTGAAAAATTCCAAGGAGGGCATTCATATACAAAACATACATTAAGGACCGTCCCATGCACGGTCAAGGAAACCACACTAGGTAACACACAACAACACAAGTGGTTGTTTCGTAAGAGTGGTAATGTATGTGTTGTATATCTACACCGTCTATCATTTTTTCTAGCTCATTTTAGAGCACGGTCCCAAAGCTGATATTGACACAATAAAGGAAACGGTGATCATTTTAAAAACTTCTTGTAGACCATGAAAGTTTTCGATCAAGCTAATATTTGTGTTTTCACTTCATCTAAGTTTGGTGTGACATGTTTGGATGGAAAATAAACATTACTGTAGCCCCTCAAATTTGAAAGGATATTTTTTTCCTCATTTCTGAAGATCAACTAGCAAAATAGATTCAAGGAGTGAATGTCATTGAGATGTCATAATAGGCCCTAGTTTTGATGCACCAGCAGTGCCATAAGAATCAGTAAATAGGACATTCAATGAAGGGAAAACATGAATATGATCAGCTTGATCCAAAACTCTTGTGGGTCCCAAGAAGTATGTAATGGTGGGCATTCAATCACCACTATTTCCTATGGTGTGGTCTACTTGAGATTTAAACATGCATCATTTTGGACTCATAACATTAAGTGACCTAGCAGAATGGATGGGTGAGGTGGATAAAACACATGCATCATGGTGGGGGCCACAGAACAATGACAATAAATATGCTCCTAGTGAGTGTGTGGGGTGTGTGTGCGTGTGTAAAAGGAAAAAAAAAAAAAAAAAAAAAAAGAAAAAGATATGCTCCTAGTGGAACTATCAATAGGTAATACACATGCGCAGAAGAAAGATTTAATACTCTAGCAGAGTATATGTAATGCCCTGTGTTTTCAGAATCCGAGTATGTGACTCGTCCTCCAAAAACCCGAGTGTTAACCTTTAATGATGGTCAAGTTCAATTTTTTTTTATTTTTATTTTTTCTTTTTAGAGTAAGCAGTTTAGCGAAAGATGAACAAATCAACATAAAGAAAATTTTGCAATTACATTCAGAATATACGAGTGGCTGCTCATGATGACTTGTACAAACCAATGTCTCTATACTAACAAATAAAGAATTACACAATTTAATATATGAGAAATAATAAACTGCATATAAACTTGAGCCGGAAGATCGCGTAGTTTCTCTTGGCAGATACAACCATGCATCCCTGGCAATTGTACCCAGCTCCTCATCAAGTTTGAACATGCATATCATTTAAACCACTTGTACTACATATACAGTTATATATTTGATAAATGAGAGGCTATCTCAGTGTAAATTCCCTTCAAGATTACACACTGCCACATTAAGTAAACATAGTTATAAACAAAAAGCATATAAAATAATACACAATATAACTTATTAAATGCATGGATGCATGAGTGCACATCAACTAGGGATGCTTATCCAGTTGGCTTTTGGAAAAATCCATGCATGTTGCCGGTCACCAGCGAAAGTATATAAGACATGCGTAGTGCTAAACTCACCGAAGGTAAGTCGATAGTCGATGGTCTGGGAGCTAGCGAAACGATACCATGACTAAAGGCATGTGCTACAACATCCAGAATTAGCCACCCGTCATCGTTCGTATGCTATAAATGCATGATTAGCCCAACCGTTATTATTCCATTTACAACCAACCAGTATAATAAAGATCGAAGGTCACTACGTGAGGTTCATCACCGAGCGTAAGCCGACAGCTCGGACATAGTGTCCATGACCACTATCCCCGGCTCATGAGACTACCACATTAGGATGTTTAATGGAAGCTCATCGATTAGTGGTCAATCATAATTCAGTATATGAGGCTTACCATCGCATGGTTGCACAAAATAATACGTCAAACCCATATAAGACAATTACCAAAATAAAGCCACACAGGGCAAATATCAAAACTAAGCCACATAGGGAAAATATCAAAAGTATGGGATAAAAGACCATACTCAAAAACCATTTAGACAAAACGACCCATGGATGGTAGGCCCTCATCAATATTCTATTTAAACCTTTATTTAAGTAAGAACTAAGTCGGAGGTTCATTATAATCACGATCAATTAAGTTACATCCTAAGTATGGGTGTATATTTATAAGTGGGATTTTTCACTAATTGATATACCAATTTAAGTTTCATAAGCAATCCACAAGCATTAGAAAATATGCAGGATAAATATTGAGCATGTAATCTAGCATTCAATTCTACAACTAGCACATGTAATTATAAGATAAGGATATCTATTATCAACCGAAATTAAAAAAAAAAAAAACTATCACTTAAGCTAATGAAAAAATGGAAAGCTCAGGGGGAAGAAATCATCACCTTAAGTGTTGAATTGCTTACTAGTGCCGCTAAGAGGTGTGCACGCCCTTAGAGTCAGATCGATCCTACCATGAACTGTAAATGATACGGTTAGATCAACGTTCTGCACACTATCCAAGGTTAAGCTCATAACCTAGGGTCTAGATTACTTAGTTTTAGGGGTTCATCATAGAGTTAGGTATAGGTTTAGATTTTTGGATGTAATTTCTAATTAATGTAATAACAATATTAATGATATTACTAATTAAAAATAATAATCTAATAATGTCTAATGATATTAAATTAACAACAATAGCAAATATGATTGAATGAGATGGCTTACCTAACTTGAGCCAGATCTGAGCGAGTCAACTCGATTAAACTCGGCGAGTTTCAGCATAGTCGACTCGGCAACACGTATAACTCTCGCTTCTCTTCTCTCCTTCTTTTCCTTGCTCTCTCTCTCTCTCTCTCTCTCTCTCTCTCTCTCTCTCTCTCTTCCTACTTCTTCTTTACTCGTCCAACCACCCAGCTGGCAACCCAAACCCAAGCTCCCTCTCTCTTTCTATCTTTTTCCTCACCTCCCTATGCTCTCTCTCTCTCTCTCTCTCTCTCTCTCTCTCTCTCTCTCTCTCTCTCTCTCTCTCTCTCTCTCCACCTCCGGCATGTCCAGTGAGGTTTCCAGGTCCAAAACTTACCCAACAACTTGCCCCAATTCAAGCACAGTGAGACATCAACGAGTTGACAGTTTAACTCGTTCTCAAACCGAGTCCCTCCACCTTCTTCTCTTCTTCTTCTCACTCTTTTATTCCTGCTTCTATTCTCTCCCTAGACTTTCCAAAAGTCTGGACCATACCAAACTCATGCCCAATTCAGATGGACAGCAGCCCCGACTCACACGACTTGACCCAGCGACTCGGCTTGGCTCGAGCTGGTGCAGCAACGCACCTACTCCCTCTTTTTCTTTCTTATTCTCTTCCTTCCTTCTTTTTCTTTTGCTAGAACTCTAGCACCGCCCCGATCCAGATCCAACTCTGACCGCAACTCGACTGAGTCAAGCCGGTGCGCACAACAGCACCCTCCCACAGACTCTCTCCATATTCTTTCTTTGCTTCTTACTATCCTTCTTCTTCTTTTCTTCTTGATTCACCTCTCTCTCTCTCTCTCTCTCTCTCTGGACTTTCATGTGGTCCAGACTCGAGCAGACCTCGCCCCAAACTTGCGAGGACTCGATGCAGCTCCAAACGAGGAAGATGAGCTGCTGTTAATGGTGGATTGTCATCGGGCGGTTTTTTCTCTAGAACAAGGCTTATGAATGGTTGGGATCCATGCATAGGAACTTAAGGATGCTTCAAGTTGAAGCTCCGAGAAGGTTTGGTTGGTGGGTTCAAAGGAAAGAGAAAACGGCTGTTTTCAAGTTGTGGCAAGGGAGTGGGAGAAAGACCCGTTGCTACTCAACGTTCTGATCTTAAATCGAGCCCTAAACTCCCTCAGAGCTGTCGAATGAGACTAGAAGGCTAGGATCGCGTTGCTTTGTAACGTCCTTCACCTGCGGCCGGTAATGCAAAACCAGCCGCGATTTTGGTTCTGTTACGAGTGGAAGCCCTAAACCGTGTGAAACGGAGGGCTGAGATATGTCTAAATGGATGGCTAGGATTTCGAGAGTGGAGCTCACGCAGTTCGCCAACCTGGCAGCAGTGAGGCGTTTTCCATGTTTGGAAACATGGTTTTTCATAGTCCAAGTGCATCTGAATTTATGTTTACGCATGAGTACAACTCCCTGCGAAACACCCTTGGTTTTGGTCAGAGCCATGCTCCGAATATGATGGACGGTTTAGATCTTCCAAATGTCCAGTGTAGGTGGGCCACTGATCAGAACAGACGGACGCGGTCTGTTCATCACGGTGCGGGTGGAAACAAGAGAGAGAGAGAGAGGGAAATCCTCTCTTTTAAAAGAAATTTCGGGTCAACCCGTTTTGACCAGGCTCCCCGGACCCGTGCACAACAAGTGCACGCATTCCACGTGCATGCCCACTCTCGTGTCGGGTCCATAATGGTATTTGATCTGATCCACTCCGTTCATCTGTTTTGTCGGCCCGTATTATCTCTTAGTCCAGAGAATAAGGCATATCCATGACTTAGGTGGGCCCTGCTTAACAATTTCATGTTCGAGTAGTGATTTGTGGGACCCACGGAGGCATTTTGATAAATCCAGTCTATCCATCTGTTTAGCAAGGTTAGTTAGTGTAAGGGATTAGATGTGTAGCCGATCAAAAAGGTTCATGTGAGCCATATATAATGAAGTTCATTGTAAGTATCAAATTTAGATAATCTGATGGTCGGATGGCTTCTAACTTTGATCAACCCGCTTCTACGAGTCATAGGTATCCAATAATCGTCTAGATAGGGTTTTCTAGTTGAGTTTTAAAGGTTGGTTGCTTAAGTCCCACTATGTTTTGATTGATGGTGCATTGATGAGTGGACAAATGGTGAACCTGATGATTTAGGTCCCGATTTGCAGATTCCCGTCAATCCGATGGTCAAATCATCTTTACATCTAACATGCAATGTCCCTAAGTGTCTTATAGTTTGTCTAGATGAAGGTTCATGGTACAGTTAGCGGCCCGGTGGTCTAAGTGTGATGATCAGGTGGCGGACCTTTAAGTTGGACAGTTTGGATCCAACTAATAGTGGATCTAGTGATCTAAGACCCAGGATTGATAACGTCTGGTTAAATCTTTCTAATAAGGCAGGATTTAGACTTTTATCGCCATTGTGATCCTAGCAACATAGTGAGTTTCTGAGGATGAATGTCAATTTCAAGATGAAATAATTGTTTGTCTTCAAGAATCAACGGTCAGATGACTGGATATATGAATGAAGATTGCACTAAACAGCCGAGATAGATTGATTGAGGACCACTAGAGGATGGTGCGTGATGCGAGTCATGTGCCCATCCACATGCAAACTAATTCAAATATTCAAGGTAACACCTGAGTACCGAAAAATTTGAGGTGTTACAATATATTAGACTATACACATGCATTTAGTGTTTACAAGCAAGAAATATACTAATTTAAAAAAAATTGTACAATTATTGGTTTCAGTTGAGATGTGTCATGAACCTAATATTACTCTTATTATATAATCTTCCTAATGAAATGATGAATATATATATATATATATATATATATATATATATATATATATATATATATATATATATTCAGTTAGCTTGTTAGTAACATCCACTGGCAGTACACACTCCACTATTAGCCACCCATAGTAGGGAATCAATACCAAGACCTCAGTGTGACGAATCGTCGTATGTGTTCCTAAGAACATGATTTTGTCCATTTTTCGAGGTCTCAAAACCTCCTTGCATTTCTTCGCATATTCTAGCTTCACTCCTTTCCTCCAATTCTTCAGTCGAATCCCTTATCGCTAGTTCTTATGAACATCTTACTGCATCGAAAAACCGTTTAGCAAACTCAAAACAACCAGATCATGATATGAGATCTATCTCTTTTGATAGAAATCGTCAAATCCCCGAAACGGTATCTTCACTCAATCTACCACTTGAGCTAATTAAACATGAAAAATATTCAATGATCTCATTTTAGTAAGCATCCAAGAATGGAAGGTTAGGATTATACAAAGAATCTGACTTTTGCAATGTGAGTTTGGGACAATGGCTTCTACAGTCTAATCAGCTTAATTTAAGCTAATCATTTCAATGTAAACAATTTCTAAGGGGCAAGATGACTTTCTTTAACTGAGTTTCACATTGGGCCACCATATTCTCTATGTCAAATCCACTCCATCCATTCGGATTGTCCCATAGTTTTAGGCAAAAAATAAGCTCAATCCACAACTTAGGTGGGCCAGACAACAAGAAACCATGGGGACAAGATGAACATAGGTTTGTCTAGTATATTCCATTTAACCCGTTCATTAGATGCCCCTTAAAGGAATATTTCCATATTACAAAGGAGATATTAATTGTTAATTCCTTACATCCTATGTCTGGACAGATAGGCACCACATGATACTAAAATAATTTCTAAAAAGAATTTTATTTGCCAAATATATGATTCGAAAACAAACTTCAATTCTTTTGAGAAATGTTGTTGATAAGCAAACATAGAAACAATATTTCCTTTCCCACACTTTCTTGAAAACTAGGTTTTCCGAAAAATACAATTTTCTTTTCCATGCTTTTCATCTAAAGGCTTGCTGTTTCGTGGAATTTTAAATAAGAACATATCTTTTTGTTATTTTCAACTAAGGGTCTAACCTTTTAATATAAGGTTTATAAAGCTCAGGTTTGACTATGAAAAAAAGTGCATGGAAGTGCTCATTGTTTGTGTTGAAGGCTCGGTCCGTTATGGTGTTGCCTCCTGTTATTGGTCCATGCCATTTCTCATGAAGTCACTCAGTAAAATAATAAAAGGAATTTTATAAAATAGTATCTTCCTTTTATATAATAGTATCTCATTAACATGACATTTACATATTAATACATTTTTTTAATCAAGTTTTCACTATGCTACCTCGTTAGTCAAGTTATTGTCAAACTGATACCTTCCCTTTTCTATAAAGTTAGTTGAACGAATATTTTTCCCTAAAATGATAAAAATGACCACCAATCAATGAGATTCCTTCATAAGAATTAAATGAGTACCTACTTGTAAGCAGGTGTTATTAAAAAAATATATATATTCTTAAAAAGGAAAAAATCTTTGCAGATGTCCTATGGGTGATACATGATGTATCGACAAAGTCCATCCATTTTTCTAAATCATTTTAGGGCATGAGCCCAGAAATGAGGTGGATCCAAATCTCGGGTGGGCCGCACCATTGAAAACAGTGTGATTCAATAGATGGTCGAGATTGAGCAAGCTAGAGCACCTTGACCTGAGCTATAACTCATTCAATGAAACCATCTTACCATAATTAGGCGCACTCTCCTCCCTCAAGAGTCTTCATCTAAGAGGGAATAATTTGGAAGATTTCTTCCTGTCAAAAGGCAAGTTGATTAACTTTAAAGAAATTAAGCCAAGATTGATAATATTAGTTTAGATAATATTTTGAACTTTATTTAGTAATCATGCGTCACTTCTCCAAATTCCTACTCTAATGTTATTTTCTAAAATTGTTTAAATCTTGATAGAATTGGCCAACTTGAGCAAACTGGTGGTTTTAGATTTGGGATATAATCGACTCACTGGTTCCCTATGTCTGCGCACTTGGATCTTTTCTAATAAATGCAGTTGAGTGTCTTTCACATGCACCTCAAAATGGCATTTGAAAATTCACGTTCTGAGATGCTTTTTATGACATTTTTCTTGCCACCACTAGTAGGAAAATATATTACATCTTTGTGTGGTAATAATCTTTAAATTTGAAAATGATGACACAGGTTTGTTAGGTGGGGCCAACTCTGATGTTTTAGAGAAATCCATCCAGTTCATCTATTTTGCTAGCTTATTTTAGGACATGTAACTAATATGAGGTGGATCCAAAACTCAAGTGGGCCACACGAGAGAATCATAGGGGAAACAAATGACTACCATTGAAACTTTATTGAGCTCTACCTTGATGTTTCTGTTCCATCCAAACTGTTCATGAGGTCATTACCACTTGTATGAAGTGGAAACGCAAAAGTCCTAACCTAATACAAAACTTTTTGTGGCCATACGAATATTTCAATGGTGGTCATTGTATCCTCATGTTTCTTCTGGTGTAGCTAACTTGAGTTTTGGACCCACCTCATTTTTGGTTAAATGTCTTAAAATGATATTGAAAAACTGATGGACAGGATGGATTTCTCACAAACATCACGGTGTGCCCACCTAAAATCCCATCCCTGGCACTTTCGTTCCTGCTAAAGCCTGAAGGAAATCCGCCTCTTACACCCAGGCTCTTTGGCGTCCATTGTAACATATGTGTTATATCCACTTCATCCGTACATTTCACTGGTTCATTTTAGGACATGGATATCTAAAAGTCAAGTAGGCCACGCCTCACAAAATAGTGGGGAAAGAAATGTCAACCATTAAAACCTTCTTGGGCTCACCATAGTCTTTACATACCATCAACCTATTCATAAGGTGATTCCGATCAGGATGTAGAAAGAATACAGAATGTCAGTCTGATCCAGAACTTCTATGACACCTAAAAAAATAAGGCTTCAGCGGTGTGTATTTCTATCTTCATTATATCATGAGGTGTGGCTTACCTGAGCTTTGGATCTTCCTGGTATTTGGGCTTATGTCCTAAAATGAGCTATCAAAATGGATGAGTAGATTAAAAAATTAAAATTAAAATTAAAATTAAAATTAAAAATAAAAAATAAAATCATGATGAGCCTCACTTAGCATTACAAGGGATTCCTACAGGGCTATGTTATAAAGACTAATGAGAGACAACATGTGTCCATTTGGAATTGTTAGTAACCCCGGTTCCACTCAAGGTAAGAAACAGCAAGTTCTATGTGGTCCGCTGTGTGTGTGTGTGTATATATATATATACATATCCTCTACTTCCACTAGGTGAAGCTCTTTATTTTCGCTGTACATGCAAAAGATTTTCCGAACAAAAAACTCCTTTGGGTCTCAAAAATGGTTTATGTAAATTTTCTCCTAAAACCTGGTGGAGCTCTTATGGTGTTGCCCACTTGAGTTTCCTAGAATTTTGTGTCTTCATCTTTGTGAGTTACACCTATTAATGTTTTTTTTTTTTTAATTAAAGATAAATGCCATGGTACCCCACACACAAACATATGGTTGTCGTCATCCCCATTGTTCCCCGTTGTATGGCCCACCAAAGTTGTGTATCTGCAGATTTTTTGCCCTGAGGTCCTAACATTAAGGATAACCTGATAGAGTAGAGGTTCCATATAAAACTTGAAAAGCCCCACAGGATTTTAGATTGCCCGCCGAATTTGAAGCCATGTGAATCTCCTGTTTCCTGTGGGTCCACTGTGACATCTCAATAACACACACTACGTCATTCTACTTTGCTTTTTCATATTCATATTCTATGTTCCACCCCAAGATTAGGACCTGCCTAACTTTTGGGTTCATGGCCTAAATGGAGTTGGCAAAATGGATGGACCACACCAATATACAATGCATACATCATAATGGACCACACCAATAAACAATGCATACATCATGTGGTGTACCAATATGAATTCTTGATATGCTAATTTTTAAAATCCTGTGCTATTGTGGTCCTGCAAAACTGATGGACGGAGTGGGTTTGTGATGGGAATCTCTATAGGCTTCACATCATTTCCAACCAGATGAACTTCTTGTGCTACGTTAACAGGCCATCCATGTAGGGCAAAGAAACCCAAGCGGTTCCTTTAACATGAAGTGTATATGGTGCTTTGTGGGACCCACTATGATGTATGTGTTTAATCCACACCATCTATCCATTTTTAGATAATTTTATGACATAATCCTAAATATGAGGCAGATCTAAGATTTAGTTGGACCACACCACAGGAGACAATAGATGCTTACTGTTAAAAACTTCTTGTGAGCTACAACAGTTTTGAATCAATCTTATATCTATTTTTGTTTTCCCCTTCTTTTATGTCTGTGTAATCTAGTCAACAAGTTTTTGGAAAATAAACATTATGGTGGGCATTAAGGTGGTCCCTAGGAAGTTTTTAATGGTTGCCCTTTAATCACTATTGCTTTCTATGGCCCACTTGGGATTTGCATCTACCTTATTTTTGGGATCATGCCATAAAATGATCCAGAAAATGAATGGACTATATGAATAGATCATGGTGGGTCCCACAGAAAACGGACAAGTGACCAAGCCTATGTTACCATGCAACCGGGTACAGTGAATTTTTTTCCCTTTTTTAGATTATTTTTTTTTAATCTTTATAATAACACATGTCAGAACCTGTGCTATCGTGGTCCTGCAAAACTGATATCTACAGTAAAGGAAACGGTGATCATTTTGACCGTTAAAAACTTCTTGTGGACCATGAAAGTTTTTGATCAAGCTAATATTTGTGTTTTCACTTCATCTAAGTTTGGTGTGATATGTTTGGATGGAAAAGACACATTACTGTAGCCCCTCAAATTCGAAGGGATATTTTTTTCCTCATTTCCTAATTCAACTAGCAAAATAGATTCGAGGAGTGAATGTCATTGAGATGTCATAGTAAGCCCCAGTTTTGATGCACTAGCAGTGCCATAAGGATCAGTAAATAGGACATTCAATGAAGGGAAAACACGATTATGATCAGCTTGATCCAAAACTCTTGTGTGTCCCAAGAAGGATGCAATGGTGGGCGTTCAACACCACCGTTTCCTATGGTGTGGTCTACTTGAGATTTAAACATGCATCATTTTAGGCTCATAACATTAAATGACCTAGCAAAATGGATGGATGATGTGGACAAAACACATGCATCATGGTGGGAGCCATAGAACAATGACAGTAGATATGCTCCTAGTGGAATTATCAATAGGCAATACGCATGCGCAGAAGAAAGATTTAATACTCTAGCAGAGTATATGTAATGCCCCGTGTTTTCAGAACCCGAATATGTGACTCGCCTTCCAAAAACCTGAATGTTAACCTTTAACGATGGTCAAGTTCAGGTTTTTTTTATTTTTTCTTTTTCTTTCAGAGTTAGTAGCTTATCGAAAGATAGACAAATTAACATAAAGAAAAATTTGCAATTACATTCAGAATATACGAGCGGCTGCTCATAATGACTTATATAAATCAATGTCTTTATGCTAACAAATAAATAATTATACAATTTAACATATGAGAAATAATAAAACGTGTATAAACTTGAGCCACAAGATCGCGCAGTTTCTCTTGGCAGATACAGCCATGCATCCCTGACAATTGTACCCAACTCCTCATCAAGTCTGAACATGCATATCGTTTAAGCCACTTATACTACCTGTACCATTATATATTTGATAAATGAATTGCCAGCTCAGTGTGAATTCCCCTCAAGATTACACACCGCTGCATTAGGTAAGCGTTTTTTTAACAAACTTCAAAAAAAAAGAACCGCATTAGGTAAGCATCGTTGTAAACAAAAAACATATAAAATAATATACGATGCAGTCTTATTAAATACATGAATGCGTGAGTGCACATCAACTGGGGATGCTCATCCAGTTGGCTTTTGGGCAAAACCCATGCATGTGGCCGATCACCAGCAAAAGTATGTAATACATGCGTAATGCCAAACTCACTGAAGGTGGGTCGATAGTCGATAGCCTAGGAGCTAGCGAAATGATACCACAACTATGGACACGTGCTACAACATCCATAATTAGCCACCTATCATCGCTCGTATGCTATGAAAGCATGATTAGCCCAACCGTTATTATTCCATTTATAACTAGCCAGTTTAATAAAACTCAAAGGTCACTACAGGATGTTTATCACCCAGCGTAGGCCAATAGCTTGGACATAGTGTCCCATGACCACCATCCCCCGCTCATGAGGCTACCACCTTTAATAAAACAGAGTTGTTATGATTTGAGGCATTCTCCCACAATTATACAAGGGAACATTTTTAATCTTTACAACTCAATCTGTTTCATCTGGCGTACAAGATCATATGTTAGGACTAAAGGCCCCTCATAAGTGTTTACCCTTGGCCATGCATGCTGTATTTGAGGAAATAATTTTATTTTATTTTTCATGTAAGATTAAGAATGGTTAGGATTTTCCCCTATTCTAAGCAGAGGCCTTAAACATAGTACGTCATCCTATGCAGGTTTCAAAAGATGGTCGAGATTGAGCAAGCTAGAGCACCTTGACCTGAGCTATAACCCACTCAACGAAAGCATCTTACCGTATTTGGTTGCACTCTCATCCCTCAAGAGTCTATCTCTGAAGGCCAATCACTTCAAGGCTAAATACTTCGGACTTGGAATTTTATATACAAGTTTTGAATTGTTGTCCAGATTGGGCAACTTAGAGCAGCTAGACCTAAGTTCGAATCTGTTAAACAGAAGCGTTCTACCATATTTGGGTGCACTCTCCTCCCTCAAGAGCCTTGATCTAAGTGAGAATAATTTGGAAGGATGCTTCCCCTCCAAAGGTAAGTTGATTAACTGTAAAGAAATTAAACCAAAATTGATAATATTAGTTTAGATAATATTTTGAACTTTATCTAATGGTCACGCCGTCTCCAAATTCCTACTCTAATGCTATTTTTTTAATTGTTTAAATCTTCATAGAATTGGCCAACCTGAGCAAATTGGAGGTTTTGGATTTGAGAGATAATCAACTCAATGCTTTCCTATGGCCGCAAGGTAAGAGCACTTGGATCTTTTCTAATAAATGCTGGAGTTGAGTGTCTTTCACATGCACCTCGAAATGGCATTTGAAAATTCACATGCTGAGATATGCTTTTCATGACATTATTCTTGCCACCACTAGTACGAAAATATATTGCATCTTTGTGTGATAATAATCTTTAACTTTGAAAATGATGATTGTACCTTTTCATGGAGGATTTTGATAATATTTTACCCTCCTTGCTATGATTTTTGCTCTCGTTATCCTTAATGAAGAGGTGTTAAAGCAGGACACGAGGTGCGTGCAACCTTCTTACATGTTCCTTGTGTAACCCATAACTCTGTGGGGCCCACCACATGTCAGTATGGAATCCACTCCCTTGGCTGTGAGCCCAAATGTGAGAGATGCCACAAGAAACGCTGGGGATTTAACACCCACAGTCAACTTCCTTGGGGCCATAGAAGTTTTGGATCGGAATGATATTTTTGTTTTTCCCACATCCAAATGGGAGTTACCTTATGAACGGGTTGGATGGAATATAAGGATCAGCATGAGCCTCAGCAAGGTTTTAATGGTCGGTGTTTCCATTCCCAATCCATGAAAACTTGAATTTTGGATCTGCCACACTTTTGGAATCACATCTTAACCAGACTTTGCGAAACTGATGGGCGGAGTGGATGTGAGATGGACAACATGGTGGGCCGTACAGAGGTTTAGGCTGCACAGGCTCTCTGGAACAAGGATTGGCCAACACTCATCTCCGTCAAAGCAGGGCAGCTGTGCCCTCGCTGGTGTGCTCGGATATACCTTGCCTTGTAACCTTTATCAGATGTGAGGCGGATTTCTTGTCAAAGCTTTTGCAGGAAGTTACTGCTCAAAGGATTCCGGGGTGGGCCCACTGTGATATTTGTGAGAAATCCAACTCGTACATCCGTTTTTTCGATCTCATTTTAGGACATGTGAGAAAAAATAAGGTGGATCCAAAACTCAAATGGGCCACGAGAGATGAAAAAATGGAAATTTAGTTTTCACTGTTGAAATATTTATATGGCCACAAAGTTTTGTATCGGTCTAAGTTTTCAGTGTTTTCACTTCATCCTGGTAAAAATGACCTTATAAATGGTTTGGATGGCATATAAACATTAAGGTAGAGCCTAGAAAGGTATCAACGGTGGGAATTCCTTTCCCGACTGTTTCATCTTGTATGTCCCAGTTGAGTTTTGGATCCTCTTAATTTTTGGTCACATGTCTTAAAATGATCTCTAAAAATGAAGGGACAGATTAGATTTATCATAAACATTACAATGGACCCAACCTTGCATCCAGCTCAAGAACTACCTGCCAAAGCCATTCGCATGAAATCCCCGTCCCATCAGAGGGAGCGCAGGAGGGCGCGGATTTCCTTTAGCCGAAAGTTCCTACGGTATGTTAGGTGGGGCCCACTGTAACGTTTTAGAGAAATTCATCCCGTTCATCTATTTTGCTAGCTTGTTTTAGGACATGTGACTAATACGAGGCGGATCCAAAACTCAAGTGGGGCCACACTAGAGAAATATAGGGAAACAAATGACTACCATTGAAACATTATTGAGCTCTACCTTGATGTTTCTGTTCCATCCAAACCGTTCATGAGGTCATTACCACTGGTATGAAGTGGAAACGCAAAAGCCCTAACCTAATACAAACTTTTGTGGTCATACAAATATTTCAATGGTGGTCATTATATCCCCATGTTTCTTCTCGTGTAGCCAACTTAAGTTTTGGACCCGCTTCATTTTTTGTTATATGTATTAAAATGATATTAAAAAACTGATGGACAGGATGGATTTCTCACAAACATCATGGTGGTCCCACCTAGAAGCCCATCCCTGGCCCTTTCGTTTCAGCCAAAGCCTTCGAGGAAACCCGCCACTTACACCCGCACGCGGATTGGGTCTTACTCCATCCGGGCAGGGCTTTGTAGGGCCCACCGTGATGTAAGTGTTTTATCCACGCCGTTAATCGCTTTTCTCGAACCATTTTAAGGTATGATCCTAAAAATGAAGTAGGTCCATAGATCCAGTGGACCACACCAAAGGAAGCTGTGGTGCTAATGACACCCACTGTTGAAATCTTTCTAAGGGCCACCGTAATGTTTTTTTACCATCAAACTATTCATAAGGTCATGTAGACGTGAATGAAGTGAAAAAACAAATATCAACTTGATCTGAAACTTCTCCAGCTCCCAAGAAGTTTTTAATGGTGGACGTTCAATCCCCACTTTGTGGTCTACGTAAGCCCTTCACCTCCCTCTTTTTTGGTTCATACCTTAAAATGATCTTACAAAAATGATGAACGGCGTGGATAAAACACTTACGTCACAGTGGTCCCACAGAGCCCTGCCCAAATGGATTACCGTATGGGCGAGGTAAGACGCAATCCGCATCCCTTACACCCAAGTTCTCTGGTGTTCATCGTAACATATGTGTTATATCCACCTCATCCGTACATTTCACTGATTCATTTTACATTTCACTGATTCATTTTAGAACATGGATATCTAAAATTCAAGTAGGCCACGCCTCACAAAATAGTGGGGAAGGAAATGTCAACCATTGAAACTTTCTTGGGCTCACCGTAGTTTTTACATACCATCAACAGTGTGTATTTCTATCTTCATTATATCATGAGGTGTGGCTTACCTGAGCTTTGGATCTTCCTGGTATTTGGGCTCATGTCTTAAAATGAGCTATCAAAATGGATGAGTGTGTGTGTGTATATATATCATGATGAGCCTCACTTAGAGTTACAAGGGATTCCTACATGGCTATGTTATAAAGACTAATAATGAGAGCTAGACAACACGTGTCCATTTGGAATTGTTACTAACCCCGGTTTCACTCAAGGTAAGAAACAGCAAGTTCTATGTGGTCCACCATATTTTTTAATGTAAATCCTCTACTTCCACTAGGTGAGATCTTTATTTTCACTGTACATGTAAAAGATTTGCCGAACAAAACTCCTTTGGGTCTCAAAAATGGTTTATGTAAATTTTGTGTCTTTTCTTCATCTTTGTGAGTTACATCTATTAATGTTTTTAATTAAAGATCAATGCCACGGTAACACCATAAGATCTCCAGGTTTTAGGAGATCTGATGGTTGTCATCATCCCCGTTGTTCCCCGTTGTATGGCCTACCAAAGTTGTGTTTCTGCAGATTTTTTGCCTTGAGGTCCTAACATTAAGGATAACCTGATACAGTAGAGATTCCATATAAAACTTGAAAAGCACCACAGGATTTTAGAATGCCCTCCGAATTTGAAGCCATGTGAATCTCCTGTTTCCTGTGGGTTCACTGTGACATCTCAATAACATCCACTACGTCATTCTGCTTTGCTTTTTCATATTCACATGGTATGGTCCACCCTGAGATTAGGATCTGCCTAATTTCTGGGTTCATGGCGTAAAAGGAGTTGTCAAAATGGACTGACCACACCAATATACAATGCATACATAATAATCGACCACACCAATATACAATACATACATCATGTGGTGTAGCGCATGAGTTCTTGATATGCTATTGTGGTCCTACAAAACTGATTGACCGAGTGGATTTGTGATGGAAATCTCTAAAGGCCCCACATCATTTCCAACCACATGACCTTCTTGTGCTACGTTAACAGGCCATCCATGTCGGGCAAAGAAAGGGAAGCTGTGCTTTTAACATGATATGTATATGGTGCTTTGTGGGACCCACTATGATGTATGTGTTTAATCCACACCATCTATCCATTTTTAGATAATTTTAGGACATGATCCTAAATATGAAGCAGATCTAAGATTTAGTTGGGCCACACCACAGGAGACAATAGATGCTCACCGTTAAAAACTTCTAGTGAGCTACAAGAGTTTTGAATCAATCTTATGTCTATTTCTTTTCCCCTTCTTTTATGTCCGTGTAACCTAATCAACATGTTTCTGGAAAATAAACATTTTGGTGGGCATTAAGGTGGTCCCTAGGAAGTTTTTAATGGTCGCCCTTTAATTACTACTGCTTTCTAAGGTCCACTTGAGATTTGCATCTACCTTATTTTTGGGATCATTCCATAAATTGATCCAGAAAAATGAATGGACTATATGAATAGATCAAGGTGGGTCCCACAGAAAACGGACAAGTGACCAAGCCTATGTTACCATGCAATCAGGTACACCGAATTTTTTTTTTTCCTTTTTTAGATTTTTTTATTTATAATATTTATAATAACACATGTTTACATCTAGGTACTTATTTAATTCTTATTAAGTAACCTCATTACTTAGTGGGCATTTTTGTTATTTTAAGAAAGCTGCAATCACCAACATAAGATACCCGTTTGACAACAACTTGATAATTGATGAGGTATCTTAATAAAAGTTTACTTTAAAAAGGGTACTCAAATGCAAATATTACATTAATGAGATATTATTTTGCTAAATTTTCTTTCCAAAGCCGGTCAAAAATCAGTTTTAACTTTTACTTGAGAAAACGCTACCTCAAAATGGCCTTTTTATCCTTGTCAAGGACAGGTGTTACGCTGGGAAGCAAATCGGATGTTGCCCGGGTTTTACCCCGGAGTGCGTTGGCCCACTTTGATATATATTCATGCCATCCGTCAGTTTTCTAATTCATTTTAGAGCATGATTGCAAAACTAAAGTAGATCCAAATCTCAAATGGACCACATGGGAAATAGTTTTCATTGACCATTAAAAACTTCTTGTGGGCCATGAAATTTGGGAGCAAGATGATATTTGTGTTTTCCTTTCATCCAAGTCTGTGTGACCTTGTCAACAGGTCCGACGTCAAATAAACATGACAGTTGGCTGTTAGAATTTTTATTGGTGAGTGTTCAATAACCACTCTTGTCTGTGGTGTAGTTCACTTGAGATTTGGATCTGCTTGCTTTTTTTAAAATTTTTTTTTATACGATACTGTCTTAAAATGAGCTGGAAAATTCCATGGAGGGCATTCATATACAAAACATAAATTAAGGTCCCTCCCAAAGTCTAAGAAACCCACACTAGGTAACACACAACAACACTAGTGGTTGTTTCGTAAGAGTGGTAATGCATGTGTTGTATATCTACACCATCCATCAGTTTTTCCAGCTCATTTTAGAGCACAGTCCCAAAATTGATATCTACGGTAAAGGAAACGGTGATCATTTTGACCGTTAAAAACTTCTTGTGGACCATGAAAGTTTTGGATCAAGCTAATATTTGTGTTTTCACTTCATCTAAGTTTGGTGTGGCGTGTTTGGATGGAAAATAAACATGACTGTAGCCCCTCAAATTCGAAGGGATATTTTTTTCCTTATTTCCTAAGATCAACTAGCAAAATAGATTCGAGGAGTGAATGTCATTGAGATGTCATAATAGGCCCTAGTTTTGATGCACCAGCAGTGCCATAAGAATCAGTAAATAGGACATTCAATGAAGGGAAAACATGAATATGATCAGCTTGATCCAAAACTCTTGTGGGTCCCAAGAAGTATGTAATGGTGGGCATTCAATCACCACTATTTCCTATGGTGTGGTCTACTTGAGATTTAAACATGCATCATTTTGCGCTCATAACATTAAATGACCTAGCAAAATGGATGGATGAGGTGGATAAAACACATGCATCATGGTGGGAGCCACAGTACAATGGCAGTAGATCATGCTCCCAGTGGAACTATCAATAGGCAATACGCATGCGTGGAAGAAAGATTTGGTATTCTAGCAGAGTATATTAGACTATGCACATGCATTTAGAGTTTACATGCAAGAAATGTACTAATTTAAAACAAATTGCACAATTATTGGTTTCAGTTGAGATGTGTTATGAACCTAATATTACTCTTATTATATAATCTTCCTAATGGAATGATGAAAATCTATTAAATAAATTTATTTTCTTCAGTTAGCTTGTTAGTAACATCCACTGTCAGTACACACTCCACTGTTAGCCACCCCCACTAGGGAATCAATACCAAGACCTCAGTGTTGAAATGGTATATTCACTCAATCTACCACTTGAGCTAATTAAAAATGAAAAATATTCAATGATCTCATTTTAGTAAGCATCCACGAATGGAAGGTTAGGATTATACAAAGAATCTGACTTTTGCACTGTGAGTTTGGGACAATGGCTTCTACAGTCTAATTAGCTTAATTTACGCTAATCAGTTCAATGTAAACATGCAATTCTAAGGGGCGAGATGACTTTCTTTAACTGAGTTTCACATTGGGCCACCATATTCTCTATGTCAAATCCACTCCATCCATTCGGATTGTCCCATATTGTTAGGCAAAAATTAAGCTCAATCCACAACCTAGGTGGGCCAGACAACAAGAAACCTTGGGGACAAGATGAACATAGGTTTGTCTAGTATATTCCATTTAACCCGTTCATTAGATTCCCCTTAAAGGAATATTTCCATATTACAAAGGAAATGTTAATTGTTAATTCCATACATCCTATGTCTGGACAGATAGGCACCACATGATACTAAAATAATTTCTAAAAAGAATTTTATTTTGCCAAATATATGATTCGAAAACAAACTTCAATTCTTTTGAGAAATGTTGTTGATAAGCAAACATAGAAATAATATTTCTTTTCCCACACTTTCTTGAAAACTAAGTTTTCCGAAAAATACAATTTTCTTTTCCATGCTTTTCATCTAAAGGCTTTATATATATATATATATATATATATATATATATATATATATATATATATATATATAGGCATGCTCACCCACGCACCTACGCACCTGTGCACCTTTGCATACGTGTCATAGGTGTCAAATCCGAACGGTTCATAAGATGCGGAATCCCATGGAACCTTAGGGGGTAAACTTTCACCCTGATCTAAGATTTTGGTGGGCCATAGGAAAGAGAAATTCAAATCAAGGGAAGAAACTATTTGTATTTTTCATGGCCCACCGAAGGTTTGAGTCAAAGTAAAAATTTGTACCAAGGGGTGTCTTGAGGTTCTGCTTCATGTGGACCGTTCAGATTTTCAAGACTCATCAGATACGATGAGTTCTCAAAAAAGTTCGTATAGTACGATACAACTGGTTCGCAGGTGAACGTTTCTCGTGTGTGTGTGTGTATATCAAAAGGACATTTCATATATAATAAAGTTAGGAAATTTACAAGTATGGCAGGGTCTGTGAACAAAAAAGGAGAAACAAACCCAGAAGGGAAAGGAAAGAAAAAAGACAGCAAAAAAAGATAGAAACGGACTAGCGTTCTCTGATGTATCCTAGACCAAGCTTGTCTAGGAAAAGCCTGCCCGAACTATGGGAGTAAGATCAGCTAAGCCTGCCTTTTCATCTAGAGGCTGCTGCTTCATGGAATTTTAAATAAGAACATATCTTTTAGTTATTTTCAACTAAAGGTCTAACCTTTTAATATAAGGTTTATAAAGCTCAGGTTTGACTATGAAAAAAAGTGCATGGAAATGCTCATTGTTTGTGTTGAAGGCTCGGTCGGTTATGGTGTTGCCTCTTGTTATTGGTCCATGCCATTTCTCATGAAGTCACTCAGTAAAAAAATAAAAGGAATTTAATAAAATAGTGTCTTCCTTTTATATAATAGTATCTCATTAACATGACATTTACATCTTAATACATTTTTTTAATCAAGTTTTCACTATGCTACCTCGTTAGTTAAGTTATTGTCAAACTGATACCTTCCCTTTTCTCTAAAGTTAGTTGAAAGAATATTTTTCCTTAAAATGATAAAAATGACCACCAATCAATGAGATTGCTTCATAAGAATTAAATGAGTACCTACTTGTAAGTAGGTGTTATTAAAAAAAATATTCTTAAAAAGGAAAAAATCTTTGCAGATGTCCTATGGGAGATACATGATGTATCGACAAAGTCCATCCAGCCCAGAAATGAGGCGGATCCAAATCTCAGGTGGGCCGCGCCATTGAAAACAGTATGATTCAATGGCCACCACTTAAAACTTTCTAGTGCCCGCCTTAAAGCCCATGATAATGTTTATTTCCCATACAACATGTTGATCATGTTACAATGACCTGAATGAAGGCAAAAGACAAATATCAGCTTTATCCAAAACTTTTATATCCCATAAGAAGTTTTTAATGGTAGGCGTTCATGGCCACTATTTGTGGTGTGGTACAATTAAGATTTTGATCTACCTCGGTTTTTGCCAGAAAATGATCTGTAAAAATGCATAGATAATGTGGATTAAACACATACGGTATGGTAGAGCCCACAGACCACCTTATGCAAACCAGTTGAAGGTACAGCTTTGGTGTCTTTTCCCCATGCGGAATGCCTGTGAGAAGTTTATGTGGTACGGAAATGATGTGGGGCCGCAGAAATTCCCTACCATTTTTTTAGATCACATACAAGTACACGAGTCTAAAGATGGGGACAGATCGAAAATTCATGTAGACCACATCACATCAAAGGATGGGAATGTAAATGAAGGCTGTTGAAACCTTGTTAGAGCCGAGCATGAGTTTATTAGTTATCCAAACGGTTCATAGGGTTATTATTACTCAGAAAAATTGTAGGCACAAATATCATCCTGATACAAAACTTCTGTGGCCCTCACAAACTTTCCATTGGCGACATCGAATTCCTACTTTTTCAGATGGTGCGGTCCATATAAAATTTGGATCTCACTGATTTTCAGATTCTTGTTCTTTCGTGCTCTTGAAAAACTGATGGGCGGAGTAGATTTGTTATGAAAATCTTTATAGACCCCACACAGCTTTTAACTAGAGGAAGACCAGGGAGCTCAGGCAACCTGATACAAAATCTTTACTAACATGATTAATGAAGTACCTTAATGAAAATTTAATTAAAAAGGTGCTGGGATGTAAATAGAATACCAATGAGGTACTATTTTTTTTGAAAATTTTAAAAATAAAACTGCTTAGGTATTTACATATATTTTGGTGATATAGGTATTTCTTCATTCCCTGCCCCGCATGTCTCTTTTTTGTTTTTTTTGTTTTTTTTTTTTTTTTTTTCAGTTAGTACACACCCATGTCAGTACACACACTCCATGTTAGCCACCCCCACTAGGGATCGATAGCAAGACCTCAAGTGTTGAAACCAGGTATCTCCACTCGGTCTACCAGTTGAGCTATGGATTTAGGTGTGCCGCGCATTTCTCTCATTGGTAGAAACCGACCTATTGGCGTGGCACTTCTGTGGGCCCACCATGATACATGTGTTATATCCATGCCATCAATCTAATTTGCAAGATCTTTTTGGGTAATGAACCCTAAAGCCAAGTAGATCCAAAGTTCAAGTGGACCACATCATAGAAATCAAGGGGATAGTGATGCCCACCATTGAAACCTTCCAAGGGCCCACCGTGATGTTTATTAGTCCCAAAGACACGGATGAAGGTAAAACGTAAATATCAACTTCATCCGAAACTTTTTCAGTTTTTTAGTGGTTTGGTCCACTTGGACCTGGGTATCCTTCAAATTTTGAGATTGATGCCCAAAATTAAGTTAGACGAAATGGATGGATGGTGATAATAAAGTCACATTTACTGTAGTGGGTCTCACAGTGTCCTTACCCCCAAGAAGGGTCCCGCAATGTCCTTACATCACCAAAACGAATACGCGGGTCAACAGCCAGCTAACTAGGGTCAAAGCACTGTGGGCCCACCATAATGTACGTGTTCTATCCACTCTGTCCATCCACTTTTCTAGCTCATTTTAGGACGTGAGTTTATGATGTAGATCCAAAGCTCAAGTGGACTGTTCCACGGAAAAAGTGGAGGATTGAACTCTTACCGTTGAAATCTTCTTGGGGTGCCATGGAAGCTTGGAATCAAGCTGATATTTGTGCTTTCCTTTGTCAAGGTTTATGTGACCTGTTAAATGGCAATCGAATAAACATTAGTCGCCCGAGGAAGTTTTTTACTGTGGGAGTTCAATCACCACTGTTTGGAGCTGATGTGGTCCACTTGAGATTTAGATCTATCTCATTTTTGGGCTCATGCCCTAAAACGAACTGCCAGAATGGATGGCATGCATGGATAAAACTAGAGGTGGGCATCAAGTTCGACCGGATTGGTCCAACTCGACTCAGTACCAAATTTTCAATGCTCCATCGGAACTTGATCCGATTCGGGCCAAGTTATGGCTCGATCCGATTCGTCATACTGCTGGCTTGACCTGAACCAAGTCCGACTCAGTCAGGGAAACCGAGTCGAATCGGGTTGGGTACAGTTTGGATCAAATCCTCTGTTTCAATGGTAGACATTCAACCCCACTGTTTTTTACATTGTGGTCTACTTGATCTTTAGATCTGTCTTATTTTTTGACTCAAGCCTTAAGACGAGCCCACCAAATGGATGGACGGTTTGGATATAACAAGAACATGGTGGTGGGCCTCACTAGGGGTTAAAAGAGATTCCTCTACCTCTGTGTTACGAAGGCTCAGAGACAAGTTGTGTCCAGTTGGAATCGTTGGTAACCCCTGCTTCACTCAGGGAAAAAAACAACAAGCTCTGTGTGGCCAACCATGCTTTAAATATAAAGGAAGAGGATTGGCTGGTGTACCACACGCCACCTATCTGGCTGCTGTGTGACGTCATCAACTTCTGTGGGTCCCAACATGTATGTGTTATAGCTAAACCGTCAGTCCATTTCGTGAGCTCATCATAAGGCTTTATCATAAAAATATGAGATATCCAAAGATCAAGTGGACCTGATGTAGAGCGGGTCGCAGACACTTTCATGTCCAAGATGGATCAGAGAAGGCCCAATCAAAGGCAGAAGTCATCAGGACCGTCAGAACCTTAAAACAGGCATATCTCACAAACTGGAATGAGTTACTCGACGTACCAAATATGATTTTGGGGTAGGACGAGCTA
The DNA here is from genome assembly GCF_029962835.1 of Magnolia sinica. Classification (NCBI taxonomy): domain Eukaryota; kingdom Viridiplantae; phylum Streptophyta; class Magnoliopsida; order Magnoliales; family Magnoliaceae; genus Magnolia; species Magnolia sinica. Next base: position 63,160,196 of record NC_080584.1, read on the forward strand.
CTTTAGCCAACCAACTCGGCTATGCCAGGATGCCCACGTCTAATTTGCGAGATTCCATCAGATTGACTGTCAAATTTCATGTTTATTTCCGTTTTTACTATTTATACTAAGTTTTAATTTGATTATAACTCTTCATCCGTTGGGCTTTAGGAGTTGTGTCCAACATTAAAAATGCTTAGAATAATTAGGAGAATAATGTCGTTAAGCAACATACGACACTTACTAGCAAAGTAAATTTACTATTTATATTAAGTTACGAATTTTAAGGAGTTTTAGTTATAGTTTGCTTCTGATTTCTCTGTCATTGCTTCGTATCCCTATTTAAAAGGTTGTGAACTCGTTTATTTAAATCAATTAATCAAAATTTGAATTTATTAGAATTTATTTCTATTTTCTTGCTTTCTTTCCTCGTGGATTCGAGAAGTCTCCACGAGGTGTCCCTTGAAGCTCCATGGGTTCGGACTAGTTATCCTTGAGGAAGACGGTGATCGACCTCATCACGTTCATCCTTGCATCAAGACCACAAGTACAAAAATAAGTGGGGGATTGAACATCTACTAGCTAAACCCTTTTAGGGTTACGAAAGTTTTGGATCAACATGATATTTGTTTTCCCTCTTCATCCAGGTTTGTGTGACCTTATGAACAGATTAGATGGAAAATAAACGGTATATGGTGGGTCTACCAATGTTTTAACAGTGACAATCATTTTCCCTACTGCTATTTGTGAGCTATTTGTGATGTGGTCGACTTGAGATTTGGATATGACTCATTTTTAGTATCATGCTCTAAACTGATCTCTTCAAATGGATATATCATTGTGGGCCCCTGTAACTTTGATCTCCTTTGAACCATTTTTACAACTCAGAGCTTGAGGACCGTCGCCACTCATCTTCGCACGACATGTACCCACACCAACCAGGTCGGTGGTGTGTGGTACACTAGCCAATCAACTTTCATATGTATATAAAGGATTTTTCCAAACAAAACTCCTTTAGGCCTAAAAAAAAAATTGCTAACGTACCGTTTCTCCTAAAACCTATGAAGTACAGACGGTGTTGCATGCCTGCTTGAGTTTTGAATCACAGAGAATTTTGTGTCTTCTTCTTGGTGAGTTACACCTATTAAGGTGTTTGATTAAAGATACTGACCCATACACAAATGTATGAAGTAGAGTTTTGGCCTGAGGTCCTGTGGAATGGCCCATCCCCATTGTTCCATGTGGAATGGCCCACCAAAGTTGTGCATCTGGCTGATATTTTGGCCTGAGGTCCTAGCATCAATGATAACCTGATCAATGAAGTAGAGTTTCCATATAAATCTTGAAAGTCCCCCTAAGATTCTGGTTTGACCTCCAAATTCGAAGAAATACGAAACTCCTTTTCCTACTTCATATGACACCGTCCGTGTGACAAAACTCTGGGCCATTATATCTTGCCAGCTGATCTTAGGACATGAGGGCAAAATTAGGCAGATCCAAAACTTAAGTGGGCCACACCACCAGAAATTCCCACCATGATCAAATGTTCAATGTTTTGGATCAGTCGCACACTATACAATGGGCCACACATGCATTTAAATTCATATGGCCCCATGTGCACTGTGGGACCCACATGCATGATCAGATGGTAAGTAGATCAGATCATTGACTGGATCATTAAACCGTAGGTCCATGGCGCAAAATGTTTACAGCCCCATATAAATGCACTACCAGCCCATTTGTCTGTAAATATCGATGATTGAAATAAAATCGTCTGGATCACTAATCAACGGGGCCTATGGTGCGGAGCATTTACAGTGCCTTGTTTTCATAGATGGATCTATATTGCTTTGTTATTATAGTAAAACTAAATGATTAGAATTACTATCCAACTAATCGATCCAGAGGATCCAAAATACATGGCAACCATGAAAAAAAACCACACCCATCCATGTTGCAAGTGAGCCATCTCATTCATACGTTTGGTCATGAGGCACTTGTTGTTTTAAAGCATCACTTTCATCCATGGGTGGGGAAATGGATGGCTATAAAACAGAATGTCAACTTACAAATTGATTGGATCATCAAATTCGTGCAATTTTTTCCTATGGTAGCCCATGAAAGATTCCATTGATGTAACCGGCAACTTAGATCGATCAATTGGACTACAAGCTCTTACCCATAGTACTTAATTAGAACACTATAACTCTTATTACATTCAGAGCACAGGATCATTTCTCTTATGACCAAATGAATTTTGTAGTGATAAGTTAATTACATTTTCATTTTTGTAGATTTGTGTAATCTGGAGAATCTCCAAGAACTGGATCTTCGAAGAAATGAATTGGAAGGGAGCCTTCCTCCATGTCTTAGCAACTTGTCATCCCTCCAACTACTTGATCTCTCCGAGAATAGACTCAGTGGGCAAATCTCCTCATCTCTCATCTCTAGCCTCACAATGATCCGGTTCCTTTCTCTCTCTTACAACCGCTTTGAGGGGTCTCTCTCATTTAGCTCATTTGCTAATCTTTCCAAGCTCGAGGTTGTGGAACTTTCGGTACTGAACGGTGCACATCCTGATGGCGATGTTATAACTTATCCCAATCAGTTAGAGGTTGAAACTGAATCCACACCTTGGGTTCCAAAATTCCAGTTGAAAGTCTTCCACCTATCAAACTGCAACATCAACAAGCTCACTGGTACCATTCCCAGCTTCCTTTCCACCCAATATGACTTGATATCATTGGACCTTTCCCACAACAACATGAAGGGAAACTTCCCATCTTGGTTGTTAGAGAATAATAAAAGACTTGGAATGCTAGACCTTGGAAGCAACTCCTTAGCTGGCCCATTCCATCTGCCACCTCATTCTAACAACCTGAATGCATATTTTCTGGACGTCTCGAGCAACCACATCTCCGGACAACTTCCTGAAAATATCGGTTTCCACCTTCCAAATTTAAGCTACTTAAACATGTCTACAAATGCTCTTCATGGTACCTTTCCTCTGTCGATGGGTAACATGAGAGAATTGTTTTCTTTAGATTTGTCGAGAAACAATTTCTCAGGAGAAATACCAGAGCAGTTGACCATGGGTTGCATCAGATTAGAAATTTTGAAGCTATCAAACAATAGATTACAAGGCCCAGTGTTTCCGACTCGTTCCAACTTGACTTGGTTACAGTATCTGTATTTGGATGGCAATCAATTCACCGGGAGAATCTCAGCTGGTATATTCAAAAGCCCTCATCTACAGTTTTTGGATGTTGGTAAAAACAACATATCAGGTCGTCTTCCTGCACAGATTGGGAACTTTTCTGAGTTGCAGTGGCTTTCCATGCCAGAAAATTATTTAGAAGGTCCTATTCCAGACGAGTATTGCACCCTATCTAGTCTTTCGCTTTTGGACCTTTCCCAAAATAGGATTTTTGGTTCCATGCCTTCATGCTTCCATCTATCTCTGAAATTCTTACATTTGGAAGGAAATGAGCTTACAGGATTGATGCCAAATGCTTTATCCAACATTTCCTCCCTTGTTACATTGGATGTCAGCCATAACAACATCTCTGGTAATATTCCAAATTGGATTGGAGCATTTCCTAATTTAAGGGTTGTTCTCCTCAGAGGAAATAATTTGCAAGGTCACATTCCCATGCAGTTGTGTCAACTGAAGGACGTCAGCATATTAGATCTTTCACACAATGATCTCTCTGGTCCAATACCGCCATGCCTTGGTGATATGACATTCTTACATTTGGAAGGAATAATTGGCTTCTCAACTTTTGTTGTCTATCCAATGGTTTTCGGTTTCAGTGCAGGCGAGCTACCCGGATACCGTATTGAAGTTTTTTTGCCTAGTAAACATGTACGTTTGACAAAATCTGAGGAAGAAGTGGAGTTCATAACAAAGAAGAGGTCTGAAACTTACAAGGGCGATGCTCTGTACTTCATGTCCGGTGTAGATCTGTCATGTAACCAGTTAACAGGTGAAATTCCTCATGAAATTGGACATCTAACTGATATTCATGCATTGAACTTGTCCCACAATCAATTGAGTGGACCAATTCCAGAAACCTTCTCAAATCTAAAACAGATTGAGAGCTTGGACCTTTCTCACAATAGATTGAGTGGGGAGATTCCTCCGCAACTAACTAAGCTCAACTTCTTATCTGCATTCAATGTCTCTCACAATAACTTATCCGGCGTCCTACCGGACATGATGAAGGGGCAGTTTGGCACCTTTGGAGAAACCAGCTACGAAGGCAATCCCCTGCTCTGTGGACCTCCACTGAAGAGTTGCTTCTCCACTTCTCCGCTACCACCTTCAATGCCAACAACGTCAGGCGACGAGGATTATGGACATGACATAATTTTCTATGCGTGCTTTTCGGTGTCATGTATTATGTCGTTCTTGGTTTTCATAGCACTTCTCTACATCAACCGCTATTGGAGAGGTCTATACTTCTATTTCGTTGATGCATGTATCTATTCATGCTATTATTTTGCTTTAGACAGCTACTATTTTGCTTTAGACAATGTTCAGGAGGCTTTCACCCAGCCACGTGCATAACCTTCAAGTCAGATCAGTTTCTCCCTGTAACTCTTATTGTAAGACAATAATAATCATCTTTATCATGGCGTGACTTTTATTTCAACTAATGTTTCCATCGCTTCTTTGTTTGGTTGTGCAAGTGAACTGAAGTATGCGGTTGCATGTAAGGGGAGACCCACAGATGCTTGCTAGTGTGAAATCAGAATCATTCGTTAAATTGCCCAACCACACATGCCATGTCTAATCCGAATATTTCTTAAGGGAATCCGGATCCTCTTCAGGTGCTCTGCAGCACGCACCATGTGAAATCCAAGTCAGTCATTAGGCAGTCCCCACCACATTTGGAACCGACCAAAAGAAAAATAGATACATTCTTCCTGGTCTGGCCATTGCATATACACGATGAGGCTGTAAGATGTCGTCTTGCTAATGTTTAGGTGGGAAAAGGTCAGAACACTTCCCGTGGTCCAAATTCAATAGACGTTTGATGCCCACCTGGTGAGTGGACTTGCAACATCTTTTCACCTTGCCCATAGAATATTTCTTCCCTACTTGAGCTTGGACAAGCGGAGGCTGCTGGATGATCAAGACAGACGATTTAATAGGCCACGACATAGATGGAAGACTCCACAAAATCTTTAAGATTAGAAGATCCTGACCGTCAACAACTCTATGGCCTCTTTCCCACACAGAAATTCGATCACGGCCCTTTTATATTTCTTGTTAACCATCTATTGCGTTTAGGGCACTCAGTGAAAAGAGGTAGAATTTTTTCACCAGTGTTAGTTTTTGCTTAATCCTTTATTCATAGTAGGGCCCGTAAGTTTTAAATCAGTGAGAAATGGGCCTCACCATAGGAGGGGTATACCTTGGGCCTCACCAGTGAGAAACCAGCCTAAAAAACGCTACCACAAGAGAACTTTGTCATGTCAATACCGTAAGATGGTGATCCGTTCTGCACTACGCAGTCAAACACCCATGCTACAATGATTCTTCGTGGCTCGACGAGGATTTCGCCATGTTACAGCAACAAATGTGGTCTCTTCTAGGTAGAGGTGTACACGAGTCGATCCGAGCCGAGCTTTGCCCAAATCGGCTCGACTCGGCTAGCTCAGCTCGGCTCAGCTCAGCTCGGCCTTCAAGCTTGGATTAGCAACTTAGTCCAATTGGAGCCGAGTTCAAGTTCGAGTCTTTGGGCTGATATGAGCTTAAGTTTTCAAGCCGAGTTTCGAGTTCAAATTTTCGAGTTCGAATTTTCAAGCAGGGTTCAAGTCCGACTGTACAAGAGCCACCCGGCCAGTGGTCGGGTGGGGTCCACTAATCGGATGAACACTACTCACCAAACAAATGCTGGAAAAATGGAGAGAGAGGAGAGGAGCCTCACTTTTAGTTGTCGGTCATTCAGACAGACGCTAGAAGGAGAGTAATGGCCGGTCAGGCATTGGAGAACGGCGAGAAGTTTGGTTTAGATTTGGCGAACGACCGAGTGGATTTGGGCGAACGGCCAAGAGGATTTGAGCACTGGAGTTAGACTCGGGCAAATGGGTGAGACGATTTGGGCGCTGGGGTTAGGGTTGGGTGAATGGGAGAGAGTTGACTCGAGACTATTTGGGCGCTGGGGTTAGGGTTGGGTGAATGGGAGAGAGTTGACTCGAGACTATTTGGGCGCTGGGGTTAGGGTTGGGCGAATGAGTAAGGATTTTTTATTTTTTTTAAAAAACATATATACTTTACTCAAAAATCGATCCGAGTCGATCCGAGCTAAACCGAGTCGAGTCAAGCTCAATGCCGAGTCGATCTAGCTCCAACTCGGACTCAACTCGAAATATTTTGAGCTCATTAAAATTGGTTCGACTCGACTCGAACATAGTTTCAATCCGAGTCAAGTTGAGCTTTTCCGAGTCCATCCAATTGAGCGAACGAGCTAACTCGACTCATGTATACCCGTACTTCCAGGGTTGGCAACATAATGTCGGTGGGCCCAGCAAGACATATATGTGACTTCCACTCCATCCATCATTTGAGCCAGATAATTTTAGGCAAAAAGTCAATAATTCAAGCCAATTCCAGAACTTAAGTAGGCCAAACCATAGGTAAATATGGGAATAGAAACCTCCACCGTTGAAATCTTTGCAACGTGATGTTCATATGACATTCAACTCATACATAAGGTGCGTGCATGAAAGTTGAAGGAAAATAAATAAATATATGCTTTATACAAGAGTAGGATGGTTTACAAGGAGATTTCAATGGTACACGTTCTATCTTGCTATTTTCTATGTGTGGCCTACTTGAATTTTTGATGGGCCTGATTTCAGATATCGAGTGTTACAATACCCACTGCTTTTGTGCAATGTACAGCAGAGCATAGGATGAGTTGTTGGCATGCATAAAAGCGTGAATCACCCGGGCGAGTCTCGCGGAGCAGTCTGCGGGCATCAGTCCACGAAATTTCAGAATGGCATGCGTCCAATGTCTTTCACGAGCAATCACAAGGCCCTTTTTCTTAAACGTGGTGCTATGGTTTGGTGATCCAAATCATGACTTGACCAGATACATAGTTTGGGGGCTTCACTCAAAATCTTTAAAATTACAAGCAGCCCACATGAAAATAGTCAGGCGATGGTTTCTATTATAAAAAAATAAAATTAAAAAATAAAAATAAAAAAAATCTGTTAAATGCAGCTAGTGTCCTCTCACCTACTGGAAGGAAAATATCTAAATGATTATGAGTGCTGAAGCATTACCAAAGGGAGACATCCCAACGCTGGACGTTCACGGCATACACGGACGGAAGTGGATTGCGCAGTGAGTAACTCAGTACACTAATCGTACTGGGTAAATTCTGTGGGGTCCACCATGATTTATATATTTTATCCACTGCTTCCATCCATTTTACAAGATAATTTTAGGGCTTGAGCCAAAAAAATGAAGCATATCCAAAGTTCAAATGGACTACACTTCGGGAAACAGTGTGAATTATATGTCAACTATTGAAAAATTCTTGAGGGCCACTGAAGTTTTGGATCAAGCTTATATTTTTTTTTTCCCTCCATCTATGTTTTTTGATCTCATGAACAGGTTGGATGACAAATAAACATCACTATGGGGCCTAGCAATTTTTCAACGGTGGAAATTATTGTTCCCATTGTTTCCCGTGGTCCACTTGAGCTTTGTATATACTTTAATTTTAGTCTCAACCCCTTAAATGATTTAGAAATAAGGATGGACGGTGTGGATAAACCACTTACATTCACAGTGGGCCCAACAAAGTTTACTCAGTACGACGTGAGCCTATTGAGTAACTTATAGTACCTAATCCGATTTCGTCTGGGAAGGACACCGTCCGTTTTCCTGCGAAAGCATTTTGCAGGAAGCTCCTCTGTAGGAAACTTATTTGGGGCTCACGTAATGTTTATTAGAAATCCAGCCCATCCATCTGTTTTGTGACATCTTTTTAGTACATGTGACCAAAAGTAAGCAGGATCCAAGACTCAAGTGGGTCGTGGTAAAGGAAAAGGTGCTTAAGAAAATTCCCACTGTTGAAACCTTACTGAGTCCACAGTTATGTTTACGTGCCATCCGTGCCATTCATAACGTCGTTCCTACTGGGATGAACTGAAAATACAAATATTAACATGATTCAAAGCTTTTGTGGCCCATGAGTATTTCAACGGTGGAGTTCAATTATCATGTTTTCAGTCCACTTGATTATTGGAGCAGCTCATTTTTTGCCCCATGTCCTAAAATGATCTCACAAAACAGATGGATGGGGTGGATTTCTCACAAACAGCACGCTGGGTTCCATCTAGGTTTCCATAGCAGGAGCTGGCCAATGGCTTACACTTGAAATCCGTGGAAGCCCTCTTTGGGGCGTGGGGAAGGCCCAACTCATAGATGTCTCCATCTCCTACTCCCCTGGATTACTCGGAGGGGTAGCAGTAGTCAGACCCACCATGTCTTTTGTCCATGTTCAAAGGCCTTCTCTTCCTGAATAAAGTAGGTCTAATAAGTTATTTACATGAGTTGTAAAGGGCATTTGTCGCCTCTACTTTATTTGTGGGTCTGCCTCTCCTGTTTTTGCCAGCAGACTCATCCATACGGTGTACAGCTCTTCTTTAGGGATATATATATATATATATAGACACACACACACACACACATATACATATACGATGGCTCTCTTTAAAATAAAAAATTAAAAACCAATAATTTTTTTATAAAAAATTTAAAAAAATAATTAAAAAAAAAAAAACTCATGGGATCCACATTGATGTATTTTTGTAATTCACACCACCCATTCTTTTTGACGTGTCATTTTAGGGTTAGACACCAAATATTAGCCTAATCCAGAGCTTGTAAGAGCTATATAATAGAAAACAATGGTAACAGTGGCATCCACTGTTGAAACTTTCCTGGCTCACTGTGATGTTTGTTAGAAGTATACCCTGCACAAGTGAGGTCTTCTTTGTTCCACGGTGAGCCGGCCGACAAGATGGACGGAACATATTAGCCTATTGTGGGCCCTAGAATAGCTATTGACATTCGCTATGGATTTAGTCGGTATCCTTTAAACCCATGACAACCTCAGCATGGCAACCGTTTATGGGGTCTATCATTAAATATGTGTGGAATCTATTCCATCCATTAACTTTGGAATTTCATGAAAGGTCATGATTGAAAGCATGATCAACATCCGCTAACTATATTAACTACATTATAAGAAAATAGTTTGTATCGAACGAACACCATTATAAATTATCAAGTTTTGTGGGCCACAAAAACATTATGTCATCATGAAATTAGCATCTTTTTATATAAATAAATGACCACGGACAGACAGAATGAATGAATTGGAAATATATTCCATAAGCCCGATAACAACTTCGGTCAACCTCACAATCGACAACTACTAATACAACGTGGTGTGAAAACTTTTCAAGTGAGATAGCTACATGAGAATATTTAAAAGTTCTCTTCTATTTCGAGAACTCAACCATAGTACGGTCAAAATTCGGTACTACCCATATGGTCCCTAGATAGGAAGGGACCAGTGCTCTGAAGGTCACCGTGATGTGTAGGTTTTATCCACACTGTCCATCCATTTTCCCATATCTTATTAGGGTACAAGAAAAGAAATGAGGTAGTTCCGAAGCTCAAGTGAACCACAGTGAACCACACCATGGGTATTAAACAGATACCGTTGAAAACTTCTTGGCGACCGCAGGAATTTTGGATGAAGCTAATATTCATGTTTTTCCTTCATTCAGGTCTACGTGACCTTAAATTGGATGGCAACTAATCATCGCAGTTGTCCCTAGGATAGTTTCAACGGTAGGTTTCACGCTTCCTGTGGTGTGATCCACTTGAGCCCGAGATCTGCTTCTTTTTTGTGCTTATGTCCTAAAACGATATAGAAAATTGATCGACTGGATCAAATCCATACATCAAGGTGGCCACTCCCAGCCCCTGTCTGTTACTAGCTGTTCCCGGAGTGAACGGCGGTTATTATTCCACAGAGAAATTCCTTACAATGCATGACTGAAATTTCAAAGATAACGGCGTGCTGTCTCAGTCACGAGGAGTCATAGGGTCCTCATCAAACGGTACATTTGATCAGGACGCACGTGATTTGATACAGGTGGGCCACGTTTTGGTGATCCAAACCATTGACGGGACGAGATACATCGTTGAAGCGGCTTCATTCAAAATCTTCGAAATTACAGGATGCTATATTTACCATGAATGGTTCACATACAGACGGTCACGGAGATGGTCTTGTTATTATTATTATTATTATTATATATATAGGGAATTGGTACTATGAGGTCGAGTTGTGTGGGCCCCACCGTGATGTGTGTCGAACATCTATCCCATCAGTTAGATGCACCATTCCATGGTGAGCCGGGGGATTAAACATCAAGTCAATATATGCATGACTTGGGTAGGCCACACCACATACAATAGTTGAGAAGGTTTACCCTCTCATTAAAACATTCATAATCATTTATTGGGCTCATCAAGATGTGGTTCACAAATCCAAACCATCCATCGTGTGTATCCCAGTTGGATGAGGGCCCATACCAAGTTTCAGCCCTATACAAAACTCAGATGTGCCCTATCAAGTGCTTTTATATATTTTAGGCATGTCTTCACATGGTTTTAAATGTTATGGCCCACCTGAATTCCATATATGGAAGTTTTTTGGGAAATTCCATAACCTAAAGGGGACCCATCAAATGCGCGTTGTTAATGTTCGACTCACGTCATGGTGGGGCCCACACAGCTCGACCGCATGGGAAGTTCCCATGAGGTCAACCTCATAGGGCCCCACCATGATGTATGTCAAACATCAACACCGTGCATTTGATGGGTCCCCTTTAAATTATGGGATATCCCAAAAATCAGCCGTATACGAACTCAGGTGGGTCATACCATCTAAAATCATGTGAAGACATGCCTAAAACATATAAAAGTACTTGATGGGGCCCACCAGAAATTTGTATGCGTCTGAAACTTGGTCTGACCCCTCATCCAAGTGGGACACACATAATGGATGGGCTGAATTTGTGAACCACATCTCGATGGGCCCAAGAAATGATTATGAATGTTTTAATGGAGGGTAACCCCTCTCAATTTTTGTATGTGGTGTGGCCCACACAAGTCACGGATTGACTTGATTTTTAAGCCCTAGGCCCACTATGGAATGGTGCATCTGACTGATGGGGTAGATGTTCGACATACATCATGGTGGGGCCCACATAGCTCGACCTCATGGGGAGTTCCCATGAGCTCGACCGTATAGAACATTTTCATATATATATATATATATATCAAAAGTAGTTGGTGTGCTATCACCTTTTGGAAGTAAAATAGCTCAATGTGATTAAGTTGCCAATGTATTCTAAAACTGAAAATATTTGAATTGCTTCGGATCCATGGTGAGGCCCGTCTGATGCATGATTTTGATTATTGAAACATGTCCTCAAATGCACGTATATGCAAATGTGATATATGGCCTTTTTGTGCGTCTGAAGAGTAATTGTAAGATTCTAGAGAGGTGCACGAGATCCTCTATCCTTAATATTGTAAGTGGACCCATCTCTTCCTAATCGAGACTTGTGAACTTATGTGCCTCTCACCCTGTCCAAAATGAGCTAGTATCTGTGGATACATGTTAGGGCCTGGAAGTAAATGCCAAAAATATGATGGATGGGATCTTCTAATTTACGAGATTGCCTGGCTTCAAGGTGTACCCATCATCGATTTTGTGGCATGTCATGTGACATTGACATTCTGATTACCGATCCAAGTACCAACTTGTTTGAAGCTTTGAGTCGCTAGCATGGCTTTGGCAAGTGCTCATGAATGTTGAGAATGACCAGATTAGTCGGTGGCGAATTGACGAAGAAAAACGTGTTCTACCATGGTATGGAATTGTCTATCAGTACTGTTTAGGCAATGTGTATAATGGCCTCCATCTCTCATGTCCTCCACAATTAGTTTTAAAATATGATGAATGACACATGAACATCTACCTACACCTACAAGGCATGCTTAATTTCCAGATTATCACCCAAGTCCAAACCCTAGAGAAGCAATTACAAACATAAAACTAGAAGAAGATGCTCCTATAAGATATGTCCTCAAAATATATGAGATCACTAATTAGCTTAAGATTTTGGGAACAATCAAGGAGAAGGTCGCCATAGAAAATGCAATTCTAACGTCTTTCACTCCAATGTATAAAAGGTTCGTTAATAACTATAGCATAGCATGAATAGGTTTTCTTATTCTAACGAGTTCACACTCATTTAGTCATCTTTAGGGCCAACAATAAGACCGATAAACCCTGTGTTGCTCACTTAATTGAGGCATCCTTTAGCAATAAGCCCTAATTTAAGGGATATTAGAAGAGGGGGCAAAGGGAGAACGGTAACCCTAATAACTGAAAGGGTAATGTCCAAAAGCTAGGAAAGGGCAAGTCAAGGCACAATCGCAAGAGAAAGAACCCTATTGGCATTGTGGGAAGCTTGGCCATTTCAAGAGAGTGTTTAGCACTCAACAAACAACTTGCTCATAAGGCAAATGAAGATGATCGAAAAGCTCAAGATAAAAAGTGAAGTGATGACGAGGCTTGCAGGACTCTTAAGTTGAGGAGTACAATGAGGATAGAAGCACAGTAGCCACATGATGCATGCTTTGAGGATTATCGGTCCATGACCAGCTTACCTACTTTTACATTGGTTGACACTATAGTCATTCATTTGAGAAACGGTCTTACACTTTATAATTACCAAATTGAGTTTTATCACTATTATTCATCATTATGACTTCATGTCTGATGCTCATTCTCTTTTATTGATGATTTATGCTGTGTGGCATGGTGGACGTAATCCGCATCAGGGGTTGGATTTTGATGATGTTATTTTGGTGAGTTGAATCACAAATATTAATCCATAATAGATATCCAATTAAAGGGTTCATAACTTTGATAAATACTCATAATGAGATGTCATATGGGATGTTTGAAGAAGATGGAATTGATAATATGATGCTCACTTCATATGAAAAGATTGATTCACTACATATGTCAAGATCCTTAATAAAAAGTGTTTACCCTAGTCATGTACTTGAGATAGTAGTAGTTTAAATCTTAAAATTTATATGAGTTACATAAAAGATATATTAAGATGGAAGTACCCTTATATTCCATGTGGGTTTGTTAACATGATTGAGTGAGCATGTAATCCTAGAACAAAGCATCACACATGCTTCATTAATATTTCATCATAAACTTGGCTTGAATTATATTAGGTGGCTCTTTTTTCTTTTTTCTTAACGCACGCACACACACCCCACACACTCACGCCTAAGTGGAATTTCACCACCTGTGGGTACTTGAACCCTTGACCCGGTGTTGAAACTCTTGAGAGTCTACCACCCGAGCAAGAGTAAGGACCCTTATTAGGTGGCTCCTTAATACTCTAAAGCAGCCATTATGTTATCTTGTCTAGATATTCCTTAAAATGCATGATATGTGTATATGTCATGGTATCTCGCTCATGTCCTAATGATGGGGCTTAAGATGTTTATCACAATGGATGTGATATGTATCATACTCGTGGTAGGTCACCACATATAAGATGGTTCGAGGCATCACTCGTTCTTACTAGTAATGGAGAAGGATGCCTTCAAGTAGGGTTGTCAACGGGCCTGATTAGGATCGGCCAAGCTCTCTCTAAGATAGCCTGCATTGTTCAACATAGGCTTAGACCCAGCCCCTTCTCATGACAGATCAAAATAGTCCAACCCGAATCCAACCCAAAATGTTTAAGCTAGGCCTGAGCTCAAGCTCAAGCTCAAGCCCAAATCTAAGTTTTCTTGGTAGGCCCATCACAAGCCCTAAGTTATTTCTAAACACACACACACACACACACACACACACACACACACACACACACAGAGGCGAATCCGCTACAATGACCACGAGAGGCATGGATTGTTGGATTGGGGGAGGCATGGGTTGTTGGAGAGAGAGAGAGAGAGAGAGAGAGAGAGAGAGAGAGAGAGTTCTTTTAGAGAGAACGAGGAATGGGATTTTTTATATTCTTATATTATAAAATTGCCCTCTCAAACCTTAATGGGCCAAATTGGGTCAGTTTCGGGTCAAACCGACGGGCTGTTGTAGACGATCCAAACCTAGCCTGACTGAAAACTGGGATTTAATTTCAAGCCCAAGCCTGGCCCTCGGACCTGATACTCCACCCCAAGTCTAACTCAAGGTAGGTCCAACTTAAAAGCCCAGCGGGCCAACCCAGCCCATTAACAGCCCTACCTTCAGGAAAGTTTGATCCACTACTAATAACCTTTAAGTGAAATGAGAAAGTATGGTTCTTGACCTTTATGATTAAAAGGAAAGTGATGTACACTGTACATTGTATATGAGATGTATAGACTTCTTATTCAATGGGAGAAAGTAAGACACACCATGAATACCTAGTTATAGATTTCACATATGAGGTAACTAAATGTGGATATTGTATTTGTGCACTTGAGTAATATTTCATATAGTGAATTTTCTTATCCTTCTTATAATAATGTTGTCAAGCATTGTGTGTACAATACATGTTAGTTCCATGATTATTTAGATGCATGGCTTGTGAATGTTTCCTTCTTGAGGATCATGACATCCTTGGGTGAATTTCGGTTTGTTTGATGAACGGCTCGAATCACATGATTAAATGCACAATGAATGGACAACGGTGGAAGGTGTTGCACAATTTGTACATATGGCTTCGTGTTGTGATTAATTTGTGCATGTGATTGTGTTAATAACCATTAGAGCTTACATGCTTGCATACTTTCTGCCAAGCTTATGTTATGATCCTCGGTATTACTATGATTGGATGAAGTTACACTCGACATGTGCACTTAAGTTTAAGGAAAGTATAATTGACGCAAGTGAGAGTTTGTTGGTATTGTGTCCTACCAAGCCAATGTGTTAATCTTACCTTTGATTTTATGATATTCACTGCAGATCATCATGATGACCATGGGCCATGTTCGGACATATTATTAATGTCATAACCAATATGTAGGTATGCCTTAAAACATACACGTAGATCAGATAAAGAAGAGGGACTCCCTTAGCTATCCCTAGGGACTTAAGATTCAACACAACAGTCATGGGTCAAGGGAAAGTTGTGTTCCATGGATCTTGGTACACTATTGTTTCATAACCACCTAGCAGGTTGTAGGACAAACTTGCGATTGTTATTTTTATATGATTGATCCTCTGTGAGGAAATCGGTGACTAATCAGGATGGATAGTCTCTACCGTCGGGTTTGATGACCAATCATTGTGTTTGTGCCCTACCCTATATAGGAGTGTTAGTATTTATGGTAATGGAATCATGGTATTAGACCGGTTGAAGACTTACATTGGATGATTACTTCAAGTCATCAAACTCATCATGCTTGATCCATATTGCCTTATGTATGTACTAGCTTTTAAGTAATCCTTAAACTTGAGAATGTAATAAGCATTCAAGTTGATGATATAATATGTTTGAACATGCCTCACCAAGTCAATTGCAATAACTCATATGAAAGTGTTGTTAGGTTCATGCCTTAGGATGCAATTGAGGTGCATATAATCAATCATACAAGAGATCTACTAGCTGAGATTCGATGGATTGAATCATCAAGTGGTTTTTATTAATATCGATACCTCAAAAGCTTTAACTTATTTTACAAATGCTTTTAACCATTGACATCTTATTTTAATCATTGAATATCTTCATCACACTTGATAATTTCGACAATTAGGATCTTGTAATATATCACTTGATTTGCATGAGAATTAGATCGATGATGAATAACTATGTTGAGTAAAGGGATAAAGTCAATTTGGGTGCAAGGTTAACAGGATTCCAGACTTAGATGTAGTGGGGTATTATACCCAAGCCTATATGGTGGTAAAGTACCACACTAGTAAGTCTTCCTAAAACCCTAACTCCTTATAAATAAGTTCTTATCCCAGAGGGAGAGTATATAGAGAACGAGAGAGCTTTAGACACCTATGCCTCATAGGACGTCACCGCTTAAAGATAGAAATGGAAAAAAAATGAGATCAAGAAGAGAGATTGCTACTCTCCTCCTCTTGCCCCCATCCATACGTCCACTCGTGCGGAATCCACTGAGCGTGCATCTCTCAAGTGCATCCCTAACCCCATTTTAACGTTTGCATGTTGGCACGTTTGAAACAAAAAGAGAGAATAGATGGTTTCTATTAAGAAATGACTGCATGTATGCCCTTACACAAAAGCGTTTCATGCATTAACCGACCATATTACTTCAACATTTTTTTTTCACTTGAATTCTAGTTTCCCTAATAGTATGAAAAACATTTCCAATAAAAGTTGCACAAATGTTACCAATCACTAGAAAATAATAAGTTCAAGAAAAGTCTTACACTAATAAACTGATCTCTTGAAATGGGCTTCAACAACATATCTTCTACATGATCATTGTTGTGGATCTCCTATAATGAACTATACACATCTTCCACAATGTCATGAACAAAGTGATGTTGCACATCAATGTGCTTGGTTCAGGAATGAAATATTAGATTTGTTTTTCTCTAAGTATAACATGCTCTGATTGTCACAATTAATCTTTGCAACTTTCTTCTTGAATTTTAATTATTCTTGCAATCATTTCCACCAAATATCTTCCCCGCATGCTCATATAACTAACATGTACTCTACTTTCAAAGTAAATAAAGTCACCACTAACTGCAATATCCACATCTAACTACTTGCACTACTAGCTAAAGAGAATGTAACCAGTGATATAGCTTCTTTCATCACAATTTTTTACATAATCTGAATCCATAAACTCAAAGAACTCTAAATTTTGACCACCATAACAAATAACTATCTTAGAAGTACTCTTTGAGTGACGATCGATCAACTTCACCACAATTCAGTGATCTCTACCTGAGTTTGTCATGTATATATTGTCTGCTTCTATTACTTGTGCAATTTCTAATTTAGTGCATGCCAGGGTAAATATAAGACTTTCTATCACCAATGATTATAGTACTTGGGATACATCTGCCTTTTCTGCTTTTGTGCTAGGACACTAATCTAAAATAGCTTGAAATCAACCAGTAATGGAGTACTGACTTGATTAAAATCCCCATATTGCAGCAACACAGAATTGTCCCAATACAACATGAGTTATCCAAACTTTCTTATTCCTTCAACATAAAACGCTTATAATAACCATTTTGTAAGGTAAAATAATTTAGTACATTGTTCATCAAATTATCCAAAACAAGGCATCGATATCAAAGAACAAAGTACGTGCAACAGTAATAGCGGAAGACCTAACATACATTTCTTGATGTCTAACTACATTATGTATTTAACAACACTTCATTGCTCAATGTGTAATGGCATAGTGACATTTCATTTACATCTTTCAAGGTTAAACTAGATATGCATTAAGTAATTCATGAGCTTGTGTTTATACCCAATATTGTCAATTGCAATTGCACATATGCATATGCGATCGGATATGCTCATATATGTGAAAAGATTGCATATGCCATGCTGGCAAGTATACCATAGCATACTTTGTCATGCGATCACATATGTGAGTATGCATATGCGATCACATATTGCCCTGCAATCAGAAATATTATCAGTGGGACTTTTCTTTTCTTTTCTTTTTTAATTTCAGCCTCTCTCTCCCTCTGTTCAAAGTTTTTAATAATTAATTCTCACTTAATGTAGATTGTAGATTATCTTATTAAAATTCATGTAAATATAATATAAGTAATTAAATATATAATTTAATGAAACATTCAAACAACAACGAAATAAGTAAAATATGTTATCCAATCACTTTTACTAATTAGATAATTTCTTCCCTAACTTTTTATAAATTTTTTATTTTTCTTTTTTTAGTTTTTTTTTGAAGAAAAAATAATAATAAAAGAGAAGAAAAAGTGATTATGCAATCGCAGATGCGAACAGCATATGCGGATCGCATGCAATCGCATATGTGATTTGACAACATTGTTTATACCTTTTATGCCCTTTCACAAATATATAATTTCATGAATCAATCGTCTCATAATACTCAAGTTCTAAAATATCTCAATCTTTATTTTAAAATTAGTTCCAAAATAGAGCTTGGTATCAATAGTGATGTTGAGCTTAACCAAGGGTCAATAATGAACAAACTACTTCACAAGTTGTCACACGAGTTGAATTAATTTGAGCAAAGAAATATATTTTTCATGAATAATGATCCCATGGGCAAAGTGGATGGGACCATTTCCATGAACATAGATTCATTTGAACCCTGTCATCTAACATCAAAGACAACATTAACCTTTGATTCTCTCATACCCTTCACTAAGGCAACTCAGTAGCAGATGGACTTGCGAAACTTGCTAGCAGCAGGATCCCGAACAAAGTATATCTCGCTCGAAACATCTTCTTCCAAGATACATCAGAGGAATCTTAGTGATGGATAACTCTGGCCTTGGGGAAATTAGGAGGAATAAGGCTAGAAAGGGAGTGGGATGACTCTCTAGGCGCCTCCCTGCCTTTTCGATTGCTACCGCAAACTTCTTATGCTTAGTCACAATCAGAATTTAGTAGCAGTGGGTGGTAAGGCCAGTGTCCAGCCTCAAGCTAAGTTGGGAGCTTCCTCTGGTTGCAGGAAGTTCTTCCTGCTGGAGGTCCAGGCGCAGCTCAGGCGAAGTGTTCGATGCAAGAGGTTTGCATGATTCTGGATGTTTGCCATTTGCTGCCGTTTTTTTTTTTTTTTCTGCGGAGCTTGGGTCTGGTTCCTAAGGTGCTGGGGCAATCCTCTTCCTGAGTGGAATCTAAGCTGCAGGGATTTGTGTTGTCTCGATGGAAGGTCCTGTTTTTGTTTCTGCAGGCAGGGTCTCAGCTTCTAATGAGCTTCAGGTTGCTGGTAGGAGAGATCGGCCTAAGTAGGAGCAGGGATAGGTTTCCTCTACTGGTAGGAGAGATCAGCTGGATCATGATGTGCTTCAGGGAGGTTCAAGCCTTTCCTTTTTCCATCTTGTGTATGCAATTTAGGAGATATGATAGATGAGGCCCGGAGTTTTTGTGGAGCCCATCCGAAAATCAGGATGTACATCCTCTGTTCACTCCATAAGAATTATAGGGGCGTGCCCCATCTTTAAAAAAATAATAATAAATAAATAAATAAACCCTGTCATCTCCATCACCTATCCAGACCATCCATTAGGTCCAGTGTACTCTTCAAAGGCTGTCTTGAAAATAATCATACCGATTAGATTATCTAAACCATTCAGTTAGTGGCATGAAAAATGGATGTAGACGATTGTTTTGAATGACAGGCACAATCACAGATGTTTAGAACCAACTAACTACTGTGATTTTTGCCCAATAGCAGAAGAGGGAACTGGACCTAACAGACAGTTCAGATTGGTGATGTGAATGTCAACAAGTCCAGATGTAATTATATACATGGGAAGGTTTCCAAACACTTAGCCCACTAGATCATTATTCTCTGTTCATATGTATCATGGAGAAGCACAAAGAAGACACCCATATCTTGGGTTTTACCACCCTTTCTATTTGCCCATGGAAAAAGAGGTTGGCTCCAAAATATACCCAAGCATCGCATTAAAAGTGAAGAACAAACCCAAACATTACATCAGTATTTGAAGAACAATGGAACCAAGTATTTCCGAACAAGGTGACAATATTTAAGCAGAAGTACATTCAACAAAATAAGTAGATCTAATATGCATTCATCTATTGAAGATGTACTCATTCAAGAAAGGTTGCATAATTTTTTATGAGAACGTCTCCTGTTAAGGCCTTATATAAATTATTTTATCAAAAATATATAAACACTCTATAATTAAATTACAGTACAAATATGCATGTCCTTCTATGGGTGATTGAACATTGGTGCCAAAACAATGTAGATCTAAGGTTGTGATTCGCGATTCAAGAAAAAAAAAATGCAAGGCAGGCCCCTACATATGCCATTGCAGCAATGGCACCCAATAAAGTCCAAATGACAAGCGGCAGTCACCTTATAAGATGGAAATTGCAAATAGGGCGTCCACCATCTATGGTGGAACCTATCAATTACATCATTTTGATTGAGAAAACACGAGCCCACATGTACCAAGACCCAAAATGTGCTGTCCTAAGACTCCAAAATCTCTTGATGGGAGGCAGAAGATCTAGGCCTCTTCTTCAAGGCACTTAGGGCACCTACATCTGAAACCATAATCCGCAAGTAAAGCTTGTCTCTCTTTGTACGGAAGGTCCTCATCAATGTACGAAATGGTAATCTGCAAGCATGTGAGAATCAAATATTGTGTTTGCTCATGTTTTTATCCCCAACAACTAAGATTGTCCAGAGACATGAAAGATCATTCCTCAAGGAACTACAAGGTCCTGAAGCACTAGTGTGCATAGTGACTAGATGCATCTAATTTGTACAAGTAGGACTCGTGCCAATGATCCAGACCATTGACATGATGTTCCCCACCACGGATGGAGAATGCCCCGAAAGTTTTCCAGGTCAAATGCATATATCCATCCCACCATTTTTTTTATAACAAAAAGGTGGAAGCACACCACTTGTAGCTTTGTTGATATGATAACAGGATGTACAAACATTTGGGTGGGCTCCACAGAAAAAAAAAGGAGGGGGGGGCCTCTGATCCATAATTCTCTCCGTCCATTTGTTCGTTGGCCACTGATCCAAGAGTTATTTATTGTTGGATAATGGGATCTACATGTGGGTTCCAACAGCACAAAAGTCAGGAACAAAATGGAGCACCAGGATATTGTTCATGTCCTATTGCATCAAGAGCATATAATTCCTCTTGGTCATCCAGGAGCCAGGAAGAGTTTGTAATTATAAATGAAAGCTTGAATCAGAACCAGATACCATGGCTGAAAGTGAATACCTCTTCTCCTTTCAAGATGGGCCGCAGAGCTATTATTGTTGCTTGGCCATCTCTATCCTGAGAGTGAGAATCAGCCATTCTATATGATTAAGGTGAAAAAGTAAAAGACTCATCAATAGCCATGACAAGAGCTACCAATTGTGGTATTATAAGAGTGAATCTACTGAACGAGTTAAAGGGAGTGCTATTTTTATCCATTCACCCTGTCTTTCTACTTTTTTTAGTACAATACTGCAAAGTTGTACTACACTACTAATGAAAGTAGAAAGAGGGTGCCTCTATCAAACAGGGTAAGTGCACATATCAATTCCCTTAACAGCCTAATGTGGTGGATGTTTGGCTCCCTGTAAAAAATAACACCAAAATTCAATGATTACCTCATCTCTTTTGAATGCTTTGGCATTTGGATAGCAAGAATGATTCATACAACTTTGTATAGGAAAGAATGCGGTGCCTGAAACATAATAGGGGAAACAAACACTTGAGAAGGATATAAAATCTCAAGGCAAAAGGATATAATAAACTGAAAAGTTGAAGATCTGAAATAACCAGCAATTAGCTTATTTTGCAAAGAGTAACGATAGGAACTATGAACACTAAGCAAAATATTGGAAATGAGAGGATGTCGAGGTGTCTAAGATTTTCCAAAAGTCCATTTGGAAAGCTAAATTTCGATCATAATTGCACAAAGCATGAAATGAAGAGGCAACATGTTTGGGTGACCATGCAGGGAAAGGTCTGTCTCGTCATTAGCTAGTATAAACAGTTATGAAGCAGGGAACATGAGTCTGGAGTGTGATCCATAATTCAAATACTGTTTGGATATATGTTTTGACAATATTTATAAAAAAATAAAAAAATAAAAAAATGTTTTGACGTTAGACAAATTCATATTGAGCACAACTCCAAAAGTACAGTTGATAAACTTTCTAATCCAATCTATATTTTCCTTTTTCGGTGCTCATTTTGTTGGTTCATTTCGATTCACAAGCCAAATAGGAAATTACCCATTTTTTAAATAAATCAACTGGTAACTTTGTGAATTGGATCATATAGAAGCAAACAAGGTACCCTACTTTTATTCACACAACCAATTCCAAGACAGAGAACCCCAACTTCTCATTAAGAACCCTAATAAAATTTCAAATATGCCAACAAGGATGGAATTTACTCATAGAAGGATTGAAATTCTAAGCCATACCTTGACAACAAACTGAATAATCATCGCCAAGAGCATCTAGAAAGGGCTGTGTAACTTTTTCAGCTTCTTCCTACAAGATATGATGTTATAATCCTAAGAAAAGGGCAGAAACAACACTGGCATATCTTCAATGAGCAGTCTTATGGAAGTCACAGAACAAGTGGTGGGAGAATTGCACTAACCTTATCAGGATATGGGAGATCATCAATGTATATAAAATAATCCTCCACAGGTGATGCTACAACCAAATCACTACACAAATAACAAAGATGTTGTCAAGGATTTTTGTACGTGAGGACAACCAATAGAGTTGGTTCGGAATGGAGTATCCCAACCTTTTTCTGATTTTCCATCCGAAAGGATTTGAATCAGAAAAAGTTGGATGTTTGGTCTCTCCAAGACGTCCAGCACCAAAGTGGAAATTCATTGAAAGGCCATCTTTCTTCAATCCATTCTCTTCCTTCTCCCACTCGTAATGAAACAGTTAGGGCTGCTGTATTTGATTCAATTAACGCCAACATATGAAACCAGCCATTAATATATTTTACAAGATAAAAGGATAGCACTCATTTACATGAGAGACCATTCAGAACTGGTTTCTCAGCAATCAGGAGACATTCTTGGCATCAGGAGACATGCAGCCCCAAGCCGATAATTTAGGATGCTTTCCGAAGCACAGCAAACCAGTTGAGAATGGTTTCCCACCAAAACACACCCCCAGATGTCCCTTTTAATGCACGCTATTATTAAAAAGAAGACTACGACATGAATATAAATGAAAACAGAAAAGGAAACATGATAATAATTCTTGCAGAAATGCCATAACTTACAGATTGTTTAGCTCAAACATGCCAATAATATGCCCATAGATTTCAAGTGAAAATACTTTAGCAGAGTCAAGGAGTCTGATAGATGAAACCCACCTGATGAATAAGATATTCACTTTTGCACACAATAAACAGAGAGCCGCTAACTTGTAAACATAAAAGGATACATGGCGCATACTCCTTGTCAAAGATGGCTTCCTTGAGAAGCTGCAGCGACTGCAAAATTAAATTGAATCCTTAGAACAAAAGATTTAAAAAATTTTAAAAAAAAATCTACGTAACTCCAATTATAACTTCGATGAGAACTATAAGCCTACTTAAAGAGAGTAGAAGCCTACTTAAGAGAGTAGGATTCCTAGTCCAACTCTCGTCATATATCCAAATGCACCACATGCATGTGAGATCCGGATTAATCCTCAGCTGGGCCCTGTTGTCTATGTATTGTGGCCCAAAATCAGGCTCTCAGGTCGTTATATGGAACATTCGTACAAGAACAAATACAGTTTAAAACATGATGCAGAGGTATTGGGATCAACTGTTGTCACACAATGTATCATAGAGCAGACCAAGATAATGGCCACAAAGTACTGGGCTTTTGCAGCTTCACTTGAGGGTCATCCTATTCAACCTGGGAGCAATTTTTTTGCAGTATCAATAAATCGACCAATATTATCAGTATCGTATGTATCCGATATGATAAAGAAGAGGAATTATAAAATTCACCGTGTTGCATGATATTTAGCCATTTATCGTCAAAAATTCTTTATAATGTTCCCTTGAATCATTGATCTATGTGATACATATTGACAATACTCAGACAACACTGGTACCTCCTGAAAATTCCACAAAAAAAAAAAAATTACAATCAAAACCCCATTTTCCGGAGAAGTAATACTCATCCATTTTTGCAATTGTTATCATACTAGGCCTCCCTACAAATTTCAGTGTGCCCTACAACATCAAAAATCCATCATCCTGCCCATTCCACACACCCAAACAGACCGATGTCCTTCCACCTTACTCTGGCATCCAATCTAAGCCTTCAAAAACCCAATGCAAGGCTCTAAATTAGATATCAAACGATCTTACCATTCGATTTCCATCAAGCTTGATAAAAACATATCTATAATGAAAACAAACAATCCAATGGTTAAAATTCATCTAAAAACATCTGAAAAACATATGACGGTGTTGGCCGGCTATTTTAAGCTTGATGGAGCATCCAAGAGGTAGGTCTAGCTACTAAACTTAATCCTAGGCAACAAGTGGATTCTTTTTTGAAGTACATCAAGCCTCACCTGAATCTTAACATGAGAACCCAATATCGCATGTGCCAACCAGTATGTAATATCAAAGGTGTATCAAAGACCTATATTAAGACCCCTGAAGTCCCTTGTAATCTCAAGTATGAGGACAAGTCCAGGTTAGTGCACGATTAAGTTGCTCCAGTCCAAACATGATGGGTTCTCTTGGTAAGGAGACTTCACACGATCCATCCAATGTAGATATTCAATCGAGTATAGAACTAGATCTCAATAAACAAATGACCTGTACTATTGTCTGTGAAGGACAACAACAACCAAATGTAGATGGTGAAGATAAATCCATCCCGTTTCATCATTGGCTAATATCACGTAGGATGACCATAAAACTGACCAGGGGTTGCCTTCCCCCACTGAGATGGTTGGGGAGAATTATGGGTACTCAAGTGTATTGAACATCAACCTCCACTAGCCAATCTGGGCTGTTGTGTCCCTTGCATTCTTTACCCAAAGGTAAAGGAATTTCAGGAGAAATCCTTACAGCCCATTAATCTGTCCCAGTTTCCAATCAAAATTAACAATAAAGCGCATAATAAAGTAGATCACAAGTGAACCTGTTCCATTCACCAAAAGAGGTCACTAATGACCAAATTCCAAACATCAAAACGATCGAATGAGTCAACTTGGCTTGAAAGGGCACACATAACTCCAACAATGGATGCATGGATATATCATGTATGTGGGGACAAAGATAATGACTATGAACCGCCTTATAACTCCATGTGGGTTTGAGGCAAAGGTATTGTTTTCATTCTCTTTGATTTCTGGATGTAATGCTCATGTTTTATCACTTGCAATGCATGGTTTGAACAATATGAACTCATTTTGAATATATCATATAACTGCATTGTTTTTTTTTTTTCCAACAGCACTTGTTTAGGGCCTTATAAAAAGGAAACTTATTATGTATATGTATTGTCTGCAATATTTTGATACCTAAATGTGTAAACATGTATCATTTGACATCTCTTGAGATGTCATTGAAAAAATCCTCCTTTTCCCAATGTTCCCTCAGTCATCGATACATGTAACAAAACCGATACTCTGAATAGACCCTTTGATCTTCATTGAGTCTTTGCATATCACCCAATTTTGGAAGATTTCATATTTCCATTCTTGAGTCCTCATTGAGACCAGTATTCTCAACCGTATCAGGTAGTGTTGGGAATTCGACAACCCGGCCTATGTTACTTGGCATCATATGGCACAATTCACCAAAAGGAAAACAATTACAATTCAGTTGAGTCGGATCAACGAGTTGGGAGATGAATGCAAGTTCATACAAAGTTTAGGCAGTTGCACATACGTATGCCAAGCTTTTAACAGTCAGCTTAAGTCGCTCTCAGATCCCCAATTTCAGAGGTTTCAGACTACCCATGCTCAAGCTCCTCACTAGCTTGGAATCCTCACCCCATAGCCAATTGCATCGTGAATTCGGTGCTACTGGGGCTTGCTTAAGTTGGTAACAGAGTAGGGTTCTTCGGGAGGGAGACAATTGCAATTGTCGGATCAACAAGTCGGAGATCAATGCAATTTTCTACAACCATTTGGTAATTGTAGATACACACACGAATTGTTCGATGATTGCTTGATTCATGCAAATTTCTATGAAGGTTCGGTGAATTGTAGTTGTGCACATCAATTTCAACCAATAACAGTAACGGTGGTAGTAACAGCCACTGTCGTTACCGTTATGATACAGGCCGTAACAGCCGTGATGGCATTTTTTATTTTTTATTTTTTATTTTGAAAAAAAAAAAAAAAACATGTTTCTGGACCGTTATGGATCCGTTACAATTACAGGGCCATTACAGGCAATTTTTTCTGTAATGGCCACTACGGCTGTTTCAGCCCCGTAACGCGCAATTTTTATGGTTGTTACCTTTACGTAACAGTTTTTGTATACCTTGATTTCAATAAAATTGTTGGATCCACATCTAGGCTCTAAGGAGTTAGTTGCAACTACAATCTGCACATGTTCGACAGATCACTCGAACATCGACAAAGTTCTTTAGGAGGGGCGGTTTAGCTTCAAAGACTACGTGTTCGACAAATTGAATGATCCAGGTAACCTCTCCCTACAGTCTTCCTTTCTATTTCCATTTCCTTCCACAACAAGCCGCCATACCATCCGAATCCCATCCATAAACCCCATCACAGATATTACCTGTCCATCACCAAAAATCACCTCAACCACATCCAACTGACCAAACATCCAATCAGCCCAACAGATTTTGCAAATTTGTTCATACATCCTTCATGGCTCTAGATGACCAAGGCTGTGGGCAACATACCGAAGACACGAAAGACGGAAATTGGAGGCCTCCAATAACAAATCAAACAATTGACTCAACACATTGAACTTAAAACACTATGAGCCAAGTAGATAACACAAATCTAATAGCTTGCAACCCACGTGTGGTCCATTGATTTACACACGTAATCAGGTGGAAGACTCCAACCACTTGATCGTCACCAAATTCCCTATGGCTTTTGAGCATCTATTCTATGAAGTTATGCCTCGTGCACATGTGAGATAGTTGGATTTGGACAAAACTCCAATCTTCAATGAGGTGCCTAACGAGTACCCAGACTCCATTGGAGATTTGACCTACGACAAGGAACCAGAGAAGTATCAAGACAGAGATCCATTCTTTGACAAATGGCCAGAATAAGTGTGTAAACTTCAGTAACTATTGGCAGTTGGATCTAACAGCTCCCACTATTGCCTACTTAGATGAATATGGTGATTACGATAGTCCAGGCTAACAAGATGCTAGCATTGGTCTGCATTCATCAAATCTATGACAATGGAAATGATTTTTATGGCCCCTTGGTAGATGAGTTGCAGGAAGACATAATGAAGCAATTTCAATTACCTCCGAGGGTACCCATGAGCCACAATGCACTCAAGTTAGGTAGATAGCATTCACGGACATAAAGCTTACCCCAGGACAAGTTCTTCACAACCGGAGAAGACTGATGCAACACATCCCTCACCACACCATGTGTCACCAAGCAAACCATGATCATGGTCCATGAAGTGTCGGGTTTTCACAGCTTCACTTGAGGATCATCGTATTCGACTCATAAAGACAGCAAAGGACCTCGCTTGCAAGCCCCATGGGCACTGAGACATTTAGATCACCAGAAATCTTGAAGAAAACACCATTCAAGTGGGCCCATAAACAATAGGTCCCAGGATAAAGCCCGGATGGAAGAAAATCATTGATCAATTAACACAATGAAAACAGGTGGAAATTGTTTTTTGCCAGCCTGAGATGTTTTGGAAACCATTACCAGTTGGCAGAAATCCATTTCCCACCAATCAGACCGAGACAAGCTTGCATGTTTTGCTTCTCTACTTCAGGAATAAGTGTGTAGTTAACAACTGTTGCTATGTTTTGATCGTTTTACAGTTGAAAACAGATGCTAAGGGATTGATCAATGGTCTAGATTGCCAGTTGCTAGGGCTTAGTATATATACATCTAATGTAATATAATGGGGAGACTTTTTGCAAATGAAATGAAATTTATTTCTCTTGTGAGAAAGAGGACAAAAGATGAAGGATGGATTTCCCTTCTCCTGTTCTAAAGATCAGATCCAATCTTTAATTGAGTCAATCATGGATCGCCCAATTGGAGGATTCCGTGTCCCATTGCTTGAGTTGCTCACTAGGACTGGAATTCTTAACCGCATACAATTGTTTCATGGATTTAGCACATTCAGGCCTGCATTAAAAGCGTTGATTGACATCTAACAATTGATGCATAAATGTCACTCACTGGTCCAGATCAGACTAATTTTCAGGCCACAAGACATGCATCAGTGCCTACTTGATAGACATTCTGGATCTTGGACACATAAATGGGGAGGGCAGGACTCAAAATTGAGTAGCCATAGTATCTAATGATAGGGACAGTACAGGTTAATAACTTAGAATGAATCACATGCTCATATGATGACGATAAGGCAATACCAGCTCCGACGTTTATGATAATCAACATTAACAAGCGTTACAACAATCTAAAATATGGTTTGTTTGTTTTTTCAATCTATCCATCTAATTAATATATAGAACCCTAATGAGTGTGAAGCAAATAATGAACATTTTATTTACTCATATAAACTCAATCATAACTTTATCATCATTCTCCTTTTTCTTGTTTGGAACCTGAACTCACCATTCATAACTTATCATCTCTATGTTAGAACATGGGACATAAAAGTAAAAGGTGAAAAATAGAAAGGGGCCCAGAGTGCAAAGAGTCCTCTATCTAACATTTCTGGGAGGACCTCATTCTAGTACTATCTCCTTGTTCCATCATCATCTAGTGAAATAAGACGGTATAGTTCTCTTAGACATTGTGGCACCATGTGTAGGTCCTGTCAGCCATCAGTTACTATAGAGTGTCTAGTTAATCTAAGTATGGTTATCTTAGGTCACATCCAATACTGTATCTGATAGCGTAAACAACTCTGTGAGAGTTGCAACTTGGGGCACCCACCAATTTTCTTTTAATGATAACAAAAATTCTTTTCTTTTTTATGGAAAACAAATTCTATTCAAATAAGATGAGATTACCCCACTGGCAACGAATTCCCTGTACAAAGCAATGTGCAATAGAGCCCTGTCATTGCTATTTCTACATTTCATCTTGTAGGTTTTGTTGTAGGGGTCTCTACTTCAGTTGCTGCTAAGAGTGCTAGTTTGTTTCACATTACTTTGCCGATGTTCAGCAGGGTAGCTCAGGTAAAAATACTTTAAAGGAAAAAGACTAATGGAACTTCAATGCAATCTGCATAACAATAAAACTTAGTTTGAATAAAAACAGCAGAAGTGATACATTTATACTCAAGGAGAACTATTAGTGCATCAAGTTTCAGTCATAACTTTGGAGAGGGAGGATGGTTAATGCAAGACAATTAATCAACTTTTAGAGCAAGTGGTTAATTGTCCTGCATCAAATTAGTATCAGAGCAGGACGTCTCATGTTCAAGACTCCTCACCGGGGGTGATTAATGCAGGGGTATTTTCATACCGGGCTCGAGTGGGGTGGCTTGTGGGATGCGGGGACACACTCGGGGTGGGAGGCCCGTGTGAAGCGGGTGGCTCGTGTAAGGCAAAACCCATGTGATTTGGGGCCCATGAGGGGGCGGAACCCATGTGATTTGGGCCCACGAGGAGGGTTCGGCCGAGGACCTAACCCATGGATGTGGAACCCAGGCTATGAGATAAAGGGATTAATTCGCCATGCTCTATCAGTTCGAGCTTATAGAGCAAGTGGATAATTGTCCTGCATCAATGGTGTACCTCTATTCATGCCCTCACACCCTCAACAGAATGGGCTAGCAGAGTGTAAGAATGGACATATCATTTAAATTACAAGATTTCTCTTTATGGCTTCATGGATGCTCAAGTCATTTTATCAGAGCAGCAGTTCTTGCAGGAGAATCAAAGAGCTTCCATGGTTTGAACAATAACATTCCATCTTTTGGTTAACAGGTAGGCATCATTAGCTTTGTGGTCATGTGTACATGCACAGTAATGGATCCCAAACATGAGAGAGACAAACCTAAAACACATCAAAATTAATAAAATATTTTAATGATAAAGAAACAAAATGTTAATGTATATTTATTAGTGCCTATCTACCCTGTGATTTAGGTGTAAAACACATCCTACACAAGATCTGTACCAGTCCAAAAAACCATGCCCAAGAAACATAGATGTCCGTTTTTTTTTCTTGAGCCTATACCTAAGATACTTTGCACGTATCAACTCAAGTCAAAAATAAATAAATAAATAAAATAATAACAATAAACTGAACTTACTGATGCTCAATCATGCGAAGAACTAAAAAGATCAGATTATAAAATATTTATTTCTGTATATTGTGTACACAGTTTTCCATTGAGACTAATGGGCTCTCCAAGTGATTATGAGAAAGATACTAGTGCAATTTTCAACTTAAAGGTCCTGAAGAATCGATACTGTTAGGAGGGATGCAACACTAGAAATCTATCCAAAAATGATGGTCCATGCACGACACCAGTTGCTGGAGAGCGTACCGTGAATGCAAGTTCCTTTATTTGCTGTCTAAATGATGTTTCATCATGACAATCAACATCATCTGGCAAAGCAATGCAGTCCCACCACCTACAGGCATATTATAAATACATGTCTTAATTTGTTTTAACAATAATCTTCTACTCCCACAACAAAGCAACATGAAAATGAAATGAAAAAGGAAAGAAATGAATTAAGAGTAACATCCATAATAACTGATAACTTATGATACTCGAAACTTAATGATATGCATCAATGGAACCATAACACCTTAAAATTATTGAATAGGTAAATACAAGGGAATTTATGCTGTTTCATATAATTCAATACAACATGAGAAGGTATAAGCATAAAAATGGCGCAGAACTCGTGTTGACGCCAATGTACTAACGAGTTATGGGACTGACCAGGACCTAGGCATGAACCATAGCAAGTTGCCATGCTTGACTCCAAAGAGCGGACAAGGCACCTATGTGCAGCTCCTTGTAAAAATGAGGTGCTGCATGGGGCCATGTTGGTCATTTTACAACCAGAAAAGGATAGGAATTTTTTAGAAAATATCTTTTGCAAGGAAAATTCACTCTCAAAATTTTGTCTTCATTATGGTATTCATTTTAAGTAAGCTTCTCGACACTGATGGACACTCAGATATTAAACATGGAGGGACGCTAGATTGCTTTAGCCTTGTGTGTCCAAATGAATGGTTTAATTATTTAGTATATGGATGTTTAATTGTTTACTTTTAATGGTTTGTATATCTCTGTTTTTTATTTTTTTTTACATGATTTAGATAAGATTGGATTTTTATCAAAGGAAAAAAAAAAAGTGAATGTATCTTGAAAAGAAGAGAGTATATTATCGTTTGTCAGAGGAGAATGAAGCTCATCAGGTAAAGTCCCAACATGGTCCATCTAACGCACAGTTGGTGGATGTCCCTATAAAAGGCCTATCAAGGGAACGAAAGCTGTCTTAAGCAAGCTTTCAGTGCACCAAAACTGCATCTAATCTTGAAGGGGAATGTTCAAGAAATGACATGACTTAATATTTTTTTGCCTCTCATCATTTCTTCACATGAAGAGGTTAGAGAAGGGTGCATCCATCATCTGTATTTTACTAGTGGAAAAGCCTGAAAGTTCAGTTTACATGTGTAAAATGTATATCAGATTATCTAAGCCCGCACACAGCAGACAGTCATTCATGCATGTGGAGCATTGGAGCCAAGCATCAGGTGGGGGCCCCTTGTAGATGATCAGGCTCAAAAATCAGGCTAGTCCATTTATCAGGTGGGGCACACGTCAGTGGATGTGGATCATCAGAAAATTTTGTTAAGCTGAACATTGTTTTCCCACGTGTGACCCACCTGATGACTGGACTGTCCTGATATCCAGAACAACACATATGCCCACCTATGACTTGGATGTCCCAGAAAAAGGCTAGGTATGCATGCATGTCTGTGTGCAGAGATACATGCTGGCCTTAGGGAAGCTCATGCATATGCATGTATCAACAAGGAGTCCAGTTTTTTTTTTTTTTTTTTCCAAAGGTAACAAAAAGTCCAATAGCACTTTAATAAGATTCTTAGCTCAACAACGTCTCACATATCCATGCACAAATATCTCTACATTGTTTACATTATAAGGCAAATGCTTTGACTAAATTGATAAGCTACATCAATTGTAAGATGACAGAGAAACACGACACACCTTCTCTTGAATCCCATTGAGATTGGTTTCCAAGCCTCCAAAAGCAGACGAAATCTGGAATCATCCACTCCATTTACCATGGTAGGCTGTTTTTGGTCTTGATGACATGATTTCAACTTCTTGTACCTCAAAATCGTGAATGAGATAACCTACAAAATGCAAATGAAGAAATATGATCAGGAAAGAGGTATCATTTAACTTCCATCTGTCTATATACATATCATAAAATTTTCTCCATTTGTGATGTGCTAGTTTGACCCTTATCCTTTTTCAATTAACGTAATTTTGTTAGAAAAGTATGGGACGTCTTCTTGTATTAGAGTGAGCATAAAAACATTGAGAAAAGCAAAAATTAATAATAAAATAATAAACAACGACGAAGAAGAAGAAGAAAATAAAAAAGTGAACACAACATGTTCACAAAATATTGCTCATGAATAGTGTATAGAGATGCTTACCGACCTTTTTTTCCTTTGCTAACCTTTTAGTTAGGAAGTTCAGCAGATGATTGGGCATAAGCTTTGGGATGTAGAACACTCAAAAAATACAACTTTGTATAGAATACAAAGGTTCTTTCACTTATTTATTTGTGATAAGAAGAAGTACTTAATCCGACCCATCATTGTCACAAGCAGACGCCTGTGTACCCAAGGGCACTTTAATCAGGGCTTCAAATTGGGCCAGGCTCAACCTGATCCCAACTGGCCCAACCTGATTCTAACTTGGGTTGGGTTGGTTTGGTTTAGGTTCAGACCGGATTCTTGTAAACTGATTCTAATCCAGATCAGGTTCAGGTTGAGTCACAACTTGTAACCCAACCTGGACATGCAGCACTCAACCCAACCTGGCTCCAATCTATAAGAGTTTTAAACCATTCGTGGCATGGTTTACGTTCCCATTTTAGAATGCAACTCGTTTCAAACCAAAACCGAGTCAAATTGGACTTGATCAGTTTGTCCTAGCAGGTCATGACAAAACCAACTCAGCTCTCCCTCAAGGCTTGGTTACTTGCTATATTTAAAACATGATCCCTAGTGGGGATCTTCATATCAATGGTTTGGATCAAGTTTCATTACTCAAACAGAAGAATTGGGGTCAAGCCAAGTTCAAGTCATACAATATGAAAATGGGTCAGGTCAGTGTTCAAAATATCGGTATCGCATTACATATCGCATCCTTGGGATACAAATACGCATCGGTTATCTCACGGAATACATCATTTGTATTAGATAATTTATCATACTTTTTGCAAAACATGGGGAAACATTGGTAAAATGGTTGAATTTTTCAATGAAACTTCAGGGATTGTTAAAAAAGACCTTAATACACACTTTTAAATCATAACATCTAAAAAAAGAAGTACACATAATAGGTTTTCTTCGTATAGGGTCCTAAGTTGTGTTGTCTGACTGAACTAATGCAACTATATTCAAATTGAATGCATAACAATTAGAATGTATGTGATGATCATTTAATCAAACACTCCTAAATATTTCAAAATTAGTCTCAATTGACAGCTGGTTGAAGGAAAAAGTAAATAATAATAATAATAATTTTTAATTAAAAATGATTTTTATTTACCGAAAATTGTCTAGGACTTAAGAAATCAGTAGATCGGGCCTCATACATGCTCTGATTTCATGTGTGGAGTGCAACATTGTAAGCAATTTGGGAGAAATTGGGAAATTTTTGAATTTTTCTCAAATCGGATCACCTACACTCAAAATTTCGAAATTAGAGTATATGTGATGATCATTTCATCGAATACTCGTAAATACTTCAAAATTAGTCACAATTGACAACTGGTTGAAAGAAAATTAAAGAGTTAACCTAATGAGTGTCGGGAAAGAAAGGAGTTTAGAGAGGATACATTGACATGATTGAGGATATGTATAAGGGAGCGGTAACAAATGTGAGGACCACTAGTAGATAGACAAGTGACTTTTCAATTACTGTACGCTTGCACCAAGGTCGGCATTGAGCAACCAAACAAGTTAGTGAAGCATTTCCAAGAAGAGATCCCATGCATTATGTTGTTTGCAAGTGGCATAGTTTGATTAACAAGATGAGGGAGGGTGTAAGCACAAAGCTAGATTTATGGAGAGACACTTAATGAAGGATTTAAAATTAGTTGGTATATGGAATGCAATTTTAGTAACAATAGTAATGGAAGCAATGAATAGTTAAGATTGCCAACCAAAAAGTTTCCCAAAAGGACCACTTTCAACATCTGGGGTCAACAATTCATGAGAGTAGGGAGATTGAGAAGGATGCCCATAGAATTCAAGCTAGGTGGAAGAAATGGAGATGTGCCTTTGGAGTTTTATGTGATCATCATGTAACACTCAAACTGAAAGGGATATTTCATAAGATAGCTATAAGACCAGCCATACATTATGGGGCAAAATGTTGGGCAGTTAAGGAACGACATGTTCATAGGATGAGAGTAGTTGACATGAGGATGTTGAGATGGATGAGTGGCAAGATGAGGAAAGATAGTATTAGAAATGAACGCATTCAAGGGAACTTAAAAGTAGCACCAATAGCTGATAAGATGAGGGAAAGTAGATTTACATGATTTGGTCATGTGCAATAGAGATCATGAACAGCACTAGTTCGAAGGAGTGAGCAGGTACAAGTTGAAGTCTCTCAAAAGAGGGCAAGGAGAAGGCCCAAAAGGACATGGGTGGAGGTAATAACAAAATACTTGATGACCTATGGTCTAACCGAAGTTATGGCCCTTGATAGAGTGACTGATGGAATAGGATTAATGTAGCCGACCCAGATTAGTTGGGATAAGGCTAGATGGTGATGATAAGTGCTAGTGCATGAGGTTCTTGAGCAAAACTTAAAATCTCAAACAAATGAAAATAGATAAATATCATGAGTACCTTGGCAGCAAGGAGGAAAATATCATTCGTTCCTGGAAAGAAAGAAAATGATATAAAGATAATTAGAAGGGATAAAAAGTATTAGGACACAATTGTGGCTTCAAAAATGAGAAAAAGAAAATTATTAAAATGGTTCCCAATGAGAACTGTATGATTCTAATCGAGCAGAATGTGCACTGGAGTTGACATCTTACTGTTAGCATGTTCTATAAATTTAACAAGTGCTTCCCGATGTGAGGATCCTGAGCTCTCTCCAGTACATAGTAAGGAATGAAACAATTCCCAATCAGCCTCCGCACATAATTTGCTACAAAAGGTTGGCAATTCAACATTACTCACAAGCATGTCAAATTACGTACCTAGAATTAAATGAAAGAAAAATAGGCATCAATCACTAAACCAAATTAAAGAATGTAGCCAAGCTCAGACAAATTACATTTGGGAAACAATGTCATGGGGTGTATCCTCCATGTAGAAATTATTGGGTCCTGATGTGTCACACCATGAATGACTGCTAATACACCTATTTTGTACAAGCAGGCTAATGATCAATGATCAAGAGTGTTGATCTGATGAGGCCCAGTCTTGGGGGATATCTAAAAGATCTTCCAGATTAGAGGATCCTGAGCCATCCAAATGTTCAGCCTTGTTTTACTGACCATTGTTGTCCATTTCCATTAATTTTCTACCAAGGATGCCCGAATAGCAAATTGCCACTCCTCTTGAATCCTGCCCTACTCTCACTCAGTACTTTCTGGAACCAAGCTTTTATCTCCGCCAACTCCCTGTCACCACCATCATCACATCCCTTTCATCTATCAATTTTGATCTAGATATTAGCTATTTATTAGTTACAAAATTTATTAAATGAATCTTACCCAATCAAAATTGAAGGGAAATTTTTATAGGATTGCCTTAAGACCAGTCATGATTTATGGGAGAGAATGTTAAGCAATCAAGGAACAACATGTTCATAAGATGAATGTAACTGAAATGAGAATGATGAGAAGAATGAGTTGCAAGAAGAGGATGGATAAAATTAGATGACAAAGATGAGAGAATTTAGGAGTAAAACTAATAGGTAAATAATATGAGAAGTCAACTTAGATGCTTTGGCCATGTGCAACAGAGACCAAAAACTGCACTAGTATGAAGTGAGTTGGTTCAAGTTGAAGGCTCTAAAAGCGCAAAGAGAAGCCTAGAAGGATGTCGGTAGGTAGTCAAATGGGCCCAACCACCTGGTCCAAATGTTAGGCTGGTCCAGTCATCATGCAGGCCACTGTTGGCAATTTATTTGATGCTAACGTTGGCGTGACCTGTGTGATTAGTGGATCACCTCCATCTTTAGGCCAGGTTATCTACACAATGTGGTCCACTTGATGCATGGGTACAGTGTCACACACAAGTGCCATTTTGAAATGATTTGCTGCTTTTTGAAGTGTGCAGGTGCATGTGAGCTTTAGCAAAACTCTAGAACAGAAACATGTTGTGTTACCAACATCTATCTTTCATTTACTAAGGTAGGAAATAACATCAGTATCCATAGAAACTTACTGACAGTAAAGCAACAGAAATTACATTTAACCATAACAAATTCTCATACAAATCCAGAAAGATACAATCTCTTTGTGGAAGCCAACTATCAAAAACAACACTCAAATTTTATGGAATATACAACCCTTGCTTAGAAGTTTCTTGCGGCCTTGACTTCTAGGCTTTCGCTATTGCTTACACCTGTAATTATAGTTAACATGGCTACATTTCTCTATAACTAGAATCAGTCTTTATAGGATTACATGGATTGAATACAATAGACATGTGATATGTTGGCAAGAAAGACAGTTGCATGTGAAAGTTCACAATCACATGCATCCCATGAATGGAAACTTCACCAAGAAGCAATGTGTGACATGCATCAACTGAACCCAAGCGCAGTTAAAGGAGCAGAATTTATGTCCAGTGAGCAGCCCATTGTAGAACTTTTTGCAAGAATCATAAGAATTCTTGCTTTGGATATGATTGGCAAAACGGAATAGTAATGCCAACCCCAAATAGTTGGGAGTTGGGACAAGGCTATAATGATGGGTTGAACACAATAATGAAAATTTGCACATGAGGTGCGCATATTTATTAGCTTTGTTCACCTGCAGTAATGTTCTTCTTCACACCCTCGAGGACATGGAATGACCGAAGGCAATGTAAACTGCTTAGAGTGAGGCAAAGCCAAGCTACCATTTACTAGCGCCTCCAAGACCTCTTTTGGTACAAGATTGTTGTTCTTCATATTACTTGAAGAACATGACTGTACACTGTCATAGTTCGCCATGAGAGTATTATCTTCTTCATCCGATAATTCAACTGGACAAGGCTCTTCTAAAGAATGTGAAGATGTCTCATGATCATGTTCTGAATTTGCTGGTAATCCCAGAGATTGCAAATAGAGTTTCCTACCAATCTGAAGTTCTATTGAACCAATATAACAAAAACAGTAGCTACATACAAGGCAGTCAACCTGCAAAACATAAGAAATTAGTGAGCGATATGTATATATGAGAGGCCAATGTAAGAAGAGTGAGACTAAACCACTGCATGACCTCCACACTTGTTGGATGGCGGTTACTCATCCACCATACACGTGGGACATGGCATATATGTATTTCAATGCCAACCACCAAAATAGTCAGCCCCACTGTGGGTGCAGCAAAGCCCAAAAATCACACCGAGTGACTGATCTTAACCACACATCCAACTAATTTGGACATTTGACCATTTTCCTCTTAGGCGTGTGTTGGCTGCAAATTGGATGGCTACATACATCCAATAAGTGCGATTTCAGGACACAATACATCCTCA
The DNA here is from genome assembly GCF_029962835.1 of Magnolia sinica. Taxonomy (NCBI): domain Eukaryota; kingdom Viridiplantae; phylum Streptophyta; class Magnoliopsida; order Magnoliales; family Magnoliaceae; genus Magnolia; species Magnolia sinica. The sequence continues at coordinate 63,198,102 of NC_080584.1, forward strand.
TTAGAACCGAGTGACCATGTATGCCACATGTACAGTGGATGAGGCACCACCATCAAGAAATCACAGAGAAACCATATAGAAGTCTAGCCCAAGAATATGAAGAAACTGCAAATTCCAAAGAAAGAATGGAAAAATGAAAGATTAGATAGAGATAAAAGCAAAAACATGGTCATTGGCACAACCTTATTCGAACTGTGTTGAGCACCAACAAGCATTTGGTCCCTAAAAACCAACTCCCCCTCTTTGAATTCCAAGCTTGCATAGACAGCTGCAGTTGCCAATCCAAATTGAAGATATCACAATTCATGAGAAGTACAATAAAAGTGAATAGACAGTGCAAATAGATTTTTCTAAGGGAGTGTTTGGGTTGAGGGTATACTACAGAAAGCAAATAATTTTCCTTTGATTTGACATTTCCTTTTTTTTCTCTCTTTTTCATTTTTCCTTTCGAAAGGCTTTCATTTGACATTTTTCTCTGTTTGATAAACATAAAAGGAGAAGGAAATCAATTTCCTTTGCTAAGCAAGGGAGTAAAACCTTTTTTTCAAAATATCAATTAATGGGGAAAGAGGTTTCTGTATGATGTGACGCTTTTAGTACAAAATTGGAAGGAAAAATGTTTCCCTTTGAAAATTGAAATTCAAACCAGACAGTTTCTGTAGTAAAACGAACAGGTGCAAAGGTTTTCCTTCCCCCAACGTCAATCTCACTTTACCATCTGCTTGTGTCACACTTGTACTTTCCCTTGCCTTCCCTAGTTTACCGTCAATCCAAACACACCCTAATAGATCACAAAATGTAAAAGATAATCCTCAACATTGAAAAGGCAAAGTATGATCTACGAATTGTTTCTAGCATCATTCGTAATGCCTTTTCTAACTTTTCCAATTTTTCCTGTTTTCTCACACATTAGTAATTGAGCACAAAACTTTTTAGACCCAGTCTGCAAAAAACCATAATCTTCAGCAAAGCATTGGAATGCAGCTGCAATACACTATAACAGAACTGTACTCTATAGTATATACTGTACCGAAGCGGGTTGGATGTCATAAAAATTATTGGGTGTACACAAAAAAAAAAATATATATGGGGGTACTATCATCGAACAGATTCTAGGCGATACACTAAGATCATATGCATATGCATCATTTCTTGCATTTACATTTTCGAGCATGAGAATATTATCCTCATATGGAAATGTTATGAATTAGTTTATAGTCTGGCAAAGCATGACCATCCATAAGCATGCACATAGTTATTGTACACTTAGCATATACATGTATGCTGTAATTCAGTCCAAATCACACCCAACTAGAGATAGTTCATGCCTCAAAATGGACACATGGACACATACTGCTGAACTAGACCCTTGGCTATTTTACATTTTACACTTGATGGCCGCTGACTGGATATTTCGGATCATACTTTCAGTGTGATCTTTGGCTTATGAGACCCATCTACAGTTTGGTGCCACTTTCTTTTTTTGAAAGATAACGATTTATATTAAAAGAGAAGGAGATACAAAAGAGGAGAATCTGCTGAGAGGGCAGAAACTCCTAACAAGCCAAAAAACAAAAAACGTTACATGCCAATAAAACAAAGATCTTGACCCTTAAGCCTATCTACTTGGGACGCCCATTCAATCAATAGGCGTTAAGCTCTAGAAATAACCACATGAGCAGACATAGAGACATTCGAAAAGCATCTCTGATTTCTTTCCTCCCAGACTGCCCACCAGACCGCGAGAATGCCCATCCTCCATAGGATGGTTCTGAAATTACCGAAACTAACCCCATGCCAGGCTTGGAGGAAAAGGGCTGTCGAGCTGGGGGCGCACCAACTGACATTAAATCGGAGGCAGAACTCAGCCCATATTTGGGAGGAGAAGGGACAGTGAAGCAGAAGGTGATCCACAGACTCTTCATTCCGCATGCAGCACAGACATATGTTGACAAGAAACATACCTCTCTTGCGCAGATTATCAATGGTGAGGATTTTCTGCTTACACGCAAGCCAACCGAAAACCTGGAATTTTGGCTGGACCAGGTACTTCCAAATACAGTGGACCTTCTGAGCTTCAGGGACCGTCGAGCTGTTGAGAAGAGAGATATACAGGGAATTTACGGAAAAAACACTATCCTTTTCCAAGTTCCAAATTAAGGAATCTTCAGCGGACTGATCTGGAGAAGTTGCGGCAACACAATTCAATAATTCTGCATATTCAGCGACTTCCCAATCCTACAAATTGCGTCTGCACGGCAGATTCCACACGATATTGTTGCCGAAGAGGTCATAGCAATCAGCTACAAAGGAGTCCTTTGAAGGGGCTAAGAGATAGATGTTAGGGAATCTATCTTTCAGGGGGGAGGAACCGATCCAAAGATCAGTCCAAAAACGAATTCTAGACCCTATACCCAACTCAAAAGCCACGCCTTTCAAGACTACTTGTTTCTGCTTTAGAATACCTTTCCAGATTGCCGATGCCTTGTAGAGTGAAGACGCTTTGGTCCACTAGCCTCCCGGAGATTTACCATATTTACTTTTAATAACCAAATTCCACAAGGCCCCATTTTCTATCCCTAATCTCCAAACCCACTTGCCAAGGAGAGCCCGATTCATAACCTTTAAATCCTTTACACCAGCCCCGCCTGCTCTGTAATGATGACACACCTCTTTCCAGTGCAAGAGGTGAAACTTCCTCTCTTCCCTGTCATGCCAAAGGAAGTCACGCCTTAATTTATCAATGGATGACATAATCGACCTAGGCATCTGAACAGGGACATATAGTAGAGCGGCAGATTCAAGAGGGCAGCCTTGATGAGGGTGAGACAACCTCCCAGTGACAGATAGCGACATTTCCATCTAGCCAAATAATTCTGAACTCTAGAGATAACCTTCTCCCAATAGAACTTTGGGGGACTGCCAATGCATAGAGGCAACCCCACAAAAGTAGATGGAGGGGCAGCAGGCGAGCAGTGGAGAATTCTAGCAAAAGATTCAAGCTCACCAGGCTCTATGTTTACCCCAAACAGCTTGGATTTGGCGAGATTGACTCTCAAACCCGACACGGCTTCAAAACAGCAGATAGTTGTGCGCAGATTTTGCAGCAGCTAAGGGATAGCTTCAGAGAAGATCAGCGTGTCGTCTACGAACTGAATGTGCGAAACGGGGCTGCTCATTCCTTTGATATGAATGCCTCCTAGGATGCCGATAGAAAGACCTTTAAAGAGGAGCTTTGATAGGGCCTCGACCACCATGAGAAAAAGGAAAGGGGAGAGAGGGTCGCCTTGCCTGAGGCGTCTAGAGTTCTTAAAAAACCCCTTGGGGGGCCTATTGAGAAGCACCGAGAAGTACGATGAACCGATACATTCTCTTATCCACTTGCGCCATTTGTCCCCAAAGCCCATCCTCTTCATCATGTAGTCTAGGAATTTCCAATCCACATGATCATAAGCTTTCTCGATATCTAATTTGCAAACAAGACTCTTCACCCCAGACCTGTGGCTAGAATCCAAACACTCGTTGGCTATTAAAGCGCTGTCGATAATCTGCCTCCTAGCTATGAGGCACTTTGGTGGCCCGAGATTACCTTGCCGATCACCTGCTTAAGTCGGGAAGCAAGGACTTTCGCCAGAATTTTGTAGGGCCCTCCAACCAGACTGATCGGTCTGAAGTCCTGGAAGGAGGCAACCCCTGGCATTTTGGGAATGAGGGCGATAAAGGAAGCCCCCAGACCCTTAGACAATCTGCCTCTATCAAAAAATTCCTTGAAAAAGGCCATCACGTCTGCGCTAATGACCTCCCAGAAGCGTTGGAAGAACATAATAGGGAAACCATCCAGCCCTGGGGCCTTTTCGCTGCCGAGAGAATCAATAGCTAAGTTCACCTCTTCAACGGAGAACAGGGCTTCTAGTTGAGTGGCTTCATCCAACGAGATGCTTTCTATATGAAGTTGATCCAGACTTGGACGCTGTCACTCCTCTCCTTTGAGTTGAGAGCTGAAGTGCGAGATCGCCTCTTCAGCAATGGAGACTTCGTCTTCAATTCTGACACCTTCCACAATAATGTTGGAAATCTTGTTACAACTAACATGAATGTTGGCAATTCTGTGGAAGTAGCTGGTATTCTTGTCCCCCTCCTTGATCCACTTAGCTCTTGACTTCTGCTTCCAAGCAATTTCCTTTTTGAGAGCCCTCGAGGAGAGGGATTGAATCAGCTGGATTCTGTTTCTCATCGATGCAGGGAACATGGGGGAAGATTCAGTTTCCTGATCTATCCTGTGCAGCTCAGATAACAGCGCGTCTATTTCCTGTTCTCTGGCACGAAATTCCTTCTTCTTCCACAGCTTCAAACGCCCCTACAACTGTTTCAGTTTAGAAAACAACGAGTACCTTGCAAAACCATCGTCCTGAAAGGCAGCCCACCATTCAGCTATCATCTGATAAAATCCTTCTATTCTAAGCCAAGAGGAATCAAACTTGAAGGGCTTTGGCCCCCAATTATGGTCCTCATTCGAGAGAAAGATGGGGGAGCGGTCGGACGTCACTCTGGGAAGGACCAACTGAGAGACCGTAGGGAAAAGATCGACCCAGTCATTAGAGAGGAGAAATTTGTCCAAGCGAGAGAGGATTGGAGAGGCTCGGCCATTGGACCAAGTGAATCTAGAGCCCAGCAGAGGAAGGTCCACTAGCTCCTGATCGTCGATTCATTGCGAGAAAGATGCCATCGCGGGGGAGCTGTGCTTCCCATGAGATTTCTTAGCAACAAATCTGATAATGTTGAAGTCTCCTGCGATACAAATGGGTCCTTGGAAGCTCTGACGAATAAGGCTCAATTCCTCCCTGAAATCTGCCCTGCTAGCATCAATGGTGGGGCCATAAACTGAGGCAACAAGGACCTGAACACCAGACGATGTCTCTTGCAAAATAGCAGAAACAGAGAAAGCACTTATCCTGCTACTCTGCAGAGCCCACTGAAACGACCTCCACGCTAGAAGGACACCACCTGAACTACTAGTCGAGTCCAGCGCATTCCATTTTGCGTCTGCTGCCCTCCATAAAGTGCCCATCAGCCAATCGTTGAAGAGCTGGACTTTTGTCTCCTGCAAACAGATGACGTCTGGGCTGTGTCTACTACATAGATCTTTGATGAGGCATCTCTTCTGCTTGGATCTCACTCCCCTAACATTCCAGGAGATGATCTTCATTTGGTAACCATGTTGCCCCAATTACCCTGATTTTCCATGGATAGGTTGATCGAATTCGGCTCGCCGGACTGCGACTTGAGATGCTGCAGGTTTCTGCTGCGACCTGATCTGGAGGTTCGTCGACGGGGGGAAGATGAAGCTGAGAGAGGCCTCCCGCGCGATTCAACGCATTGGAATAGGGCAATGAAAGACAGGCCTAAGCATCTCCCTACGTGGCCAATCGTGTCCCTGATCCACTTTTTCTTGTGAATAGTGTCGAGGATCTTTGCTATGTGGGCAGCGTCAATGAACATGAGCCCGTCTCCTTTGACAGAGGCCAAGTCTGATCCTGCACAGCACTGGAGGGGCTTGACTTCAATGATCTCGACACCGCAGTCCCCCTGGAAAAGCGTGAGGAGACCATGGTTCATCTTATCAGAGGAAGCAGAGGGGCTGGAAGGGAGACTGGAGATCGGCGATGAAAGGTTCTTCGACAGCATGGAGAAACTGTCGAAATCTACTCCAACATCGGAAGACCAATATCGATTTGAACGGGCAGGATTGGGCTCAGGGATGGCACCACAGGCTATCCAGAGAGGGGACAGCAGTTTGGGTTGGAGTACTTGAGATGGAGAGGAGTCCTTTTCTCTCAAATGAAGGGGGATCAGGATACAATGAGGTTCCGGGCCTGGGGGACTAGGATAGTTTAGAGTAATAAGGGTATCCGGTTCCACCGGGTTTGGACCCGACTCGTGAGACCTGGATCAACCTAAAGAAACATTAGCTCGGCCGGATTCGGATTCAGGTCTCACACGAAGGACTCCCGAGATAGGAGAGGTCCCACACGTGCGCTAAAGTTGACCGTCGAAACTCTGTTGATGCCGACATGTCAAGATCTCTGCCCTCCTATCCGACAAAGAGGGGCGACGTGGCGATAAGGTATCGAAATTGGCGCCCAATACAGAAGTTGGGACGACACGTGTTTGGTGGAGTGTACGATGCAGGCTAGGCATCGACGCGTTGTTGGCACGCGTCTCTCTTCGGGATGGGAGACTGACCAAGGCGTCAGGGGCGACAGCCGTGGCAGGAGAAAATGGAAACGTTGGCCCTCAGGAGCATGGATTACGTGCACCTTCTTGGCCCTGGATCGTAGCCGACGCCATGAGAGGAAGGTCGGCTTCCTTCGCTCTCCACCGAGCACCCCACCTTGGAACAGGCCTATCTCGCTCTTCCTTATGGATGGGGAGATTAAACAGTCTTCCTTCAGCGAAAACCTGGGTATGACTGGGTAGCATCTCTCCCTTGTTCCGCCGGACACGCACCCTAGCAACTCCCATCTCTTCGCCATTTTTTGTCAGGGGGTCGAGTTCAATGAAGATCCCGAGTGAGGAGGTGGCCGAAACGAAGAAGTCTTCGTAACATAGTTGCAGGGGAATCCACCAGATGAGGATCCAGACGTCTTCCTTTCCGAAGATAGAGAAATCGTCTCAGGATTGGATTCTAAGAACTGGACTGTCTGAATGTATTGCTCCTGCCATCAGCAGGCTATCAGAGCCTAATCCCGGAGCGATTTTACACCATAACTCATTGTGCCAAATCGGTCTGATGGAGTAAGAATCCAGTCGGATCCGTGTGCAGCCATCGATCCACTCTCTGACTTGAGAGATGGATATCCCCTCTTTGGTGCCATTTTCAGCATCCTGAGCTGAGGAATCATATGATACACGGCCTATATGTTTGCTCAATATACACAGATTTTCAGTTCTGAAAACTGGGACCCACAGTTCAGCAGTCCAGACAATTGGTATATTGCCTCGCACTGCTAGTGGACTACTCCCCAAAAATTTCCCAGATTGGTATATCCCAGCAACCAATCTTGGAATTTTTGATCAGCTGAATGTGGACCATCACTGCATTTCTCTTCTTAACTATCCATTTGTGGACCACAAATCGAATGGTTAGGATTGTCTCATTGAGGAGAGTTTTATGACTTGGATAATAAAAGTCTTACTTTTCAGAACCAAAAACACACAGATAACATGCAAACAATTCCTCTTTCACAATATGTTCAGGACCATCCCTGATATATACGGCATGAAACATTTTATCATGGAGCCAACCTACAAATGGCTCGGTTTACATGATGGTGGGCCGCACTTGTACCATTTCTGGGCCAATTAAAACAAACAATGTTCCTCTCAATCAAGCATTATATAATCACTCTCCGCAACATATTATTATGTGGAGTAAACATCGTCAAGCATGCCAAATTTACAGCAAAAGGAAGTGAATATCTACACTGACTATTACTGCTAAACATGCCATCATTTCTATTCTTGGTTATAAATAAATAAATAAAAGTATAAAATATTTACCATAGTATAACCGAAAACAGGAAAGATAGGCGTATTAAGTAGACAGTGGGTAAAATGAGTAGACAGAGAAGATACCCTTTCCATGTTCTTCACTCTGCTTAATTTCGAGACCATGACATCGCCTTTCTGTAATAAGCTGGTCATAGTAGTCCAGTATCAAAAATAAGGGTGAGAATGTCAACTTAGGTCACAGGCAACCAAATTGATATTTACACCCGCCTTTTTATATACTTGCACCCCATTTCTTAGGCACATTGAAAAGGGGTATGTGTATAAAAACAGAGGGAGAGTTTGGAAAATAAAAATACAAGAGAAAGGTGTCGTTGGAGATGGAATGCCTGAGAAGATTGAGGAGAGGGAGGCACGAGCAGGGCTGCAATTATATCTGAGTACTCCTTGTCCAAAGGGCAGATTATACTCGCCATCCAAAGGTTTTGAAAATCCTTCGAGAGTGCCGGGAAGAATGGAAGAGGAAGCTTGCCACACGAACGCTCCAGCTCTACAAGAGATGATTAATGTGGTAGGTACATGGATAAAGAGAAGAGATCATCATTTGCTTCTCAAGTGTAGAGCTTGAATCGACAAAGAAAGATAAATTCTCTAAAAACAAGAAATGAACTTTGATACAATTGAATTAAGTAATGTTTACATCCTATACAATGGCATTGTATAAGCAAAATAAAAACTAGATCTTTGATTTGAAATAAATACTTTCCCGAAATAGTATAAATTAACAAAAATAGTAATAAGTTGTCTAATCGTTTCAAAACTCATAAAAAATCTGCAGATGAGTTAAACTCGAAGAGGTTGTTTGCCAGTGACGATTTGGAGGTATTTGGGGGTATTTAGAAGTTGTTGAGGTTTTTGGGTGCATTTGGAGGTTGGATTTGGGGTATTTGGGTTCCCCAAATCGGTGATTTTGAAAAATGCAATCCCCCTCTTGGACCGTTGCTACTATCGTTTATAAAGGAGATATTCGCGGCGGTTAGAAAGAGAGATGTAGAGAGAGCGAGAGAGGTAGCAACCGGTGCATGGGAAGAGGGATAGAGAGAGAGTGGCTATAAGAGAGAGAGGGAGCTGACCTGATTACGAGCGTCGTACTTTTTGGCCGGAGAAGATGGTAGTGTCGGCTTACAAGAGATGGAAGCGGAAGAGGAATGGGTTTCGGACGCGGAATGCCAGCGACCACGAGGGAGGAAGTTCCTGCGGTCGGAACCTGTGTGGGGCCCACCGTGATGTTTGTGACAAATCCACCCCGTCCATCTGTTTTTTCTAGCTCGTCTTAGGACACTCGCCCAAAAATGAGGCAAATATAAAACTCAAGTGGGGCACACGAGGGCAAACACTGAGTATTGAACGACCACCGTTGAAATACATGGACTACGTTTTGGGCGGGGGCGGATTGGGTGCTTCCCCGCCAGTACGAGGCCGGCTTCGGCGGATCCCCGGATCCACCAGGGTGGGTGGCACCCCTGACTGTGAGGCCCACCATAATGCATGTTACTACATCTATGGCATCCATCTGCATTGAGAGCTCATCCTATGTCATGATCCAAAAATTTAAAGCAGAGCCAAATTTCACATCTATGGCATCCATCTGTATTGGGAGATCATCTTAGGTCATGGTCCAAAAAATAAAGTAGATCCAAATTTCACATCAATGGCATCCATCTGTATTGAGAGCTCATCTTAGGTCATGGTCCAAAAAATAAAGTAGATCCAAATTTTAGATGGACCATTGTAGAGGAAATAGTGGTAATTGACCATTAACAAATATTTTGTGGGCCAAAAAGCTTTGGATGAATATGAAATTTGTGGTCTTTATATATGTCTTTGTGACCTTATCAATAGGTTGTCTTTGTGACCTTATTAACAGGTTGGATGGCAAATAAATATTTCGATGGAATGCATGAGGTTTTTAATGGTGAGGTTCAATCTTGATTGTTTCCTGTGGTGTGGTCAACCTAAGATTTGGGTCAATTTTATTTTTGAGATCGTGCCTTAAAATGAGCTTGTCAAAATGGTTGGATGGTGTGGATTTACGGCACATACATCAATATGAGCCCCTCGGACGGGTCCCACCAAGCTCAATGGAGACGCGGATTGGGTACAACCCCACCAGGACGTCGCTACAGACAGAATAGATTAGGTGAGACCTCGGCTCCACCTAAGATGGTGCGGCCTTACATGGGGCCCACCTTGATGTGTGTATTCCACATTCATTTGATTCATTCGAATTAGGGGAAATTTTATTTGCTAGCATGTAGATTTTAGGATCACTTTTGAAAGGTCAAACATGTTCAAACGAAATGATTTCAATGTTATTTAAAAGCTCGTTGAATTATCTTTTCAATGAGTCAAAGATCACTTTGATTTAACTTGTAACGAGAGAATTATGACAATTTTTGTAGGATTGCACATTGCTAGAAATGAGAGCAAACACAGATAGTTTGTTAATGTCATTATAGACTTTAGGCCCACTTTCGAAAAGCCAAAGGTATTTAAATAAGATTATTCTAATTATATTTGAAAGCTTGTCGAATTATCTTTACAATAAGATCAAGATCATCTTGATTTAGCCTATAATAAGGGAGTTATAATCATTTTTGTAAGATTGCATGATGCTGGAAATGAGAGTGAACATGAGTGTACTCGCATTCGCGTTTGCACTCCTTTCTAGCATCAAACGATTCCACAAAAATGGTCATAAGTCAAATTGGTGCGTTCTTGGGCTCATTATCCTTATGGTGTTCAAACGAGACAATTTTAGTCATATTTGAAAGTCTATCGAATTATCTTTACAATGAGACCAAGATCACCCAATTTGCCCTATAATAAAGGGAGTTATAATCATTTTCGTAAAATTGTATTTGTGTCTGCACTTCTTTCCAGCATCGAATAATCCAATAAACAACAATCATAACTCCCTCGTCATAGGTCGAATTGGAGCATTCTTAGGCTCACTATCTTTATGGTGTTTAAATGGGATGATTTTAGTCATATTTAAAAGCTTATCAAATTATCTTTACAGTGAAACCAAGATCGCCTCGATTTGGCTTATAATATGAGAGTTATAAGCATTTTCGTGAAATCGAATGATGGTAGAAATGAGAATGAATATGAGTGTACTCACATTCGTGTTTACATTCCTTTCTAGCATCAAACAATCCCACAAAAACGGTCATTACTCCCTCGTCAATCATCATAGGTTGGATCGAAGCGTTCATGTCACACCCTAGACTTAGTAACCGGACTCACAAGGAACCCGATGACTGGTTCTGACCACAACAGCCTTCATAGTACCTCATTCTCAGCTTCTGAGGCAGGTTCCGATCCTGGGATCCTACAAGGAGAATTTCCATAATAGTATAATCATTTCCGATAGAAGCATACCCAAGATCACAGCAAGTACATCTGAGAATAACTAAGGGCACACATCACAAAATCCACTAAGAATTTGAACTTTTACAAATATCCATAAGGTCCAAAAGGACATACATAAGATAATAGAAGAATGAGAGGAAAGGAAAGTCTGCAATACTAGGTCCTCAAGCTTAGCTCTAATCCACTCTCTGCCGCTCTACGACAGCTGCCTAGGATCACCTGCACACATCAATAGTGCATAAGCTTATAGAAGCTTAGAGGGTGGTGAAAGTGTGTGACAATAGTGCACAGAAGAATAGTAGGAGTTACAAGAAGGGAAACATGCTCAATGACAATATCATTAGCCTTACCAAGGCTTATCATGAATAAGATGCAATGAGTACTGGGGGCCATACCAAGGCGATGCATGGAGGGGCTTATATAGCCGATGCGAATGTGATGCAAAGTAATGCCTGTGCTCATAACCAATCCACATATCAAGTACATTTCTAATCATAAGGAAATCGTCGGGGTCCATTACACTGCTGAATGACTGCTGCTCTACAGACCTCGCACAGTCAAACGAGTGTAAGAGACCTCACTACCCGCCTGTGAACAACCAATCACCAACAGGGCCGACGGTAACGAACCCATTTCACGAGCTGATTAGACTCAGCCTAACAATGCCTCCTCACACCAGGTAGGTAAGGCCACACCCTTACCCAACCGACTACATGACGGTGGGAGTCACAGCCTAGCGGTATAAGGCCCTCGTGCGCTCATAATTTCCACTCAGTCGCGTATTGGGGTAGATCCTTGGTACCATGGAAGTTTTGGGAATTTCACCCACGGGCATCTTATGCACCCGATATGCTCAAGTAATATTTTTGGTGTCCACACATCCAGTCATCTAAGAATATCCTTGTGGAGGCAAGGCCCTGATAAAGCAAGGGCGGTATCATCATGAAATGCGATGTCAATGCATGAGTCACACATACTGATCATGCACAAGCTTCAGGCACTCAACGTGCACAAGGGGAAAAACTCCGTCCCTCAATGACCACCGTATAATGCAATCAATTCACACAAATGATGCGTATGGGTCATAACGACATAAGTTTGCTACCTATAAAATATGCATTCCTCATTCTCAAGGAGAGACAATGACAAGATATATATATATATATATAGACAGGTACTCTAAGGAGAAACGAAGTTCTCTTAGTGGGGGCCCAACAGTTCAGGATGACCCACAAGCTAGGAGAGTTCTAAGGCCTCCAAAAAAGAAACGGGCCTAACAAGGTCCAAGGTGGGCCTTCAACCACCTATAAGGTCCTTATGGGCCTATCTTAGGGCCACCAAGGAGGACATCTAACCTCAATTGGTTCCCAAAAAGGTATCCTGCTACGTATGTAAAGAAAAGTACAAGGCCCAATCAATCTATGGCCTAGTGGGCCATACACTAAGCCCAATACATAAGCAACCTGGTGGGCCCTTAAGCAAGGTTAGGGCCCAACCATAAGGGTCATGGGTTCACTCATTATGGTGGCCCTAATGGGTAGCCCATTATCCCAACATATGAGAAATCCTTATATTTAACATAAGTAAGTTGGGCTTTACATCTCGGCCCAAGTATGGACTTATTGTAGTGGGCAAGCAAGGGGCCAACTACTTGAGTATTTAGCCCATAAGACCTATCACAATGACATAGTAAATATAAGACCCAAGGGTCCAACGGGCCTATCAAAAGTTCTGGCCCAATCAAAGTTATAAGGCCTATTAATTAACTAGAAGACTAGCCCAAGAAGAATCCAATTGGAATGAGCATTTAATCATGCACTAATTAAGCCCAAAAATAAAATTAAAATAATAAAATAACTAACTTAAATCCTCCTTAAATTTAGTGGGCCATATAACTCATATATCAAGTGAGCCGTGCCGTTGGAGTGCAGGCCCAGCAGCGGCCCAAGACAAGGATGCCTCAAGTGTAGGCAGCCCTATGGGCCCAGGTATTTAGCCCAGAATCTCATCTAAATGGGCCCCAATTGGAAACCAACGAAGGAGAAGATGATCAAGTCCCTTAAGGACCCCACATGGATGGATGATGGGATATACAACACGTTTAGGTGGGCCCACAAAGCAGACTGGACAGCCACCCAAGGCTGGACGCCCCGGCCTGGGCATCCCTGCCTGGTGGGCCAATCCAGGCTGCACCACGGGCAGTTCAAGCTCCCGATGGCTCTGAAATTTTACAGGGTCATATTTCCATGAGTGGGCCACACCCCAACAAAATTTCAAGATTTTTGTACATCTAAAAATATTTTAATTAATTTAAATAAAGCAGTTTGTCCATAAAATTGGACTGACATGGATGTCCCAACGTGGTGGGCCAGTCTAGCCCTTACCACGGTGTGCACAGGGGTCCGTTGGCCCCAAAAATTGGTAAGTGGGTTCTACCATGGGTGGATCACACCTCCACAAAATTTTAGAATTTTTGGACAAGTAGATATATTTTAATTTATTTTAAGAAAACAATCTGTCTTGAGATACTGCCTGATCTGGACGCCACAATATACTGGGTCGGTCCAGCCACCACCATGGTGTGTACAAGTGTCCATTGACCCCTAAATTTTGTAGGTGGGTCCTACCATGGGTGGGCCACCTCTCTAAAAATTTTTATAATTTTTAAGTTAGTATAAATATTTTATTTAATTCGCACAAATTATGGACAGCAAGGTCCTGAAATAATTCATGCTGAAATAATGTTGCTGCCCCTGACTTGTGCACCCTATTAGAGTGGGCCCAGATCTGCCAAAATTTGGGAAATCATAGGGCCAACATCCCTGTACAAGTATACAACAAGGTGGGGTCCACAAAGGTAGCCCACCATTTCAGAAACAAGCTGATATTTATGTTTTTACAACATGCAAAGTGGCTGGACAGTCCAGAAAATCTCGACTGACCAACCTTCTTGGCCCACCTTTTTGGGTGATCAATCAAGGGCGGATGGAGGTGGGATTCAACACACATCAAGGTGGGGTCCACACCTCTAAGAATCATCTATCAATGGGGGTGAAACATCCCTCTTATCAGTTCATAATCCTGACCCAAAAACCATCCAGCAACTGTCCAGAAAATTTCTGGACAGCAACATGTATATGAAATGGACTGAGCATGGGAACCAACATAAGGGGAATCTCCCCATGAAATCAGTGTTGTGGTCCACCTTAGTGGGCCCCACAAACATCCAGATCAATTCCCCTTCATAAAACCCATTGCATGCATTCGATATTGAGCAATTAGGGTGCCAGCGTCCAAGGAATGGACAACCATGGGCGTCCACCTTGCGTAGACGGTCTGGATATTCTAGGGCCCCCAAGTGGGCCACACACATTAGAAATGAAAGATAAAATAAGGAAAAAATGAATGTCTGGCCACAAGAGAGGATCTCCGCCAATATTGAGATCCTCCATTCATCACAACACATTCATGTCATCCATTGGATCATATAAAATCTAGATTTGACACATGCATGTAGTTAAGAATCAATCAAATGGTGGGAATGCCTTTCTTACCTAAATCTATGGTCTAGATGACCCGTAAAGGACATGCATCAAAGGAAAAAAGCCGTGATGAGGTCCATAGAGAATGACCCATCTATGGAACTTGCATGCAAAGGAATGGACCATTGGCCTCGATCATGGAGACATGGGGTACCTTCATCATCACTTGATAGGCCCCATAAGATTCTAAGGATGAGATGAAGGAGAATCTACCACAAGAAAATTAGAAAATCTTAAGCTAAGTGCACCCACCTTAATGGATTTTCAAGATTCTCCTATCTCCAAGCTCCTTAAGCTCCAAGGGTTATAGATCTATGGTTGAGATTACTTTTCAAAGGTTAGATTAGGACGTTTTTGAGAGAAAATGGGCTGGAGTTGCTGGAATATAGGGAACGTCAAGGGCTTTCTCTTGGGTTGCTAGAGGAGAGAAAATGAAGGATATGAGAAGAAGATGGAGTGTTGTAGAGAACTCATCATTGCAATGTAGGGAAATCATTGCTTTTTGGGAAGAAAGCTCATGATGACCTTTTTGGGAAGAAAATCCATGATGGCTTGTAAGAGAGTTGACTAGATAGCTATAAGTAATGATAGCTCTCATAGGAAATGATGGAACTAGGGTGGGTCCACCTAGGAAAACGTGCACAAGCACCAAGTGGGTCCCACATCGTGATCAATGACCCAAATAATGTGCGGCCTACAACTTTTGATGCATACGTCGGATTTACGCATGAGACGCGGTGTTGGAACCACGGTGACGATGCGGTCGTAATGACATAGGTCTTGGGTCAATCCGGGTGGGTCTTCGTGACCAAACTCAAGGATGACTGCAAACACTACCCGATGGTCGCAGGTCGACGAAATTTGATTCATAGGACCGCGGGACCAAAATGAACGAGATGTATACTCACACATACACATGCATACTCACACATCTATTTTGAGGATGTGATAAAAGCAATTGATTACTCAGATCGGTTCTTGTGTCCCTATATCCAAAAAAGATGGGCGAGTTCAGTTCGAATCTTCATCAATCAGGTGACTTTTGGTTTCAAAGGAATAGCCCAACTTCAAAACTACTGAGCGTGCTAGTGCGCAGCGGTTTTGAAGCAGCCAGGAAGCTTGCTGGCTTCATAGCTTATTACTAACCTAAAATGCGCCGGCGCAACAAACTTCTTGAGGTGTGGGTAGGGCAGTTGGGGTGCATGCGGGGCCACTGAATAACCATAAAAGAGAGTGGGGCCCACTGTAATGTTTGTGTTTTATCCATGCCGTTCATCTGTTTTTGCCCGCTCATGGTACGGCATCAGCCAGAAAAAGCCGTAGATCCAATGCTGAATTGGACCACACCACAGGAAAAAAAAAAAAAACCGTAAGATTAGTGACAACCTTTCCAGGGCCCACATTAAAGTTACTCGCCATCCAACCTGCATAAACTCACACGGACCTGGAAAAGCAGGCCTTCAATCGTCACTGTTTCACTTGAGCCATGCTTTAAAATGAGCTTGAAGAGCGGATGGACGGTGTGTATAAAACACATACATCACAGTGGGCCCACAGAGTTGGGTCACCATGCAATCCCCATCCGAAAAAATGCGGCCATTTGATAGGCTAGTATGATATGACCAATGATGCATAGATATGCTGCTACTGTACAAGTGGCACGATCCTAATCGTCCGAATGGTGGGCCACACAGTAGATGGACTATGTTCCTAAAGAAAACGGATTGGACGATCGTAGCCTCATATTGATATGTGCATTTGTCTGTTGATTTTGGACCATTGGATTGTTTTATTCCAACCGTCAATTTTCTGACCACAAGTCGTGCTGATCCTTTTGCGGTGATTTGTTGTGTTATGATGCATCAGATCTCATCCCCACCGTTCGAACAGTTTGAATAAGGAATGCATACGCAAGTATCAAGATGTGCATTCGCATGTCTGCACTCTGCATTTCACTTTGGAAGTTTCGTCTTCCACATTCCGTTTAATCCCAATGATTTTAATGAACGCTTCCTCAACGCCTGGCCTACCTGATGAGGCCCCTGATGAATGGCTTGGATACTGCTTTCATGTGCCACATTGACACGCTTACATATTCGTATTGTGTTCCTTCCTCATCACGCTAGTTTCTTCGTGCTGGGTCCTTACTCTTGCTCGGTTGGTAGACTCTCAGGAGTTTCAACTCCCGGTCAAGGGTTCGAGAACCCATAGGTGGTGAAATTCCACTAGCGTGAGTGTGCGGGGTGTGTGTGCGTGTGTTTAAAAAAAAAAAAAATAATGTTTCTTCGTGCTCTCTAGTTTTATCGCGTAGAAGATGATGCACACCATTTGTTCGACGTTTGGCCTCAACGAGATTTAGTACTCTGCAGTGTACGTGTAAGCAGCAGTTGAAAAGGTAGGGGGGTAAAAGGTGTGACTTGATTGAAGAGACCTGCAGAAGAGTGAAGACTGGGACCGCATGACAAGTGATTGTTTAAATGTCTAAAAGAAGAAGAAGAAGAAGAAGAAGTAAAAGACTTGGCTGGTAAAACTATCCAATTTTTTTAAAAATCTTTACATACAAAATAAATTGGAAACCTCACTTATCCTGTTTCTCACTTTCAACAATGATAGTCACAAATCTTCATCTCAGCAATTTCTTGGGAGATTTAAATATTTTGATGGCGTTATTTATTTATTTATTTATTTATTTATTATTATTATTATTATTATTTAACGGAAAAAATCCTCATAAATCCCAAATTTACCAAGGGATTCCGCTACAAATCAAAATACCTACTAGTGCTTTTTGAGAAGGAAATTACAAGTACCCTCGTTTATTGTTTTGCTTTGGGCCTGTTGGTTCATGTAAGTGGACCATCGCTATCATTTCCCATTATCTGTTTAGACAAGTATTAGGCACATAAATCTAAATGGAGAGAGGTCACTGCAATTTTACCTTCATGAAATCTCAGTCTGCACAATTTTACATTGCTAAAACAAATAATGGAAGAACCTTGTTGTGATCAAATGTGACTGACATCACCAAACAAGTAAACAAAATAATAATCATTACCCATTTCATTCATTTACTAGGGTAATTGGAAAAATGAATATACCCTAAAAGTAATATAATTAGGAAAATCTGGGGCCCAAATGGTTTTTGTTTGAGATCCAGCCTGTCAAGTAGACACACTCAACCGTAATAATCACATGAACTGAAAATCTTTCTGATTGAAACCGTAGATGGACCACACATGCATTTTGATGTTTTTGATTGGTGTATATTATTTATTATGGTGGGACACACATTATGCTTATATTGACTAAATTTTTGGTTCTTTTGAACATCATGGCAGAGTACATCAATGGACGGGTTAAATATCATAAAATTATCATCATATGGGCCCCACATTTCTCCACTTTACCACATTCTAAAGAAAGAGCTGCACAGTGTGCATTATGGGAATATCACCACTCAAAAACAACTAAATTTCAGTTATAGAGTCATTGGGTTTGGGAGGAATTTTGTGGTAAAAATCCCTATTTTAAAATCTACTAATATTTTTAAAAATCTTGCGATGAAATGGTTTAGTGTATTTCGCGAGATTTTCAAAATCTCAATGACACTTGTCCCACCCAGCAGAGTGATCTGGGTTGAACCATCGATCCACTAGGATTGTCCTGTCTAGGAGATTTTGTCCTAGCCAGTAGAGTGATCTAGGTGCTGAACCATCAGTCCACTAGAACTGAAGAGCTTAATATATTATGCAAGAGAAAAACTTTGATACGCAGGCAGGGTATGGTGGTCGACACATATAAACATATGCACTAAGAAAGCATACAAGTGGCATATAAGCAACTTAAGTTAAACCATTCAAATGTCCATTAATCATAGGATTGTATAATATCCACTAGTTGAATCAAAATAGAGATTTTAAGAAATGGTAGATTTATTCACTCTATCAATAACCAAGATAGATCTAATGTAGCATAAGAGGTTTGCCTTTTCTACCACTTCCTATGGATTGATCAGTAAAATTCTTGAATGAGGTATTCAATTCCATAGAAGAATGGGTTCTGCCTCCTATTTTTTAACAAAGAGAATGAATCTTTTTATTGAAGGATAAAAAAAAAAATCGGTCTGTATCTCCTGCGGGAATGATTTGGAAGATGCAAAAGGGTTTTGTATTGGAGCCTTGATTTATTAAAGGCCACATCTTTTACCTCATACTCCAATAGAAATTATCACATACAACTGTTTGTGTGGTGCAAATAGGAAATCTCTCTTCTACTAAATCAAAACAAATTTCATTACCATGGTTAAATTAAAAAAGATTCTTTGAAAATCTTCATTGAATTTGAAGGTGAAATTCCCTATTGTACCATATATCAATTGCATGTGATTTCTTTTTTTCTTCTCGAAATGTCTGCATACCCCACATGCACCTTTTCCACAAGCAATCTAATCCGTTTATCAAGTGGACCCACTGTCTTATAGATAATCCGGCTGAAATATCATGCCCATCCATGGATAGAATGAGGTTGACAGTACCGTACATCAAAAGCGCAACTTAATACATTTCCTATCTTTTATCCAATGAGGTACAATGTATAAGAACTTAAGAAACTATTACAGGGAATAAAAATAGTGGAAAACAAAATTGAAGATTTATCTAAACAAATAAGCAAAGAAACTAAGTAAAAATAAATCTCCCAAATGAATTTCACAATGCTTAAATAGCTTATCCTGATACACTTTCCTGTGGGTGTGACCCAGACCCTAGGGTCTACCTCGATGTATGCGTTGTATATACATGCTGTCCATCTGTTTTCTGATTTATTTTAGGGTATGGTCCAAAAAATGAAGCTGATAAAAACTTCAGGTGGACCACACCACAGGAAAGAGTGATTATTGACCATTAAAAACCTTTTGTGGGCCACAAAAGTTTTGGATCAAGCTGATATTTATTTTTCCTTTCATCCAGGTTTGTGTGATGTTATCAACATGTTGGATGGTCAATAAAAATTGTGGTGAACCCTAGGAAGTTTTTAATGGGGGGCGTTCAATGAGCACTCTTTCCTGTTGTGTGGTCCACCTGAAATTTGTATCTGCTTCATTTTTGGGACCATGCCCTAAAATAAGATGGAAAAACGGATAGATGGTGTCAACAAATACAATGCATACATCTAGGTGGGCCCTAGGGTCAGGGTTCCACCCACATCGCTCGTTCTAGGGTTGCAGCCAAGTCGCACTCTCATGTGCTACTGTGAACAGACATGGGCTGAACTTTTTTCTAACTGCCATTTATATTCCTCAAGAGTCCTCCGATTGGGGGTAGGATCCATCTGAGTGCTGTGACTTCTGGGTGATGACACATGACTGCAGGGGCCTAACGACAAGAAGTCTAAGTATCATACTTAGAAGTGTATGTGTTTCATTCCCCATTTGGAAATAAGAACCTGCGACGATCTTCCAAGAACCTGGGATGAGCGACAAACTGAGAATCCTTTTGTAACAGTGGGCAATCACTCACTTTTAGGCTAAAGAGTTTCAAAATCCCTAGCCTTGGAATTGCATTTCCCTCTTCCTTGATGATATCCAATGCTTGTCCATCCACCACCTCCTCACTTGTGATTATCTCCTCCATCTGAGAACAGTTTCTTACTTCAATCTCTTCAAGGTTCTTTAATTGCCGAAGAAGATCATAGGAGATGAGACTTTTCGACAGCACACAATGGTCCACTTTTATGGTTCTTAATTTCCCAAGGCTTTCTCCATTAAGTTTCGTTACTTCAACCGCCTCCTTTTCTTCGAATATTGCCTGCATGTTATAACAGGAGCTTACCTTGATCTCTTCAAGGTTTTCCAGCTGCGGAAGAAGATCATAAGCAATAAGACTACTCAATGGACAACCACCCACTCGCAATGCCCTTAATTTCCTGGGACTTTCTCCATTAGGAACCACTCCTTCCCAAATGCAAGTCAAGTTCCTGAGCAAATGCAAGTCCAGTTCCTCCAAATTTGGTAATATGCTACCGTGTACATCTT
Source organism: Magnolia sinica (assembly GCF_029962835.1). Taxonomy (NCBI): domain Eukaryota; kingdom Viridiplantae; phylum Streptophyta; class Magnoliopsida; order Magnoliales; family Magnoliaceae; genus Magnolia; species Magnolia sinica. The sequence goes on from NC_080584.1 coordinate 63,218,619, forward strand.
CTCCTTTTATTACACTGGTGATCCTATGACAACCCTCAATCCGAACTGATTTTAGGGTTGCTAGATTGAAATTGCTCTTCTGAACTACTCCAGATATGCTGTTTAGGCCCTTACATGAACCCAACACTAGTGCACTTGTGCTGCTCAACAATGCATCGGCCCCTTCCGCTGAGAGATCAATGCCACTCATAATTATGCTTCTTTCATTGGTCCACATTGGCGAGTATTCTGAAACATAGGTTCTTGGACCAATGCATATGTGGAATCTTCTCAACCGTTTCAACCAACTGAAATCTAAGGCAAGACAAGCAATGCTGTGTATCCTGATGTAAAGAACAAACAAAAACCTGAGAGACGACAGTTCCTCAATTGTCGATCTTCCCTCATCAGCCTTCTGTTTGACATCCCAGGTGTAAGCACTCAAAGACACATCGAATACCTCCAAACTCGACAGCCTTGATACTGTACTGGCCTTAATACTTTCTAAATTGAGCGTGCGAGATAGATACAATTGCTTTCTCACTGGGCAGTTCGCTGATTTGGGTGCCAGAGAGATCAAGTGTTTGGAGTTCCGTGAATTGTCCCATTGGCGGTAACTCTGCTAGAAAAGTACAATCTCTTAGAAAAAGTGCACGAAGCTGTCGCAGTTCTGTAAGAGAAAGTGGCAACGATCTTATGAAAGTCTCACTTAAATTCAAGACTGTAAGTTCTTGCAACCCTGTAAAGAATCCATCCAGGATTTCTTTAATAGGATTGTTTTGTAAATGCAAAGTTGATAGCTTAGAGCATCCCACCACGCGATCTGGCAACCTTCTTTTCTTGTTTTGGATGAATGAAGCTCTCTTCGTCGATTCCCACATGCCTTCCTCTGGCAGCTGATTCAGTCCCATATCGGATTGAACAAAGAACTTGCTTCCATCTTTGAGTGAGGATGCTATCCAGATAGCAACATCTCGGACAATGTCATGCATCTTTACAGTCCCCTCGTGTGTGCCTTTGTCCAACAGGCATGAGTCCTTGAGATTTTCAATCAAGGCAATCCCCCTATTTGATGCTGCTTTGAAATTCTGCCTCTCATCGATTAATCCCTCGACTATCTAGTATTGTACAAGTTTGCTTGCTTCGATAGAGTAGTCTTCAGGGAGTAAAGAGCAATACAAGAAGCATGGTTTGATGTTCTTACCTTGTAATGAGCCGTAACTCCACTTCAATGGAGAAAAGACCTCCTTTTATATCCCTCTGATGTCTGGGACTGAACTTCGCAGTTCTTCCAAAGCATGCTTCCACAACTCGATCCTTGTCTTCCCCCCCATAGCCCTCCCTACGGTGATGATCGCCAGTGGCAGACCGCTACATTCTCTAGCAACAGCTCTTGCAAGATCTCCTACCCTGTCCAAATCAATCATGTCTCCTGCGTTTTGGCAAAACAACATCCAAGCTTCTTCGTCTCTAAGAACTTCCACTCTGATGTCTTTACCCGTCTTCATCCCCATATGCACATCGAGAGATCGAGTGGTCAATATGATCTTAAAACCTTTGTGACCTTCCCCATGTGGCATACCCAATTCATCCAGATCGATTTTCTCCATTAAAATAAACCCATACTTGGGCTGAGATGTGACGCTCAACTTACTTGTTTTAAATATAAGGATTACCCATATGTTGGAATAATGGGCTGCCCATTAGGCCCACCACAATATGTGGGTTTATGATCTTCATGGTTGGGCCCAAAAATTGCCTATGGGCCCACCATATTGCTTATGAGTTGGGCTTTGTATGTTTGCCCACTAGGCCCATGATTGGTTTAGGCCTTAGGCCTTGATCAGTATTTGATTAGAAGCGGGCTACCTCTTGGGAACCAGTTGAGGTTGGATGTCATCCTGGGTGATCCTAAGATAGGCCCATGAGTTTCTCTATGGGTGGTTTAAGGCCCACCATAGACTATAGGTCATTTATTTGAGATTCAATGTGGATGTACGTGGAGCCTACCTTAACATATGTTTGGTCCAGGTCATCCAAGCCTTGGAATGCCCGATCTTGGAGGCACTCTCTGCCTTGGATTGCTGCTGGACTCATAATCTAGTAGCAGGTCCACTTGATCTTTTTCATGATGTATACACACCCTCCATCTGGTGGGGTCCCCTGTGAGTATTGTTGGCCTTCATGAGATCATTCCCACATAGTTGACTAATTTCTAGGCTTTAGCAGGTCTAGGAAGTTGAGTGAGCTGAAAGCTTATCAAGCGGCTTTAAATGTATATTGTTATGGCTGAAACTTTATTGGATGTGAGGCCCGCCTTATTGAGAACTTGTGTACGTGTTGCATGCCTATATTTTATAATCCTTGGGTTTAATTAGTGCATTCTTTTGGGTCACCTTTAGTAATCATATGAGGACCACATCTTAAGATCAGATTTTTGGGACATCCAGTGGGCCCAAAAGGGGCAGGGACGTCCCAACTTGGCCCTGCCATACATTGGGCTGACTTCCACCACTTTAATGGACTTGTGGGCTGAGATAAGGATGATATTGGGCCCTTGGTTGCCCACTTAAATTGCTAGTTATTGGGCTGATGTAGTGGGGCCAATTTCATCTAAACTTAAACTTATTTTTTAGACTATACATTGTGTACGCAGGCTGCCCACCAAGTCCAACTTAATCTATGAAATTCTATGGCCATTGGGAATTGGGCCTTAGGCCTTAATTCCCCTCTTGGAGCCCATGTTGTTGAATGTAGCATTAGACCCTTTTTTTCTTATGACCCATTATGAGGGATATATGTATGTGGCCACCTATTTTTATCTTAATTGTGGGCCTTGGGCCTTCCATCCATATAGTTCATGGTTGATATCCCTCTGATGTCTGGGACTGAGCTTCGCAGTTCTTCCAAAGCATGCTTCCACAACTCGATCCTTGTCTTCCCCCTCATAGCCCTCCCTACGGTGATGATCGCCAGTGGCGGACTGCTACATTCTCTAGCAACAACTCTTGCAAGATCTCCTACCCTGTCCAAATCAGTCATGTCTCCTGCGTTTTGGCAAAACAGCATCCAAGCTTCTTCGTCGCTAAGAACTTCCACTCTGATGTCTTTATCCATCTTCATCCCCCTACACACATCGAGAGATCGAGTGGTCAATATGATCTTAAAACCTTTGTGACCTTCCCCATGTGGTATAACCAATTCATCCAGATCGATTTTCTCCCAGACATCATCGAGAATCAAGAGGAATTTCTTCCCCTTCAATTCTGCGAACAACCGAATAGCAAGTTCCTATATGGTTTCTCCCCTTCTCATCCTCACGTTCAATCTTTTAGCGACCTGCAATTGAACCCTCTTCATGTCTGAGTCCTTTGATACCGTTACCCATATGATAACATCGAAAGCTTGAGCTGAGGAAGAGCATTCAAGCTTGTTGTTCAAGTTTTTTACTAGAGTAGTCTTGCCTACTCCTCCCATACCCCACATCCCAATTTATCCGACTCGTTCATCCACCACAAGCTCCAAAATCCGTTCTAGTGTATCAAGTGCCGCTCTTTGACCCATGATTGGTGCAACCGGGATCTCCTCAACCGCTCGGGGATTCCTCACCACCATCCCCATTGGAAAACTAGCTGAATCTATAGCTTCTTTCACATCCACGAGCTTTTCCACCGCTTCTTTGCTCAATCTATATCGCATACAACAATTTAGCCCACACCCACTTAGATTTTCTTCATTTGCTGTGACTTCTTCCTCTGTCAAATTCACTTTGATCTAGATTTCTTCGACATCTTTCAGCCACTCTTTAACTTCCGCAGTTGGTAGCCTCCCTTCTTTATCGGTGGATTCAAGCTCTTTATTTATGGTGGTTTTCAGATTCACAAGTCGTTTCATGTACCGGTCGAGTTCTTCCACGTTAGATCAGAATTTGATGAATATGGTGGCCTTGGAGAATATGAAGCCACAGAGGTATTTTCCTGCTTGGAGGATTATAGAACCTAAGGTTTCCATGGCCATTTCTCTCCTGCAATGGTCGACGATCAATCGGCCAACAACAAAGAGAATTAGAGAAGAAGGAGATTTCAAGGAAAGGAAGCAAAGAGTGTTGGAGATTAGAGATCGGAGGAAACCAGGATCAATGATATGAGTTTTGGACTTTACCCAACTCACTAATTGACTTCATTGGAAATATTGTGCTTAGTTTATCATCGAGTTTAGTTCCTGATCAGCCAAAACAAGCGATGCATTGGTTTTTCTTGTGAAGGTGGGTCGCTCATCAGGTGGGTCCCACTTGTAATGGACAGTGGGGAGAGCTAGGTTGGTCAGTATGGTTATTTGGTGGGGCATGAGTTTACGTTGAACGTGGATTTTGGTCCATTTCTTGTAAGTGTGGTTCTCTTTAACTCATATGTTATGTGACCCACCTGATGATTGAAATTTCCTACAGTTGAGACCATCCATAAGCCTCCAAAATTGAGAAGAAAAGTGTTGTGAAACTAGAAATTCCATGCTCTCTCAGCTCCTATGATTTTCTTGTGTTTTCTCATTGTCTGACAATTGGATTACTATCATTTGCCACCCCATTTTAGGGCATGAGCCCAAAAATGACGGAGATCTAAATCTCAGGTGGACCAAACCATAGAAAACAGTGGTGGTTTAACGCCCACCATTAAAAACTTCCTAAGGCCCACAATAATGTTTATTTTCCATCCTACCTAGGTCACAAATATCAGCTTGATCCAAAACTTTCCAAAACCCACCACGGGGGTACCAGAGGTGTGACGATCTATAGAATCCGAGTCCAATCATAACAATATCATAGGCATAAGAGCGGATTAGGTGTTACCTGGGTGGGTGTTACCCTTATCATGTGGGGCCCACCTTGATGAATATGTTGTATATATATGTCCATCTCTTTTTTTAGCTCAGTATAAGATGTTATCCCAAAACTAGGCAGATCCAAATCTCGGGTGGACCACACTGCTAGAAAAAGGTGGTAAATGACCAATAAAAACATTTTGGAGGCCACAAGACTTTTGGATCAAAGCCGATCTCTGTATTTTCCCTTCATCCAGGTCTGGTTGACTTTATCGACGACTTCGATGCCAAATAAACATTGCGGATTTGCTTACGGTTGGCCTTGGGAAGTTTTTAATGGTGGGAGTTCAATCACCACTTTTCCTGTGGTGTGGTCACCTGAGATTTGGATCTGCTTAACCTTGTAAAAAAACAGATGGACAGAGTGGATATATAACACATCATCAAGGTGGACCACACCATAGGAAATAGTGGATATTGAATGCCCACCATTAAAACTTCTTAGGGCCCACCGTAATGTTTATTTTCCATCCAACATGTTGATAAGGTCACATAGACCCGAATGAAGGGAAAAGACAAATATTAGCTTGAGCCCCAGTAAGTTTTTAATGGGCAATCACCACTCTTTTGCTGTGGTGTGGTCCACTTGAGATTTTGATCTACTTTATTTTTTGGACCATAAGCTAAAGTGAGCTGAAAAAAGTGATGGATGGCATGGATATGTAACACATATATCAAGGTGGGCCGTATGGTCATGGAAACACCCATTGCGGTGTTACCTGGGTACACTAGATTGGCCATTGAACAGTTGTGAACACCCTCCAACGAGACAAATGCGCAGCTGCAGTGGAGGACCGCCTTTCACTAGATGGGGGTTTTCATTGTTGCGTGCAGTTGATCTTCTTGGGGTAACAAGGGCCTGATGTATATGGGTTGTTGGGCTTGTCTTGTCTTCCTTGGTTGTGTAGTGCCTTTCCAAGGGTGGCCTCTGGATGTTGTGTCTAAAAGACTTGAGTCGCCACTAGCAGGTTAGGCTGCGATATGCCCACAGTCGGCTATAGTCCAGGGACCTGTCCTAGGCTGGGGAATCGTGAATGACTCCTGGTGTTTAAAATGACTCCTAATGTATGGCCCACGACTTGGGTAAGGGTTTCGATTATGAGGGAAGAAGTTAGACACCTTCTTTCACCTGTACTCACGTGTATTCTCTACTTTAAGGGACGAGCAATTGCTAAGAAAATCATATATATGTAACAAAAGTTAGTTATACGGCTATGCTTCGCATAACCCCATAAGAGGATCCGACAGCCAAGAAAGAAAACAAAAAGAGTCCTAGACTTGCTTTGCAAAGTTGAAAGACAGTGAGTAGGAGGTAAAATAAACATGTAGCAAAGAAGATAAAATGTTCTAACCTTGTTTCGTAGAGCCAAGACTTTAAGCAAGTGGTAAAATAAACATGTAGCAAAGAAGATAAAAGGTTCTAGCTTTGTTTCATAGAGCGGAGACGTTGGGCAGGCAAGTAAAATAAGAAATAAATAACGACTAACGCAATAAAAGAAAAGAAATGGTATTTGTTGAGAGGAGAGATGTACATGATAGACCACGTTTCGAGCTTCATTGAGATGTGAGAAAGAGAAAAGCAAAGTCAAATACCATTTTCTTGAGTAAGAAAAGGATAATCAGACGTCCCTAACTCGACTCCAGACTTGACTTGCTGGCTTTGGTGAGTTGGATTGCTGTGCAGAACTTAGGTAGGAGCATGCGAGTTGTAGAGCACCCTAGGTGGTAGAATCTCCTCGTTGTTGGGGAGCAAAAACTGAAGATAATTTCTCCAACCATCTAGGCTACTCTCTTTACTATTTTCTGCCTCTCTGGAAAAATTCTTCTGCACCATGCTTGCCATGGGTTGAATGCAAGTACGGACCACACCACAGGGAACAAAAGTGGTGATTGAATGCCCACCATTAAAGACTTCTTGGGACCCAATGGAATGTTTATTGGCTATCTAACCTGTTGATAAAGTCCCAGATACCGGGATGAAGGGACCAAAAAATATATCATCTTAATCTAGAACCTTAGTGGGCCACATGAACTTTTCAATGGCCAATTACCACTGTTTCTTGTGGATCTGATTAATTTTTGAGATCATGCCATAGAATAAGCTGTCAAAACAAATGAACGGTGTGGATGGTGGGGCCCACAGTCAGGGATACATGACCTCTTTGGTGGCAGGGGGTGCCGATTAGGTGAGGCAGGGAGCTGTTAACCTGAGTAACATCGTATTGGTAGTGGCCCACCTTGATGAATGTATGGTATATCCACCACTAATCTCTGGTGGACTACACAACTGGAAAAGTGGCGAATGACCATTAAAAACTTTTTATAGGCAACAAAATTTTTGGATCAATCTCGTCTTCGTATTTTCCCTTCATCCAGGTCAGGTTGACCTTATCAAAAGGTTGGATGGCAAATAAACATGATGGATCTGCTTCCGATGGGCCTTAGGAAGTTTTAAACGGTAGGCGATCGATAACCACTATTTCCTGTGGTGTGTGTGATCCAGATATGCTTAATTTTTACGATCACATCCTAAAATGGGCTGAAAAACGGATGTACCAAATAGATATAAAACATATTATCAAGGTGGCCCCATGGTAACGGTAGGACCTTAGTAACACCTAATCCGCTCCCGACTGCCTACTGACAGCGTCGGCAGAGAGGTGGCTAGGGACAGTGCTATTTGAGCCCCGAATGTTGTATGTATATTTTATCCAAGCCGTCTATCTATTTTTCCAGATTATTATAGAGCATTATATGAAAAATGAGGGATATAAAAATCTCTAATGAACCACACTACAAAAAAACAATGAAGATTGAATGCCCACCATTAAAATCTCCCTAGGGTTCAATATAATGTTTTTTTAATCATCTAACCTGTTGATTAGATCACGAAAACTTGGAGGAAGAGAAAACGCAAATATAAGCTTAATCTAAAACTTTCGTGGCCCTTAAAAAGATTTTAATGGTGAGTGTTCAATCATCACTCTTTCCTGTGGTGTGGTTCGAATGAGATTTCGATCTGACTCATTTTTGAGGTCATGTAATAAAATAGTCTGAAAAAAATAGATGGATGGTGTGGATAGGACACACACATCATGATGTGTCCCACTGAGCACTATCTATAGCCACCTAGCTACTGAAGCTGTCAGTACGCAATCTGCGTCGGGTAAGACGCACCTGGACGTAGGTGTTGCATGTCCATGCCATCTATCCGCTTTGATAGCTCGTTTTAATGTATTGTGCTAAAAAATGAGACATACAAAATTCAATTGGACCACACCGGAACAAAACTGTAAAGTTTATTTGCCATACAATCTACTGATAAGGTCACAGAAGCATGCATGAAGAGAAAACACAAATAGCAGCTTGATCCGAAACTTCTGTGGCCCCATAAGCTTTTAATGGTGGGAATTTAATCACTAGTGTGGTCCATTTGAGATTAGGATCTGCTTCATTTATTAGTCCGTCTGCTAAAGTGATATGTAAAAACGGATGGATGGCATGGATGACACGTACATTGAGGTGGGCAAGTGGCACGTTCCAAACCATTGGAATGGTGGGCAACACAGTAGATGGATTATGTTTAGACAGAAAATAGGGATTGGATCAACATTGCCTCCGACGTGGATTTCCCTTTTACAGGAAGTTTCTGTGCAATGATGCTTGGTGGGGAGATGTTTACGAGAAATCCATCTGTCCATCTATTTTTGAGAGCTCATTTTAGTACATTAAAAAAAATGGAGTGGATCCAAAACTGAAGTGGATCACACGGGAAGGAAAATTAGGAAAAGAAATTTCTACCGTTGACACTTTCCTCGACTCCACCTTGTTGTTTATATGCCATCTAAACAGTTTATAAGGTCATTACTACTGGGGTGAAGTGAATATACCAAAAACATTGCCTGAAACAAAATTTTTATACCTATAAGAATGTTTCCACGATTCACATTGAATTACTACTGTATTCTTTTGTGTCACCCACTTAAGTTTTTGGATACACATTATTTTTAGTGGAATGTCCTAAAATGAGCTCTAAAAACAGTTATATTGAATTTGGGGCGATCAGAAATTTTATGAGCCCAGCTTCCGAGTTTGGGGCGTGACATTTAACCAACATTGCTCCCAGGGGGTGGTCCACATAGAGCCAAGCATATAGTGGGCCCACAGCCTTACACGAGGGCCTAATAAATATAATAATGGGCCTTACTCAAGGGCCACATATACATCATATCGGGCCTCACCATATGGGCCTCATGTATATCACGTCGGGTCTCACACATGGGTCATATATATACCACATCGGGCCTCACTCATGGGCCACAAATACATCACATTGGGCCTCACACATGGGCCACATGTATACCATATCGGGCCTCACTCATGGGCCACATATGCATCACGTTGGGCCGCAATACATGGGCCTCATATACATTAAATGGGCCGTATTACATGGGTCTCATATACAATGCAATGGGCCACAACAATGGGCCTCAAATACATCAAGTAGGCCACAGCACATGGGCCACACCAATGGGCCTCATATACATCAAGTGGGCCGCATCAATAGGCCGCACCAATGGGCCTCATATACATCAAGTTGGGCCCACCGTTCTAGGTGAACTATCTACACCATACATATATTCTTTTTTAGAGATCATTTTAGAACATTACCCAAAAATGAATCATATTGGAAGATCATCTGGACCATACCACAAATGGCAGCGGAGATGATGATTTAAAGATCATCTGGACCACACCATAACGTTGATTTTCCATCCAAACTATTCATACGGTCACAAAGACTTGAATTAAGAGGAAACAAATTTCATATTGATCCAAAACTTCCGTGACCCAAAAGGGTTTCAATTGTAGACGTTCAATCCCCCACTAACTTTTGCAGTGTGGTCCACTCGATAAACGAATCTGTCTTTTCTTTTTGTCACAAGCCTTAAGACGAGCTCGCAAGGTGGATGGACGGTTTGGATGTAACACATACACCAGCGGTGGGTCCCACTATCCAGCAAACAGGATGGTGTAGGATAAGACCCATACATCAGCGGTGGGTCCCACGCATCACATGAGGTGTATCTAAATTCAAGTAGGACCTATAGAACCTTCTGACGTCAATACCTCAGCTATATAGCTGGTGTGAGGTGCACCAGCCAATCCATCCAGCAGGTGGGTCCCACATGGGGCCCACCACGTACATATATATATATATATATATATATATATATATATATATATATATATATATATATATATATATATATATACACATATATATCACATATATATATGTATGTATGAATATATAATAATAATAATAATAATATAATATTATATCATATATATATATATATATATATATATATATATATATATATTTTTTTTTTTTTTTTAATTTTTTTTTTTGAAAAGGTCCAGCATCTAGACCTTGGACATTGGACGGACGGTGTAAATTTAGAACAGATACATCAAGGTGGGGTCCCACCTGCCCACACGTGTCACACGTGTGTGGTAGGCCCCACGCGTCCAAACAGATGGATGGTTAGGATATAACACAACCTCATGATGGGACCCTCAATTGCTGACAACAATGTAGCAGCTGAAGCTGTTGGCTACAATGGGGCCCACCGTCCAAAGTCTGGATTGTGTAGATTTCATCAGGTGGGACCACACGTGTGGTCCACCAGCTTGGATGCAGGCTGACATTTGTATTTTTCCTCTTATCTTGGCCTGTGCAAATGGACAAGCAAGGTGGCCCTGCTAAATGGGCAGCGTAGATAAAATCATCACGGTGGGCCACTGCCCTGGACGTTAGCAAGGTGGGTCGCATAGGTGGCCAGCATGGATATAGAATACACACCATTTAGGGTCCACAACGCATGGGAAAGAATGAGAGATAGAGAGATCGGTGGAGATGGGAGGAGCTCCGCCACTATGTGCTCCTCCATGTACATGCATACATCAAGATGGGTCCCATCACAAGTGGGCTTTACATACAAAATCAAAATCTTATGCTACGACCACCTACCAATTGGCCTTCTTCTTTAGCTCCTTGGAATGCTAATCTCCTAAGCTCTTTCTTTAATGGAAGATGATGAAGTTTGTATAGTTGGATAGTGAGACGGGGGTTGGGGGTTGTAGAAAGTGGGTCACACTTGGCTCTTTGGAATAGCTTGGACGTTGGCTCTCTTGGTTGCTTGGGAGTAAAGAGAGAAATGAGAGAGAAAGAAGTAATGGGATGAAAAGGTAATGGAGTGGTGGGTGATGGGTGTAAGGAAGGGATGAGTGGAGAGAGAGAGTTGACTTTGGATGAGAAAGGGATGGGTAGGGTATGGGTTGCTTGTACTTGTGATAGAATGTGTACTTGACTTGTGATTGATGGATTGATGTGATGTTTGGTAGAGATTCTCTTGAGATTTGCAACGTGCGGCGTTTCTTCAGAATATACACGGGCCCACAACTTCTGGCATGGAAATTGCATCGGCGCGGGAGACACGGCGTTGGAACCGCGTCGACGGCGCTGTCGCTAGGGTACAAGTTTCGAGTCTAGCCAATTCGGGTTGACAAAGTGCGACTCAAGGTCGCATGCAAATGCTATCTACGCGTTGCAAGTTGCTGGAATTCAACCGGGAGGACCGCGGGATCCTAAGGGACGGTACAGACTATGATATGGGCCTTACATGTAGCATACATTTGGTTTTGCATTATATAAGATGTTGAAGTTGGTGGGCCATCATTGATCAAATAGACTGCATTGTTTGGATCGGTGGCCCATGAAATTGGAGGATTATACCTCTCCAGTGTGCCCCACAAGGGTGATCATACACATGGATAAAAGAGGGGCTGCATATGCTTCCATGCTCCCATGCTTGTGGTATCCCTTGTTGTCTTTTTTTTTTTTTTTCTCTTTTTTAAACCAAGGGTATTGTGCGGCATTTGTTATGATGTTTTGATTGATTTCATGCCTTTATCTTCAATTGGGATCGGATCATCTAGGATTGTGGCATGCATCACTTTCAGTATTTCACAACTGCAAATAGTTGCAATCAATACCCTGTTTTCAGTGGAATCCAACTGCAAATAGTTGCAATCAATACCCTGTTTTCAGTGGAATCCATACTCTGTTCTTGTTCTCTGCAAAGAAATGAAATCAGAAGAAGTTTGGATCTCTCTCTCTCTCTCTCTCTCTCTCTCTCTCTCTCTCTCTCAGTTTGCTTTAATACTCTGGCAGAGTGCGATGAATGATACGCAGGCAGTTTAAATTTACCAAGAAATTGTATACGTGGAAACAAGTAATTAGACTAAGTTATACAAATTCTAATACCAGTTTAGGTGCATAATTGGCAAAATATTGCTGTGCATTTGTTGGACGTTTAAAAATGAAAAATATCAATAGTCTTATTTAAAAATAAAAAAGTGTCCATGAATCAGAGGTTTGGATTGTTAGACTAGTCTAATTTTCAGCAAGTCCCACAGGTCCCACAGTGTATTTGGTTTTATTTGACTTCATACACCGGCCCGCCCTATGTTCCACAACATGGAAAGTTCCATTTACCAAAGCACTCTGCATGTAGGCCCCAGTGAGCCGAGCTTCTTTTTGCTTTTGGCAGGATGCTTCACAGCAATGCACAAACAATATGGAAACATACATTTTCTGTTTTTCCTCTTGTTTGGCCTACCTGATGAGTAGACCATCCTAATTTTAATCCACCTGATGAGTGGACCCACCTAATGAATAGCTTGGAATTCCCACACTTAGCATCTATCTTTCTTTGTTTTTTTTCCCTAATGCACCACAAAAAAGGTGGGAACATGGCCCAATGATCCATCATCAGGATTGTACAGACAGGTCCGACGCGAATGTATGGAAGAAAAGTCCAACCGGACAAATGATCTTAACCATCCAACATGTGTCTTACCAATGGACAAATGTACAAAATATGAAGCTTTGATGATGATTACGAACTTTGCATGGTACCATTTCTAAGTGCCTGTGTATGAAGCTTACGTTCTTACGCAGCCAGAGTAAAACCAAGTAAACCTTGCATTCTATTTATTTCAATGCATTCCCAAATCTACAATGAAATATATTTCAAGTGGAGGATTTTTGAGGATTCCAAGTGGGTGGCTAAACAGAAGTCAACCAACGCTTTGTTGGGTATCATCTTTGATATACATCCATCTACTGCACAATGCAAGAGATGAACAGTGGATCTCCTATGTGTGCTGCTGCATGTACAAGGACAGTGTTCCTGATTTCTAAGAAAAAAGAAAAATCAAAGTTGCAAAGATTCATATCCTTTCTCAGAATATAAACAGCTAGATTCAGCATGCACAAAATCACATTTTAGCTCTCTGAGATCCCCAGCATGGTTGTATCAAATGAATGTCACTCAAGCATGATAAAAGATGCAATATTGTAAAAGGATGGAAGCAAAACACACATGCATAGTATATACATATTAAACTCTATTACTCTGTTTTTCAGTTCCTACAAGGATGCATGATTTTCTAAATAGTTACATATACTACAGCAGTGGTATGGTGCCTGTTTTGGAGTGAGAACACAACATGGGGAGTATAGCTTGGCAAATTTGTGATCCAGCTTGGCTGTTCATCAGGTGGGCCCTGCTGTCTAGATGCCCATCAAGTAACTTGGCTTAGACAATGAGCTACATGCGTATCTTGAATGGGAACTGGCAGTTGATATTTTCTATCCATCCAATTTCTTGGTAATGTGTGGCACACTTGATGACTGGACTAGCCTGATTTTTGGCCAGCGAGCATAGATGGTGAGGCCTAGCTGATGAACGACTAGGTTCTTGCCCACGAGTTACATGCTAGCACATGTTACAAAAATTTACAGAATAGATTTTTTCAGTAAAAATATATATGGAATCTAAAAAATCCAAGTTGATTTGAAATAAGGATAGGCTGAAGCACGTCTGGGACGTTGTCCTTAAAGCGTTATTTGCCCCTACTCAAGTTAATTGAGTATGCTGATAGGTTATAGGCAAACCTGATGTAGAACGGGTCGCGGACAATTTCATGGCCAAGATGGATCAGAAAAGGCCCGGTCGATGACAGAAGTGATCCAAACCGTCGGGCCTTAGATCGGGCGTATCTTGCAATCCGGAATGAGTTTTCTGACATAAAATATATGATTTTGGGATAGAACGAGAAATATGGGGGATTGAATTTTTGGCGGAGGCTCACCATGATGTGTATGCAAAATCTATTCTGACAATTAAATGCGTAATCATTTAGGCCCAAATCCAATATAAAAAAAAAGAAAAAAGGTTAACACAAGATTCTTATGAGCCACACCAAAGAAAATATTTGGAAGAGTGACATCCACCCTTGAAATTTATAGGACCCACCATAATGATTATGTAAAATGGACACATTTGTTTATCTAATGGAACTCTATCATTTTGTCTAATGGAACCCTATCACTTTGTTAAATGAACCCGTCACTTTGTCTATTGAAACCCCGCCATTTTATTTGACAAGCCGTTACTTTATTTAATGAAATCCTATCACTTTACACAATAACATCATCACTTTGTCTAGTGGAAGTAAGTCACTTTATTCGAAAACTTGTTATTTTATCAAGCAAAATCCTATCAATTTGTTTGACAACCCCATCACTTTATCTAGTGAAACCTTGTCATTTTGTCCAATAGAACCTCATTATTTTGTCCAATAATCACGTCACTTTATTTATTAGAACCTTGTCACTTTGTCTAGCACCTTCTTCACTTTATCTGGTGAAATCCCATCACTTTGTCCAACAACCTCGTCACTTTTTGTCTAGTAGAACTCTTGCATGATCTCTTTGTCTAGTAGAACCTCATCACTTTGTTCAACAACCTCGTCACTCTCTGTCTAGTAGAACTTCTACGTAATCTCTTTATCTAGTAGAACTTCATCACTTTGTCTAGCAACCTAATCACTTTGTCTAGTGAACCTCGTCACTTCGTCCAACAACCTCGTCACTTTGTCCAGCAACCTCATCACTTTGTCTAGTGGAACTCAGTCACTTTGTCTTCCAACCTCGTCACTTCGTTTAATGGAACCAGGTTATTTTGTCTGACAACACATCACTTTTTCCGATAATCTGTAACTTTGTCTAACGGAACCTTATTTGCTTTGTCTCGTTTAATCTTATTACTTTATTTAATAGAATCATGTTGCTTTGTCAGGCAACCTTGTCACTTTGTTTAGTATAACTTTATCACTTCGTCTAATAAACCCTGTCACTTTGTCTAATGACTAAGAAAAAATTATCGACAATGGATGACCTATATTATCAGTGGCTCCACATGATTTAAGGCCCACGTTGAATTATCTTATTACCATGAAAACTATTCAGTATATATTGTTCATGAAAACTATGCTTAATTATCTTGATGTTTGGTAAATCTTGGGAGTTAAACCTCATTAGGATAGCCATTGACGCTATCAAACCATATTCAGTGTGTAGGAGGCGTAGATGATGGGCATGTTGGTGTTCACTTGGGTTTTTGGATAAACGAGTAGTGTACTCGAGTTTCGGAAACTGGGGTGTTATAGACGTGATTATTGGTCAAAGTAACGGAGTTCCATTAAACAAAGTAACAATGATACACTAGATAAAGTGATAGGGTTGACAAATAGATTGATAGGGTTTCACTTAATAAAGTGACGAATTTTTGAATAAAGTTACTTGGTTCCAATAGATAAAGTGACGATGTTATTCCGCAAAGTGATAAGATTTTACTAGATAAAGTGACGCCTTGTCAAATAATATGATGGGGTTTCAATAGACAAAGTGACGGGTTCATTTGACAAAGTGATAGGGTTACATTAGACAAAATGATGGGGTTCCATTAGATTAACCAGTGCATCCATTTTAATAATCATCATGGTGGGTCCTATAAGTTTCAAGGGTGGATGTTTTTCTTCCAAATATTTTCTTTGGTGTAGCTCAGATGAATCTCATGTTAACTTAATGTTTTTTTGAATTTGGGCCTAAATGATTACACATTTAATTGTCAGAGTGAATTTTGCATACACATCATAGTGGGCCTCCGCTAAAATTCAATCCCCCATACTTCTCCATTTGTAAAGAGAGTTTATATATATAAGTGTGTGTGTGTGTGTGTGTGTGTGTGTGTGTGTGTGTGTGTGTGTGTTGTATGGGTGACTCTTGATTTTTCTGGGGCCCACTGCGGTGTTTATGTAATATTTATTATAACCATTAGCTATTAAGTCCCATATTGACCTTACAGATACACACCAAATGAAATAACTGGGATAGAGATGTCCACCCTTTATTTTAAATGGTCAAACATTATACTTATGTTAAAATCCACCTCGACAACTAGATTATTATTATTATTTTTTTAAAAAAAGCATTTTACCAAAAATCATATCGATACATGAATCAGTTGGGTTAGACTAATGGAAACAATATGGAAGGAGAGGATAAAAAGTGTGGATAAAAAAATAACCATCATGGTTAGAGGTGGGCATCGAATTGATTTGGACCGAGTTAGGGCTGACCCAACTCGTTTCGATTTTGAAATTGGCATGACCCGAACTCGACCTGACTCGATATCGAGTCTAGCATGCCTAATCCGATCCGAGTCTGGGTCTGGCATGGAGTAATCCCGATCGAGTCTGACCTGATCACAAGTACCGATTTGGGTGAAGTGGGTATTCACGAGCTGCAATCACAACTCAAAATCGCGATTCACTTACTAGAATTACAACCTCTCCATAGCTATACTGCATCTCATATTTAAAACGTCATATCTAAGTTTTTTTAATATATATCCGAGTCGAGTTTCAGATCAAGTCGAGTGAGTACTGAGTTGGATTTCGGGTCGAGTCGAGTTGAGTTATTAGGTGACTTGAACTCGACTCATTTTGAGTTCGTATTGGACGAAGTCAGCTCGATTAGGATCGACTCACCCACTCCGTTCGTATCGAGTCGGACGAGTCAAATTTATTGAGTTGTCGCTTCCTCAGCCCTAATCATGGTGAAGCCCACAAAACCAACATTGGTGTTGTGTACTATGCCACGTGATCTGAGTACAAAAGAAGGAATCCGACAACTCCGAATCCCTCTATGTGAGTGGGACCCATCTAATTGTATACATTGAATATCTATGCCATCTATCCATTTTGCGAGCTCATTTTACTGAGTAGGCCAAAAAGTGAAGCCTGTCCAAATCTCAAGTTGACCACACTACAAGAAACTATAGTCATTGTTTATTAAAACCTTTTTTGGGCCACAAGTGGTTTTGGATCAAGTTGATATCTGGGTTTTTCCTTCGTTCAGGCTGTGTAACCTTATCAACAATAGATTGGATGACAAATAAACATTACAATGGACAATAAAGTTTTCAATGGTTAACATTCAATGACCACTGCTTCCTGTGGTGTGGTCCACCTGAGAGTGGTATCTACTTCATTTTTTGTACATGCAATTCTCTAAAATAATATGAGTAAACGGATGGATGGGGCAGATATACAATGCATAGATCTAAGTGAGGATCCTATAAACATCACTCATCCTAGGTCGCAACTGATATTCTTTGCTAATCAGGTAAATTTTATAAATATTTTTTTATCTTATAAAATTACCGAGAGATGACGTGACCTAATTAAATTTTAGAAAGCAATTGGAGGTGGATTAGCTAACGATGGGAGGTTGAGTAGCTAGACTTGTTACTGAAGTGACATCACCAAATTACATGGGGCCCACCATGATGTATGTTTTGTATCAACACTGTCCACCCATTTGGAGAGATCATTTTAGGGCATAATCAAAAGAATGAGGCAGATCCAAAGCTGGAGTGGACCCCAACATAGAAAACAGTGAGGAGAGTGACGTCCACCACCATTGAAGCCTTCCTAAGGTCCACCATGATTTTTCTTTGAGATCCAACCTGTTCATAAATTAACACAAACATTAAAGAAGAGAAAACACAAATATCAGCTTGATCAAAAACTTTTGTGACCCTTAGAAGTTTTTAATGGTGAGCGTGACTCTCTCCACTGTTTTCTATGGTGGGGTCCACTCGAGCTTTGGATCTGATTCATTCTTTGGTTCATGCCCTAAAATGATCTCTCCAAATGGATGGACAGTGTGGATACAAAACATACATCATGGTGAGACCCACGTAACTAGGTGACGTCACTTTAGTACAGCGAGTCCCGCTGCAGCTGAATCCCCAAATGGATGGAAGCGGATTGCGTTGGCATACTGAGTAAACTCTGTGGGGTCCAACATGATTTATGTATTCTATCCGCTCCGTCCATCAATTTTACCTGATAATTTTAGGTTTAAGACCAAAAATGAAGCATATAAAATGTTCAAATGGACCACATCATAGGAAACAGTTGAATTGAAGCGTTTACCGTTGAAAATTTCTTCGGGGCCACAAAAGTTTTGGATCAAGCTTATATTTGTGTTTCCCTTCATCCATGTCTGTATGATCTTATGAATAGGTCGGATGAAATAAACATCACTGTGGGGCCTAGAAAGGTTTCAATGGTGGAAATCATTATCCCCCTGTTTACTGTGATATGATCCACTTGATATTTGGATATACTACTTCAATTTTGGGACCAACCCCTTAAATTACATGGAAAATAAAATGGACAGCGTGGATAGACAACACACATACAAGGTGGGCCCAACTGAGTTTACTCAGTACCGTAATAGCGTACTGTACTCCGTGTGCAATCCGATTTCCAGACGAAACCGTCTAAAGTTCCCTTAAACTTTTCCTGAAATGTAATTTTTAAAAATATATTAAAATAAACCAGTGGTCTCACTGTTTTCACGGAACAGAGGATCCGCACTCAAAACTCAAGTGAGCTATGCCACAGAAAAAGATTGGGGATTTGACGCCCACCATTGGAAACTTTCCAAAGCCCACAGAAGTTTTGAGTCAGGATGATATTTGTGCATGTAGTTTATCTGTTGGTAACCTAACGAATGGTTTGGATAGAATATAAACATCATGGTTCGCTCAAGGAAAGTTTCAACAGTAGTTGATGTTTGAAAACAGTGAGACCAGTGGTTTATTTTAATATATTTTTGGATTGCTCACTGGAGTCTCTGTTGGCCCACATAACTTCCAACCACGGGAACTTTATGTGGGCGGGGCACATGCAAATAGCGTCCAGGCTTGCTAATCCAACACCCCAACACCTGTTTAGATTAGAGCTGTCAATGGGCTAGGATTGAGGTAGGTCTCCGCCCGGATTTTAAACTGTTTTGGGCCGGGCTGTCAGGCCAGACTTCTCACAGATCTAATTTTTAAAGCCCGCCCCGGCCCATTGACACCCTAGTTTAGATGCCTTCCACCTCACATGCCAAGCAATGGGTTAGGTTAGGGCGGGGACAAGCTTTGTCCAAACCCGGCCTGCTTATATATATATATATATATATATATATATATATATCAGCATGGCCAGTGACGGGCCAAAACAGTCCAACCAGAGCCTGGCCTAAACCCAACCCAATGCCAAGCTCAAAATTAAACCTCATGAAAAAAATCTCAAACATGGACATAGGTGATATCAGTTTGCTTAGAGGGTGTGGTGGAATTTTTCCTTGGTGAGGTTGATAACGATGTCTCTCGCAGTTAGAAAGAGTGACAAAGAAAGTGCCCTTCAGTACAAAGGCTCTGCAATAGAAAGCTTAATGGTGCCCATAGAGGGAGGAGAGAAATAGTGACAAAGAAAGCTCCTTCAATGGACCGCACCATGTTGGTTATGTAAAATCCACCATGACCACTGGGTACATCACTGCATGGTAGAACCAAACCAAGGCCCAAAAATAAGTCTCATCCATGATTCTGGGAGACCATATAATTAGAAATATTATACAGGGTAATGTTCACCCTAAACTGTTTCCCTTGACGTGGCTCACCTGTTTTACATATGGGGTTCTTGTTTTGGATCACAGGCTTACTATTTCTTATGGCATATAATGGTTGGAGTGTATATCATATAATCATCATGATGAACCATGAAAAAATCTCTCTCAACTATTTCCTTTGTTGTGGCCCTATTTAATCACAAGTGAGCCTGAGTTTTTGGTCCTCTTAACTTGTGATTACACATCGAATGGTAGGAGCAAATTTCACATTCACATCATGGTGGGACACCTAAAAAATTGATGAGTAATCACAAGTTAATACCAGGACCAAAAACTGAGGACAACTTGTGATTAAAGTGGGCCACAATAAAAGAAATAGTTGAAAGAGATTTTTTTCATGGTTCATCATGATGATTATATGATATACACTCCAACCATTACATGCCATAAGAAATAGTAATGATAACAAATTTATAGGACTCCTATCCTTGATTTTTTTATGGGGCCCACAATGATGTGTAAGTGAGATCCATTGTGGGCATTGGATGAGTAATCTCACATTAGGCGTTGGGCAAATAAAATCAGGCTGACATGTAATTAAGGTAGGGCACACCAACAGACATATTTAGGAGATAGATGTACACCGTTGATTTTTACAAGGCTTACCATGATGATTATGTAAAATCCATTCGATCCATTTGATGCCATACATAGCATAGAACCTACACCCAAAACCCAAAAAATCACACTGATATGTGATTCATATAAGCCATACCCAGGGAAATAGTTTGTGAGGTGAAAGTTGCCCTCTATATTGTTTCTAATTGTGTGGTCCACCTAAAGAATGGATAGGTTTGATTTTTGGATCCTGAGCCTAATATATGGTGAAACGCCTGGTGATTGAGGAGGAAGAACATACCCATAGTTTCTTTTATAACAACACTGCCATTGCAAGTGAGTAATAGTACAGCCGGACAGATTCCAGCTGGGCCTCAAGGCCTGGTACACCATCACAAGTCCAGCCCAAGGCACTACAGGCCCAAAAGCCGGATGGACTAGCCTGTCCCATTGACAGTTCTGCTTGTCCTACATTTAGCAATTAAAAAAATAAAAAACATAAAAGAATACGTGCTGTCTCATTTTTTAATGAAGAAGAGCATTTACTAGGCTTATAAAAAAGAAAGCACACTGCCTACAATTTCACAATGAAGAAAAGCTTTTTCTAAATCTGCCAAACAGAATATGCAATCCTTTTTCAAAGTTATATTAATCATATTATCAAGATAGTGAAAAAAAATTAAAAGAATGTAGGCATCAATCTTTTATTTAGTGTCCATTTGCAGGCAGATGAACAGATGGCTAGGATTTCTTAATAGCAAACGGATGGGCTACTCCCCTTGCCACCAGCCCGGTGGCTGGTGGTCAGTGCTCTGTGAGCCCCACCATGATGTATGTGTTTCATTCATTCCTTTCATACATTTTTACATATCATTTTAGGGCTTGATCCCAAATTTGAGAGGGGATATAAATCTCAGGTGAACCACACCACAGGAAAACAATAGTGATTCGATATCCACCATTAAAAGCCTCATAAGGGGCACTGTGCTGTTTTTTTGACATCAAATTCGTTGTTTAGGTCATATAGACCCAGATGAAGGGAAAAACAAAGATCAGCTTGATCCAAAACATTTATGGCCCCCAAAAAGTTTTTTATGGTCGAACTTCATTCAACACTATTTCCTGTAATGTGGTCCAATTGAGATTGGGATATACCTAATTTTTGGTCTCATACTATAAAATGATCTAGAAATATAGATGGACAGCATGGATGAAACACATACATCATGATGGGGCCCACAGTGCACCAACCATCAGCCATTGGCCGGTGGCAGGGGAGCAGCCAATCCGTTTCCTTATCAATGATCAGCATCTACCGTATTTTCTGAAAAAAAAAAAAAGAAAAGAAAAGAAAAGAAATCATCGTGGCTTTCAAGTTAGGAAACCTCCAGTCTTGGTACGAAGTCTTGGTCAATGGAGTTACCATACGACAACCCTTCAATCTGTAGTTTGATCTAGACTGTTGATCAAATGATCCTCGCCATGAATGGCACATACAACATCCCTTCAACGGGTGACCTTCAAACTGGTGAACCGAAACAATCATCCCATGTCCTAAAGCGGTGAACATGTGAGGGATACATGCCACAAAGTCCAGAAACGTAGAGAACA
Source organism: Magnolia sinica (assembly GCF_029962835.1). NCBI lineage: Eukaryota > Viridiplantae > Streptophyta > Magnoliopsida > Magnoliales > Magnoliaceae > Magnolia > Magnolia sinica. The sequence continues at coordinate 63,240,595 of NC_080584.1, forward strand.
CGGATTGCCTACCGGTCGCAAGAGATACCCCTCCTGGTCACCCAACTCTGTAAAAGAGTTGAACATATGAGAAGGACCAGCCTCCACTAATTTAAAACTATTTAAAAAATATTGTATTAATTACAGAATTTCCACCTCTTATAAAAATTACTAACATTTTCAATTAAATGACACAACTACAGTTTCCACAATTCAGCTGAACCTCCACTATGTATCTGTTATTTTCTCTGTAATAAGTCGTCCAACTAGGGTGACAACTCTATGTGATAAATACTATACACTACACAAGTTGGTCACTTGAAAATATATTTTTTCCATATTAATTGCTTTTATTTATACATTTAAAGGCACAATTAATATCCTGCTATGGAAAATCATAGCCAAGGTACTGTAGCCGCCCATCCATTGGGGCTTCTTTAGAATTTACCAGTTTAGAGAAAACAAGTCGTTGGTGTAACTGCAGCCATCCAACTTGTAGAATTTCATCAAAGTCCATTGACCATAAGGTCAGCATCATCCAATGAAGCCCTTATGTACCTAAGGGCTTTCATGGATGGAGCCACCATATTGACTGCATTAATTCACCAAGCCGTGTGTAAGGTGGTGAAAGGAATGGATAACGCCTGCATGTAAACAGGTAATGGCCATCTCTTTCAAGAATTAAATGCTTGACCATCTTCCATCCAATGAGCTTCCACCAAAATCCATTGACGATATGGTTGGCATCATTCACTGGTAAGGGATATTGATGTAGAATCGTGTCACAGATACGTTCCTAGCATGGTTGGGCCAAAAGAAGATGGACTCCAAATTGACCATAACTTTTAATCCGGGTATCGTTACGGGGCGCACAACGTATCAATCTTTACTGAAATGGGTCATCTGAGGTGAACCGACTCGCTATTGTCCGTTTCGTCAGAAAACTCGCGCTTTCAGCTCAAAAATGAATTTTTTGGAAAATTTTACTATTTTTAGTAATTCCGATTTTTCAAATATTTTTAGAGTTTTAGATTTTCTTTCTTTTTAGAAATAACTTTTAGTTATACTATGACTCTTTTAGGAAAAGTTTATTTGCAATTTTTATTTTTAGAAATTAGGCCTTAGAAGAGTTTTATTAGAATTAGGATTTTTATAAGAGTTAGAATTTTGCTATTTTTGGTAATTACGAATTTTAGTTTATTTTTTCTTTATTAATGGTGTAAGGAGGCGCATTAGAGGATTATCAATTATTCATTAATCAAATTCGAATTTATTAGAATTTCTTTCTATTTCCTGCTTTCTTTCCTCGTGGATTCGAGAAGTCTCTGTGAGGAGTCCAGAGAAGTTCCGTGGATTCTACCAAACTGACGCAAGGGAGGACGTGAGGTCGAGCACCGTCTTCCTCAAAAGGATAACTATTCCGAATCCACGGAACTTCTCTGGACTCCTCACAGAGACTTCTCGAATCTACGAGGAAAGAAAACATAAAATAGAAATAAATTCCAATAAATTCGAAATTGATTAATGAATCAATAAAAATGAGTTCACAACCCTTTAAATAGGGGTACCAAGCAATGGGAAAGAAATTAGAATCAAACTACAACTAAAACTCCTAAAATTTGGGACTTACTATAAATAGTAAACTTACTATTTAAAGACGTTCATGATGTCTACTAGTGCACAAGGTTTTCAGCCAAAAATAGTAAGTGTCCTATTTGGCTTCACCAAACCGTTCTCCTAATTATTCTAAGCTAAACTAAAACTTACTATTTATAGTAAAAACGAAATTTAAACAGGGAAATAACCGTCGATCCAGGGTTTTTTTTTGCAATTCCGAGCTATGTAACCCAGCGTAGCGGGGTTGGTTGGCTAAAGTAGCTCGTTCTACCCCAAAATCATATATTTTACATCAGATAACTCATTCCGGATTGCGAGATACACCCGATCTAAGGTCCGATGGTCCGGATCATTTCTGTCGTCGACCGGGCCTTTTCTGATCCATCTTGGCCATGAAACTGTCCACGACCTGCTCTACATCAGATATTCATGGGTTCAACAGATTAAAAGCATATGTTAAGCAAGTCATGTCTTTGATAACTCATGGCATCTAGATAAGCAGCAACCATCTCCTTCATGAGATAATAAAGAAAGAAACTTTGATACTCTGGAAGAGTGTGAAGCATCTTCACGATTTGCAGGCACTTGTAAATTACTTAGAAATTGCGTGGTTAACATATAAATTTATACAAATTAAGCCTTACAATTGTATTATAGTTTAGATGTAACATGAACCTAAAAAACATACTTATTTGATTATCTAACAATCAGAGTTCAAAATAAAATATTAAATGATCATATTTTGGTAATTAATCTTTTAATTACAATTACTTTAAGTAATGATGCAACTTTCTATTATCTGAAATACAGAAAATTTTATCTTTTCTCTATTTTCTCACCACTAGCCCATCTTTGAGTCACTGCATTGGAACAAGAGTGCAATTAGTGCCAATTATCACATTTATAGCATGATTGTGGGCTGCATCCATTGCAAACCACAGCACCAGGATTTGATAAATAGGTGGGGCTAAACATGTCCTAGGCCTCTATGATCTTGTTTGTGTTCCTGGCCTACAAAAAACATGTTCTCGTCTCATCACAACAGGGAATTATTATCTAAAAACAGGTATTCTCTACTATTTATTTTTTGAAGCTCTAAAACATTTGCAATCTAGCAATACATTAATCTGCTCCTATCTTTCTCAGCACACAGAGAGAGAGAGAGAGAGAGAGAGAGAGAGAGAGAGAGAGAGTGTTGTGTAGTTTCGCTGATAGATCAGACTGATCCAAAACTTTTACGGCTCCCAAAAAGTTTTTAATGGTCTACCTTCATTCAACACTGTTTCCTATAATGTGGTCCACTTAAGATTGGGATATACCTCATTTTTTGTCTCATACTATGAAATGATCTAGAAAAATAGATGGACATCATGGATGAAACACATACATTATGGTGGGGCCCACGGAGTATCGACCATCAGCCATTGGCTGGTGGCAGGGGAGTAGCCAATCCGTTTCCTTCTCAATCAGCATCCACCGTATTTTCTGTATATAAAATAATAATAATAAATAAATAAATAAATCATCGTGGCTTTCAAGTTAGGAACCTCCAATCTAGGTACAAAGTCTTGGTCAATGGAGTTACTATTTGACAACCCTTCAATGTGTAGCTGGTTGATATAGACTGTTGATCAAATGATCCTCACCATGCATGTTACATTCAAACATCCCTTTGTACCAAAGATTCAACTGGTGAACCGAAACAATCTTCCCATTTGCTAATGCAGTGCACATGTGAGGGATACATGCCACGTAGTCACAGAGTTCAGAAACGTAGAGAACACGGCCGGATTGCCTGCCGGTCGCAAGAGATACCCCTCGTGACCCAACTCTGTGGAGCCCACCGTGATGAATGTGTTTTACCAAGGCCATCAGTCAGTCCTGAAAATCATTTTAGGGCGTGAGTCCAAAAATGAGCAGATCCAAAGCTCAAGTGGACCAAACTACAGGAAATAGATGGTGCGGTGATCTGTTTGCAAGGTGACCTTTTTTTATTTTTATTTTTATTTTTTATATGACTAACGTGCATTAGATAATTTCCACTTTCAATATGAATCACATCTTAAGTAACAGCCTTTCCTTTAATTAAAAATAAATAATAAAAAATGAGGTATATCCAAAGGCTTAAATGGACCACGCCACAGGAAACAACAGTGACCCATTTTACCACCAATCAACCCTGACTCAACTATATTGGGACCGTTGTGACATGTGTTTTATCCATGCCATCCATCCATTTCGCCAACTCATTCTAAGGCCATCAGCCTAAGTTAGGTGATCATGATAGCTGTAAAAGAGTTGAACATATGAGAAGGACCAGCCTCCACTAATTTATAACTATTTTTAAATTATTGTATTAATACAAAATTTCCACCTCTTATAAATATTACTAACATTTTCAATTAAATGACACAGCTACAGTTTCCACAATGTCAAGGATCAAATTATGATTCTCTCAATCGATACATAGCATGGAATTGAGTTACTTTAATTTTCCAGTTTTGGAACTACGAATCTGTTATTGTTCTCAATTTATGTCTCATAGAATTGAGTTGTGTTTCCGGTTTCGGAGCTATGAATCTGTTATTTTCTCTGTAATATATAAGTCATCCAACTAGGGTGACAACTCTATGTGATTAATACTATATACTACACAAGTTGGGCACTTGAAAAAATACATATATTTTTCATATTAATAGCTTTTATTTATACATTGAAAGGCACAATTAATATCCTGCAATGGAAAAATCATATAGCCAAGGTACTGTAGCCGCCCGTCCATTGGGCTTCTTCAGAATTTGCCAGTTTAGAGAAAACAAGTCGTTGGCATTATTGCAGTCATCCAACCTGTAGAATTTATCAAAGTCTTGAGCATAAGGTCAGCATCATCCAATGAAGCCCTTATGTACCTAAGGGCTTTCATGGATGGGCCGGACCCACCAAATTGACTGCATTAATTCACCAAGCCGTGTGTAAGGTGGTGAAAGGAATGGATAACGCCTACATGGAAACAAGTAATGGCCATCTCCTTCAAGAAATAAGCATCTTCCATCCAATGAGCTTCCACCAAAAGTCCACTGACGATTAGGTTGGAATCATTCACTGGCACGGGATATTCATGGGTCCACCATGTTAATAGCATCGATTAACCAAGTCATGTCTTAGATGGCTCATGGCATCTAGACAACCAGAAACCATCTCTTTCATGAGATAATAAAGAAAGAAACTTTGATACTCTGGCAGAGCGTGAAGCATCTTCACTATTTGCAGGCACTTGTAAATTACTTCGAAATTGCACGGCTAACATGCAAGTCATACAAATTAAACCTCTAAATTGTATATTATAGTTTAGATGTAACAAGAACCTAAAAAACATACATATTTATTTATCTAACTGTCAGGAGTTCAAAATAAAATATTAAATGATCATATTTTGGTAATTAATCTTTTAATTACAAGTTCTTTAAGTAATGATGCAACTTTCTGTTATCTGAAATACAGAAAATTTTATCTTTTCTCTATTTTCTCACCACTAGCCGATCTTTGAGTCACCGCGCATTGGACCAAGAGTGCAATTAGTGCCAATTATCACATTTATAGCATGATTGTATGCCGCATCCATTGCAAACCACAGCACCAGGATTTGATATATCGGTGGGGCTAAACATGTCCTGGGCCTCTATGATCTTGTTTCTATTCCTGGCCTAAAAAAAAACATGTTCTTGCCTCATCTCAACAGGAAATTATTATCTGAAAACAGGCATTCTCTACTATTTATTTTTTGTAGCTTCAAAACATTTTCCATCTAGCAATACGCTTAATCTGTTCCTACCTTTCTCAGCATATATATATATATATATATATATATATATATATATATATATATATATATATATATATATAATCACACAATATATATATATATATATACATTTAACTCATAATAAGCATAACCACAAGATTACCCAATTACAAAAAAAAAAAAAAAAAAACTTTTTTGTGGATCGTAGGGTTCATCTAAACTGGTAAGCATATTATATACAGTTTATTTTCAATCATCTCCATGCTACGGAAACCGCTTTTGAGTAATTTTTAAATACCTGTGTATCATCCATTATGCTATTCTAGAGTATCAGAGCATCGCTCATTTTCCTGCCATGTTCCGATGCTCCTTTTCCTGCCATGTTTCATGTGAGCAATGGACCTGGAAAGTCTGTGTATGACATGTACGGTTCAAAAGTCCTCGTCAATTCTAAATGAGTGCTGTTTGTCTTCCGTCAAAGATGCGACTGTTGTGGCACCGTACCATGCATGTTTCACGCTAACATCACACTCACGTTAGACATCAGTTCTGTGAAACCGTAGGCTCGACCATGAAGGTTGTCCATTTAAAAAAAAAATTAAAATAAGGGTGATCTACTCACCAGGTGGGCTGCACTTGTACGTTAAGCTAGACTGTTGTTTGCCTATTACTTCTGATGTCGTGGTACACGTGATTTGAGAATAACTTTTTGACTTTGTGCCCGTTGATCATCATGGTAGTTCCTGATGTTTTAATGGTACTGATCTCCTATGTGACTGGCATTTTTTAATATAAAAAGTACTGTACCATACATTCTAGTGCCTGGGTAAAGCGTGCAGGATTAACACGGGGAGTTACATGATACTCATGCAACGCATGACCCTTGATAAGCTAAGTATACATGTGGCATGGATTAGCTGCCTCTAAACCGTGTGTAACTCACTGCCCTTCGGTCACTGGGAAACGGATTAGGTTTTACCTGGATAACACCTTGGTGGGTGTTACCCTTACCCATAGTGCCCACCTTCATGATGTTTTGTATATACATGCCATCCATCCGTTTCAATGGCCCATTTTAGGTAAGTAGATCCAAATCTCAGGTGGACCACACAACGGGAAACAGTGGTGATTGAGTGCCTCACTGTTAAAAGTTCCAAAGAGCCATCCAACCTGTTGATAATGTCAAGAGGACCCTAGATGAAGTGAAAATACAAAGATCAGATTGATCGGAAGCTTTTGTGGCCCACAAAAAGCTTGTAATTAATGGTCATGCGTCACAGTTTTTAGTGGTGTGGTCTACATGAGATTTTTATCTTCATAAGGTTTGGGAACACCTCCTTAAATGTGATGAAAAAACAGATGGACGGCGTGGATATTCAACAAATAAATAAAGAGACTAAAACTTTTCTACCAACCTGTACAATTCCAGTTCAAAATGGACGCGGATTACCTATGAAAGCATTTCATACCAAGTTTCTGGAGAAATTTCCTACTCTACGAACCATGTATGGCCCACCAGCCATTTGAAGCCCACTTCTTTTTAAGCTTCCAAGAATACTACCCTGTGTACGGACGACTTTTCAACGGACCGAAATACCCCCGTCATTCCTTCCTTCCCGAAGCCGATTGGCTGGCGTGCGAAGACGAGCGCTGACGCTCCTCGACGTGGGCCCCACAATGATGTATTTATTATATCCACACCGTTCATCCATATTTCGAGATCATTTCAGAGCATTATGGGGAAAAAAGAATCATATCCAAAGATCAACTGGACCACACCACAAATAGCAGTGGGAAACTTGATTTTCACTGTTAAAAATTTCGTAGGGCCACCATACAATATATTTTCCATCCAATCTATTCATAAGGTGACAAAGACATGGATGAAAAGGAAAAACAAATTTCATATTGATCTAAAACTTCTGTGACCCCTAAAAGGGTTTCAATGGTAGACGTTTAATCCTCGACTGTCTTTCACAGTGTGGTCCACTTGATAGCTAGATCTGTCTTATTTTTCATCTCAAGCCTTATCACGAGTTCTCCAAATAGATGGACGGTTTGGATATAACACATACATCATAATGGGACCCACAAAAAGCGGTGGGAATTACAACAGGAAAAAAAAAAAAGACAAAGCCTGACCCGGGACCTGGTCGACCCGACTCGCTGTCCCACCTGTGTAAATTTTTTATTTTATTTTATTTTATTTTTTTTAAAAGAAGAACTTTTTCTCTCTTACCTTTTTCTCTAATACATATTTATATAAATATGTATATATAAGCATATAATTTTTGGATTCTGAGCCTAATATATGGTGAAACGCCCAGTGATTGAGGAGGAAGAACATACCCATAGTTTCTTTTATAACAAAACTGCCATTGCAAGTAAGTAATAGTCCAGCAGGACAGATTCCAGCTGGGCTGTACATGGTCCAAACCTGATAAAAATGAGCCTGAATTTTGAGCTTACGTCCAGCCTTGAGGCCTGGTACACTGTCACAAGTCCAGCCCGAGGCGCTCCAGGCCCAAAAGCCGGATGGACCAGCCCGTCCCATTGACAGTTCTACTTCTCCTACATTTAGCAAAACAAGAATAAAAGAATACGTGCTGTCTCATTTTATTTTATTTTTATAAAGAAGAGCAAATATTTCCTAAATCTACCAAACAGAATATGCAATCCTTTTTCAAAGTTATATTAATCAAATTATCAAGATAGTGAAAAAAAAAATGATAGAATGTAGGCATCAATCTTTTATTTAGTGTCCATTTACAGGCAGCTGAACAGATGGCTAGGACTTCTCAATCGGAAACGGATCGGCTACTCCCCCTGCCACCATCCCCGTGGCTGATGGTCGGTGCTCTGTGGGCCCCACCATGATGTATATGTTTCATCCATTCCGTTCATACATTTTTACAGATCATTTTAGGGCTTGATCCCAAAAAAGTAGATGGGATATAAATCTTAGGTGGACCACACCACAGGAAAACAATAGTGATCTGATATCCACCATTAAAATCCTCCTAAGGCCCAATGTACTGTTTATCTGTTGTTTAGGTCATACAGATACAGATGAAGGGAAAAAACAAAGATCAGATTGATCTAAAACTTTTATGGCCCTCAAAAAGTTTTTAATGGTCTACCTTCATTCAACACTGTTTCCTATAATGTGGTCCACTTAAGATTGGGATATACCTCATTTTTTGTCTCATACTGTAAAATGATCTAGAAAAATAGATGGACGGCATGGATGAAACACCTACATTATGGTGGGGCCCACAAAGCACTGACCATCAGCCATTGGCTGGTGGCAGGGGAGTTGCCAATCCGTTTCCTTCTCAATCAGCATCTACCGTATTTTCTGTTTAAACCAAAAAAAAATTAAAAAATAAAAATAAAAAATCACCGTGGCTTTCAAGTTAGGAACCTCCAGTCTAGATACAAAGTCTTGGTCAATGGAGTTACTATTTGAGAACCGTTCAATCTGTAGCTTGTTGTTGATGTAGACTGTTGATCAAATGATCCTCACCATGAATGTTATATTCAAACATCCCTTTGTACCAAAGATTCAACTGGTGAACCGAAACAATCTTCCCATTTGCTAATGCGGTGCACATGTGAGGGATACATGCCACGTGGTCACAAAGTCCAGAAACGTAGAGAACACGGCCGGATTGCCTGCCGGTTGCAGGAGATACCCCTTGTGACCTAACTCTGTGGGGCCCACCGTGATGAATGCGTTTTATCAAGGCCATCAGTCAGTCTGCCAACTCATTTTAGGGCATGAGCCCAAAAAATGAGCAGATCCAAAGCTCAAGTGGACCGCACTACAGGAAATAGATGAAATAGATGGTGCGGTGACCTGTTTACCACCTCTGTGATAATTACTGTACACTACACAAGTTGGGCACTTGAAAATATATATACATTTCATATTAATAGCTTTTATTTGTACATTGAAAGGCTCAATTAATATCCTGCTATGGAAAAATCATAGCCAAGGTACTGTAGCTGCCCATCCATTGGGCTTCTTCAGAATTTGCCAGTTTAGAGAAAACAAGTCGTTGGCATTATTGCAGTCATCCCACCTGTAGAATTTCATCAAAGTCTCTTGACCATAAGGTCAGCATCATCCAATGAAGCCCACGTGTACCTAATGGCTTTCATGGATGGGGCCACCAAATTGACTGCATTAATTCACCAAGCCGTGTGTAAGGTGGTGAAAGGAATGGATAACGCCTGCATGTAAACAAGTAATGGCCATCTCCTTCAAGAAATAAGCATCTTCCATCCAATGAGCTTCCACCAAAAGTCCATTGACGATAAGGTTGGAATCATTCACTGGTACGGGATATTCATGGGTCCACCATGTTAATAGCATCGATTAACCAAGTCATGTCTTAGATGGCTCATGGCATCTAGACAACCAGAAACCATCTCTTTCATGAGATAATAAAGAAAGAAACTTTGATACTCTGGCAGAGCGTGAAGCATCTTCACTATTTGCAGGCACTTGTAAATTACTTCGAAATTGCACCGCTAACATACAAGTCATACAAATTAAACCTCTAAATTGTATATTATAGTTTAGATGTAACAAGAACCTAAAAAACATACATATTTATTTATCTAACTGTCAGGAGTTCAAAATAAAATATTAAATGATCATATTTTGGTAATTAATCTTTTAATTACAAGTTCTTTAAGTAATGATGCAACTTTCTGTTATCTGAAATACAGAAAATTTTATCTTTTCTCTATTTTCTCACCACTAGCCGATCTTTGAGTCACTGCGCATTGGACCAAGAGTGCAATTAGTGCCAATTATCACATTTATAGCATGATTGTATGCCGCATCCATTGCAAACCACAGCACCAGGATTTGATATATCGGGGGGCTAAACATGTCCTGGGCCTCTATGATCTTGTTTCTGTTCCTGGCCTAAAAAAAAAAAAAAAAAACATGTTCTTGCCTCATCTCAACAGGAAATTATTATCTACAAACAGTTATTCTCTACTATTTATTTTTTGTAGCTTCAAAACATTTTCCATCTAGCAATACGCTTAATCTGTTCCTACCTTTCTCGGCATAGAGAGAGAGAGAGAGAGAGAGAGAGAGAGAGAGAGAGAGAGAGAGAGAGAGAGAGTATGTTGTGTGGTTTCAATGCTAGATTCATATGATTGCTGGTCCGCCCATCCTCCAATCCGTAATCGAACCCAATTTATAATTATAAAACATTAACCTTTTTAAGGCAATTTGCATCAGAAAGAGAGAGACTACAGAGTGAAGTGAAAGGATGTGAGAGATAAAGGTCCATCTTTGCATGGGTCCCACCATGAACAGTTTTGGTCCAGGCCACACCATGTGTGGTTTTGAAAGCAATTTTACATTGTTCATATCGTTGTGGACCATCATATGATTTTTTAAGCAGGCTTATTTTCCATATTACTAATGAAATGGAGTTGATTTCACATATACAAAATGGTAGGCTCCACTGAGCTTGGGTGTTTCATGCCCTGCCTAAAAGAGGGCTAATAGATGACTCCAGTCTATTGTTTGGTCACAGTATAGCCTACCAACTCTTCTGCTGTGTCCCATCATTTGTGACCCTCTACCCAGATTAGGCCAGTGACCGGTGCTTTGAACAAATTGGTACATGGATGGGTAACCAGAATGAATATGATGTCGCATAGAATGGATAATGGACACCATAAAGCTAGCCGGGTCTTAGGTTTCTTTATGCTTTAGATTTACAAGCTTTCTAATTAATAAGAAAGCCTTGTTCCTGAAGTTTTTTCTTCTATACAAAGCTAATTTTTACCATAGGGCATTAACAGAAGATTCATTTGACACATAGTAAAAAATGCTATCATCCAATCATTGTCGAATATCGCCAATTGTTTTCCTATATAGCTTCTTCTACTACATGATGTGCCAGAACATAAAAATATGAAAATAGTAGCATTCAAATTAAAATTTGGTGCTTCTAGATGGTGGGAGCAATTACAACTCTCATGTACCCGACATAACAAGACACTAATCCAATCATGGCCACAAATGAGATGCCTTATTTGATCACAATTCCTACCTAGTGATTATGAGTAGGTATTATTCCAGCAATATTGATGTTTTACTAAAACCAACATGATTTAAATGATTTTTAAACTCGCAAGTATACGAATCAGATGTAGATACGGTACGTATTACGAGATCGTTCCCACGAGGACTGGTCGTCACAATTCAAATCTATGATTCTCCTTAACTAATCCAACAAATAATGGAATGAATTACTAAGCACAATTTTATGAAAAACAACTAATTAAGAACAGGGAAGAAAATTCAATCAGAAAGAGAGCACTAGGACTTTCGAATCCACCCCTAATTATCCTAACCCTTGTTTTGTTTGTTGATTCACCTTGATCTAGATTGATACCACTTAAATAGAGAAAGCACAATCTGCAAGGAATGGTGTTATGTTGAATCATGGAGCTGAGCTGCTCTGCAAGGAAGACTTTCTTATGAACATTCTGCTTACGTTTTTGAGTGCATAAATCTTTAAGAAACTTAGCGTAAGCAGGGACTTGCTTGATAGCGTCAAGCAACGGGATGTTGACTTGCACTTTTTGAAACACATCCAAGATTTCATCAAAGTTATTTCTTTTCTTTATTGGTGCCAGACGTTGAGGAAAGGGTGCTTTGGGCACATAAGGTGGCACATTAGTGGCTCTTGGAGAGTCAGAGAGCTTTTGGACTTTGGATGCATTGGTATGGCTCTCTGCTTCATCTTGATCTTCTGTTTTAGAATTTGATTCATCCCCAGGCATCTCTATTCTGTTATCGATCTGCTTGCCTGACCTAAGGGCAGTGATCGATTTGGCCTGTTCATGATATTGCCCTTAGTTGGAATTAGAGCCAATCTCATACTGTCCCTTTGGATTAGCCTCAGGTTGGCTAGGGAACTTGCCCTTCTCTCTCTCACTCAATGTGGCAGCTAGTTGACCCATTTGTACTTCCAGCTTGGCAATGGATTGTGCATTTGCATGTAAGCTTTGCTGGTTGGCCAGTAAGGTTTGTTGGGTGTCTTTTTGGAATTGGAGAGAACTCTGCATGAAAAGATGGAGTGTATCCTCAAGAGATGGTTTCCTTGATTGTGTAGGCAGTTGTTGATATTGTGGAAACTGTTGAGGTTGTTGACTGCCAACTTGGAGGTGCGGTTGCATGGGAGGATTTCCAGATGGTCCTCCTTGTTGTGGTCCTTTTTCCCAAGAGAAATTTGGATGTCTAGCCCACCCTGGGTTGTATGTGTTCGAGTAAGGATCATTCCCAGGTTTTTGAAAAGTGTTCATAGCATGAACTTGTTCAGAGAGAAGTTCTGGGAATGCTGCACCCGATGGACAAGACTGCATAGGATGGGCAGGACTAGAACATGTGGCATATGCCTCGACTTGAGCTGTTTGTGGTGGTCCACTATTTAATACCAGAGCATCAACTTTCTTTGTCAGGTTATCAAGCTTGGCGCTCAGCTCTGGCATGACTCCTATCTCATATATACCACCTCTCTTTTGTGCTTGGGGACTTCTGTCACCTCTATTTGAATAATCCCATTGCTGGGAATTTTCGCACAAGGTTTCAAAGAAGTTCCACGCTTCGACATCACTTTTGGTCATGAATGACCCTCCACTGGTGGCATCAACCATGCGACGGTTTTGTGGTGTCAGACCGTCATAGAAGTATTGAACTTGTTGCCACTTCTCAAAACCATGGTGAGGACATTTAAGAAGCAAGTCCTTCCATCTTTCCCAACATTCATGAAAGTGCTCGCCCTCTTTTTGTGTGAAGTTAGTAATTTCTCTACGGAGGGCATTGGTTTTGTGAACGGGGAAGAACTTGTTTAAGAACTTCTTAGACAGTTGGTCCCATGTAGTGATAGATCCAACTTCTAGAGAATTCAACCATGCTTTCGCCTTATCCTTCAAAGAAAAAGGAAACAGGCGTAGGCGGATCGAATCGTCTGAGAAGTTTTGGAACTTAAAGGTGGAGCAAATGTTTAAGAATTCTTTCACATGATGATATGGGTCCTCCTTGTCCAATCCATAAAAGGATGGCAACAATTGTATGACTCCAGGTTTAAGTTCAAAGTGTGCTGCCGTAGTGGTTGGCAACACTATGCATGAAGGCGCATTAAATTGGACAGGAGCTGAATAATCTTTGAGAGCTTTAACTTCAGTCTCATTCGCCATTTCAATAGGATTATTTCTCAATCTTTCACGAATTGTTCTTTCAATCTCAGGATCAAACGGTGCTAGTTCTATATTCAGAGATCTACGCCCTAGCATAAACTATGTTATTGCAATGTAAGAAAGAAAACTAAACTAAGAGGCAACCTAAGAGAAATAAAACTAGACCTAGAAACTATGAGATTCTAAAACAAGTTAAAACTATGTAAATAAGAATGGGAAGAAAGAACCCGAAAAAGAAGATAATTGATGTCTGAAGAATAGGGAGCTCCTCCTTTTGAAGACAATGTTATTTAGCAGCTTCCTTCCTCAATTCCTGTAAACAAAAAGAAAATAAAAATAAATTAAATTCCTAAAATATTGTTAGAAAAAAAAAAATAAAAATCCTAAGCAACGGTTAATTTCTGAAAAAGAAAGTTTGTAATCTTAGAAATAAAAAACTAAGTTAGTTTCTAAAAAGGGAAAAATTTCTAAAACTAGAAAATAGAAAGTTACTTGAAAGAAGAATCAGAATCTAGAATTAGAAAATAGGGAATTTCTAAAAATAAAATAAAATAGCCTAGAAATAGAAACTTCTAAAAAAACTAAAACCTTAATTCTAAAAATAGAAATTAGAAAAAAAATAGAAAATTTGGAAAGAGATTACCAAATTAGTAGTTTATGTCAGGTCCCTACAAAACAGGAAATAGGTTAGTTTCTAAAATCAAGAAAAGAACTCTAAGTTAAAAAAAATCCTAAGCTATGAATTATGATAAGAGAGAATCCCAAATTCAATTTGGAACGAAACAGTCCCCGGCAACGGCGCCAAAAACTTGATGTTTTACTAAAACCAACATGATTTAAATGATTTTTAAACTCGCAAGTATACGAATCAGATGTAGATACGGTACGTATTACGAGATCGTTCCCACGAGGACTGGTCGTCACAATTCAAATCTATGATTCTCCTTAACTAATCCAACAAATAATGGTATGAATTACTAAGCACAATTTTATGAAAAACAACTAATTAAGAACAGGGAAGAAAATTCAATCAGAAAGAGAGCACTAGGACTTTCGAATCCACCCCTAATTATCCTAACCCTTGTTTTGTTTGTTGATTCACCTTGATCTAGATTGATACCACTTAAATAGAGAAAGCACAATCTGTGTCCTTAATCGGGCATACAGAATGTCTAATTCCTTTAAGCAATGCCATGAATAACACATCCCATGTCCTTGGTCGGGTACATGGAATGTATAGTTCATTAAAGCACCCTGTTTCTTCCTTTATAGGAAACCTGTTCTTGAGCAGACACAAGCACCTATAATAAGCATCCAAACAACATCCATATATATACTTTAATCAAGTTCATAGATGGAGAAGTATAGAATTTAAACCCATAAAGCCCACTTAAAGAAAGAAACAAATTAATTGAAATTCAAAGTAAATCAACCAATACAAGAGCTAATCAAATTAGGGGCTTCATCTCAGCCCTAGCTGAGAGATTAGTGACCCATAAAATCCATAAAAAAATATTAAATAAAATTCATAAAAAAAATGTCAAACCAAACAATCTCTCTCTCTCTTCTTTCTTCTCTTTCTTCTCTTTCTTCTCTCCCTTGCTTCAGATCTGGAATCCCCTGGTTCTGAATGCCTTTCCCACGTCCAAAACTCCCCTTTTATAGCTGCTGGATGGCTGGGGTCGGTGGCAGAGTCGTAGAAGGACTCGAAGTGTAATTTTTCGCAGCCGTGATCGGTGGGCCCCATAGAGGTATTTTCTGGAAAATCCACCCCGTCTATTGGATTCAGGACGAAATTTCAGTTAAGAATGGGTGGTTTTGAAGATCCATTAGCGCGGCCCACAGAAGAAATCTCAAAAAAAACTCAGTTTTGAACGTCCCGGGGCAGTCTACTTTTGGCCTCCGTACCGCACACGTGTGTACGCATGGGCAAAGAATATCAACATGGTTTTGAAGCTCTCGAAGCCCTCTACACGATGGACGGCTCGGATAGGCCGTACGGGTGACGTACGGGGCCCACAATCCTTCGCAAAAACGGACAGCGACCGTCCGTTACACGGACGCGAAACCCGCTGCTGCGGCAATGGTGGGACCCATTTTGATAATTATTTCAATAATCTACTCCGTCCATTGCATGGAGGATGAAAAAACGGCTAGGAATGCCCAATTTCAAGTTAGAGTTGCGGTGGCCCACAGAGTTTTGAACTCACCGTTCATTTTGCGTTTTTCAGCAGTCAACGTCCGTACACATGCATGGAACCAAACGGACATCTAGGCGATGATAATATCGGCCCCAGGAAGCGGATGGACGGTTTGGATTGTCCATTTGGACACTAGATGGGCCCCACAGCCGACGACCGCGGTCGGCTTGCGGAGACGCTGGACGACTCTGCCGTTTTCGACGAAGAAGCGCGGGTCAGCGCTGGCGCTGACCGTCCTGGCGGTGCGGTGCGCAGCTGGTGCAAGTGTGCACGATGCACACTCTGCATACACAGGGCCCACTGTAATGTTTTTGAGAAATCTGCACCGTCTATCCTTTTTCTCATATTATTTCCACCGTCAGGACCAAAATTGATGTATATCCAGATATCCAACGGGCCCCACTTAATGAATTAAGGGGCTGATCTGGCCCTTGGACCACTTCCTGAGATCTTCTATGGCTGAAATTTAATATTTACGGTTAATTTACGGCCCTCATCCCGTGTATGAAGTTTCGAGTTGATCGGATGGCGGGAAACATGTGATCTTGCATTCTGGACCCTTTTCGAGCCCCTTTGCCTTGCTTTCCTCAATCCCAGGCGTGTAAAATCTTCATTATTGGTTCTCTGGAGTCCATCCCGTGCTTTGGTAATGTTGGAGTGCCAAATCCATGTTCTTAACATCATCTTTCAGTACACACTCCTGATTTCATCCTGTAATAAAAATACGATTAAAATATGGCATTAAACCTTATCATGTACGTAAAATCAGGCAATTACTGGGGTCTGAGATGCAACATTCGACACTCATCAAATACCAAAATTTTCGATATGGGAATCAAACCATTATAGATTACACCAAAGAATTCCAGGGGTTGGCAACGCGGAATGACACGTTGAAGACCAAATTGCAGAAGGTCGCTGGTTTATAGGTGGATTACGATTGATAATTCAAGACTAAGTTCAGATGCACCCAATCAAGATCGTGGATAAAACAGTTGAGTTTGCAGGTAGGGCGGAAACATAGCTTATAAGAATTTCTATTCGCTTATATCCTTCAACTCGGCCTCCCATGATGAGTCCAACGTAGGATTCAACACTAGCATGAGGAAAGGAACCATAAGAGGGTGTCATAAACATCCTACAACCACAAAACGTGATATAGGGAGCAGTACGTTAGTCGTCACTTTCATTGTGTACTAGATGACTTCGTATCGTTATACCCTGAGTACGTTAAATAGCTTGGATAAGAAACGCCCTATGAGATTCAAATAAATTTAAATTGGGCTGCATACTTTCAGATATCATTTTCAATGAAGGCTTTTTTCTATATATCGTTGTTCATATACTTCTATTTTCAAGTCTTCCCCTAAATGAAATTTGACAAAATGTATTTAGGACTGTATCGATGCAATTGATGGGACATACATTCCTACTTATGTACAAGCAATCGAACATGCGAGCTTCCGTAACAGGAAAGAGGTCATGTCTTAAAATGTACTTGCAGCCTGTTCATTTGATATAAAAATTTTATATGTATTAGCTAGTGAGGAAGGTTCTGCTTCAATTGCGAGGGCGCTACATAACGCTTTGAGCCGAACTGATGATTCCTTAATAGTCCCAATTGGTACCCGTTGATTTGAACGTTGTCCTTCCCATATTAATATTAATGAATGATTCGATGGTCCGATTAATACAACATTCATTCAAATGTGTAGGAAAACAATATGTTGTCAACGTTGGATATGCTCATTCACCAGGATTTATGGCTCCATACCATTAGGTTCGATACCAGTTGCAAGAATATCGATCAGAGAGAGCGCCTGCGAACATGAAGGAGTTGTTTAACTATCGACATGGAAAATTGCGGAATGCTATCGAATATTGTTTTGGCGTAATGAAGGGGAGATTTCCCATATTGAAGACGACGATGTAGTATCCATTCCAAACATAAGTGAAAATTATGATAGCTTGCTGTGTGTTACATAATTTTATATGATCAGATACTGAATCTTATCAAGATCTACATGATGTTGGTATACCTTTGGTTGGCATGGAGAGTAACCCAATACCTCATAAGGTATTGACAAATAATGAGAGGCAATAGTTGCTTCGAGTTACTCAACGGGAGAAAGAAGCACGGATTAGAGCATGCGAGGATATTGGTAAACGAATGTAGGCAGATGCCCAACAGAATAGTAGGACTAGATAGCTGCATTCTACTTAATTCTTATTTGCAATTACTTTTCCAAAATATGAACTATTTTGTTTTATATAATGCCAAGTATGCGTTAATAGGGAACTATTTCTAAAAGTTAATGACTAGAATTCAGCCTGTACATCTAATTTCATTCTTTTGTTATCATCATGTACATTGTAACCTGGTGTGTTGACATTAGATAAGCTTCGTCTATAATTGTTTGTCATATGTGTAGATGGAATGTTGAACTTCTGGACAAATGATGTATCGACACCGACACAATCGCTAGTTAAAACTCCAGTGCTCCTAACTCGATGTTCACCATGGGAAAAGACCGTGAAATCTCTTGTAGAGCCTCTGTCCCGAGCAGTAAAAATCAAATGGAGTAAACCAATGGATCAAGTACTGTTTGACACGTTGCTCAAGCAAATTGCATTAGGACGCAAAGCTGACAATGGCTTCAAGAGAGAAGCACACCAAACAACTGCTGAAGAGGTGACGAAACATACACAGGTTGTTGTCAATTGGCAAAACGTGTAGAATCGGTTAAGGTATCACAAGAGAGAACATAATAACGTGAGAGATATACTCACCGCCAACGGCTTTGGATAAGATAATGAGTGAATGGTTGTTACGGCACTTGACGAGGTATGAGAAGAGTATGTAAGGGTAAGATTTTCAAAAGTTACACATGCATTACAATCTAGTGGACTTCCATATGTTAATGAATTACTAAAAATACTACTCTTTGCTCACTTATAAGTGGTCATTTGTTGTAGTCTCACTCGCACATTAAAAGACTTTGAGGCAAAAAAATCAAGAGAATGGATGACTTAGCGGTTATCGTCGGATCTGATTACGTTATAGGACGTTATGTATAAGGAAGTATGAGTATGGCTACATCCTCCTCTCGGATTCAATGAGATCTGAATGAAGCATGGATGGACCTTGATGATGATGTTGACAATACTGTTTACTTCTCTGAGGATAATTTGGGGGACTCAATAGGGAATAATCAATTTTCATTAGACACTCCATCTATGGAAAATCGAGTGTTTTGTCGCACTCCCAATCATATTTCAGATTCTGATAATAATTATGGTGAGAGTAGTTCAAAGAAATAAATGCAGCCTCCTCGTCCCTGTGATGTACTTGGTATGTCTTTTAAGAATGTTATGGAGGTAATGCGTGATTTTGGACTTGACAAAAAAGTAAATTGAACTAGCAAAGTATTAATATCCTCGAAGAGGTGCAATGGCTGACCAACTCTGAGTTCATCGATGTTGGTCATCTCTTAAGTAGTTATGAGAAGCTCGCATCCTTCTTTGTCAGTCTTCGACCTGAGTGACATGTCGATTGGTTAAAGAAAACACTTCGCGATAAGTTCAGTGATGTAGGTGTTGGTTCTAGTTGATGAGGATTGTGCCCTGTTTGTTAAACTTTGGTGTTGATGGACATGTAATAACTTTCTCTATTTTGTATGGTTTTTGATTTACATGATTTTGGTATACAGTACATACCTAACATAGGATTGGCCGAAGAATATTATGGAAATGTAATAACCTTCAACTATTTCTTACAGTTTTTAGATCAAATGATAGGAGATAAAAATTGATGATATTATGGTTGGAGAAAATGCTAAATTGTGTGTTATTCACACTTTCCTACAACCCCCCTTATATTTGATAAGATGGGACCACATACTTCCATGTGGATCAAATGGGTATGTATTCCTAACTATTTCTATACATTTAGATAGCACACTATTCTTCCCCTGCGGTTGGGTACTATTTTACTTATATTTATATGCATTTATATTCAATTACATTTTTATATTTCGATACATTCATTTATAATTCTATTCATTTATTTTTCTATAAATTTGGATATGCACTTCATTTATATATTTATTGAATTACAAACAAAACTATATATTTACGATTTGTATGTTCTCATTATACTTCCATGATGGACATGTCAATGCAAATGGGGAAAAAAATATTATGTCGTACTCATTGGTTGCCAACCGGGCATATATCTTTCTTGGGATGAGGCTAGAGTGGAAGTTGAAGGCTACAACGGCAGTAAACATTGAGCCTTCAAAAATTGGAAAGAAGCGTCTACTTATTGGGACAAACACTTCAGCAATAGAACTGCTTAACCAGGTATACGACGAGGAAATAATGTGGGATTTGTAGCCTCATGTTATGATGAGGTTAACACATAGAGGACGTCAACTTCGTCGACCCAACAGATGACCCAAGTCAGGGTTTTTAGGGCTACGCCAACTGATGGTACCTCCATGTCTGTTGGGGAGAGAGTAACTGCATTTGTAATGGGGTCGTGGTTATTTTCTTCATTTCATGTATTATTATTAAACTCTAAGTATAGTCGGTGGGTATCCATTGCAGTTAATAAACTCCACTTAAACTTCGTTATGGTATGCAAACTTGATGCATGACGTTCCTTGGCATTTGATCGTTTTGATTTAATACAAAAGTGAGTTATGAAATGAATGTAATTGTGGACAGAAATCAACGTTGATGGGATAACCAGATGGGCACCGATTACTAGCCATGGATCTAGCTGGCAGTGTCATTAGCCAATTAAAGTCACCAAGAAAAATGGGCAGTTGGTATTGGTGACCTAGAGGAGCTGGTAAGCTACTTACCTCACCTCATAGGTGGCCCACTGTGATTTACAACTTCAATCCACATATTCTGCATGTTAAGTCCTTATGGTATAGAGAATTGACCCATAATGAAGTGAGATCTAAGGCTGAAGCAGGCCATACCGTGGGAAACATGTGTTGTAAGACCCGTATCCTAGCCCATACTGTTCCGTAGGCTTCCGCAGTCCTCCCGGTCGAATTCCGACGACCTGTGACGCGTAGACAGCAGTTGCGCGTGATCTTGAGTCGTGTCTTGTATATCAGAGTCGGCTCGACTCGAGACTTGTATCATTGCGACCGCACCGTCGCCATGGTTCCAACGCCGCATCTTATGCACCGATCCGATACCCTGGTAGGAAGATGTGAGCCGGTGTTTATTTCGAAGAAACGCCGCGTGTTTGCAATCCCAAGAGAATCTCTACAACATGTCAAATCAATCCCATCAATCAATCCCATCAATCACCTCATGTCAAGTACAAAGCAACTCATGCTTTCTTTCTCCATAAGTCAAGCAAACCCAAAGTCAACCAATCCATCACCTCACCCATCACTCACATCCATCACCCATCTCCCATCACTTCTCTTTCAACTACCCCCCCTCTCTCTCTTTCTCTTCACAAAATCCAAGCAACCAAATGAGCTCACGTCCAAGCTCTTCCATGTGAGAGAAAGTAATTTTTGGTGGCCCACTTTCTCATCCCTTTAACCTTCATACTAGTCATTCAAACCTCATCTCCCTCCATCAAAGTGAAGCACAAGGAGATTGGCGTTCCAACGGACCGAGAAGATCAACGGTGGGTGCTCTATTAGGCCTAGATTTCTTTTTTTTTTTTTATGAAGGGCCAAGTGAGGCCTACCGATTGATGGTATGGATCTCATTTTGGACCCTAGGTGTGGCCAATGGCCGACCATGATTCTCATGATCATTCAATGGTGGGGCCATTCTCCATGCACCCCATTATGATGCTTGTTTTCCTTACATGAATAGGGTCATCTAGACCATTGCATTGGTGGAGAAAGGATCTCCACCTTTGACTTTGATCGGTGGGCCCACATGTAATGGGACCCACTTGATGTATGTTGTAAATCATGGAAGGGAGGGCCCATAGTATCGGGGTCCCTCCATCATCACGTGTCCTTTTCTCTCTCTCTCTCTCCCTCCCTTTTCATTTATTTTTATGTGATGATGATGTTGCCTTTATGATTTAGGTAAACTTGTGGTTATGCTCCATACAAAAAAAAATCATACTGAAAATCCTCCTTGTAGGATCCCAGGATCGGAATCTGGCATATGCACGCTGGGAGCTGAGAATGGGGTACTACGGAGGCTGTCGACACCGGATTCGGCGATCGAAAATTTTGTGAGCCCGGTTTCCGAGTTTGTGGCGTGACATGAGTGCTAAGAATGCCCATTGTTACACCAAACATGCATGGGAGTAGCAACATTATTTGCATTTCTAAACACTCCCACGGTTTACAACCAGAGGATGGGGGAATCCCATGACCTATCCAAACACATTTCCCAAAACATCCCGGGCTATTGCAATCCTGTGGAACCACTAACAGTCCATCCATTACCTTAAATTCTATTCCATCTCATCTACTCCACTATAATGCAACGTCCTAATCTGACCCTCAGTGTATTTAATGTCCATTAATTGGATGGCTAAAAATGCTAGATAAGAGTCATTTCAGTATATAATCAATCCAAAATGGGACCCACAATTTGGATGGTCTGGATGTTCAATCCTCACTATTTCCCTCCATCTAGTTCTTTTTGACCTTATCAATAGGTTGGATGAAAAATAAACATTATTGTGGGTCGTATCAAGGTTTTTAATGGTAGGAGTTCAATCACCCTTTTTCCTCATGTGTGGTCCACCTAAGTTTTGGATCTGCTTAATTTGTGGGATGACATTCTAAAATGGGCTGGAAAGATGGATGGACGGCATGGATATACAAAAATTCATCAAGGTGGGACCCATGGGAAGGCTAACACCCACAAAGAATCCACTTCACCTTACGTATCTTCTTTCTAAGTGGATTGCATGGTGTGCACAACACCACTAACTTTGGCCGTGTTCACACCAGTGAGTTTTATGGGCCCCACCCTGATGTATATACTATATCCACATCGTCCATCCATTTGGTGAGATCATTTTAGGGAATGAGCTTAAAAATTAGTCAGATTCAAAGCTCAAGAAGACCAAACTATATAGAGCGGTGCAGATGACGTCCAATGTTAAAACCTTCCTAGAGCCTACCTTGATGTTCTTTTTTGTGCAATCCAACCATTTCATAAGGTCAGGCAGCCTTGGATGGAAGGGAAAAACAAATATCAGTCTGTAAGCTCTCGAACATCTCGTGCCTGCCCCTCCCCTTCAGGGTGAAGGAGGCCTGCCTAGGGACGGATGTAGTAATTGCTTTATCATGACAGTCCACGACTATGCGTACCCACGTAAGCCAGTCCATCCCAAGTATGACGTCAAACTGTCTGACGGGCATGACGATCAGGTCCACAGTTACTTCGCGATTGGTGAGAGTGATGGGACATGCTTTATATACCTTGTTTATTTTCGTGAATTTACCCATATGGGATGTTACGACTAAGGGGGCATGCATTTGAGTTGTGTTCAGTTCTAGTCTAGATGCAATAACAGAATCAATGAAAGATAGAGTTGCACTAGAATCAAACAAGGTGAGTACAGGGGTACCATTAATGTGAGCGGTACTATGAATAGTCTGGAGGGGGTCCTCTTCAGCCTCGGTAGCGACACTGTGTACACTCAAGCCGAGGGAGCCCTCTATTGAGCTGGGGGTCCCTGTCTGGGCTGTTGGGGCCTGGGTGATGCCCTGACTGCTATCTGGTTCTGCTGGGGACGGTTCGCCGATAGTGGAATACCCTCATCTCTCATCCTCTTGTGGCAGTTCTGGGCAATGTGGTTTGCTCTGCCTAGTAGTCACAGTTCCTGCCGGGGGGCATGGGCGGAGCTCGCGTAGGTAGCAACCTGAACCTCCCTGCTGGAATAGGCGGGGTAGGAGGAGCCTCTCTCTGTTTGACCAGAGCATCTCGAACTGGGGGGCATGACCTGATGGTGCGCTCAAAGTCCTTCTCGACCCTCATCACCTTATCCATTAATTTCGGGAAGTCCCCGAAATCCCATGCGCACAATCGTGACTGTATCTCAGGCTTGAGTCCCTCCTTAAATTTCTGCAGCTTATACTCCTCTTCTTCAAGGCCCTTGGGTATGTATCGGTAAAGCTCATCAAATCACGCCTCGTACTGGGCGACAATCAAGTTCCCTTGCTCTAGCTTCAGGAATTGCATGATCTTCTCATTTCGGCACGATCGCGGGAAGTATTTCTCCAGGAACTTCATCCTGAAGCCGGCTCACATCCAAGTGTACCTAGCTGGCACGCTTCTCTACACACTTTCTCACCAATTCTCGGCCTCCCCTTCAAGCAAGTACGTGGCTGGACTGACCATCTGGGCATTTGAGCACTCTAACGGCCTTATCATCTTGGCGACCCTCGCCAACCAATGTTCCTCCTAAACTGGGTTAGGTGCTCTCTCGAAGGTCAGTGGCCGGAGCCTCTAGAAGCGATCGAACACTTCTGCGCCCCTGACATCTCTGTCTTGGGATGCCGCCCTACGGTCCCTATCCCGAAGAGTCTCCATCATCAGCACGTGCACATCTTGCTGTTGTTGTGTAAACGTATCCTCCTGCTACTGCATAACAACAACCATCTCGCAAAGGCTGCAAAGGCTGCGGCCCTTGTCAATGAATCTGTCGGCGCATTAGCTGAAGGCATCCTCTGTTCGAAATACTGTGAGGGCAACCCTGATGGAATATAACCTGAGGGGAAGGAGAATCTCCCACAGCTTCAGATCCTGTATCCATATTCGCCACTCCGGGCGGAAGTCCTAGCGTATAGACAGGGCTGCACCCCTGCTGGCGCTCGGTTGACGGAAGGGGGTGTATGTCGACCGTACAGGTCCGTTGTGATCATAGCACAAGTGGCATGGCTTCCTATGAGGTCAAAATTTCATAGTTCAGGTATTGGGAAAAGTGCTTTTAGTCGAGGTCTTGTTATCTCGCCTACCGCATGGCATACAAGTTTAGTTCCTAAGCCTAACCAATACCCCTGGTTGCAATTTCAAGGGAACTTAAAGTTTCTGTTTCTAGATTCAGACAACTAACTTATCGTTTCCTAAGAGATCCTAAGTTCTTTTTTAGGAGACCTAAGACTTCAATTTATATTCTAAATTCCTCATAGCTAGGGGAAGTTTCTTCATAGGTTCAATTGTTTATTCTACTAATATCTGAGGGGCCTTAAGTATTTTGTTTCTATGTTTGTTCATCCTAGCTACTTCCTAAGGGAAAATTCCTAAGTTTCCTCTAAGTTATTCCCTTAAGGATTTTGTATGTTGATCCCCAAAGTCAGGCTATCTCAGACTCCGCTTTAATACCAATCGTGACTGTATCCCAGGCTATCTCAAATCCGAGAGTTAACAGATTATTAAGTGGCAATCAATATAAGATCAAAGTGCAGATAGCGAGAATCAAGCGTAGCATAAGTATAACTAAAATAAGAACAATATCCGGACCCACTCAGCTGGGGCCCAAATACAAAACCTCAAATTAAAATGTTCGAAGTAATAAACTTCTAACAACTAAATCTACTAGTACAGCCTAACTAAATCTACTAGTACAGCCTAAAGTATGCAGCTGCTTCTTGGTATGGCTCCTCCTTGTACAACTTTTCCTCCGTTGCAACCACGACAATCTCGAGATCTGCTGCGTATTCGTCTATTCTTGCACTTGTATCCTATGTACGGTTGAACATTGATGAATGAGTGTCCAGCTCAGTGTGATTTCCCCTCAAGGTTACACATCGCCGCCCTAGACAAGAAATAACACCAAAACATCCAGACAAATAAAACATAGCAAATGCAGTCATATTATATGCATGGATGCATGAATGTATCATCGACCCGGGGATGCTCATCCATTCAGAAGTTGGGCTCGTCACCCATGCAAAGGTTGGCCATTAGCGAAGCACATCATGTGCGTACATCATGCACCGCATAACGACTACCTATCATAAATCATGTACGTAGATAAATATGCCATGTATGCATGATTAGCCAAGCCATTATTAGTCTAATTACAATCAGCCGGTTTAATAGAACTTAAGGTCACTATGGAGGGCTTGTCACCCAGCGTATGCCGATAGCTTGGGTATAGTGTCCCATTCCACTATCCCCGGCCCATGAGTCTACCACCTTAGAGTGTGTATAGAACTCATCAACACGTGGTTAATCAACTCTCAATGTAATGGAACTACCTTCGTATGCTAACTAGAAATGAAGTATTGAAAATATTAAATAAAGCGATTAAAGTGAGACGGTACATATGATTCAAATGTGAGTAAACAATGGTAATAACAAACGTTGAAAAGGTTATTCCATAGTCAGGTAGGTGGAATCACTCCATAGGTGATAAATCTCATGAATTAAACTGCCACTAACTATAACTTCCATGTTGAGGGTCTAATCTTACCACAATCCATTCTTTTACATCCTAAGTATGAACTCTCTTTAAATAGAGGTTTCCATAGAGAGATTTCAAATAATATGTGACTTGCAACCACTACAATCATATGAGGGTGTGACATGGAGATTCAGGCATGATTCAATACTTAAAGTAAAACTCATGTATACATATAATTTAAGAGTCATGTGTTCATAACTTATCAATTTCTAAAGCATGTATCTCAAGGAAGCCAATCAAGTGATTCATATACTTAAGTAACTAGTCAATCAATTCTTAGAACATGTGCTTAAGCAAACTAATCAAGTGTTTTAATAAATCTAAGGCATGCTTTTAAGTTAAGCTAATCAAGTATTCCAATCACTTCTAAGATATTTGATTAAGTAAACTAATTAAGTATTCTTTTCAATTTTGAATAACTAATCGGATGGCTTAATCATTTCTAAGACATGAATTCAAGTAAACTATCCAATGATCAAGACACTTATGGTACAACATACAAGTAAACTATTGAAAGATAATCCATTTATGGGTCATTGTTCGTAGTTAAAATAAAAGTCATCCTTAGTCCAGTTTAGACATGGAAAGATCAAAGGGAGAAGTCATCACCTATAGGATTGTAGTATTTTCTCTGATTCAAGTTCTTGTGGTCATCTTGTGGCCCGATATTTCTTAATAATTTCCTACGGTCATTTCCGATTCATCAGATAGGTATTATGCAAGCCCTTCTAAACTGTCCAAACCATTACAATTGTGTGGGGTTTTATAAGGATTTATAATGTGGGAATTTGGGCCCGTTCCAAGGTGACCAGGCCCACCAATTATGGCCTGATCAATGAGGCCTGGGCTAGGCCTTAAATGTCCCTGCCCAAGGCCCGAACTAGGCCTAGACTAGGCCAAACCTAGTGCCTGGGCCCGTATCGAACTGAGTGTGGCCCACCAGCATCATGCAGGGTGCGGCCCACCATGCTGTGCAGAGTGCGGCCCGCTGGGCTGACTTGAACGTGGCCCACCAGATTTAAGGTGAGGCCCACTATGGTGCTTGGCTCAAGGGTGAGGCTGGGTTGTCTGCTTGGCTTGGCCCAGCTCGTGCTGCTCATTGCATGGCCTGGCCCAGCTCAGGTTCATGGCCCACTTAAAGGCTTATCTTCTACTCATTGCATGGCCTGATCTCGGCCTGCTTTCAGCTCAACTAAGGAGTGCTTTTAGTCCACCCTTCTGGACCGATTTCAGTTCAGAATGTAGGCTGGTTTCAGCAATGGTCTTAGCTATAATAACCATAGCCGGATGAAGATGGAAGGGTAAGGAATAACTTGGGGTTGACTCGAATGTGGCTTGAACTCAATCGAGCGATTTGGAGCGAAGCAACACACACACCCGCCCTCACTTCTCTCTCTCTCTCTCTATTTCTTTTCTCTTTTCTCTCTTTAGATGTCCCTTACTTCCTCTCTACTGTGGTGCCGTAGATCTGCACTAACCCAACTTGGTCCGATCTTGTGCGGGTTGAGTTGGTGCAGTGTGGCATTGAGTCCACTCGGTCGCACCCGACCACTCTCTCTCTCTATTTCTTTTGCTTTTCTCTCTTTCTAGCTCTAGTGTGAATCCTGAGGGCAATAATGACTCTTTTATAGACATGGGAGAGAGACGTACAACGGTTAGGAAGAAAATGTCTCCTGCAAGGGCCATCTTCGAAAATCCATAATGCATGGGGTCCATCTGAACCTAAGGATGGATTCCCACTGCAATGACCCACCTGGAAAGTAAGCTTTCAACCCTGGTGGGGTCTATCTCGTGATCATGGGTCAGATGGGTTAACAGAGAAGATGAAGTGGCCATTAATGACAAATTATCCTTTAAGGTATTTCAGTATGATCTGGTCCATTTGAGCGGACCAAATGGGACTACTGATCACTGCAGAGCCCACTTTTTGGGCCTTTTACGTGCGTTTCGGAATATCTCACTAGATATTCTAATACCCGTCACTTTCTTAAGAGATGGAGCATTTCTCTCCTTTATCTCGTACTGCCCTAAGGTGAGGGCCTAGGATTGTTCCACGTGGCCCAGGGAAAGGCCAGAACAGTGCTAGCACCCATTTCCCAAAAGGGCAAAAACTTTTTTTTTGCTTTCCTTGCTGTAGACGGTTTGCCCGTCTATTTTTGGCAGTGAGAGAACGTGCTCTCTCATGGTGAGTGGATGGCTAGGATTGCCTGGCCAATTCGATCATGGGTCACTCATGTGGCCCCCTGTTGGTCCACCATTTGATGATCTTAGCCATTCATGCATTCTTGATCGATTCCGATATCGAATCCCTATCCCTTTGCATGGGGTTTGAACAGACTATACGATTTTGGTTGTCCAGGCCCCATGAGTCTGATGGACGGTGCGGATCAGTCAGTTAGTGGCCAGGGTGGGCCATCTTGAGAGCTAACGTCCGTTAGATTTAAAAAAATCAAACGGGCTAGAGAAATCTTGATTTTTCGAGATGGGTCAGGTCAGTGCTGGTTTGACCTGTTTGGCCCGACGGTGCACTCGCACCTTGTGTGGGGTCCACCATGATGTTTGTGATCAATCCACTCTGTTCATTCGCCTTAGGAGCCCCCCTAGGGGTCTTAGCCCAGTATGAGGCAGAGGTGAGGCCCAGGTGGGCCGTATCAGACATCCCAAAGTTTCATGGGTCAATGCACTCTAACTGAGTGGTTGGATTGGCTCGAAAATGGGTTTCAACGGTTAAATGGGGGTTTAGGACACGATGATTGCTTGGTTGACCTCTAGCTAACCCTCCAGGGTTGATCATAAGTGCATTGTCCCAATATCCTTCAATTAGGTAATCTATAAGTTGTTTTAACTTGGAGTGTTTAGTTAAGCTTACCCTCCTGATTGATGTAGAGTTCAACTCCGCTCCCAAGGCCTCTGATGGACTGCTTCAATGATGAATGGAAGGCCCATCCTGCATACGTTGAGTTCAAGTTATTTGTCAATTGACTTTAGATCTCATTGATGTAGGTTTTAAATGGTAACACCCGTGTACCAGAGGTGTGGGGTGTTAAAGAAACCGAGTCGAATCGGGTTGGGTACGATTCGGATTGGGTTGGGTCTATGGGTCAAACTATGAGGTATGTGTTATATCCAAACCATCCATCCATTTGTAGAGTTCGTCTTAAGGCTTGAGCCGAAAAATAAGACATATCTAAAGATCAGTTGGACCATACTGCAAAAAATAGTGGGGAATTGAACGTTTACCATTGAAACCCTTTTGGAGATTACGGAAGCTTCGAATTAATATCAAATTTGTTTTTCCTCTTCATCCATGTATTTTTAACCTTATTAACAGATTAGATGGAAAATAAATGTTATGGTGGGCCCTATAAATTTTTTAACGGTGAAAATCATTTTCCTCGTTGATATTTTTGGTGTGGTCCATTTGAGCTTTAGATATGATTCGTTTTTTTCACATGCTATAGAATGATCACGAAAAGATGTATAAACGGTATAGATATAATAAATACATCATTGTGAGGCCCATGTAATTTTGATCTCATTTGAGTTGTTCGTACAACTTAGAGCTTGAGGCGCGTCTCCGTTCGTCTTTACACGACATGTATCTACACCAGCTGTAAGCTGCTCTGTTGACGTGCTATGCACAAAATGCTTACAGCCTATGTTGCCGAGACACGGATTAGATACTGACAAGTTGAGTAGCGAGTCGGCTACTGAAGTGACGTCACCAAGTTCTGTGGGCCCCACTATAATGCATGTGTTATATCCACACCATCCATCCATTTTTAGATATCAGTTTAGGCTATGAACCAAAGAAAGAGGCAAATAAAAATCTGTAGTGGACCCCACCAAAGAAAACAGTGGGGAGAGTGATTCCCACCGTTGAAACTATCCTAAGGCCCATCATAATGTTTATTTGAAATCCAACCTATTCAAAAGTTAAAAAAGACATGAAATAAGGGAAAACACAAATATCAGCTTGATCTAAAACTGTTGTGGCCTTTAGAAGTTTTTAATGGTGGGTGTCACTATCCCACTGTTTTCTGTGCTGGGGTTCACTGGAGGTTTAGATTTAACTTGTTCTTTGGATATTGCCCTAAAATGATCTCTCCAAATGGATGGAAGGTGTGGATACAAAAAATACATCATGGTGGGGCCCACTAAACTTGTTCACATCACTTCATTACCTAGTCTAGCTACTCTACCTGCAGTAGCTAATCCGCTGTGCACGAAATTGCAAGTGGGCTCTTACTGTACTGAGTAAACTCGGTTGGGGCCCACCATGAATTTATCAGGTCTCATTGATGTTTATTTGTCATCCAATCTGTTCATAAGATAAATATATGTGATAAATATTCATAAGAATCACTCCAGATTGGATAGGATTGGTCCGGATCAGATCCATTTGGTTTGGATCGGTCCAGATTGACTATGATCCGAACTCGATCCGATGAACGGTCGGATCTGACTGATCCAACTAGAACAACATCAATACAGGCCTTCGGTTCTGTCCGGATTGGGTCAGATCAACCGGATCATGTCAGAAATGCCTAGCTCTAATTGCATATTGGGAGGGGTCCACGAAAGTATAACCATACTTCTTTGTAGACAAGAATGTTGCCTAGTTTTGTTGCCAGATTCTATTGATTGTTGATCCTGCCATCTTACAATCCTTGATTGAACAGGATATATAATTATAAATCGTTAACCTTTTTAAAAGTTCTGACAGAAACTATAGAGTGAGAAAGGATGTTGTCACGCCCCAAACTCGGAAACCGGGCTCACAAAATTCTCGATCGCCGAATCCGGCGTCGACAGCCTCCGTAGAACCCCATTCTCGACTCCTAGCATCCATTCGCCGGGTTCCGATCCTGGGATGCTACGAGGAGGATTTTTCAACATCAATCTGATTTGTAATAAGCATAACCAAAGGTATAACCCACAAACAACAACCAAAAACTCCATCACATTTCCACTATGATCAAAAACTTCACAAGTACAATGAGCATAAAAGGAAATACAATGAAGATGAACAAAAACTCCAAAATGATCTGCCACGCGCCCAAGCCTCAGCGCTGCTGCAATCCAACGTCGCCTGCACGTAACGGTTGTGCATAAGCTTATAGAAAGCTTAGAGGGTGGTGTAAGTGTGTGCTCAAGGTGGTAATGCAGTAATGCAGTATCAGAGTAATGCGGAACATGCTGATGAATGTCAAGAATATCATTAGCCGTACCAAGGCCATGCGGTGTAAGGAATGATGTCGGTCATACCAAGGTCATGCAATGCGAAATGCAACTCAAGCATACAAATCCTCATCTAAGTCCACATCAATACAGCTCAAAAATCTGGAATATCATCGAGGTCTAGTACACTCCAAGCCAGATTGCCGCCCCATCGCGCACAATATGGTGAGTGAAAAAGACCTCACTATCCGCCTGTCAATATCGGGCTCGGCTCGTCAATAGCGGACCCATTCCTCGAGCTGGTCAGACTCAGCTTAGCTTTGCCTCCTCCTCTCGGGCGGGTAAGGCCGCACCCCCTTCCAACCGACCACGACACAGTGGAAAGCGCAACCATCTGGTAATTGGCGTTCAGCGCTCATGCACCCACTCGGTCTAGACGTTGGAGCAACCTCTTGGTACCATAAGGGTTTAGGGACTTTCACCCAGGGATATCTATAGCACCCCATGTAGAACAGTATTTCCGGTATCCAATCCTGCCAACCACGATACGTCTGTAGAGGCTACGACCCTGATGTCGCCAGGGCGTACAGTAACCATATCACATAATGCGAATGCATGAATCACACTATCCAGTCATACAGCAATCCTGCGCGTATCGTGCGCTCATGTAGGGCAACACCCCCTGTACGGGAGCCCCTAAATAATCTGCCCTAAGGCATATGCTATGATCAGTCATTTCTCATATCAAGCATACGTATGATGCATATGATCATGAATATGGAACTAAACATGTTATATGGGATGGATGATGTTCATAACGAAGATGGGCCTGGACGGCCTACACATTACACGTATGGGCCCTAGGGGAAGTCATAATGCGGACATTTAACCAACATTATACTTGTAATGGGGACGTCAAACCGCCATTGCTTCCAAGGTATAGCCCGTCATAAACATCATTACATAAATCATGTTGGGATTGCACATTACAATGGACCTTAGGTATATCCCATTGGGCCTTCAATACATCAAATGGGTCGTATCATATGGGCCTCATATTCATCAAGTGAGCCACATCAATGGGCCGCACTAATGGGCCTTATGTGCATTGCAATGGGCCATAACCCGTGGGCCTTGGAATGCATCAAATGGGCCTAATCTTTTGGGCCTTATGTACATCAAATGAGCCTCAACCCATAAGCCTTACATATATATCAAAGTGGGCCTCAACCATGGGCCACAATTAAACTGAGATGGGCCCCCCACCACTAGTATATTATATAATATATAATATATAATATATATATATATATATATATAATACATACAATATTATATATAATATAATATTATATATATATATACATATATATACATATATATACACACACGCACGCACCCATACACACACGCACACGAACACACCCACTGTGGGCTCAACCCAAACATCACAGTGGGCTCCACCATCCGCCTGGACGGTGGCAGCAAAACACAAATATAACTGTGGGCTCCACGTGGGGCCCACCATAATGTTTATACCCCATCCAACCCATTGATAAGGTCAAGTAGACCTAGATGAAGGGTGAAAAACAAATTTCACCCTGATCCAAAACTTCTATGGACCCAAAAAGGGTTTCAAAGGTAGAGGTTCAATCCCACTGTTTCATACAGTGTGGGCCACCTGAGTCTTGGATGGACTTGAAATTTGGAGGGTGGTCCACTGACCTTAGGGCCCACCATATGAACGGATTAGATGACAAATAAACATCAAGGTGGGGCCCACGGCTAGAGCTGTGGGTGCTGTTCGCCCGCCCGTCCGCCCGGGCGCTGGTGCGCAGGCAGCGCCTGTTGCTATGATGCATGTTTTTTTTTCTGATTTCGAGTCTTTCCTTGGTTTTCACAGGTGGGGTCCACATCTAGACAATCCACTCCGTCCAATGGCCCTCCATGGCCCCAGACAAGCAAAATAAGCCCAATATTGGGCATATTTCGTTGTATAAAAGTATTAGGGAAGGTTTCAATGGTGAAAACCACCACTTGCTACGGTATGGCCCGCTAGGACCTCAAGTTGACACCATTTTTCGGTTCAACGCCTGAAATGAGGTTGAGAGGGGAATGGACGGCGTGGATTGAATATATGCATCAAGGTGGGGCCTACATGAGTGGGCCACCCCAAAGCTTGGGAACAAGCTGATATTTGCGTTTTTCCCTTGTCCAGCGTCTAGAGACGCTGGACGGCTTGGTCTGTCACAAGCATGGAGGTGGACCCTGCTTAGGTGGGCCACCAAATGGAGTATGGTGTGGGTACAATACACACAAAGTGGGCCCCACTTGTAGATGGTTTGGATGGAATACATACCTTGTGGTGGGGTCCATTCAAGTGGGCCACACAACCTCATTATCATCACACATAAAGAAAAGAAATAGAGAGGGAGAGAGAGAGATAGAGAGAGTGGGACACGCATGATGGAGGGACCCCGGCACTATGGGCCCTCCCTTGCACTAAATCATACATCAAGTGGGTCCCATTACACATAGGCCCATTAAGTCAAAATCCAACGGTGGAGATCCCTTCTCCACTAAATTAGACGGTCTAGATGACCCTAAGTATGCAAGGAAAATAAACATCATGATGGGGTCCATGGAGAATGGCCCCATCATGGAA
Organism: Magnolia sinica; assembly: GCF_029962835.1. Classification (NCBI taxonomy): domain Eukaryota; kingdom Viridiplantae; phylum Streptophyta; class Magnoliopsida; order Magnoliales; family Magnoliaceae; genus Magnolia; species Magnolia sinica. The sequence goes on from NC_080584.1 coordinate 63,274,701, forward strand.
TGATTATGATGATCCAAGTGGGCCATCGGCCACATCTTAGGGTCCAAAGTGAGATCCAAACCATTGATCGGTTGGCCTCACTTGGTGCATCTTAAAAATATTAAAACTACCCTATCAAAGCACCCACCGCTTGATCTTCTTGCTCCCTTGGCTTCCTTAGCTCCTTGTGCTTCTCTTTAATGGAGGAAGATGAGAAATGAATGGCTAGGATGGGAGATCTAGGGATGGAAAGGTGGGCTACACTTGTAGTTTGGAAGAATTGGAGAGCTCATACGTATGAAATTTTTTTCTTGCTTTGGGAGAGTTTGAAAATGAGAGAGAGACTTGTAAAGGGAGAGAGAGAGAGGGAGTGATGGGTGATGGAGTGATGGATGTGGTGGTGATGGGTGTAAGAGGCTTTTTTAACTTTTGTGGCTAATAGTGTAAGACAAGTATGGCTTGTGTAAGAACTTTTTGACTTTGGGGCTTGCTTGGGAATGGGTGAAAGGTGATGTGTGCTTGACATGATGGGATTGATTGGTTAATTGATTGATGAGACATCTCGTAGAGATTCTCTCGGGTTTTATAATGTGCGGCTTTTTCTTCGCACCGAACGCTGGCCCATATCTCCCAACTAAGGTATCGCCTCGGCGCACGAGTCACGGCATCGGAACCGCGGCGACGACGCGGTCGCTAAGGTACAAGTCCTGGGTTGAGTTGACTCGGGTTGACGGCATGAGAATCAGGGTCGCTCGCAAATACCAGTTAAGGGTCGAAGGTTGCCGAAATTCGACCGGGAAGACCGCGGAAGTCTAAGAAACGGTACGGTCTAGGATACGGGGCTTACAGATGTGAAAGATAAAATGAATCTGCCATGAATATGGTTTGGTGTAGAAATTAGGTTGCCGAGGCTTAATACGTGGATCACACTTATACGGAGCAAATAAATAGTGAGTTGGCCGGCAGCATCATCTTTGCAGCGAGGAGAACTAGGCTAACCTAGCAAGAAGCACCCAACGGGACGGAAGCCGATTGGCTCTTGTACCACAATCTAGCTAGTGTGTTGACGTTAGCAAATATTCTGTGGGTCCCTTCATAAGGTATGTGTTATATCCAAACTGTCCATCCATTTGGTAAGCTCGTCGTATGGCTAGCCTAAAAATAAGATAGGTCTAAAAATCAACTGGACCACACTGCAAAAAGCAGTGGGGATCGAATGTCTACCATTGAAACCCTTTTGGGGTCACAGAAGTTTTGGATCAATATCGTATTTATTTTTCCTCTTCATCCCGGTCTTTTTGATCTTGTGAACAGATTGGATGAAAAATAAACATTATGGTAGACCCTACAAATGTTTTAACCATGAAAATCATTATCCCCGCTGCTATTTGTGGTGGGTCCAGTTGAGATTTTGATATGATTCGTTTTTTGGCTCATGCTCTAAAATGATCTCAAAAATTGGATGAACGGTGGCGATATAATAAATACATCGTTTTTGGGCCATGTAACTTTAATCTCCTTTAAACGGTTCGGACAACTCAGAGCTGGATGACCATATCAACAGGTATGGGAATGGAACCATATCAGCAGGTTGGATGGAAAATAAACAATACGGTGGATGCTAAAAAGGTTTCAAGGGTGGATATAGGTAGTACTGCTGCTTCCCGTGGTGTGATTCAATTGAGACTTGGATACACCATATTTTTCGTTTAGTAGTGTAAAATGATATAGAAAAATGGATGTACGGTATGGATAAAATTAGGCTAGTACCTGATCCGCGCGTGGTGGGGCATCGCGTCATTTGACGTTGACTTCAGTTGCCGTAGAGTGACTGGAATCCCTAATATTACCCCGTTTTATAAGGGAGCTGATTAGCTGTTACCTCGGCAACACTAAAGAAAGTACTATCGTAACCGTGTGGGGCCACCTTGATGTATTTATTGTATATCCATGGCATGTATCTATTGTTTCATCACATTTAAAGACGTGATTCCAAACTTAAAAAGATATAAATCTCAGGTGGACCATACCACTAGAAACGGTAATGAATGCCGGTTGAAAACTTTTTGGGGCTATAAAAGTTTTGGATCAAGTTAATCTTTGTAAAAGTTTTGGATCAAGTTAATCTTTGGATCAAGTTAATCTTTGTATTTTCCCTTCATCTAGATTTTCTTGACATTATCAAATTTAGGAAAACCCTACGATGGGGCCTCTGAAATTTTTAATAGTAAGGAACTAAATCGCTATTGTTTCCAGCTGTGTGGTCCACCTGATATTCCTTTATGCATAATTTTTTGGAATGTCTACTAACCTGGGTTGGAGAAAAGGATGGGCGGCGTGGATATGTAACGCATCATGAAGGTCGGCCCCACAGTGCTGCCGTGCATAAAACGGTAACGGATGGGCGACTCGCCCTGCTACCGGCCAATGGCTACTGGTGGGTGCTCTGTCGGCCTCAACATGATGGATGTGTCTCATCCATTCCGTCCATCCATTTTTACTGACAATTTTATGGCATGAACCAAAAACTGAGCTAGATCAAAATCTCAAGTGGGCCATGCAGTGTTGATTGAACTGTCGCCATTAAAAACTTCTTAGAGCTACAAAAGTTTTGGATCAAGCTGATATTTGTTATTTTGCCTTCATCAGACCTGTATGACATAATCGATAGGTTAGATGTCAAATAAACATTCTAGTGGGACCTAGGAAGTTTTTAATGGTAGACATTCAATCACTACTGTTTTCCCATGGTGTGGTCCACAGAGATTTTGATCTGCCTTATTTATAGAATGGAATATTAAAATGATGTGTAAAAATGGATGGTAAGTGTGGATAAAACACATAGACCATAATGGGGCCCACAGAGCACTGACCACTAGCCAAACTGTATCCGCGTAGGGAGATACAGTCCTTGATGTAGTCCTTGATGTTGACTCCATATGTCGTGGGGGACGGCCTAAAACACCCAAGTCTGCTGGGCCCATTAGGTTGAATTTGTGAAATATATCCCTGTCTATCAGGTTCTATCCTCAGTTAAACCCCAGGCCAAAATTATTAATTAGATCCACTGCTCGGCTGGGTCATACATACCACATGGAACAATATGGGAATGCCATGCCAACCATAGGATTGTGTGTGGGGCCACCCTGATGTGTATTTTTCACCAAACCTGTTAATCAGGTGTAACTTACCATGTAAACTTTTTGGTATGAGTCTTTAATCAGGCTTATTTTCCATATATACCTAGTTGATGGAATGGATTTCACATATACGAAGTGGTAAGTCCTCCAGTGCTTGGCTGTTTATTGGGGATCCTATCATTAGCCACCAACCTTTCTATTGGGTCCCATCATTCGTGACCCACTTTCCAAGTTCATGCTAGCAACCTTTGAACAAATTGGCATATGGATTGATGACAAGAACGAATTTGGCAAGGAATAGATTGGATGATGTACGGAATGAAGCCAGCTAGCCTCCTAAGATTAGGTGACCACATCCTCACTATATTTGTCATTGTTTCCGCAGAATATGCCAACTTTTCCACGCCCTCCGAGGTGGGATTGGCTCATTTAGGGTAATCCTTCTTGCTTGCAGAGTACGGCACATGAGTTCACCCATCTCCATTGGCTATAGATGAACCCACTCATACGTTATTAAGGATAGATGAATCAGTGTCAATGTCCCTGGCTCAAGGACACTACAATTATGCTTTAGATGCAGAAAAAAAACCATAAATATCTCCCATGTGGGAATACTTCAGTACTTGAAATCATTGAGCTATTTTCCCTCTAATATGTGAGAGCACACCAACTGCATTTGATTGATTAAAAAAATGAATCATCTCCTGACCATCTACGTTAAACCATTGATTGAAAGTACAACATCTCGTAATTTTGAAGATTTTGGGTGAAGCCCTGTCGTCAAGTCATGGTTCCACTCACCAAACCATGGCCCACGTTTAAGAAATCATCTACACCATGAAATGGACATGCAGTTTGGTCAAAACGACCTTGCGATTCTTCGTGAACGACAAGGGATGGTTGTCATCTTTGAAATTTAAGAAACTTTTTTCGTGGACTAATGCCCGCAATTGGTGATAGGTGACTCTCTCTGGACCGATACCCATCTCATACCTCAAGTGGTAGACTGAGTGAAAGATACCTCGTTTCAACACTGAGGTCTTGGTATCGATTCCCTAATGGGGGTGGCTAATAGTGAAGTGTGAACCGACAGTGGGTGTACTAACAAGCTAACAAAAAAAAAGGATCATCTCTGACCATCTATGTTGAACCATTGATTGAAAGTATAGCGTCTTGTAATTTTGAAGATTTTGGGTGAAGCCCTGTCGTTAAGTCATGGTTCGACTCACCAAACCATGGCCCATGTTTAAGAAATCACTACACCATGAAATGGACATGCAGTTTGGTTAAAACGACCTTGCGATTCTTTGTGAACGACAAGGGATGGCTGTCATCTTTGAAATTTAAGGAACTTTTTTCATGGACTAATGCCTGCAATTGGTGACAGGTGACTCTCTCTGGACCAATACCCGTCTCATACCTCAAGTGGTAGACTGAGTGAAAGATACCTTGTTTCAACGCTGAGCACTTGGTATCGATTCCCTAGTGGGGGTGGCTAACAGTGAAGTGTGAACTGACAGTGGGTGTACTAACAAGCTAAAAAAAAAAGGGATCATCTTTGACCATCTATGTTGAACCATTGATTGAAAGTACATCATCTTGTAATTTTTAAGATTTTGGGTGAAGCCCTATCGTCAAGTCATGGTTCGACTCACCAAACCATGGCCTACATTTAAGAAATCATCTACACCATGAAATGGACATGCACTTTGGTCAAAACGACCTTGCGATTCTTCGTGAACGACAAGGGATGGCTGTCATCTTTGAAATTTAAGGAACTTTTTTCAATGGACTAATGCCTGCAATTGATGACAGGTGACTCTCTCTGGACCGATACCCCGTCTCATACCTCAAGTGGTAGACTGAGTGAAAGATATCTCATTTCAACACTGAGGGTCTTGGTATCGATTCCCTAGTGGGGGTGGCTAATAGTGAAGTGTGAACTGACAGTGGGTGTACTAACATGCTAACCAAAAAAAAAAAAAGGGATCATCTCTGACCATCTACATTGAACCATTGATTGAAAGTATAACATCTTGTAATTTTGAAGATTTTGGGTGAAGCCCTATCGTCAAGTCATGGTTCGACTCACCAAACCATGGCCCACGTTTAAGAAATCATCTACACCATGAAATGAACATGCAGTTTGCTCAAAACGACCTTGCGATTCTTCGTGAACAACAAGGGATGGCTGTCATCTTTGAAATTTAAGGAACTTTTTTCATGGACTAGTGCCTGCAATTGGTGATTGGTGACTCTCTCCCGACTGATACCACGTCTCATATCAGCACATCCTCCGGCCCAACTTGGCTGCGGCCCGTGACCAGTCATGTTGGTGAGACGCTGACCGTTGGGGCCCACCTTGATTTATGCACGGTATGTCCACACCGCTCATCCATTTTTCCAGCTCATTTTAAGTCATGTTCCATTTTCACCCATAATAGAACTTACATTTAAAAAAAAAAAAAAAAAAAGAGTAGGCCCCACAGTCAGGTCAGTAGATCCCCGTTTTGTAGACTTGCAGAACGTGAAAGATACCTAGAAACTCGGGCTTTTTTTGAGATTTTTCCATATGGCGGCCTTTTTTGCTATGGACCGAAAACATCCTGTTTTAAAACTATTTCCCACAACCCACAAAAAAGTCTCTCTTACCCTTGTTGAGCAGATATTACAGTCCAATTCTTTTCATGCTTTCACCTTTGCCAAATGACAACACTACCCTCACTTTCTTCCCAATTCCAGTTGGTTTAATTCCATGAATGTCTTTGCCTACAAAATGCATGAGGATATTAGGGTCCACAATACTGTGGCTTATCCATGCCATACATCCGTTTTATAATATCATTTTAGGGCATGAGCCCAAAATTGAAGCATATCTGGGTCAGGCCTGTTGGGGGCCTTGCACAAAACCTTATGATCTAGCCTCTCAAAACAAACCAGAATTATGGGATAATAAAGCAATGAAATAAATCAAAGCATAAACCATACCACACAAGAGATTTTTACGTGAAAAACCCTCAAAGAGGTAAAAAACCACGGGACCTCGTCTAAATTAACAATCTGCTATGAAGTAGAACGTTACAACCTTCTTCACTCACGCAGGAGTGGATAAACAATAAGAGAATAAAAGAAAAACCACAGAGATCTCACCGATCACGAGGACGTAGAAGCGTTGAGACGTCGACTCCCTTCCATAAGCTTCCTCTCTCTCTCTCTCTTTTTCTCTCTCTCCTCTCACTCTCTCACCTTTGATAACCTTAAACCCTTTAACAAACCCTTGTAAAGCTCTAGGAAACCCTCTTGTATTATTTAGAAAAGCCATAAGCATCCCAATTTATAGTTTAAGAAACTCTCTTTCGTACCCCTTGCGAAAGGGCCTTAAAAATTCGTAATCCGCACAAAATCACGGAACAAATTTGCGTAACCTTGACTAGTCGAGTAGGGTCCTCGACCGGTCGAGCGGCCCACTCAACCAGTCAAGCACCTCCCTCGACTGGTGGAGAACCCCGGAGAAAATACATCAGATGGTCGCTGGACTTTGAGTCGAGCCCCACTCGACCGATCGAGCGCCACCCACGACCGGTCAAGCGAGGCACACGACCGACCGAGCCCGAGAGAAAAATTCCATAAAAACTTTCCCTTTTCGACCCAGGAGGGATTCACCTTCTTCAAGTCAGATAGGTTTTTACAAACCTCAAACTTGCCCTTGAGCAAAGCCTTGGTCATCATGTCTAACCCATTATCGTCCGTGTGAACCTTCTCAAGCTGTAACACCTTCTGTTCCAAAGTATCTCTGATCTAGTGATACCAAATTTCTATGTGCTTCGACTTTGGAGTGCTGACTTGGATTCTTACTCAAGTGTATAGCACTTTAACTATTGGATTAGACCACATGCTGCTCCTGCTTTAAGCTAAGTTCCTGTAGGAACCTCTTCATCCAAAGCATCTTTTTACATGCCTCTGTGACTGTAATATACTCGGCCTCTATCATCAACAATGTTATAACCTTCTGTAGCTTGCTCTACCAAGATATCGCTCCCCCTATAAACGTGAACATGAACCCTGATGTAGACTTCCTGAAGTCTATGTCACCTTCCATATTTATATCTGTGTAACCCTCTAACACAGGTTTTTCATCACCATAGCATATGCTCAACCTGGATGAGCCTCTTAGATACTGCAGTATCCATTTTATCGCTGCCCAATGCTCTTTGTCAGGATTGTCAAGATACTGGCTAACAACACTAACCACATATGCTATGTCTGGGCGTGTACACACCATAGCATACATCAAACTTCCTACTGCTGATGCATAGGGTTCTGCCTTCGTTTTGGGACACTGCATGTCACTCAATCTGAAGTGACCATCTAGTGGAGTACTGACCGGCTTCGCTGCATTCATATTGAACCGCTCTTGTGACAACCAAAGCTTCCTTCTACTTTTGTCACGGGTTATCTCCATTCCTACGATCTGCTTAGCTGGGTTCAAGTCTTTCATCGCGAACGACTTGCCCAACTCCTGTTTCAGCCTGTCAATCTTCTTGATGTCTTTTCCCATGATAAGCATGTCATCAATGTATAACAATAGAACTAAGAAATCACCATTTGAGAACTTACGCGTGAACACACAGTGGTCCGACTCCGTTCTGTCATACCCATGCTTCAACATAATCGAGTCGAACTTCTTATACCATTGCCGTGGGGCTTGTTTCAGCCCATACAAGCTCTTCCTCAGCCTACATATCATATGCTCTTTTCCTTTGACTTCGAACCCCTTTGTTTCGTGCATGTAGATCTCTTCTTCCAGGTCATGATGGAGAAAGATAGTTTTAACATCTAACTACTTTATCTCCAAATCTATGCTAGCCACCAACTCAAGTAACACCTGTATAGATGTCATCTTCACCACTGGTGAGAATATCTCCTCGAAGTTTATACCTTTCATCTAACCGAACTCTTTCACCACAAGTCTGGCCTTGAACCTCGTTTGTAAATTCTTCTACTTAATCTTCTTTCTGAACACTCACTTGTTGCTTAGAGCTTTCTTGCCCTTAGGCAGTTTCACCATATCATTGGTGTGGTTCTTATGCAAAGATTTCATCTCCTCTTACATAACTTTTAACCACTCCCCCTTATGCTCGTCGGTTAGGGTATCAGAATAATCTTTTGGCTCTCCCCCATCAGTCAGCATAATGTAATCATGCAGCGAGTACCTCTTGGATGACTGTCTGTCCCTAATGACCTCCTCACTTATGGCTCAACAGGTGGATCAAGTGAGGGCTGCTCCCCTGGTCCATCTTCTGAAAGAACTCCCTCGTCCTCTGTACCTTGTTGTACTCCCCCATTATCAGGCATCACGGGAGGAATAACCGGATCCATGTCTTCTAACTCACCTGAATTAGGCTGGTTTTTTTTTTCTGACTTACCAATGTAATCTATACACTGGTCTTCAAAGAATACTACATCTCTGCTCCTGACGAGCTTCCTCTCAGTCGGATCCCACAATCCGTAACCGAACTTTTCATCACCGTATCTCAAGAACACACACTGCCTGATCTTCATATCGAGCTTGGACCTCTCGTCCTTTAGTACATGAACGGATGCCCTGCATCCAAACACCCTGAGATGACTGCACGATGGATCATGTCCAGTCCACACCTTCTCAGGTACCTCTCTATTTAACGGGGCTGATGTAGACCTGTTTATCAGATACACTGCCGTGTGCATTGCTTCTCCCTAGGACGTCGTGAGCAATTTCGCATGGGATAACATGCATCTAATTCTCTCTATAATGGTTCGATTCATTCGCTCAGCTACACCATTATGCTAGGGGGTTTTATGAACCGTCTGTTCATGCTGTATACCCAGGGACTAACAATACTCATGAAAGTCACTAATGTATTCACTACCATTGTCAGTGCAGATGCACTTCAATGATCTACTTGTCTCTCTCTCGACCATAGCATGAAACAATTTAAACACACCAAAGACCTCATCCTTGGATTTCAAAGCATAAACCCAAACCCTCTTAGATGCATCATCTATAAAAGTGACAAAATACAATGCCCCACCCAAGGTTTTTATCCTCATAGGACCACAAACATCAGAATAAACCAAATCTAATACATACACTTTATTAACATTGGAAGCAGATTTAACGAATGAAACTCTATATTGTTTCATTGATAACAATCAATATAGGTTTTGAGAGGTATACCTTTCACATCTGGAAGGAGCCGCTTCCTCGCTAGTAGCTGAAGCCCTTTTTCACACATATGGCCTAAACGCCTGTGCCACATGTCAATAACTGAATCTTTCGCTGTGTTCAACCCACCCTTGCACATACTGACACTTACCTTGTAAATGGTGCAACATTTCTTCCCTCTAGCTGTGATCAACGAACCTTTGATGAGCTTCCAGCATCCACTAGCAAACCGGCTTTCATAACCATCATCATTCAGCCTTCCCGTCGACATCGAGTTGAGGTGAAGGTTTAGGATATACCTCACATCTCTAAGAACCAATGTTCAGCACACATCGGTCTTCACACAAATATCACCAACCCCTACGATCTTCGATATGCCAGAATTTTTTATCTTCACGGTCCCATAGTCACCTGACTTGTAGCTTGTGAAGAAGTCCCTACGTGGAGTCGCATGAAAAGAAGCACCCGAGTTAATTACCCAGTCGGTGTCCTGACTCGTAGCCGTGAGACAAATATCATGATCTACTGAAAGAATAACTACAACGTCGCCATCTGAAGCGACCGCAGTGGAATCTGATTCATCTTCTTTCTCCTTTCCTTTTCCTTTCTTATCGTTCTTATTCTTACAACATTCATGCTTCTAGTGGCTCTTCTTACCACAGTTCTAGCATTTAACATCTTTCCTGTTACTTGAGTTGCCTCTTGATTTATCTCGGGCCTTCCCGCCCTTCCTGTTCTTTCCTCCCCCCATTCCTGTGTCACAAGGGCATCTTGCTGAGTAAACCCCTGAGACTTCTTCCTTATCTCCTCATTGAAGAGACAACTAGTTACCTGTTTCATGAATATCTTTCCGTCTGGCGCGGAGTTACTTAGAGACACCACCAATGTCTCCCACCTGTCAGGCAATGAACTAAACAATAGTAAAGCCTACAATTCATCATCCAGGACCATCCTCATAGCAGAGAGCTGGTTCACTATATTGCTGACCTCATTCATGTGCTCGGCCGCAGAACCACCAACTTTGAACTTGAGATTCACAAGTCGTCTTATTAGGAAGATTTTATTATCGGCTGTCTTCCTCTCATACAACCCTTCCAATTTTAGTCATAGGCTAGCGGTTGAGGTCTCCATAGACACATAGTGGAACACAGAATCATCCAGCCATTGTCTAATAAATCTCACTACCTTCCGGTCCAACTTCTTGTAATCATCATCTGTCATATCCTTTGACTTTGCTAATATGCCTTGAATTGGAGAATACAAGTCATTGCAATAAGGGAGGTCCTCTATCTTAGCCTTTCATATGGTCTAGTTAGAACCATTGAGGCTGATCATCCTTGATGAGCCACCTTCTATAATTCAGAACCGATCCCACTCCGTAAAATGAACTTAGCTCTAATACCACTTTGTTGGGGGCCTTGCACAAAACCTTAGGATCTAGACTCCCAAAACAAACCAGAATTATGGGATAATAAAACAATGAAATAAATCAAAGCATAAACCACACCACACAAGAGATTTTTACGTGGAAAACCCTCAAAGAGGTAAAAAATCACGGGACCTTATCCAGATTAACAATCTACTATGAAGTAGAACATTACAACCTTCTTCACTCACGCAGGAGTGGATAAACAATAAGAGAATAAAAGAAAAACCAGAGAGATCTCACCGATTACGAGGACGTAGAAGCGCTGAGACGTCGACTCCCTTTCACAAGCTTCCTCTCTCTCTTCTCACTCTCTCACCTTTGATAACCCTAAACCCTTTAGCAAACCCTTATAAAGCTTTAGGAAACCATCTTGTATTATTTAGAAAAGCCTTAGGCACCCCTATTTATAGTTTAGGAAACTCCCTTTCGCACCCCTTGCGAAAGGGCCTCAAAAATCCGCAATCCGCACAAAATCGCAGAACGACTTTGCGTAACCTCGACTGGTCGAGCAGGGTCCTCGACCGGTTGAGCGGCCCACTCGACCGGTCGAGCACCTCCCTCAACTAGTCGAGCACCTCGAAGAAAATACATTAGATGGTCACTGGATATTGAGTCGAGCCCCACTCGACCGGTCGAGCACCACCCACGATCATAATGTTAGGTCGGCACGTCAATCAAGCGTCAAGAAAGTTTTCGAGAGAAGTTTTGGGCATAGTAAGTCCAGATAGGGAGGGTTATCCGGCATTAGGTGGGGCCCACTGTGATGTTTGTGAAAAATCCATTTAGGTTTATCCATTGGATTTTGGATAACATCTAGGACTCGCACCAAAAAATGAGGTCGATTTAGAACTCAAGTGGCCAAACGAACAGAAAAAAGTGAGGATTGAATTCCTACTGTTGAAACATTTGCGGGTCACAGATTGTTTGCGACAAATCTACCCTGTCCATTTGTATTTCTGGATCGTTTTAAGACATTGGCAGAAAATGACGCAGCTCCAAGACTTAAGTGGCCCATACGATGGAAAACATGGGATTGAATACTAATTGTTGAAACATAATGTGGCCATTAAGGAGCCACTTTGAACTATGGATGTGGCTCATTTTTTTGGTGCTAGAAAAGCAGATGGATGGGGTTGATTTCTAACCAACATCAAGGTGGGCCCCATGTATGGTCGAGCTTAGATTAGCATGACAATCCACGTCCATCAATATGTCTAGAAAATTCAAGTCAAGAGTGAGATTTAGTTGACCGTAAGTGAGGCCCAAAATTATGTTTCTGATAAATCCATTCCGTTCACCGGATTTTTCGTCTCATTTTAGGGCATGGACCCAAAAAAAGAGGCTTATTCAAATCTCAAGTGAGACAACCAACATGAAACAGTGGGGATTGAACGCCCACTGTTGAAACATTTACACCCTGTCCATCTGTTTTTTCACCTCATTTTATAGCATGGGCCCAAAAGTGAAACCAATACCAATATCCAGTGGGCCACGCAATAGGATAGAGTGGGATTAAACTCTTACCGTTGAAACATATTAGGTCTATCTTGGGCCACACGTTGAGCTTTGGATCTATCTTATTTTTGGGCAGAGGTCATAAAATGATATGTAGAAACAGATGAACTGGGTGGATTTGTCACGAACATCACGATGGGATCCACGTGTGGTTAGAGTTAGGTTGGCACGAGATCGTGTATTTAGGAGGGGAGATTGCCGAGTGCGGCAATGGGAGGACAGTTTCGGTAATATGAAAAAATAAAAATCTATTACCGTACTTAATTGACAGCGGGTGGTGCAATGCCTGCGGTGAAAACCATCGGCAAGTTCGGGAAATAATTTCAAAGCAGTGGGTTTTAGGTCCATAGCCCAAAAGGCAAGTATACATATGGAAAATTCTTGTTTTTATTTTTTATTTGTAAAATTTAAACTGGGGTTGTTAGTTGATACTCCGGCTGCATATGAGGCTTGATACGCAGGTACTTCCAAATGGTATATCTGCAGTACATTTACTCAACTTAAGCCGTCTGAACTATGTAATCCATTCTTTCCAACTTATAATAATCTAACAGCCGGATTGGTTGCACAATTTTATCCTCTAATTCGTCTACACTTGAACTGATATATGATCCTTCAAGTAAATTAAATGTCCACTAATCTGATATATGATCCATCAAGGAAATAAACATACTAATTAAATGGCCACCTAATACACGTCTTGGTTGGTCGACTCAGTCAACTGGTGGACCCATGAAGACCCTTTAGTTACAAAACGCCTGCCACAGCATGATGCTAACCTTATCGTCAATGGACTTTAGTGGAAGGCCAGGATGGAAGATGCTCAAGCTTTTATTTCATAGAAGGGATAGACGCTTTTATACGTTTCATTAGCCACCTTACACGTGGCTTACTAAATTGATGCAGTGAAATTGATGCGCCCATCCATGAAAGCCCTTAGCTGCATGAGGGATCCCATTGGTTGATGCTGACTTTATGTTTAATGGACTTTGATGAAGTCAGACATGTTGGATTGCTATAAATATACCAATGATTCTGTGGGCCAGCCAAAACTTAAGTGGGCCACACCACATGGAATAGCAGGATGGGATGCATACAATTGAAATTTTCTTGAAACCCACCAAAGGCTCGTATAAAGCAGATATTTAGTTTTTCCCTCCATCATTCATGTAATCACCTTATCAAATGGTGAACCCACCGTTTGATACCTTCCTAGGCTCATTAGTATGTTTATTTCCATCCAACCTGTTGATAAGTTCACATAGACCTGGATGAAGAGAAACCAGAAATGTCAGCTTGATCCAAAATTTTTGTGGCCCATGAAAGGTTTTAATAGTCATTCAGCATTGTTTCCTGTAGAGTGTTTTATCTTAGATTTTAATCTGCTTTAATTTTTGGGCTCATGCTATAGATGAGTTGGCAAAATGGATGGACAGTATAAATATAAAATAAATACATCCAGGTGGGCATCACATTGCTGGTTCGGATCCAGCCAACCCTAGACGCGCCCTTACAGGTTTAACTTCACCCGGATTGAGGGTATCTTTGTCTGAAATTCTTAAATTTGTTGCTTGCTATTGCGTGCAGGAACGACGATAGAATGGTTTGAACTGTAGATCTGTTAGTGCTTACTCATACCATGCTTTATACATTTGGAATAGATATTTAAATCTAAACAGCTGAACTTATAATTCAGACGGACGGAACTAATTATTATTCATTCGGACGACGTTGTTCATGATTTGAAGTTGAGTTTGCTAGAATTTTATTTTATTTTTTTAATTAATTAATTATTATTATTATTATTATTATTTTATACTACTCGATATGATGGAAGATCTTGATATGGTTATGGTTCCTGTGGTTGACCGATGGATTCGATACCTGGTACACATCACTTTGGACCCACAAGGGCTGATGTTGTATGGTAATGTCAAAATAAACAATTTCAAGTGAAGAAGTATTTAATGGTCAATCACCACTGTTTCCTGTGGTTGGTCCCCGTGAGATTTGGATCTACTTACTTTTGAGGGTAATACCCTAAAATGAGTTGTCAAAACAGATGGATGGCATGGATGTATGGCACTTACATCAAAGCAGGCCTGACGGTCAGGTCAGTAGATCCTCGTTTTGTAGACCTGGAGAATGTGGAAGATACTCAGCAACTCTGGGCATTTTTTTAAACCGCGGGTGTTAGTTGATACTCCGGCTGCATAGGAGGCTTGATACGCAGGCACTTCCAAATGGTATATGTGCAATACATTTACTCGACTTAAGCCGTCCAAACTGTGTAATCCATTCTTTCCTACTTATAATCTAACAGCTGGATTGGTTGCGCAAATTTATCCTCTGATTCGTCTACACTTGAACTGAAATATGATCAGTCAAGTAAATTATCCACTAATCTGGTAGTTAAATAATTAGATAAATATGTTTTGTTATTCATGTATTTTTATTTTTATTTTCTGTGGCTCATGTTACATCTAAATTATAATACAAAATTTAGACAGATTAATTTGTATTAGTTATATGTTAACCATAGAATTTCTAAGTAATTTATAAGTGCCTGCTAATCATGCTTCACATTCTGCAAGAGTATTGAAGTTTTTCCCTTCATTATCTTATGAAAGAGATGGTTGAGGTTTGTCTTGGCCACCTAATACAGATCTTGGTTAGTCTACGCAGTCAATCTGGTGGACACATGAAGACCCTTAGTTACAAAAGGCCAACCACTACATGATACTAACCTTATCGTCAATGGACTTTAGTGGAAGCCTAGTGGAAGGAAGATGCTCAAGCTCTTATTTCATGAAAGAGATAACCACTTTTATCCGTGCCCTTCCATTCCCCACCTTACATGAAACTCTTAGTTGCATGAGCCATCAACTTTATGTTCAATGGACTTTGACGAAGTCTGAAATGATCGATTGCTATAAATACACCAATGATTCGTTTTCTCTACATTGGCAAAATCTAGAGAAACCCAGTGGATTGATGGCTGCAGGTTTTTTACTATGATCTTTCTGTAGTTGGAAAGAAATTGTGTTCTTGCAATATATAAATGAAAGCAATTAGTAAAGAATATATATATATATATATATATATATATATATATATATATATATATATATATATATATATATATATATATATATATATATTTCAAGTGCCGCATAGTGGTATTAATCTACTTTTTAAAAGAACAAGAAAAAAAAAAGAAAAAAAAGAAAGAAAAAAAAAAAAGAAACAGAGAAGTGGGAGCTCATTATTGGTGCCAACTTGGATGACTTGTAATTGAGCAAATAATAGATATATTCATAATTCCAAAACTGGAAAACTTAACTACATTCTTTGATACAGTTAAATTAATAACCAAAACGTTATCCACAAGGAACAACATCATGGAAGTTCTATCGTGTTTATTTTAATGAAGATGATAGGAATATATAGGAGATGTGAGAGACCTGTTAGATATTTATAAATCCAACCCTAAACATGTCTCCAATAGGTACCGTTATACAACTGTATCTTATAAGACCACCCAAATTGTGCATCTTATTATGGATGGATTGTGCTTTATAATAATACAAGTCAAGTTGGAGCACCATGCTATTGGAGTTTCTTTAGAAACAAAGAAGAATTTAAATGTTTTTTTTTCTTTTTTTTTTTTTTGGAAAAACAACCAAAAAGACTTATTTCTTTCCAATGGGCACGCCATCCAAAGAATACAAAAGAGGCCCACACCCTGCCTGATGTAGAGAGGGTCGCAAATACTTTAATGGCAAAGATGGAGAGGGCCAGATTGAAAGGTGGAAACAATCCAGACTGTCAAAACCTTAAAACAGTCATAACGCAAACTAGGATGAGTTTCTCAACATATCATATATGATTTTCGAGCAGGAGAAGCTACTTTAGCCAACCAACCCTGTCGTGTACAGTTTCATATGCCATATTTGCGAGATTCCGTCGGATTGTTCATTGAAAGTCTAATTTATTTTTATTTTTACTATAAATAGTAAGTTTTACTTTGAGTATAACTTTTGATCCTTTGAGTGATAGAAGTCAGCATGAAAAGGGGTTAGATAGACCTCACCATAGTTTTACTTCCATTGTCATAATCTCACCATAATTACCTGGATCCTTTGATTTCGAGGAGGAAGCCAAAAAGGTGTCGATTGTGACGATCGAATACAAGTCCCCTTTTGAAAAAATAATTATTGAAAGGTCGACTTTCATGATGACTCAACATTTGAAACCATTATATATTTTCATTCACCTGGAAAGGTGTCCAACAACTTGGGTTCTAGTAAAAAATGTTGTTGTTAACATTCTCTGAGCAAAATGGTGACTAAATTATGAAAGACAAAATGACCTTATCCATATCGAGGTCATGATGAGTAATTTTGCTGGAGGAGTAACGTAAATGCAGGGCATTTTACTGGTCAAATTAATGGTGATAACTAAGAAAGTGTTGGCCGCATTCTTTGTGGTTGACAATTCATTAAATCACAATGCTTTACTTGGACGAAATTAGATTCATTCGTTATCATGTATTCTATCATCACTATATCAGTTTGTGATATTTTAGAATCTAGATAGTAGAATTGATTTTTACTGATAATAAATTGTTCTTATCAATGTGTAATGCAACCGAGGCTTATTCTTATAAAAATGATATCGTACCAACATAGTTTACAAGACGAGATAAAAATGATAAACCAACTGGAATTAATGCCAAACTCAATCCTGATAATGTCATACATGATATTATTGTCATGCTTCGATTGAACGAAGAGTCACCGAAGACAATAATTCCCTTTCGTGTGACTACAAGATGTACGATTGAAGAAATCCAATGATGGGTTAATCGTCAGTCAAGGCTGAACTCATGGCTCGAGTATAACAGCTAAAAAAGAGTTTATGAGATCATGATAATAAATGTTACATTGATATGACTGAGATAGTAATACGGGCCGACCAAATAGGTGAAGATAGTATTGAAATAAAGGATTTGAAACTAGCCCTAAAGAAATTAGAAGATGATCATGCTCAAGTCAAGATTTTCTAATATAGGAAAATTTGGGGATGAAACAACACCCTAAGCTAATTTTTATCAATAGATTATTGGATTCCTAAATACAAGCTGAACTTATTAACTTAAAGAGTTCGGTGATTGCTTTGCTTGGGACTATCATGAATTGCTTCGATTAGACAAAAATCTAGTTAAAAACATGTTACCTATGAAATAAGATTATCGGTCACATAAACAACTGCATAGGTAGATGAAGATCGAAGTGACTCAAAAGATAAAGGAAGAAATCGAGCGACTTTTAAAAGTAGGTTTCATTAAACCTATCAAATATGACAAATAAATTTCGAACATAATGTTTGTTATTAAAAAAAAAAAAAACTATAAGCTTAGAGTGTGTATTAATTTTCAAAATTTAAATCGAGTTATACCAAAGGACGAGTTCCATGCATATGTCTAATCAACTGATCAATCAATCTGTTGGATATTGAATGGTATCCTTTATGGACAACTATTCCGATATAATAAAATAAACATTATATAGGAGATGTCCCAAAAACTGCTTTTAAATCTCCTGGTCCTTTCAGTATATTTTATTGGGTTGTAATTCCATTTGGACTAAAAAATGCACTATCTACTCATGAAAGAGAATGCCATTTTTTATGATATGATTGGTTGATTCATGAAAATCAATATCAATGATGTGATGGTTAAATCAGTCAATTTGATCGAACATCTTAATCACTTACGAAAGTCATTTAAAAGAAGAAGGATTTATAAATTGAAAATGAACCCTCTTAAATATGTTTTCGGTGTATCGACCAGTAATTTTATGGTACAATTGAGAGGAATCGAAACATATCAGCATAAGGTTCAAGATATAATAGAAGCTCGACCGCTAAGAACCAAAACTGAGTTATAAAAGTTTTTTGGCAAGGTTAATTTTATGCAACAACTGTGTTGGAAAAGCTAATGTATTTTCTTCATTCTTAAAGCTAAAATAAGAATATGAATTCATATGGGAATTAAAATATCAGTTGGCTTTCAATATTATTAAAAATTATTTATATAAGCTATTAGTGTCGATGCTGCCGGTAAATGGTCGACCACTTAACTTGTATATTCCAGCTTCTGTAAAATTGATTGGAGCTTTATTAACACAAGACAACAATGACCAAAAAGAGCACGGTCTATTATCTTAGTTGAACATTATTAGATACCGAGAGATAGTATTCTATTATAGAAAAGTTATATTTATTATTATACTTCGCGATTACAAAATTAAATCATTATTTGTTGGCCGAGATAATTAATGTGATTACAGTAACTGATTTAATAAAGTATTTATTAAATCGATTAATTCTAAATAGCCAAATTGGCAAATGGATTAATGTATTATCTAAGTTCAATTTAGTATATGTAACACAAAGGACTTTGAAAGAACATACCATAGTAGATATCCTAGCTAATTATCCTTCAGACATGGAAAGCCGATTTCCTTTTGTGGGCCTTAAACTTATATGTGGCTTATTGATCATCTTGGAGATTGATATTTAACGGTTCAAAGACTAATAAAGGATTAGGTGTAGGGATTGGTTCGATCGATCTAGCTCATATAAAATAAGAATTTGCATTCCGGCTTGAGTTCGATTGCACTAATAATCAAACTGAATACGAAGCCTTGATAATTGGTCTAGAAATGTTGATCGATTTAGGAGCAAAAAAGGTTTTGTTATGAGTGATTGATAAACCCATTAATCGGTTCATATAATTATAGTACGACTATACACTCGTATCATCTTTTTGCGACACGGTTGTTAAGGTTAAGTTAAAACATATAACTCAAGGGAGCAATATAAATGCAAATGAAATAATATGATAGCGTTAGGCCTTCAAATCGTCTAAGGATTTGAAGAGAGAATGGTGACCATTTGGAGGAAGCCATTACCCTTAGTTTTTAAGAGGAAAATAACCGACAAGATTTGTCAGGTCAAAGTGAACGATAACAATTGGAGAGCTCCAATCATAGAATATCTTCGGTCTTCTCAAATGAAAGTTGGTCGAGACAGTAGATGAATGGTTGTAAACTATGTGTTGATTGATGAGGAGCTATATCGAAAATGGATCAATGAAGTGTTGTTGTGATGTTCAAACAAAAATGAGTCTATGTTGACTATGGATGAAGTGCATGAAGGAATGTGTGGAGCACATTGGGTTGGAAAAAAAATGAAGCTCGGACTTTGATGCTATAGATATTTTTTGCTGAACATGTTTGCTAATTGTAACCAATATGTTAATTAAAGGATGTAAAGCATGTCAAAAATGTAAACCGATATAACATGTGTTTATGATTGAATTGCATCATATTGTCAAACCTTTGCAATTTTGAAGATGAGTTATTGATTTGATAGGAAAAATTTATCCTCCATCATCTATGGGGCATAACTTTATTATTGTGACGACTGATTTCTTCATCAAATGTATAGAAGAAAAACCCATATTGAAAACAAATCATTAAGAAATTATTGAGTTCATTAATACTCATATGATTTATTTGTTAGAAATTCCTGAATCAATTACTCTAGACCGAGAAGCAGCATTTTCTTCCAAGCATATCCAGGTGATGGCTAATCAGGATAAAATTAAGTTGATGCATTCAACACCTTATTATGCTCAGGCCAATGCTAATGTCAATGCTAGCAATAAGGTCATCAAGAATATAAACTTAGTATTTCATTCAATATTTTATGCTAGCAATGGCATATTAAGTTTTTAAAAGCTTTTTAGGCTTATTGCAACTCGTTTCAAAGCACATGGATAGTCCATTTAGATCAGTTTACAGGCATAATGTTTTGTTATCATTGGAAGTGATTGTGCCATCATTATGGGTAGCCTATCAGGCTAACTTAACCACGATCGAGTTTACAAAGGCTATGTTGGTTAGACTCAAGGACTTAGAAGAAATTCATGTAAGGGCCTTAAATTCCATCATGACGAATAAGGCTAGAGTTAATTGAGTATACGACAATAAGATGAAAGGAAAGATTTTGGTGAAGACAATATGGTTTGAAAAGTGATATTACCTCTCGGGAGTAAGGATGTCAAAAAATCCAATAAATGGTAGATTTTTAAAAGCATGTCATCTTCATATCTAAAATATATGAAAATATCAGGCCAAATGATGGTTAGACTAATTACAAAGGATATATAAAGACCTAAATCGGTTGAACAACAAAAATAAGCATAAATATAATTATTATATTATAAGGCCGAGGATAAGTAAAATATGTTTGATAGGCCGATTATATCTTTATTTTAAAAAACTAAAGAAAATGGCTAGGCTTGAGTGTGAATTAGGCATAAACTACTTTCATCTCATCAAATTCTTTAGCAGCACGTTCTCTGATGAGTTTTTTATTTGCCTTTGAGCCTTTCAGGACTCTCCGCTTTTTAAAACTCAGTGGAGAAAATGTAGGACTTGGTTGATGTGGGGCTGATCATGTGGGCTTTGTATTCAGCTTCCCTCTTTCGTTCGTTGCTCTCACACGACCGAGTCTGATAAATGATGATATGAAAATTGACGATGTTCAGAAGAGTCTATGAGTATTGCAGGTACCGTCTAGGGTAGATTCTCTTAGTTTGTTGGAGATCGTTATTGATTTCTTCGTGCCGAACTTGTAGAGTTCTCAACATCACTGGATTGTGCTCTTACATATAAATGTCTCGATGTTTTATTCTAATTATGTCTACACTCAGTCAGAGATTTCTCTTCTTCCTTCAATAATCTCAGTTTATCCTCAAAGGTAGAGATTTAAGCCTTCAGATCTATTAAGGTTACGTCTGACTCCTTCAGATCCCTGTATACAATACTAATTTGTTTACTGATAGTTACGATTTCAATCATTCTGATGTAGACCATTGAATGCTCAAATTGAAGTTTACTGCAATTACTTATCTTAATGCCCATGGATCAAGCTAAAAAATTCAGGGAGTACCAGTAGTTTAGTCAACGGGGACTTATCTTATCGAGTTAGAGTTTGGTATCAAAGAATAAGAAAGTTAAGTCTCATGATCGATTCTGACGTGATGATATCAGCAACACCAGAGTGAATAAGAGCTTACAATTACTCATACAACTACTAAATCTTTGATGAATGTGTAGGGGATTCGGCTATAAGGATGTTAGATCGGAAGACTCAATCAATGGAGGATAAAATATCTTCTATGGGAAGCAACTCCGCAAAGAAAGGAGATAAGGAATGAGAAATATCAGCCGAAGGGGGTAAAGAAGAAAGAAGGTCCACCGTTGTAGCTCAATCAGAAGAAACTTTAGTTGGTTGAGATGTTTCCTCTTCTTATACTTTTGCTTTGTCTAAAGGAATTATCATGTATTCATCGATCAGGGCAATGACTATTTGATCGGGGTAATTGCACGTGGTATTCCCATGAGCTATGCACGAAAGCTTGGCGAAGCTAAGGAATGATGGCTATGTCCTAGATTGGGGTGGTTAGGACCAATTAAAAATTATACATTTTAAAACACAATTCTTAATTTAAACTAATATAAAAATTAAACTAAGACAATTAAATCTAAGGCTTCCAAGCCAATAGATGGTCCAATCATATAGACTACCATAGATATGACAAGTAAGCAACTAGTCTATAAGTATGATTGTGTACATGTATGTGTGGAATGTGCTACATATCAACTTATACCATTCATATAATCATGTATATATATATATATATATATATATATATAAATTAAACATTCATTGCATAAGTATGATAATAATAATTAAAAAAAAATGCTCAAATACAATCCTAAACACAAGCATGTATAGTAGTTCAGTTTTCCTACTCTACTTCCAATGGATCGATGCATTATCTCTTAGATTGTATCAATATTTACTATCTTGAAGGTTTTAAATCAATTTTACTTTTAAACTTTACAATCATACACAAAGACCGGCTCCATCGGAGATTTACATAGTTTTCTATAGGCTAGCCATGAACATCGGTCCTGCTCAAGAACCTACACATACACACCTATTTAGTAGCTTACACAAGGGCTTAATTTAGGTTCTATACAAGAATCTAATCGAGTTTGGCAATCAAACTCTTGCATAAAGCACGTATGTTGTCGTCCCTTATGGCCAATACGCTGATTGCTACGTATTTCGGACTCTGTGCATAAAGGGCCACCATAAGAAAGTTGTATTAAATAAGGCTTAATAGGACCATTTGAAGATAAATTTAGAACAATAGAAAAATCAGTGTCTTTAAATCAATTCGAAAAATCAAAGACAGTGATCATCATTAATTCATGATTACGGTAAAATGACTTGCTTGTTTAAGTAAGAGAGTATAAATGGTTAAATTGTTAGATTATCTGAGTACGTTGGCCCTAGAGAGTGGAAAAATAGGTTCGATCATTATGTAATAATGAAGTCAAAATAAACTCTTACCTTTTCCCATTTCAAAGGAAGAGGAAGCCAAGGAATTTCAAAAGTTCATTGAAACAGCAAGTTGAGTCCCATAATACACATACATGGACACGTTCTAACGTCAAACGGAAACGAGAGATTTGAGCTTTCTATCTAGTTAGAAATAAAAATTAAATCTCCTTTTTCAATACTTAAGCAGGTCATCCATAATATAGAAAGTGAACTTTTAGGCATCCATTGGTTTTCATAATCCATGGCACACTCGAGCTCTGCGCATGTATGATTTTTAGTTGAAAGGATTTGACAGTTGCATATCCCACCATATAGAAAATCAAATCTCACTAAATGTTCTATATTTGTATTTCTGCCTCTCTGTATGGAGAGACCTTCCACATGTATGAAGAATGAGCTAAATGCACATTGTTAAGTTCTCATTGGGTGGTAGAATAATAGGTTTGCTGTATCTACTGGGGCTTTGACCTGGGTTTATGAGTCGTTCCAATAATTCAAATCCAATCAGTCTCACATTATATAGTAGATAGGCAAGAAAAATATCTCAATTTAGACTATTTCAACTCTTTGGAATGTAGCTCTTTTGCTCCATTGCCACACCCTTGTATTATCAAAGGTTAAAAGATTCAATGTGAGATATGTTTTAGGCATCCCCCGACTCAGAGAATCCCAAGTTATTAAAAAGAATCAAATTCCAATGGCTAAAGAAGATACTCAGATGGGTCAAACAATGCTAACCTCTGATTCGTTGACACTTGTTTTTGGAAATAAGAACATATATATATATATATATATATATATATATATATATATATATATATATATATATATATATATATATAAAATTTTTAATCATTCACTA
Source organism: Magnolia sinica (assembly GCF_029962835.1). NCBI lineage: Eukaryota > Viridiplantae > Streptophyta > Magnoliopsida > Magnoliales > Magnoliaceae > Magnolia > Magnolia sinica. The sequence goes on from NC_080584.1 coordinate 63,298,319, forward strand.
AATATATATCAATCTAATAGCCCGGTTAACCGAAAAAAAAAACTTTTGGTTGACGATTCATCTAAACTGGCAAGCATATTATGTACAGTTTATTTTGGATTATATATTTCCATGCGACTGAAGCCGCTTTTGAGTTTTTTTTACATACCTGTGTATCATCTATCATGCTATTCTAGAGTATCAGAGCATCGCTCATTTTCCTGCTATGTTCCAGGTGAACAATGGACCTGGACAGTGTGTGTATGACATGAACGGTTCAAAAGTCTTCATCACTTCTGAAGGATAACTTATCTACCGTCAACGCTGCCACTGTGTTGTGGCACCGTACCATGTTTCACGCCAACATCACACTTACGATTGGACATGATGATCAGTTTTGTATATTCATGCCATCCATCCGTTTCAAGGGCTCATTTTAGTTTGGCAGATCAAAATCTCAGGTGGACCACACCACAGGAAACAGTGAGTGCCTCACCATTAAAAGTATCAAAGGACCATCCAACCTCTTGATAATGTCAAGAAGGCCTGGCTTGATCGGAGGGAAAATATAAAGATCAGCTTGATCGGAGGCTTTTGTGGCTCACAAAAAGTTTGTAGTGGTTACTCGTCACAGTTTTCAGTGGTGTGGTACCTGAGTTTGTATCTTCTTAAGGTTGGGACGTCCTAAAATGAGATGAAAAGACAGATGGAATGACGGGATATTCAACAAATACATAAAGAGAGATAACCATCACTCTCACGCGATCGTGTACCAATCAGAGCAGTTGAGCCATGGATTAGCCACGCCACTCTCCTCCCACCGAAATTCTCAAATGCGTCTTCCAAACGGACACGGATTGCATGTTAACAATGCTGGACTGTGCTTTGTGGGATCCACATGATGTATGTGTGCTATCTCTGCCGTCCATGCAATTTGCCAGTTCATTTTAGTTATCAACCTAAAAATTAGGAATATCCAAATCTTAGGTGGACCACACCACAGGGATAAGTGGTGATTAAACGCCTGAAATTAAAAACTTCTTGTGGGCCACAAAGTTCTGGATCAAGTTGGTATTTGTGTTTTCTCTTCATTAATCGATCATTTGGATGCAAAATAAGCATTACAGTGGCAGCTAGGAAGTTTCTAATGGTGGGCGTTCAATCACCTCTGTTTTCCTATGGTGCGGTCCACTTGAGATTTGGATCTACTCTGTTTTTTACCTCATGCACTGAAATAATAAACCAAAATGGATAGACGGTATAGATAAAATAAATATTATAGTGGGCCACCATCACTTGAAACCCAACCCAACCAGCCACACACATCACCTCTCCCACGCGTCCCTCGACCCTGACCAACCTCAGAACTTTTACACTTATAAATTGAAGAACATTCGCCTGCTGGAATACAGAGGAGAAAACTAATACAATTTCCATGGATTGGGCATTGGTTATGTGGTTGTGGGCTTTGGTTTTTGTTCAGTACCATAGTCATGGGTGTCTTGGGTGCTTGGACAAGGAGAGGACTTCTCTCTTGGAGATCAAAGCTTCCATCAATTATCCGAATGGGTCTTCTCTTCCTACATGGGAGGATGGGACTGACTGTTGTAGTTGGGAAAGAGTCAAGTGCAACAATGGGACAAGCCGAGTGACTGAAATTTCTCTCGGTTGGACAAGGGAATACGAGTTGGGAGAATGGTATCTAAATGCCGACTTACTTCTATCCTTTGGAGAACTGCAGAGCCTCGATTTGTTCGGGAATTACCTCACGGGTTGGGTTGATGATGAAGGTACCTTTATCTTCTACAATCTTAACATTCTTCCTTGATGATTTAAAACAGGGCTGCCTTCAGATGTCCTAATAAATTGAATTGCAAATATGTCAAGGTATGAAGTGATTTCTCGTTTCTGAACTGTAATTCTGTCAATTTCAATTTGGACCTCAAAAAACAGGGCTTCAATGACAACGGGGATGACTTGAAAAAAAAAAAAAAACCAGAGTTGTTGGGATTTGAGGTCTTCTCCTACATAAATATAGGGGAAACATTTTTAACCATTGCAATTTAATTCACTCCAGCATCACCATCTGTTTCATGCTGAACAAAAGATCTAACGCAGTGTGTTGGAAATAAAGGCCCCTGGTGTTTCCTCTTCGGCATGATGCATTTGAGGAAATTTATTTATTTTTCTAATGAAAGATTAAGAATGGTTGGGATTTTTCCCATTCTAATCAGGATCTAAATACAGGACGTCACCCATATGGGATTTTTCCGATTCTAAGAGCACCTTGACCTCAGTTTTAACTCCTTCAATGAAAGCATTTTTCTCTATTTGGGTTCACTCTCATCCCTCAGGATCCATGATCTAAGCTCCAATAATATTGAAGGACACTTCCCCTCGGAAGGTAAGTTGATCAATTGTAAAGAAATTAAACCGAGATTAATAACATCAGTTTAAAACAATATTTTGAAATGGATTCATTGGCCATGCCTCAGTCACACTTCCAAACATGCAATCTGGAAGTTCCAGATTTGAAATATAAGAGACTGAATTGCTCACTATACCTTCTATATAAAAGCATATAGATCTTACTGATAGGAGTCCTTCACATGCATATCAAAATGGCATTTGAAATTTCACATTTTGAGATGCTTGTTGATTCTTGCCATCAGTAGTAGCAGATAATAATATTACATCTTCTGCCATATTATAAGCTCAATTGCGGCGAAAAACAAAGGTAGTTTTCAGTGCTTTCTTCTTATTATTATTATTATTATGTTTTTAAAGGGCTTTTGTTGTCCGAGATCAGTCAAAAGAAGCCACCTTCGGCTTTAACCTAAATTGATTGAAGAGAGAGGAAGGACGTGAGAGGACTCAGATTCTGTAGTGATCCTCCAGTGCCAACCATTCATGCAGTCCATCCATTTTTCGGGGTCATTTTAGATCATCATCACAGAAGTGAAGCAGATCCAAAGCTCAAGTGGAGCACACCACAGGAAACAGTGGAGATTGAATTCCTACTGTTGAAAACTTCCTGTGAGCTACAGAAGTTTTGGATAAAGCAGATTTTTCTGTTTTGCCTTCATCCAGGTTTATGTGACTTTATGAACAGGTCGGATGGAAAATAAACATCTTGAGTGGGCACTAGGAAGGTTTCCATGGTGGTGTGGCCCACTTGAGCTTTGGATCTGTTTCATTTTTTGGTCTCATTCCCTAAAATGAGCTTGCAACATGAATGGACAGCGTGGATAAGATACATACATCATGGTGGAACCCACAGAAGTTTTGAAATTCAATTTGATAGTGCATCCAAACGCACTCGACAGGCTGACTTCTAAATTGTAATTCTGTCGATTTCAAGTTGGACTTGAGAAAAACAAGCAGGCACATTTAATTACTATTAAGGCTTCAATGATACAGCGAAAAAAAAAAAAAAAACAGAGTTATTGGGATCTGAGGCCGTCTCCCACGTAAATATAGGAAAACATTCTTTTTACCTTTGTATCTTAATTCACTATGGCACTGCCATCTGTTTCATGCTGAACACAAGATCTAAGGGAAGAAAGCCTGTTGGAAACAAAGGGCCCTCTTAAGTGTTTCCTCTTGGGCATGTTATGTTTTTGAGTAAATATTTTTATTTTATTTCTAACGAAAGATTAATAATGGTTAGGATTATTCCCATGTTCTAAGCAGGTCCTAAACACAGGATGTCACCAATAAGCAGGTTTCGAAAGATACTCAAGATTAAGCAAGCTAGAGCACTTTGATCTGAGCTATAACCGCTTCAATAGAAGCATTCTACCATATTTGGATGCCCTTTCATCTCTTAAGAGTTTGTCTCTAAACACAAATTCATTAGGAGTTCCAGACACAAGTTTTGGATTGTTGTCCAGATGAGGCAACTTAGTGGATCTAAATCAGGACCCCTGGGCTACCATGACTGATTTGCTACTCCTCCAGGCATATTTCTTGTTGTTCTCTCTAACGGACTGCTTTGTCGAAGATTACCTTGTACTATGTTGCTTTGATTGTTGCTCGAACGGTTGTAAGGCCACAACCGGACCATGTATTGGTGGCGTTTTAGTCTTGAAGAATAGCTTCTAGGAAGGTTTAACAATATTTGAACTTTTTGGGTCTTGGTTGACCATTGGTAAGTTTCCTTAATTTATCCTTAGTTTTAGCTAACCGGTCTTTGATGATTATTTCCTTTGAAATGAATCTTTCCTTTGGAGGCTAGGGGTGAGCCCTTAGCTTGTGTTCAGTTTGGTTATTATGGACTATGTCGGACTATCGGTACCTTGGTAATGACCGATTGTATCTCAACTTGCACCACGGGTGGTTGACTGATTGGATGTTGGCTGACCAAGGCCGTTGGATGATGTACCATTTCCGCATGCTTTTCCTTAGGTCGTTATAATCTCAAGTTGGACCATGTTGTCGTTGGCTGCCCTGAGAAGGGAATCTCAATCAATTCCCATCACCTCCTCCTTTTTTGAGAAATTCAAGAGATCTTTGTTCATGTTCTCATGCACTATATTCCCGAGCATGTTACAATTCTTAGTAAAATGAATCTTAGTACCATTTTACTCTTCATATATCTCTTGTTTGAGTTCCGTGGTTGATGGAATCTTTTGGTGGTCCGGAAGTTTGATGAACTTGGCTTCCAATAGAATACCTATCATCTCCTAAGAAATAGAGATATCAAAAGTATAATGCCTTGGAGTTTAATTTAGAGTAACCGTTCCTCGAGGTAATACAGGGTGAGACCTTTTTCTCGACCTTTTTCGAGGGAGAGCACTCACATTGTCGTGTGCCAACTATCTTGGCCATGATTGCCTTGTAACAGGCATCGTGGTCTTCATTCGACCATATGAGGACCCTTTCCACTATAGCCAACTAATAGTTCGGGTCATGATAAGATGTGCCCTTGGATGTGCTCATTTGTTGCCTTTTCTTTTGGAGGATGTGCTCGTATTGGATCGCCGTAGTTAACAACTCGAACAAATGTTCAATGTACATGCCTTCGGGTTGCTTTCCAAACTCGAAACCCATGCCGTCTTAGACAAGCCCAAAAACTTAACCTTAGAGAGAATAACTAGACAACAATTTCTGGCACACTTGAAACAGGCGATGAACTGCTTGATCATCTCGCCAGGCAGTTGTCACAGCCTAAATAAGTCAGTTATGGCTGATACCACAAGCTCAGTTCGATGGAATTGCATGTGAAACATCTCTTTCATATCAATCTAGGCTTGGATTGAGTTAGCGGAGAGGTTTATGTACCATGTGAAAGCGGTTGATATTAAGAAATTCATGAACAACATGATTTTTAAAAAATCATTATGAGACAACTTAACAATTGTATAGTGACGTGACCAATGTGATTGATCGTAGAGGGCTCCCCTTCTCCAAGAAAAAAAATGTGAACTCGGGAAACTTGAAATCTTTGGAAAACTCGTAATATTGCAGCAACCAATGTGATTTCTAACGAAGGGCGATTTCCGACAGAAGGCGATTCGGAAGGAAGGAATAGAGAAAATGAGAACGCGAGAAGTGTGAGAGCGAGGATGAGAAGGGTTTATATAACTGCCTCATCACTCAGTGCCATCATTGCAAGCGACCGTTCCTGAAACCGATGCGGCTCGACATTGGTACCAAGGGGACACATGGAAGGCGTTATACATCCAAACCCATGCTTCAAAATCGAGGTCTTCTCAACATTTAATGTCATTAATGATGCAGGCGCCTCCTCACCCCTCCGCATACACGTGGCGCTGTTTCCTTCGCCCCACCGTCTGCGAATCGTAACCGTGGCCACGCGTCCTTCGCTAAGAGGATAGAAACCGAAGGGTTGCAGTCATTGCACACACGCGAAATCTGAGGCATACGGATCGCATTAATTACTCCTCGATCATCCCAATCTCCATCATGAGTAAGGGAGGGGAGACGTTCTTTCATTTCCCCAAGTATTTACTCTCCAAGTCTTGACTCGGACCAAGAGAGTAGGGGACTTCTGTTATGAGAAAATCTATACAAGAACAATCGGGGTCAGCCTGAGCTACACAAATCAGATAACGAGGCTTCGGAAGGAGAATACAATGATAGGGGCCAACTCCTATGTCATAACTTGGAACTACAATCCTGATTAGTCGACCCGAACCCTCGTCATCGTCCGAAGGAGAATGGTTGAGTCAAGTCTTGATCTTCATTCTCAACTTTGATCAGCGAACTCTGACCTCAGTAATCTATCGACGGGCTCCGACTATTAGTACTCGGCTTCACGTCTGTACGATCCGAGGCCGAGTCAGAGTACAAATGTTCCGTATGCCGAGGCCGATGCCGAGTCAGGGCATGTATGTGTCGTACACAAAGGTAGAGGCCGAGTCCGGGCATGGATGTATCGCATGCTGAGGCTGAGGACGAACTCGTGGTGGTACTTCGCACGCCGAGTCTAGAGATCAACCTAGATGCGGACGTGACCGACGATCTCGCTCAAAGATACGTGCCATTAAGATACGATACGCCGCGCGATCCAAAGATTGTGGATAATATCTCCATGATCATAATATCTTGTTGATTGAGTGAATCATGCCAAGATTAACGGACGTGGATCGTTCAACCCATAGGTATAAATACCAGTGAACCCCATTTCTATAGATACGCAATATCTCGCACCCTCTCTCTACACTCGATTTAGATCCAAATTTCCTATCCTGACTTAGGCATTGGAGGGTCCCCCGGCTTAGCCAAGGTCTCCTTTGCTCTCTTTTGTGCAGGACCAGGGTTCATTGAAGGCTCGCTACATTGAGTGGAGGGTGGTCCAGATTTTGACCTCAACAGAACTTATTTTACAAGAAGAGCTAGTAAAAAGAGATTTATTAGAATGCTCTTATTGAAAATCTCTTATTAAATTAGATAAAACATGCCAACCATGCCCCGAGAGATGAGCGATGTCCAACTGGAATTATGGATAACACTGTTTCACACAATGCAAGAAACAACAAGCTCTAAGTGGCCCATACCATGTTTTATATTTAAAATCCTTGCTGTCCATCAAATGATGCCACTTGTTTTCTCAGTGCATATCAAAGATTTTCTAAACAGAACTCCTATAGGTCTCAAACATGATTACAATATAAAATTTCTCCTAAAACCTCTAAGTTCATGAGGTGTTGCCCACCTGAGTTTTGAATTATGAAGAATTTCATATCTTCTTTTCATCTGAGTCACACCTAATTAATGTGTTTGATTAAAGATGCCTACCATGGTAGCCTCATACACAAACGTATGGTTGTCATCCCATCCCCATTGTTCCATTTGGGATGGCCCACCATAGTTTTTGATCTGGCCTTTTTTTTTTTGGCCTGTCATCCTAGTAGGAAAAGGATAACTTGATCAAGGGGTAGACGTTCCATATAATTAAAACATGGTAGACAGCACACAGATCTGCAGCTACATCTGCTCCTTCGGTCATTTTATTTTATTTATACCTTGATGGGTCTTAACTATCTTTCTTGTTGAAATGAAGGCTGCCATCAGAAAGGCAATTGAATTAAGTTGCAAAAATGAATGTATGCAAAAATGGAGTTCAAATTTAATAAAGGAAATTCAATTTGATAGTGCATCCAAACACACTCAACAGTGCCATTTTGAATTCAGGTGGAGATGGCAAGGTATGTATGCAACTCTAAGATCGCATTTGGAGCACTTATTATTGAACTGGAATTATTAGTCAAATGAGGTGGAAATGGCCAAATTGAAAACCCGTTGGCTTTCTTAACCAATGAGTCCTGGATTGTAATTCGGACAATTTCAAGGTGGACTTGAGAAAACAAGTCAACGATTTAATTGAGTTGATAACGATGATGATTGGAAAAACCGAAAAACAGAGTTGTTGTGATTTGAGGCCTTCTCCCACAAATATACAGGGGAACATTTTTAACCTTTACAACTCAATCTGTTTCATCCTGAGCACAAGGTCTAAAGCAATATGTTGGGACGAAAGGCCCCTCGTAAGTGTTTACCCTTGGCCATGCATGCTGTATTTGAGGAAATAATTTTATTTTATTTTTCATGTAAGATTAAGAATGGTTAGGATTTTCCTCTATTCTAAGCAGAGGCCATAAACACAGTACGTCATCCTATGCGCGCAGGTTTCAAAAGATGGTCGAAATTGAGCAAGCTAGAGCACCTTGACCTGAGCTATAACTCATTCGATGAAAGTATCCTACCATATTTGGGTGCACTCTCGTCGCTTAAGAGTCTGTCTCTGAGCGGGAATTACTTTGGACTTCTAGACAGAGGTATTGAAGTGGAGTATTCACCTCCTATAATTTCATATACAAGTTTTGAAATGTTGTCCAGATTGGGCAACCTAGAGCAGCTAGGCCTAAGTTTGAATCAGTTAAATAGAAGCATTCTACCATATTTAGGCGCACTCTCCTCCCTCAAGAGCCTTGATCTAAGTGGGAATAATTTGGAAGGATGCTTGCCCTCAAAAGGTAAGTTGATTAACTGTAAAGAAATTAAACCAAAATTGATAATATTAGTTTAGATAATATTTTGAACTTTATTTAATGGTCATGCCTTCTCCAAATTCCTACTCTAATGTTATTTTTTAATATTGTTTAAATCTTGATAGAATTGGCCAACTTGAGCAAACTAGAGGTTTTGGATTTGGGATATAATCAACTCAATGGTTCCCTATTTCTGCAAGGTAAGAGCACTTGGATCTTTTCTAATAGATGCTGGATTTGAGTGTCTTTCACATGCACCTCAAAATGGCATTTGAAAATTCTCATTCTGCTATGCTTTTCATGACATAATTATTGCCACCGCTAGTAAGAAAATATATTACGTCTTTGTGTGATAATAATCTTTAACTTTGAAAATGATGATTGTACCTTTCTCCGGAGGATTTTGATAATAATTTACCCTCCTAGCGATGATTTTTGCTCTCGTTATCCTCAATGAAGACGTGTTAAAGCAGGACACGAGGTGCGTGCAACCTTCTTACAAGTTCCTGTGTAACCCAAAATGATGTGAGCCCAAAAGTGAGAGATGCCACAAGAAACGCTGGGGATTTAACACCCACTGTTAACTTCCTTGGGGCAATAGAAGTTTTGGATCGGAATGATATTTTTGCTTTTCCTACATCCTAATGGGAGTTACCCTATGAACGATGGAATATGAGGATCATCATGAGCCTCAGAAAATGTGGCTCACTTGAATTTTGGATCTGCAACATTTTTGGAATCACTCGTAATCAGACATTGCGAAATTGATGGGCGGAGTGGATGTGAGATGGACAACATGGTGGGCCGTACAGAGGTTTAGGTTGCACAGGCTCTCTGGAACAAGGATTGGCCAACACTCATCTCTGTCAAAGGACAGCTGTGCCCTCGCTGGCGTGCTCGGATATACCTTGCCTCGTAACCTTTTTCAGAGGGGCGGCGGATTGCCTGTGAAAGCTTTTGCAGGAAGTTACCAGAGCAAGGATTCCGGGGTGAGGCTTACTGCGAGGTTTGTGAGAAATCCAACTTGTACATCCGTTTTCAATCTTATTTTAGGACATGTGAGAAAAAATAAGGTGGATCCAAAACTCAAATGGGCCACAAGAGATGAAAAAATAGGAATTTAGTTTTCACCGTTGAAAATACTTATATAGCCACAAAAGTTTCGTATCAGTCTAAGTTTTAAGTGTTTTCACTTCATCATAGTAAAAATGACCTTATAAAGGGTTTGGATGGCATATAAAAATCAAGGCGGAGCTTAAGAAGGTTTCAACAGTAGGAATTCCTTTCCCCACTGTTTCATCTTGTATGGCCAGTTTGAGGTTTGGATCCTCCTAATTTTTGCTCACGTGTCTTAAAATGAGCTCTAAAACTGGATGGACGGATTAGATTTCTCATGAACATCAAAGTGGACCCCACCTTGCATCCCAGGAACTTCCTGCCAAAGCCTTTCGCGGAAAATCCCCATCCTATCACAGGGGGCGCGGGGTGCGCGGATTTCCTTTAGCCGAAAGTTCTTAGGCTGGTTTGTTAGGTGGGGCCGACTCTGATGTTTTAGATTTGGATCTGCTTAATTTTTGGGTTCATGGCCTAAATGGAGTTGGCAAAATGAATGGACCACACAAATATATAATGCATACATCATAATAGACCACACCAATATACAATGCATTCATCATGGGGTGTGCCCCATATGAATTCTTGATATGCTAATTTTTAAAATCCTCTGCTATTGTTGTCCTGCAAAACTGATGGATGGAGTGGATTTGTGATGGGAATCTCTATAGGCTCCGTATCATTTCCAACCGCATGACCTTCTTGTGCTACGTTAACAGGCCATCCATGTCGGGCAAAGAAACGGAAGCAGTGCCTTTAACATGAAGTGTATATGGTGCTTTGTGGGACCCATTATGATGTATGTGTTTAATCCACACCATCTATCGATTTTTAGATAATTTTAAGACATGATCCTAAATATGAGGCAGATCTAAGATTTAGTTGGACCACGCCACAGGAGACAAATAGATGCTCACCGGTAAAAACTTCTTGTGAGCTAAAACAGTTTTGAATCAATCTTGTATCTTTCTTATTTTTTCCCTTCTTTTGTCTGTGTAACCTAATCAACATGTATCTGGAAAATAAACATTATGGTGGGCATTAAGCTAGTCCCTAGGAAGTTTTTAATGGTCGTCCTTTAATCACTACTGCTTTCTATGGTCCACTTGAGATTTGCATCTACCTTATTTTTGGGATCATGCCATAAAATGATCCAGAAAAATGAATGAACTATATGAATAGATCATGGTGAATCCCACAGAAAATGGACAAGTGACCAAGCCTATGTTACCAGGCAATCGGGTACAGTGATTTTTTATTTTTTATTTTTTCCTTTTTTTTTATTTATAATATTTATAATAACACATGTTTACATCTAGATACTTATTTAATTCTTATTAAGCAACCTCATTACTTGGTGGGCATTTTTGTTATTTTAAGAAAGCTGCAATCACCAACATAAGGTACCGGTTTGACAACAACTTGATTGATGAGGTATCTTAATAAAAATTTAATTTAAAAAGGGTACTCAAATGTAAATATTACATTCATGAGATATTATTTTGCTATTTTTCTTTCCAACAGCCGGTCAAAAATCAGTGTTAACTTTGTTAAATTTTCTTTCCAACAGCCGGTCAAAAATCAGTTTTAACTGACTTAAGAAAACGCTACGGAAATGGGAAGGAATTAAGAAGCCTCCTCAAAATGGCCATTTTATCCTTGTCAAGGACAGGTGTTACGCTGGGAAGCCGATTGGGTGTTACCCGGGTAAAACACCGAAGTGCGTTAGCCCACTTTGATATATATATTCATGCCATCCATCAGTTTTATAACTCATTTTAGAGCTTTTAGAGCATGATTGCAAAACTAAAGCAGATCCAAATCTCAAATGGACTACAACATGGGAAATAGTTTTCATTGACCATTAAAAACTTCTTGTAGGCCATGAAATTTCGGAGCAAGATGATATTTGTGTATTCCTTTCGTCCAGTCTGTGTGACGTTGCCAACAGGCCATACGTCTAATAAACATGACAGTTGGCTGTTAGAATTTTTATTGGTGAGTGTTCAATAACCACTCTTACCTGCGGTGTAGTTCACTTGAGATTTGGATCTGCTTGATTTTTATTTATTTATTTTTTTGATACTGTCTTAAAATGAGCTGAAAAATTCCAAGGAGGGCATTCATGTACAAAACATACAGTAAGGTCCGTCCCATGCACAGTCAAGGAAACCACACTAGGTAACACACAACAACACGAGTGATCATTTTAAAAACTTCTTGTGGACCATTAAAGTTTTCCATCAAGCTAATATTTGTGTTTTCACTTCATCTAAGTTTGGTGTGACATGTTTGGATGGAAAATAAACATTACTGTAGCCCCTCAAATTCGAAGGGATAATTTTTTCCTCATTTCCTAAGATCAACTAGCAAAATAGATTCGAGGAGTGAATGTCATTGAGATGTCATACTAGGCCCCAGTTTTGATGCATCAGCAGTGCCATAAGAATCAGTAAATAGGACATTCAATGAAGGGAAAACACGAATATGATCAGCTTGATCCAAAACTCTTGTGGGTCCCAAGAAGTATGTAATGGTGGGCGTTCAATCACCACTATTTCCTATGGTGTGGTCTACTTGAGATTTAAACATGCATCATTTTGGGCTCATAACATTAAATGACCTAGCAAAATGGATGGATGAGGTGGATAAAACACATGCATCATGGGGGGAGCCATAGTACAATGGCTGTAGATCATGCTCCCAGTGGAACTATCAATAGGCAATACGCATGCGTGGAAGAAAGATTTGGTACTCTAGCAGAGTGTATTAGACTATGCACATGCATTTAGAGTTTACATGCAAGAAATGTACTAATTTAAAACAAATTGCACAATTATTGGTTTCAGTTGAGATGTGTTATGAACCTAATATTACTCTTATTATATAATCTTCCTAATGGAATGATGAAAATCTATTAAATAAATTTCTTTTTTCCAGTTAGCTTGTTAGTAACATCCACTGTCAGTACACACTCCACGGTTAGCCACCCCCACTAGGTAATCGATACCAAGACCTCAGTGTTGAAACGGTATATTGACTCAATCTACCACTTGAGCTAATTAAAAATGAAAAATATTCAATGATCTCATTTTAGTAAGCATCCACGAATGGAAGGTTAGGATTATACAAAGAATCTGACTTTTGCACTGTGAGTTTGGGACAATGGCTTCTACAGTCTAATTAGCTTAATTTAAGCTAATCAGTTCAATGTAAACATGCAATTTCTAAGGGGCGAGATGACTTTCTTTAACTGAGTTTCACATTGGGCCACCATATTCTCTATGTCAAATCCACTCCATCCATTTGGATTGTCCCATAGTGTTAGGCAAAAAATAAGCTCAATACACAACCTAGGTGGGCCAGACAACAAAAAACCTTGGGGACAAGATGAACATAGGTTTGTCTAGTATATTCCATTTAACCCGTTCATTAGATTCCCCTTAAAGGAATATTTCCATATTACAAAGGAAATATTAATTGTTAATTCCATACATCCTATGTCTGGACAGATAGGCACCACATGATACTAAAATAATTTCTAAAAAGAATTTTATTTTGCCAAATATATGATTCGAAAACAAACTTCAATTCTTTTGAGAAATGTTGTTGATACGCAAACATAGAAATAATATTTCTTTTCCCACACTTTCTTGAAAACTAAGTTTTCCGAAAAATACAATTTTCTTTTCAATGCTTTTCATCTAAAGGCATTATATATATATATAGAGAGAGAGAGAGAGAGAGAGAGAGAGAGGCATGCTCACCCACGCACCTATGCACGTGTGCACCTTTACACACGTGTCATAGGTGTCGAATCCGAACGGTTCATAAGATGCGGAATCCTATGAAACCTTAGGAGGTAAATTTTCACCCTGATCTAAGATTCTGGTGGGCCATAGGAAAGAAAAATTCAAATCAAGGGAAGAAACTGTTTGCATTTTTCAAGGCCCACCGAAGTTTTGGGTCAAAGTAAAAATTTGTACCAAGCGGTTTCTTGAGGTTCTGCTTCATGTGGACCGTTCAGATTTTCAAGACTCATCCGATATGATGAGTTCTTTAAAAAGTTCGTATGTAGTACGTACGAACTTGTTCGCAGGTGAACGTTTCCGTGTGTGTGTGTGTGTGTAAGGACATTTCATATATGATAGAGTAAGGAAATTTACAAGTACGGCAGGGTCTGTGAACAAAACAGGAGAAACAAACCCAGAAGGGAAAAGAAAATAAAAAGACAGCAAAAAAAGATAGAAACGGACTAGCGTTCTCTGATGTATCCTAGACCAAGCTTGTCTAGGAAAAGCCCGCCCGAACTATGGGAGTAAGATCAGCTAAGCCTGCCTTTTCATCTAGAGGCTGCTGCTTCATGGAATTTTAAATAAGAACATATCTTTTTGTTATTTTCAACTAAAGGTCTAACCTTTTAATATAAGGTTTATAAAGCTCAGGTTTGACTATGAAAAAAAGTGCATGGAAGTGCTCATTGTTTGTGTTGAAGGCTCGGTCGGTTATGGTGTTGCCTCTTGTTATTGGTCCATGCCATTTCTCATGAAGTCACTCAGTAAAAAAAATAAAAGGAATTTTATAAAATAGTATCTTCCTTTTATATAATAGTATCTCATTAACATGACATTTACATCTTAATACATTTTTTTAATCAAGTTTTCACTATGCTACCTCGTTAGTTAAGTTATTGTCAAACTGATACCTTCTCTTTTCTCTAAAGTTAGTTGAAAGAATATTTTTCCCTAAAATGATAAAAATGGTCACCAATCAATGAGATTGCTTCATAAGAATTAAATGAGTACCTACTTGTAAGTAGGTGTTATTAAAAAAAATATTCTTAAAAAGGAAAAAATCTTTGCAGATGTCCTATGGGAGATACATGATGTATCAACAAAGTCCATCCATTTTTCTAAATCATTTTAGGGCATGAGCCCAGAAATGAGGCGGATCCAAATCTCAGATGGGCCGCGCCATTGAAAACAGTATGATTCAATGGCCACCACTTAAAACTTTCTAGTGCCCACCTTAAAGCCCATGATAATGTTTATTTCCCATACAACATGTTGATTATGTTACAATGACCTGGATGAAGGCAAAAGACAAATATCAGCTTTATCCAAAACTTTTATATTCCATAAGAAGTTTTTAATGGTAGGCGTTCATGGCCACTATTTGTGGTGTGGTACAATTAAGATTTTGATCTACCTCGGTTTTTGCCAGAAAATGATCTGTAAAAATGCATAGATAATGTGGATTAAACACATACGATATGGTAGAGCCCACAGACCACCTTATGCAATCCAGTTGAAGGTACAGCTTTGGTATCTTTTTCCCATGAGGAATGCCTGTGAGAAGTTTATGTGGTACGGAAATGATGTGGGGCCGCAGAAATTCCCTACCATTTTTTAAGATCACTTACAAGTACAGGAGTCTAAAGATGGGGGCAGATCGAAAATTCATGTAGACCACATCACATTAAAGGATGGGAAGGTAAATGAAGGCTGTTGAAACCTTCTTAGAGCCGAGCATGAGTTTATTAGTTATCCAAACGGTTCATAGGGTTATTATTACTCAGAAAAATTGTAGGCACAAATATCATCCTGATACAAAACTTCTGTGGCCCTCACGAACTTTCCATTGGCGACATCCAATTCCTACTTTTTCAGATGGTGCGGTCCATATAAAATTTGGATCTCACTGATTTTCAGATTCTTGTTCTTTCGTGCTCTTGAAAAATTGATGGACGGAGTAGATTTGTTATGAAAATCTTTATAGACCCCACACAGCTTTAAACTAGAGGAAGACCAGGGAGCTCAGGCTACCTGATACAAAATCTTTAATAACATGATTAATGAAGTAACTTAATGAAAATTTAATTAAAAAGGTGCTGGGATGTAAATAGAATACCAATGAGGTACTATTTTTTCGAAAATTTTAAAAATAAAACTGCTTAGGTATTTACATACATTTTGGGGATATAGGTATTTCTTCATTCCCTGCCGCGCATTTCTCTTTTTTGTTTTTTTTTTTTTTTTGTTGTTCTTTTTTGTTTTCT
The DNA here is from genome assembly GCF_029962835.1 of Magnolia sinica. NCBI lineage: Eukaryota > Viridiplantae > Streptophyta > Magnoliopsida > Magnoliales > Magnoliaceae > Magnolia > Magnolia sinica. Next base: position 63,313,985 of record NC_080584.1, read on the forward strand.
TTTTTCAGTTAGTACACACCCATGTCAGAACACACACTCCACGTTAGCCACCCCCACTAGGGAACGATGGCAAGACCTCAAGTGTTGAAACCAGGTATCTCCACTCGATCTGCCAGTTGAGCTATGGATTTAGGTGTGCCGGGCATTTCTCTCATTGGTAGAAACCGACCTATTGACGTGGCACTTCTGTGGGCCCACCATGATACATGTGTTATATCCATGCCATCAATCTAATTTGCAAGATCTTTTTGGGTAATGAACCCTAAAGCCAAGTAGATCCAAAGTTCAAGTGGACCACATCATAGAAATCAAGGGGATAGTGATGCCCACCATTGAAACCTTCCAAGGGCCCACCGTGATGTTTATTAGTCCCAGAGACATGGATGAAGGTAAAACGTAAATATCAACTTCATCCAAAACTTTTTCAGTTTTTTAGTGGTTTGGTCCACTGGGACCTGGGTATCCTTCAAATTTTGAGATTGATGCCCAAATTAAGTTAGACGAAATGGATGGATGGTGATAATAAAGTCACATATACTGTAGTGGGTCTCACAATGTCCTTACCCCCAAGAAGGGTCCCGCAATGTCCTTGCATCACCAAAACGAATACGCGGGTCAACAGCCAGCTAACTAGGGTCAAAGCACTGTGGGCCCACCATAATGTACGTGTTCTATCCACTCTGTCCATCCACTTTTCTAGCTCATTTTAGGACGTGAGTTTATGATGTAGATCCAAAGCTCAAGTGGACCGTTCCACAGAAAAAGTGGAGGATTGAACTCTTACCGTTGAAATCTTCTTGGGGTGCCATGGAAGCTTGGAATCAAGCTGATATCTGTGCTTTCCTTCGTCAAGGTTTATGTGACCTGTTAGATGGCAATCGAATAAACATTAGTCGCCCGAGGAAGTTTTTTACTGTGGGAGTTCAATCACCACTGTTTGGAGCTGATGTGGTCCACTTGAGATTTAGATCTATCTCATTTTTGGGCTCATGCCCTAAAACGAACTGCCAAAATGGATGGCATGCATGGATAAAACTAGAGGTGGGCATCAAGTTCGACCGGATTGGTCCAACTCGACTCAGTACCAAACTTTCAATGCTCCGTCGGAGCTTGATTCGATCCGGGCCGAGTTATGGCTCGATCCGATTCGTCATACTGCTGGCCTGACCTGAACCAAGTCCGACTCGGTCAGGGAAACCGAGTCGAATCGGGTTGGGTACGGTTTGGATCAAATCCTCTATTTCAATGGTAGACATTCAACCCCACTGTTTTTTGCATTGTGGTCTACTTGATCTTTAGATCTGTCTTATTTTTCTACTCAAGCCTTAAGACGAGCCCACCAAATGGATGGACGGTTTGGATATAGCAAGAACATGGTGGTGGGCCTCAGTAGGGGTTAAAAGAGATTCTTCTACCTCTGTGTTACGAAGGCTCAGAGACAAGTTGTGTCCAGTTGGAATCGTTGGTAACCCCTGCTTCGCTCAGGGAAAAAAACAACAAGCTCTGTGTGGGCGACCATGCTTTAAATATAAAGGAAGAGGATTGGCTGGTGTACCACACGCCACCTATCTGGCTGCTGTGTGACGTCAACAAGTTCTGTGGGTCTCAGCATGTATGTGTTATAGCTAAACCGTCAGTCCATTTCGTGAGCTCATCATAAGGCTTTATCGGAAAAATATGAGATATCCAAAGATCAAGTGGACCTATTGTAGAGCGGGTCGCGGACACTTTCATGTCCAAGATGGATCAGGGAAGGCCCAATCAAAGGCAGAAGTCATCAAGACCGCCAGAACCTTAAAACAGACATATCTCACAAATCGAAATGAGTTACTCGACGTACCAAATATGATTTTGGGGTAGGACGAGCTACTTTAGCCAACCAACTCGGCTATGTTGGATGCCCACGCCTAATTTGTGAGAGTCCATCAAATCGACTGTCAAATTTCATGTTTATTTCCGTTTCTACTATTTATAGTAAGTTTGAATTTGATTATAACTCTTCATCCGTTAGGCTTTAGGAGTTGTGTCCAACTATAAAAATGCTTAGAATAATTAGGAGAATAATGTGGTTAAGCAACATACGACACTTACTATCGAAGTAAATATACTATTTATATTAAGTTATGAATTTTAAGGAGTTTTAGTTATAGTTTGCTTCTGATTTCTCTGTCATTGCTTCGTATCCCTATTTAAAAGGTTGTGAACTCGTTTATTTAAAACAATTAATCAAAATTTGAATTTATTAGAATTTATTTCTATTTTCTTGCTTTCTTTCCTCGTGGATTCGAGAAGTCTCCACGAGGTGTCCATAGAAGCTCCATGGGTTCGGACTACTTATCCTTGAGGAAGACGGTGATCGACCTCATCACGTTCATCCTTGCATCAAGACCACAGTACAAAAATAAGTGGGGGATTGAACATCTACTAGCTAAACCCTTCTAGGGTTACGAAAGTTTTGGATCAATATGATATTTGTTTTCCCTCTTCATCCAGGTTTGTGTGACCTTATGAACAGATTAGATGGAAAATAAACTCAGAGCTTAAGGACCGTCGCCGCTCATCTTCGCACGACACGTACCCACACCAACCAGGTCGGTGGTGTGTGGTACACTAGCCAATCAACTTTCATATGTATATAAAAGATTTTTCCAAACAAAACTCTTTTAGGCCTAAAAAAAAAATTTGTTAATGTACCGTTTCTCCTATAACCTATGAAGTACAGACGATGTTGCATGCCTGCTTGAGTTTTGAATCACAGAGAATTTTGTGTCTTCTTCCCGGTGAGTTACACCTATTAAGGTGTTTGATTAAAGATACTGACCCATACACAAATGTATGAAGTAGAGTTTTGGCCTGAGGTCCTGTGGAATGGCCCATCCCCATTGTTCCATGTGGAATGGCCCACCAAAGTTGTGCATCTGGCTGATATTTTGGCGTGAGGTCCTAGCATCAATGATAACCTGATCAATGAAGTAGAGTTTCCATATAAATCTTGAAAGTCCCCGTAAGATTCTGGTTTGACCTCCAAATTCGAAGAAATACGAAACTCCTTTTCCTACTTCATATGACACCGTCCGTGTGACAAAACTGTGGGCCATTATATCTTGCCAGCTGATCTTAGGACATGAGGGCAAAATTAGGCAGATCCAAAACTTAAGTGGGCCACACCACCAGAAATTCCCACCATGTTCAAATGTTCAATGTTTTGGATCAGTCGCACAGTGTACAATGGGCCACACATGCATTTAAATTCCTATGGCGCCATGTGCACTGTGGGACCCACATGCATGATCAGATGGTAAGTAGATCAGATCATTGACTGGATCATTAAACCGTAGGTCCATGGCGTGAAATGTTTACAGCCCCATATACATGCACTACCAGCCCATTTGTCTCTAAATATGGATGATTGAAATAAAATCGTCTGGATCACTAATCAACGGGGCTTATGGTGCGGAGCATTTACAGTGCCTTGTTTTCATAGATGGATCTATATTGCTTTGTTATTATAGTAAAACTAAATGATTAGAATTACTATCCAACTAATCGATCCAGAGGATCCAAAATACATGGCAACCATGAAAAAAAACCACACCCATCCATGTTGCAAGTGAGCCATTTCATTCATAGGTTTGGTCATGAGACACTTGTTGTTTTAAAGCATCACTTTCATCCATGGGTGTGGAAATGGATGGCTATAAAATAGAAGGTCATCTTACAAATTGATCGGATCATCTAATTCGTGCAATTTTTTCCTTGGTAGCCCATGAAAGATTCCATTGATGTAACCCGCAACTTAGATCGATCAATTGGACTACAAGCTCTTACCCATAGTACTTAATTAGAACACTATAACTCTTATTACATTCAGAGCACAGGATCATTTCTCTTATGACCAACTAAATTTTGTAGTGATAAGTTAATTACATTTTCATTTTTGTAGATTTGTGCAATCTGGAGAATCTCCAAGAACTGGATCTTCGAAGAAATGAATTGGAAGGGAGCCTTCCTCCATGTCTCAGCAACTTGTCATCCCTCCAACTACTTGATCTCTCCGAGAATAGACTCAGTGGGCAAATCTCCTCATCTCTCATCTCTAGCCTCACAATGATCCGGTTCCTTTCTCTCTCTTACAACCGCTTTGAGGGGTCTCTATCATTTAGCTCATTTGCTAATCTTTCCAAGCTCGAGGTTGTGGAACTTTCGGTACTGAACGGTACACATGTTGATGGCGATGTTATAACTTATCCCAATCAGTTAGAGGTTGAAACTGAATCCACACCTTGGGTTCCAAAATTCCAGTTGGAAGTCCTCCACCTATCAAACTGCAACATCAACAAGCTCACTGGTACCATTCCCAGCTTCCTTTCCACCCAATATGACTTGATATCATTGGACCTTTCCCACAACAACATGAAGGGAAACTTCCCATCTTGGTTGTTAGAGAATAATAAAAGACTTAAAATGCTAGACGTTGGAAGCAACTCCTTAGCTGGCTCATTCCATCTGCCACCTCATTCTAACAACCTGACCGCATTATTTCTGGACGTCTCCAGCAACCACATCTCCGGACAACTTCCTGAAAATATCGGTCTCTGCCTTCCAAATTTAAGATACTTAAACATGTCTATAAATGCTCTTCATGGTAGCATTCCTCTGTCGATGGGTAACATGAGTGAATTGTTTTCTTTAGATTTGTCGAGAAACAATTTTTCAGGAGAAATACCAGAGCAGTTGGCCATGGGTTGCATCTCATTGGAAACTTTGAAGCTATCAAACAATAGATTACAAGGCCCAGTGTTACCAACTCATTCGAACTTGACTCAGTTACAGTATCTGTATTTGGATGGCAATGGATTCACCGGGAGGATCTCAGCTGGTCTATTCAAAAGCACGCATCTATGGATTTTGGATGTTGGTAAAAACAACATATCAGGTCGTCTTCCAGCACAGATTGGGAACTTTTCTGAGTTGAAGTGGCTTTCCATGCCCGGAAACTATTTGGAAGGTCCTATTCCAACTGAGTATTGCAAACTCTCTCTTCTTTCCTTTTTGGACCTTTCCCAAAATGGAATTTTTGGTCCCATACCTTCATGCTTCGATCTATCTCTGAAATTCTTACATTTGCAAGGAAATGAGCTTACAGGATTGCTGCCAACTGCTTTATCCAAAATTTCCTCCCTTGTTACATTGGATGTCAGCGACAACTACTTCTCTCGTAATATTCCAAATTGGATTGGTACACTTCAAAATTTAAGGTTTCTTCTCCTCGGAGGAAATAATTTGCAAGGTCACATTCCCATGCAGTTGTGTCAACTGAAGAACGTCAGCATATTAGATATTTCACACAATAATCTCTCTGGTCCAATACCACCTTGCTTTGGTAATATGACATTCGGGAGGGCAAGAATAACTGACTTCTCTACTTTTGTTTTCTATCCATGGTCTGCCACTGCCGGTCTAGACATTGAGCTGCCTGGATACCGTATTGAAGTTAGCGTGCCTTTTATACGTGGACGTATGACAAAATCTGAGGAAGAAGTGGAGTTCATAACAAAGAAGAGGTCTGAAACTTACAAGGGCGATGTTCTTTACTTGATGTCCGGTGTAGATCTGTCATGGAACCAGTTAACAGGTGAAATCCCACCTGAAATTGGATATCTAACCGCTACTCATGCATTGAACTTGTCCCACAATCAATTGAGTGGACCAATTCCAGAAACCTTCTCAAATCTAAAACAGATTGAGAGCTTGGACCTTTCTCACAATAGATTGAGTGGGGAGATTCCTCCTCAACTAACTGAGCTCTACACCTTATCTACATTCACAGTGGCATACAATAACTTATCCGGTGTCTTACCGGACATGATGAAGGGGCAGTTTAGCACCTTTGGAGAAACCAGCTACGAAGGCAATCCCCTACTCTGTGGACCACCACTGAAGAGTTGCTTCTCCACTTCTCCGCTACCACCTTCAATGCCAACAATGGCAGGTGACAAGGATGATGGAAATGACATAATCTTCTATGCATGCTTTTCGGTGTCATGTACTATGTCGTTCTTGCTTTTCATAGCACTTCTCTACATCAACTGCTATTGGAGAGGTCTATACTTCTATTTTGTTGATGCATGTATTGATTCGTGCTATTATTTTGCTTTAGATAGCTACTATTTTGCTTTAGACAACCTTCGGAAGGTTTTCACCCGGCCACGTGCATAACCTTCAAGTCAGATCAGTTTCTCCCTGTAACTCTTATTGTAAGACAATAATAATCATGTTTATGCATGGCGTGACTTTTATTTCAACCCATGTTTCCATCGCTTCTTTGTTTGGTCGTGAAGTGAATTGAAGTATGCAGTTGCACACAAGGGGAGACTCCCACAGATGCTAGCTAGTGTGAAGTCAGAATCATTCATCAAATTGCCTAACCACACATGCCATGTATGATCTGAATATTTCTTAAGGGAATTCGGAAATGTTCCGGGGCCATCTATACCATAAAATAGAGGGGTGATTAGACCCATCTGCTCTAGTAGTGGATAGGCGGACTGCTAGATCTAAGCCATTTATCTTCGGCTTTGTGAAGGTTCCATATCGTATAGACCATCAAATCTTGAGGGCTCACACTTCCACATACTATCAGTGGTATTAGAGCCTCAACAACGGATCTCCAGTTTATTATTTTCATCACGAAAGGTAAGCGACCCTTTTAAGGTAAGAATTCCTTTCAGAAAATTTGACAAGTGCATACTTTTTAAAGGTGGGTGTTCAGCCATGTGGTCCAACTGATATTCTAAATTGCATCATTTTTAGCCTCATGCCCTTAAATGAGCTGACAAAATGTATGAACGGCATGTATGTGAGAGAGCGAAAGGGCTAGTTTTATAGAGAACACGTGTTCCCACGTGTACATACCGCCAATTTCCAATGCATGGCCCCACAGGTGTACCGTTCACCACTGTCCAAATGTTTGTTGTCCCATGGGCTTTTGGGTTGGGCAGGTTTTTGGCCCAGGTGTGCGTATGCCTTTTGGCCCATGGGATGGACTTGGGCCAATATATAAAAGCCCAAAAAATTTTGGGCTGACCTTGGGCTACCACTAGCCATGCCCATGCCATGCCCATATATATCTCTAATACATTATACATATTATATTGTATATATTACATATTATATTATACATGTATGTTTTAATGATGGCACTTAAATGTGAATTCTTTCCAGTCGTTTGATGATATGAATGTGTGAGATAGAAGCAAAAGCCCCTTGGAAGAGCTCACCAAACCCTCTTGAAATGAGATTTTGGCCTTTTGGGTCATGCACATAATGTACATGGGTGAGATTAGATCCATGATTTAGTTATTTACTTAGAATGGGAATTAATTAATTAATTATTATTATTATTATTTTAACTCAGACTGAAATCACTTATAATTTCCAGCTTGTTTTTACATTTGGCATGTGCAAGTGGTCATAGGCCAAGCCAAACTAGTCATGGGGACTAGGGGTGCAACTTGGGCCGAACTCAACCTGAGCCTGACAGGCCCGCCCAACCCAACAAATTTGGTTGGGTTGGGCTTGGGCTAGAAATCCTAGACCCGAACCCTAGTCTGATTGGGCTTGAGTGGAGGGCTCAGGCAATCTGACTCAACTCGAACTCGACATGGCATAAAAGGGCACTGTCACGAGTCTACTCATCAAGTAGGTCAATCTTGTGGGCTGCATAGCGCAAAGCAAGTGTGTAAATAATTCTAGTCAAAAATAGTGGAGGGGTAATTAAATGCAGGGGCAGGTGCCAGACGGTGAATCTCCTTGTTATATTTTATTAGGGAGATGATAAAGTGTCAGCCCAAGAAACTGAATATGTAGAATCGTTTCATTGTTGTACATATGAAACACATGGCTGTGATCAAAACCGTTTCATTTGATAGGGAGAATAGGGAATGCTCCATATTGTCAGAATCACTATTTGGAAAAATATTTTTACACATATTGGGCAGTTAAAAAATAAAAAATTATCCAATGGTATTATTTAAACGAGAGCGCCCAAATCAATGGTTAGGATGCTCAATCCCAAATATTTCTAAACTATCGCAGGTATTATTTTTCAAGCCCATCGAAATGTTTGTTGGCAGTCAGCAGTCAGCACTATAAGAAAATATACTTTTAGCCACAATTTTTTAGCTCCAATTATAATAATAGAGGCTAAATGTGTTTTTTTGCCTCGGTTGTAAAGAAATCAAGGCAAAAAGATATGAAGCCTACTTTTTACCTTAGTTGCATATGAAGTGAGGTGAAAAGCCTATCTTTTAGTTCCAGTAGCGTAAAAACAAAGGCTAAAAGTTTAGCTTTTAGTCTCAGTTGCATAGGAATTGAGGCTCAGTTGCATGGGAATGAGGTAAAAAGCCTACCATCTAAACCATTTAATATGGACAGTGGGATATTTTAATTTTCAGCCGTCTACTTAAAACCATTTGATATGGACAGTGGAATATTTTAATTTTCTGCCGTCTACTTATAAATAATATTCGGTCCGTGCATCCGAATGAGCCTAGCAAATTAATAATGTTATGGGATGTCAATTCATTCCAGCGGGGCACAACAGAACATACAAACCCTTGAATCCGAAGGGTCCCACCCTAAATGAGGGATGCCACGTAGACCTCCCAGGGTAGAAAACCGTAACCCCTAGCAACGCAGTGATCAAGCAAACCAAAAAGGTGGGCCCCACACAGCTCGAATGTATGAAAATTGAACGTTGATTATTAAAAGATGGGGCATGATCACATGCCTGAGAATCAAACGGTTAATATCATATATTCCAACCCGGCCCACCCATAATGTGTATGTGGAATCCAAACCGTGGATCTAGCGACTCTCATCATGATCACCGTGCATTCAAAGAACTGACCCTATCAAGATCTCAGGTGGGGCATATCACTGAGAACAATGTACAGCCACGCCTAAAATCTATATTTCATTTTTTGTGACCTACCTAAATTTATTTATTTTAGGTTTTTCTCTTCATCGGAATGGTGGCGCACCTGATTTTTGGATTAGATGACATATAAACAACTATTTGGACCCCACATCTGGAAATTTCATTCCCGGCTAGGCCATTTGCTGTCTCCTCCATTTTCTCACTTCAATCCTCTCTCTCAATTCAGATCCCATCCCAAGAACAGGTACGAAACCCTAGATCGCTTTTGTATACGCTCAGGTCTACACATTTCTACACATTTTCATGTTAGATCTCGGAAAAACTAGGGTTTTGGGGGATTTCTTTTCATGTAAACATCTGGAAGATTTGAGAAGCGCTCCTGTTTCAATATCCCTATAAGAATCCGTTTTTCTCCATTTCTCTCTCCAGAAGATCGACGGAACCGATTTCTTGAGCAAACAGAAGCAAAGTCATTCGCGTTTTTGGGAATTGCGGAAAAGTCAAACGGAGAACTGAGTCTTTTGGATGGAGGAATCGTTTGGAAGGATTCAAGAGAAGAAAACGGTAAGTGATTTCAGTTTCTATTTTCGTAGTTTATCTTTTCCATTTAATTGAAAATGGTGTGTTTTGAGATGCGAATCGCTCGAATCCATTCGGATCTTGCGATGGCCCTTTCTTCTTTCGATGTTCTTGTTATGTCTTTTGTTGGAATTGCATGAAATTTTAAGCGCTGAGGGGAGATGGCGTCTTTTGAGATGCGAATCACTTGAATCCATTCCGATCTAGCGATCACCCTTTTCTTCTTGGATGTTCTTATTATTATTATTATTATTTTGTTGGAATTGCATGCCATTTAAGCGCTGAGGGGAGATTTGAGAGTGAGTTTGGATGCACAATCGAATCCAATTGCAATAGTCTGGAATAGTGGAGTGTTAGGGCTAGGGTTTGCAAATGTGTTGTTTGCAGGGCGAACCTCAAACAAACGTGATGACAGTTTGTGAATTACAGGATCTTTACCATTTCCATACTCTTTCATCTGCGGTAGTAGGGGATCATTGGACTGTCATCACGTTTGTTTGAGGTTCGGTGATGACCATAGGTTTGGTGAGTTACACCTATTAAGCTGTTTGATTAAAGATACTGACCCGTACACAAACTTATGGTTGTCATCCCATCCCCATTGTTCCATGTGGAATGGCCCACCCAAGTTGTGCATCTGGCTGATATTTTGGCCTGAGGTCCCAGTATCAACAATAACCTGATCAATGAAGTAGAGGTTCCATATAAATCTTGGAAGTCCCCGTAAGATTCTGGTTTGACCTCCAAATTCGAAGAAATATGAAACTCCTTTTCCTACTTCATATGACACCGTCCGTGTGACAAAACTGTGGGCCATTATATCTGGCCAGCTGATCTTTGGACATGAGGGCAAAATTAGGCAGATCCAAAACTCAAGTGGGCCACACCACCAGAAATTCCCACCATGATCAAATGTTCAATGTTTTGGATCACTCGCACAGTGTATAATGGGCCACACATGCATTTAAATTCATACGGCCCCATGTGCACTGTGGGACCCACATGCATGATCAGATGGTAAGTAGATCAGATCATTGACTGGATCATTAAACCGTAGGTCCATGGCGTGAAATGTTTACCGCCCCATATACATGCACTACAAGCCCATTTGTCTGTAAATATAGATTATTGAAATAAAATCGTCTGTATCACTAAACAATCGGGGCCTATGGTGCAAAGCATTTAGAGTGCCTTGTTTTCACAGATGGATCTATATTGCTTTCTTATTATAGTAAAACAAAATGATTAGAATTACTGTCCAACTAATCGATCTAGAGGATCCAAAATACATGGCAACCATGAAAAAAAACCACACTATTCAGATGTTCTAGCCCATCCATGTTGCAAGTGAGCCATCTCATTCATAGGTTTGGTCATAAGGCATTTGTTGTTTTAAAGCATCACTTTCATCCATGGGTGGGGAAATGGATGGCTATAAAACAGAATGTCAACTTACAAATTGATCGGATCATCTAATTCGTGCAATTTTTTCCATGGGCTAGATTCCATTGATGTAACCGGCAACTTAGATCGATCAATTGGACTACAAGCTCTTACTCATAGTACTTAATTAGAACACTATAACACTTATTACAATATCGAGAGCACAAGATTATTTCTCCTATGACCAATTGAATTTTGTAGTGACAAGTTAATTACATTTTCATTTTTGCAGCTTTTTACAATCTTGAGAATCTCCAAGAACTGGATGTTCAAGGAAATGAATTGGAAGGGAGCCTTCCTCCATGTCTCAGCAACTTGTCATCCCTCCAACTACTTGATCTCTCCTATAATAGACTCAGTGGGCAAATCTCCTCATCTCTCATCTCTAGCCTCACGATGATCCGGTTCCTTTCTCTCTCCTCCAACCGCTTTGAGGGGTCTCTCTCATTTAGCTCATTTGCTAATCTTTCCAAGCTCGAGGTTGTGGAACTTTCAGTACTGAAGGCTAACTATCCCTATCCTGAGCGCGAGGTTATAACTTACCCCAATCAGTTAGAGATTGAAACTGAATCCACACCTTGGACTCCTAAATTCCAGTTGAAAGCCCTCCTCTTATCAAACTGCAACATCAACAAGCTCACTGGTACCATTCCCAGCTTCCTTTCCACCCAATATGACTTGATAGCATTGGAACTTTCCCACAACAACATCAAGGGAAAGTTTCCATCTTGGTTGTTAGAGAAGAATGAAAGACTACAAATGCTTGACCTAGGAAGCAACTCCTTAGCTGGCCCATTCCATCTGCCACCTCATTCTAACAACCTCAATGCATATTATCTGGACATCTCCAGCAACCACATCTACGGACAACTTCCTGAAAACATCGGTTTCTGCCTTCCAAATTTATTATACTTAAACATGTCTGCAAACGCTCTTCATGGTACCTTTCCTCTGTCAATGGGTAACATGAGAGAATTGTTTACTTTAGATTTGTCGAGAAACAATTTCTCAGAAGAAATACCAGAGCAGTTGGCCATGGGTTGCATCAGATTAGAAATTTTGAAGCTATCAAACAATAGATTACAAGGCCCAGTGTTTCCGACTTGTTTGAACTTGACTTGGTTACAGTATCTGTATTTGGATGGCAATCAATTCACCGGGAGGATCTCAGCTGGTATATTCAAAAGCCCTCATATACAGTTATTGGATGTTGGTAAAAACAACATATCAGGTTGTCTTCCTGCACAGATTGGTAACTTTTCTGAGTTAATGTGGCTTTCCATGCCAAAAAATTATTTAGAAGGTCCTATTCCAGCCGAGTATTGCATCCTATCTAGTCTTTCGCTTTTGGACCTTTCCCAAAATAGAATTTTTGGTTCCATACCTTCATGCTTCAATCTATCTCTGAAATTCTTACATTTGGAAGGAAATGAGCTTACAGGATTGATGCCAAATGCTTTATCCTAAATTTCCTCCCTTGTTACATTGGATGTCAGCCACAACAACATCTCTGGTAATATTCCAAATTGGATTGGAGCATTTCCTAATTTAAGGGTTCTTCTCCTCAGAGGAAATAATTTGCAAGGTCACATTCCCACGCAGTTGCGTCAACCAGTGTTCGAAATATCGATACTATTGGCTGATATTATCGTTATCGCACCCCTGCGAGACGATACAATCACGATAACCCCCAGAAGATAACCAAAAAACTCAAAATCCAGATATCGGCCGATATATCGTCGATATCGCACGATATTTTGACGATATCACGCGATTTCCTCTCCATTATTGTCGGACATCGACGTCATCATCCGAAAAAATCGGGAAAAAAAATAGAGGGTGGATTTCGGTACCTGTAGAAGAGATCGCCATGATCGGAAGCTTCCATTTGGTGGGCCATTCGAATTGAAGCGCCATTCCTAGGTTACCGCAAATAACATCTCCGATTTTGGAGAGAAATCCGAAGACATCCGATGAGATTTGGGAGATATTTTAGGGTTCTGGTTTCCGTAACCCTCTCTGTTTGAAAACCAAAGGTTGTTCAAGCCTTTTTTCTCGGACGCGGATTAGCTACTGACAGGTTGAGTAGCGAGATCGCTACTAAAGTGATGTCACCAAGTTACGTGGGTCCCACCATGATAAATGTGTTATATCCACACGGTCCATCCATTTAGAGATATCATTTTAGGACATGAGTCAAATAACGAGAGAGATAAAATTCTGTAATGGACCCCACTACAGAAAACAGTGGAGAAAGTGACATACACCGTTGAGACCTTCCTAAGGTCCACCGTGATGTTTATTTGAGATCTGACCCGTTAATAAGTTAAAAAAGGCATTATAAAAGGGGAAAAAATATATCAGCTTAATCGAAAACTTTTGTGGCCCTCAGAAGTTTTTAATGGTGGGCGTCACTCTCTCTACTGCTTTCTGTGGTGGGGTCCATTGGAGCTTTGAATCTTAGTCATTCTTAGGCTAATGGCATAAAATGTTCTCTCCAAATTAATGGACGGTGTGGATACAAAACATACATCATGGTGGGGCCCATGGAACTTGGTGACGTCAATTCAGTAGCAAGTCTCGCTACTCAGCTAATCCCGCCCTTTTTTTTATTGTAATCGAGTACGCGCGCACGACGCACCACCGAACTGTGTTGACGTCACCAAGTTCTGTGGGTCCCAGCATGAGGTATGTGTTATATCCAGGCCGTTCGTCCATTTGGCGAGCTCTTTGTAAGGCTTGAGCCGAAAAATAAGATAGATCCAAAGATCAACTGGACCACACTGCAAACAGCAGTGGTAGATTGAACGTTTATCATTGAAACCCTTTTGAGGGTCACGGAAGTTTTGGATCAATATGATATTTATTTTTCCTCTTCATTCAGGTCAAGTCTGTGTGACCTAATTAACAGATTGGATAGAAAATAAACATTATCGTGGGCCCTATGACCCAGGGAGGTTTCAACAGTAGGAATTTTCCTACCCACCTTTTCCTTTAGTGCGGCCCACTTTAGTCTTGGATTCTGCTCATTTTTGCTCTCAAGTGCTAAAATGATCTCAAAAAATGAATGGACGAGGTAGATTTCTTACAAACATCATAGTGGACCCCACATAGGTTTTGAGCGAAGGACCTTGGTAGCAACACCCCACCCCCAGTGTGGTGGGAAGTGGATCCCCTAGTGAGCAATGTACTTTGTAAACTTTGTGGGCCAACTATAATTCATGTATTTTATCCACTCCGTCCATCCATTTTACCAGATAAATTTATGGTTTGAATGAAGAGAAAAAACTTTTATTAGCCTGAACCAAAACTTTTGTGGCCCACTAATGGTCAATCACCATTGTTTCCTATGGTATGGTCTACCTAATTATTGGATTTGTTTTATTTTTTAGATAATGTCCTGAAATGATATGGAAAAACGGATGAACGGGGTTGATACTGAATATAGTTGTCTTAGTTCAATCGGACAGTGCACAGCTTGGGACCTTATACAAAGGAAATTTATTATGTACACTTCTTTTTTGAAACTTTATGATTTAAAAGTGTATATTAAGGGCTTTTTTAACAATCCCCAGAGTTCATTAAAAAATTCAACCATTTTCCCAATGTTTCCCCATGTTTCCCAAAAAGTGCGATAAACTATGCAATACAAACGATATATCCCGTGCGATAACCGATACGTATCTGTATCCCAAGGGTGCGATACATTGTGTGATACCGATATTTCGAACACTGGCGTCAACTAAAGAACATCAGCATATTAAATCTTTCACAGAATAATCTTTCTGGTCCAATACCGCCGTGCTTTGGTAAAATGACATTCGGGAGGGCAAGAGTAACTGACTTCTCAACTTTTGTTGTCTCTCCACTGTTTGACAGTATCGGTACAGGCATGGAGCTGCCTGGATACCGTATTAAAGTTGGTGTGCCTTATATAATTGTACGTTTGACAAAAGCTGAGGAAGAGGTGGAGTTCATAACAAAGAAGAGGTCTGAAACTTACAAGGGTGACGTTCTTTACTTGATGTCCAGTGTATATCTGTCATGGAACCAGTTAACTAGTGAAATCCCACCTGAAATTGGATATCTAACCGCTACTCATGCATTGAACTTGTCCCACAATCAATTGAGTGGACCAATTCTAGAAACCTTCTCAAATCTAAAACAGATTGAGAGCTTCGACCTTTCTCACAATAGATTGAGCGGGGAGAATCCCCCTCAACTAACTGAGCTTAACTTCTTATCTGCATTCAACGTCTCTCACAATAACCTATCCGGCATCTTACCGGACATGATGAAGGGGCAGTTTGGCACCTTTGGAGAAACCAGCTACGAAGACAATCCCCTACTCTGTGGACCACCACTGAAGAGTTGCTTCACTTCTCCGCTACCACCTTCAATGCCAACAACGTCAGGCGACGAGGATAATGGACATGACATAATCTTCTATGCATGCTTTCCGGTGTCATGTACTATGTCTTTCTTGCTTTTCATAGCACTCCTCTACATCAACCGCTATTGGAGAGGTCTATACTTCTATTTCGTTGATGCATGTATCTATTCATGCTATTATTTTGCTTTAGACCGCTACTATTTTGCTTTAGACAAACTTCGGAAGGTTTTCACCCGGCCACGTGCATAACCTTCAAGTCAGATCAGTTTCTCCCTGTAACTCTTATTGTAAGACAATAATAATCATGTTTATGCATGGCGTGGCTTTTATTTCAACCCATGTTTCCATCGCTTCTTTGTTTATTTCAACCCATGGCGTGGCTTCCCACAGATGCTTGCTAGTGTGAGATCAGAATCATTCGTCAAATTGCCCAACCACACATGCCATGTCTGATCTGAATATTTCTTAAGGGAATCCGGATCCTCTTCAGGTGCTCTGCAGCATGCACCATGTGAAGTCCAAGTTAGTCATTAGGCAGTCCCCACCACATTTGGAACCGACCAAAAGTAAAACAGAAACATTCTTCCTTGTTTGGCCATTGCATATACACGATGAGGCTGTAACATGTAGTCTTGCTAATGTTTACGTGGGAAAAGGTCAGAACACTTCCCATGGTCCAAATTCAATACACGTTTGATGCCCACGTGGTGAGTGGACTTTCAACATCTTTTTAGTTTTTACCCTGGCCATAGAATATTTATTCCCTACTTGAACTTGGACAAGCGGAGGCATGCTGAGTGATCAAGACAGTCGATTTAATAGGCCACAGCATGAATTGAAGACTCCACAAAATCTTTAAGATTAGAAGATCCTGACTTCAACAACTCTTTGGCATCTTTCCCACGGAAATTCGATCAAGGCCCTTTTATATTTCTTGTTAACAATTTATTGCTTTTCGGGCACCCTGTGGAAAGAGCTAGAATTTTTTCACCAGTGGTAGTTTTGCCTTAATCCTTTATTCATGGTAGGGCCCGTAAGTTCTGGATTAGTGAGAAATGGGCCTCAACATGGAAGGGGTACACCTAATCAATCTTCCATATTGGAATACTTAAGTCTTGATCGTTCAGTTATGTTACTTTGAATGTTAAACATCTTTTTATCCCTAGTTTTATGAACCATTGATCCATAGCTCAACTGGCAGACTGAGTGGAGATGCCTCGTTTCAACACTTGAGGTCTTGGTATTGATCCCTAGCGGGGGTGGCTAACATCGAGAGTGTGTACTGACATGGGTGTGTACTAACAAGCTAACCCAAAAAAAAAAAAAACCATTGATCAAAAGGTTGGTATCTGACAAAAATAGTTGATCAAATCAACGGTTTGGATCACCAAACCAGGACCCCACAAGAACACTGATGAGCAGACCCTTCTTTCCTGTTGAAAGAGACGGAGGTCGGCCATGTTTGAAAATTCAGCCATGAAGCTATTATAAAGCTTGGGGTACATGCAAGAAGCAACGAGGAACACTATAAGGTACTGTAGCCCTCGGTACGTGGACAAAAACAAACCACCCAATCAATTGATCTCGTCTGCCCATTAAATTTAGTTCTCACTTCATCAACCAATATGGATTAACCACAGTAAAAGAAGATGATCATATGCATCGCAAAGATGGACTTCTTATATATAACTATGTATTTTCTAAAACTTCAGACGGAATGACTATGATCCTGTAGTTGAAATGATTTTTTAGAAGCATAACTAGTTGATGATGGACCCTACAAAATGGATGGCTCAAGTTTCATTGATCAGACCTATTTTGTTAGAATAATCTTGGACATGCATTGTATAAAGAATTTTATAGAGTAGACCAAGCAACTTTAAAGTCGAAGTACCAGCACAGGTTTTAAATTCTATGGATCTGACAAATAGAATTGTCGCAAAGATGCAATTTTGTAAGTGTCATGGCCTGAGAAAGAAAAGTGTTTGAGTCAATTTACAAATCAATCGCTATTTTCACTATATTTTACTATTTTAGTAAAGTATCAATTTTATGACATAAGCTTATATAAGGTAAATGGAAGGGCTTTTGAAGTAGAATTTTCATTAATAATATTACTTTTTATCTCTTCTTATGGATTTAAGAGCTATTCTTAAGAGGAATATTTTGATCTCCTCTATATATTATATAAGGTATATGAAAATCCGGCATGGGCAACCCGGTATAGCACGGTTGGTTGGTCAAAGTAGCTTCTCCTACCCCAAAATCATATATTATAGTCGAATAACTCATTCTAGTTTCAAGATAGGCCTGTTTTAGGGTTCTGACGGTCCTAATCACTTCCACCTCCGATCGGGCCTTTTCTAATCTATCTTTGCCAAGAAAGTGTTTGTGACCCACTCTACATTATTCCCCTCCACTTCAAAAGAACTCGACATTAAGTTCTCATTCTGCTTCAATTCATGATACTCGGTTAGGTGTGTAACATTGAAAGTATGCAAGATCTCCATGTCATCTGGAAGATCAACAACATAAGTGTTATCGTTGATCTTTTAGAGGATTGGTACCAGTCCAATCTTCTTCTTCTTCTTCAACTTATTGTAGGTCTGTAAGATGTACAGCTTCTAGTTTGAAATGAAATCTTCTCTTTCAAAAAAAAAAAAGACTCTCTATTGGTGGTGGAATTCCTCTCAGGATCGACTAGTCCAGGCTGGAAGTGGAAGTATTGGTTGGGTAGGATTAAGGCCATCTGTCTCCAAGGTCAGGTGAAGTTTGAGCACATCTTCAGAAAAGGTAATGGGCCGGCGGATGCTATGGCCAAGATGGGTAGCGCCAATCAGAATTCGGCCCTATTTCATGCCCGGGAGGGTCTTCCATGCATTGTGAGGGGTCTCCTCTTCCTTGATAAAGTTGGTTTGGGGGCAGTTTGGGGATAATTGTTGGGTGGCCTGTGTGGCCCTGTTTGGATCCTAAAGTTTGGGGTTTTTTGGTTTTCTTCTTCTTCTTCTTACGATAGGTGCCCCCAGGTGTGGTTGGGGGTGCTCGAAATTTTGTATATCAGCCTGTAAAGCTTCTTGAATATGAAATGAACAGAGTTTTTACAAAAAAACTTATTGTAGGTCTGCAGTCCACCTATTTCACGGGGGCGAAATGCCCCGTGCTTTCTCATCGTCCCTCATCTGTTTAATCCCAAAGAGAGCTGCCCCGACCTGTTTTTCAGATTTTCGTCCGATTAGCCTCTGCAATTGTGTCTACTAAATATTTCCCAAGATCATAGCTGTCAGGTTGAATCTTCTACTGCCGAAACTGATTTCTCCTGAGCAGGGTGCCTTCATCAAGGACAGACCAATCGCTGAACACATCGCGCTGGCGTAGGAGATGTTTAGGGATTTAAACAGGAAGGTTCGGGGAGGGAACATTGTGTTGAAATTAGACTTGGAGAAGGCGTATGACAGGGTGGAATGGAGATTTCTTAAGCATGTTCTTGGCAACTTCGATTTTAGCGCCAACTGGGTGGCTCTAGCAGAAAAGTGCTGGTCAAATAGCTGGTTCTCCGTTCTCTTAAATGGCGAAACAATCGGATATTTTAAGTCTTATAGAGGCCTTCGCCAGGGAGACCCGCTTTCTCCTAGTCTATTCATCCTGGCAATAGAGGCCTTTAGCAGAGGTTTCAGACTGATTATGGAAAGGGGATTGTGCCTTCCCTTCAAACTCAAAATCGGCTGCCCCCTCATCTCTCACCTGCTCTATGTCGATGATAGTCTCTTGTTCCTTAACGGTGGCTCAGCATCAATCAAATCCGCAAAGCAGTTCCTATCCTCCTTCCAAGCGGCATCAGGTCAGCTCATTAATTGTGCTAAAAGTTCTTTTTTTTATTCGTTCAGATAAACTGACCAGCTGCAGGATCAGAGCAATCGAGACCTCCTTGGAAATTTGCAAGTCCTGCATGGGGGCCACCTATCTAGGCATTCCTATGTCTACTTGCAGGATTAAGAAAGCATATTTTAAGGACCTCCAGAACAAGATTGATGCGCGCATCAATGGGTGGAAGGCACGATGCCTCTCTCAAGCAGGGAGAACTATCTTGATTCACCACGTCTTCGGTAGCATCCCGGTCCACACCTTAGCCGCATCCAAGATCCTGTTGCAAGTTATTGCAGAGATTCAGACAAGTTTTGCAAGCTTCTTCTGGTGTTGGGTTGACAGAAAAAAGAATCTCCCCTGGATAAGTTGGAAGAAAATTTCCTAGCCCAAGAGCAAAGGTGGTCTGGATATAAGAGACCTCACGGAAGTTATGAAGGCCCTACGCCTTAAGCTAGCCCGGGGGGTCAAATACAGATATGAAGATAGCCAATGGGTGAAGCCAATGAAAGAAAAATATGCCCGGGACCTTGAGCCAGCTGATATGAATTCAGCGGCATCTCCCAATCCATCTCCAATGTGGAAGAGCATCAGGTCCTTGTTCCCTTTCCTGGACAACGCCATTCAGTGGCTTGTGGGACAGGGAAACTGTAACATCTGGACGGATAACTAGTCTGGTCTTAGCCCTCTGGTGTTGAAGGCGACCAGGCCTATCCCACGTCCCCTCTAAAACAACTGTGTGCGTGATTTTCTTGGGCAAAGGGGTCCATCCACCCCATCTGCGGTCTTTTCCTTCCTCCCCCAAGAAGTGATATATTTCATTTTCGAAGGCGGGTTTTGCACTTCCCCTGTCCCTGACACCTGCTTCTGGCCCTTGGAACCTTCTGGCAGATTCTTAGTAAAATCAGCATGGGTTTTATGTAGAGCGGAAGGGCAAAGACGGAGCAAGGTAAACTGGGTCTGGCACGCCAAGTTGCCTCCTAAGATTTCTACCTTTGTCTGGAAATTGCTACACAATGCAATCCCCATTGACTATAACATCCAGTCCAGAGGTATTTCTCTCGCCTCCATGTGTGTCTGCTGCAATGATTCGCAGACCCATTGTCCTTCAAAGGAGACGCTGCCCCACCTGTTCCTCTATGGTAAGCTCGCATCAGCAGTCTGGCCGAGATTTGGCGCAATCTTTGGTACAACGCTATCCATGGAAGGAACACTGCTGGGTTGGTGGCAGGCCCATCAGGCTAGCGGGTGCACTGCAACATTGCAAGGGCTGCTTCTGAGTATCATTATGTTGGATATATGGAAGAGCAGAAACGAAGCTAGGTTTGAAGGTACCCCGACCCATCCAGCTAAGACTATTTTCCAAATTTCTTGGTGGTTACATTACTTGAGCAAAGATCTGCCTCATCCAAGAATGGGATCCATGCTCAGGGATCTCACTTTCTCGGCCCTGGGTATAAACGCCCCGACTCCTTCATGTCCTAAACCTTGCCTCAAGAAATGGTTCTCCCCAGAAGCAGGATGGTGTAACCTAAATGTTGATGGGTCGGCTTTAGGTAATCCGGGTCTATCTGGGGGAGGTGGCATTTGTAGAGGTGATAAAGGTGAATTCCTATTTGCTTTCTCAGCTAGCTACGGGGTCAGCTCTAATAATATTGCATATATAGCTTAGGGCGGTTTGGGATGGTTTGTCGAGACTCTCAAATCATAGTGAATATTCTGAATGGCAAATCCCAGGATAATTGGAAATGGAGGTATTGGCTGGCCAGAATAGAGTTGTTGAAGGCTGACTGCCAGGTTAGTGTCCACCATATTCTGAGAGAAGGCAATGGCCCAGCGGATGGTCTCACCTGTCAGGGAAGTGCTAGCCTGTCCCTTACATATTTCAGCAACATCTTTGACCTCCTTAGCAGGATTCGAGTGCTAATTTTCCTGGACATGGTTGGGATTGGATCCATCAGGCAGTCCACCCACTGAAGTGGTCGTTTTTCTCCTTCGGTTTCTAGCTATTTTCTCTGTTATTGCAACTCTATTTTATTTTTTTTTTTCTTTTCGTCTTCTTTATCCTCGTTTGGAGGCTCTCAAATTTCACTGGGAGTTTGGCGAGTCTGTGGGGGGTTTTTTGGGCTGAGGCAAGGACATATGAGGGTGTCTGCTGCAGGTTCTCTGCAGGTTGGGTGCTGGCCTAAGCCTCTTTGGGAGTTGGCAGGGCTGAGGGGTTATCGGGTGAGGCAGGACTTTTTTGCGAATGTGTCTTTCTACAGCTTCTTTGCAGGATAGGGGCTGGCCTTCATTGTCTCCTCCCCTTTTCTTTTCTCGGTCTTTTGTTTTCCTCCTCTCTTTTATGTCAGTTAGGAGATATGATAGGTGAGGCCCTTTTGTCTTGTGGAGCCCACCCGAAAATCCAATGTGTACATCCCTCTTTATATCTATCAAAGATTCATGGGCATGGTCCCCATTTCTAGAAAGGAAAAAAAACCTTATTGTAGGTCCCAGGCGGTAATATCTCCTTATGTAGATGGACCATAACATGGTCACCACCTCAAATACCTTTTGTCACTGTTCACAAAGTCAAACAGACCTAGATGAAGGTAGATGAAGGTTATACAAAACAAATATGATGTTGATCCAAAACTTCTAAGCCCCTAAAAAGTTCTCAATAGTGATAGGCATTAAATCCTCAACGTTTTCTATGTTATGGTTCACTTGAGCTTTGGATCTGCCTCATTTTTGGGATCATGCCCGAAAATGATCTTGAAAAATGGATGGGCGGCATGGATATAACACTTACATCATGTTGGGCTCACAAAACTTAGTGACATAAACACACTGCCAAGTCTATGTTTACTCATAGTGATGGTTGTGAGAAATCCACTGTATTATTATGTTGAGACTTGGCCCAAAATTGAACTATATCCAAAACAATCCCGTCTTCTAATTCCATGTCCATTAATTGGATGGCTAAAAATGGATTGGATGGCTAAAAATGCTATATAAGTGTCATTTTAGTATATAATCAATCCAAAACGGGACCAACAATTTGGATGGTCGGGACGTTCATTCTTCACCGTTTCCCTCCAACTAAGTCTTTTTGACATTATCAATAGGTTGGATGATAAATAAACATTACAGTGGGCCATATGAACTTCCCTCCAACTAAGTCTTTTTGACATTATCAATAGGTTGGATGATAAATAAACATTACAGTGGGCCATATGAAGCTTTTAATGGTAGGAGTTCAATCACCTTTTTTTTTTTCTTATGTGTAGTCCACGTAAGTTTTGGATTGCTTAATTTTTGGGATGACATTCTAAAATGAGCTAGAAAGATGGATGGACGGCATGGATATACCAAAATTCATCAAGGTGGGCCCCATGGGAAGGGTAACACCCACAAAGAATCCACTCCACCTTCTGTATCTTCTTCCTGGAAGCGGATTGTGTGGTGTGCACAACACCACTAACTTCGACTGTGTTCCAGCCAGTAAGTTTTGTGGGCCCATCCTGATGTATGTATTATATCCACACCGTCTATCCATTTGGTGAGATCATTTTAGTTGATGAACTTAAAAATTAGTCAGATCGAAAGCTCACTTAGACCACACCACATAGAGTAGTGCGGATGACATCCAATGTTAAAACCTTTCCAGAGCCTACCTTGATGCTCTTTTTTGTGCAATCCAACCATTTCATAAGGTCATACAGCCTTGGATGGAAGGGAAAAAAATATCAGCTGGATCCAAAACTTCTGAGAGCTATAAGAAGTTTTCAATGATAGCAATTACTCTCCACTACTTTCTTTGGTGTGGTCCAGTTGAAAATTTTCTTTGTCTCATTTTTTAGCTCATGCCCTAAAATGATCTACCCAAATGAATGGACAGTTTGGATATAACACATACATAATTGTACGGCCACAGACCTTAACCTCAACACACCCCAAGGACACCACCTTATTCGCTACTTTTACACGTTACAAATCCTTCATGCAACAAGACTGGACCTCACGGTAACATTGCATTGCATAGCTGGAAGCATAGTACCATTTCTCGTGTGTAATATATATATATATATATATATATATATATATATATATATATATATATATATATATATATATATATATATATATAAGCGCACGAGAAATACTCACAGTCACAGGGATCTAGTTGGATTAGGACAAATGGAAGTTTCAGCCAGCTTGGATGGCCCCACTGTTTTATTAATGTGAAATTCAACCAACCATCAAGTAAGTCAACCCATGATAGACTCAAGAAATAGTGTGCGTAGAAAGGTCACCCTCCATAATGTTTCCCTCGGTGTGACTCACTTAAATCCTGTATTGGCCCTAGTTTTGGATCTCAGGACAATATTAATTTAGTGTGATATCCAATGGTTGGAGTGGATTCCACATGATTATCACATTGGGCCCTATAAAAATGAAGGGTGAGCCTCTCTCCCAACTATTTTCATTGGTATGCCCACTTGAATTAAATATCAACCTAAAATTTTGGCTCCTGGCCTAACATGTGATTATGAATCTATTGGACCAACTGGATACCACGCATACATCATGGTGGGCCCTTTCAGAAAGTAAGGGTGGCTTCCCTCTAGTTTGGAGAAAAGTTGAACATGCGGGAGAACAGTCGGGAGTGGACCGTAAGCAGTATTTTCCTGATTGTGGGGCCTACCTGAATGTATCTACTACATATCCACCACACCACGGGAAACAGTGGACATTGACCACCCACAATTAAAAACTTCCTAAGGCCCATCATTATGTTTATTTGCCATCCAAACTGTTCATTAAAAAAGAAAAACACAAATATCAGCTTGATCCAAGCCTTCTATGCCCCCAACAAGTTTCCAGTGGCAGGTTTTCAATCTTCACTACTTTATGTGATGTGGTCCACTTGAGCCATAGACCTGCCTTATTTTTGGCACCATGCTATAAAATGATCTGCCAGCATAGATGGACAGTGTGGATATAACAAATACATCATATTTAGCCCACTTATTTTTACACGTGAATATGATACCGCTGCAAATCCGAGAATACTGACACCTCGAGGAAGCGGATGAAGTGCGCCCTACCGTCACTTATATGGTGCGGCCCTGACCGTGTGGCCCATGTTGATGCATGTATTGTATATCCACGTCATTCATCTATTTTTCTCAGCTCTTTTTAGGAAACCAACATTCAAGCAGATCAAAATCTTGCGTCCATCTATTTTTTTTTAGTACTTTTTGAGTGTAAGGCTTTCATGTATACTCTTGTCAATTGTGTGGTCCACTTAAACATGGAAGGGTCTTATTTTTTGGCCCTGAGTCTAACATGGGGTGTCTCACCTGATGGTTGGGGTAGATTTTACATTAATACTATGCTAGACCCACTCAAGCCGGTGACTATTTTTCTTGGAGTGTTTTGTTGTAACACGAGGATTTGATAAATCTGTGGGGTTGAAACATGACCCATGCACCTGTGATCTTGTTTTTGCACCCTTGCCTCATCTCAACGGTATACTGTTATACAAAAATAGGTAATCCCTGCTATTTATTCTTTGTAGCTTTAACTAATTTCCCATATTGCAATACATTACAGGTGGTCTGCTCCTACGTACCCTTGTCAGCATAGAGAGAGAGAGAGGGAGAGAGAGGATTGTTGATCCGGCCATTTTACAATCCGTGATTGAACACAATTTATAATTATAAATCATTAACCTTTTGGAAAGTTCTAATGCAATTTTCATCAAAAGGACAGAGAATATAGAGTGAAATGAAAGGATGGGAAAGATAAAATGAATCCACTGTGAACATGTTTTGGTCTAAAAATTACGTTGTTGGGGCTTATTAGGTGGATCACACTCGTACGGAGAAAATGAATAGTGAGTTGGCCGACAGTATCTTTGCAGTGGGCCATGATGAGAGCTAGGCTAACCTAACAAGAAACCCCCATCGGGATGGAAGCGGATTGGCTGGTGTACCACACATCAGCGATCTAGCTGGTGTGTTGACCTCAGCAAATTTCATGGGTCCCATCATGAGGTATGTGTTATATCTAAACTGTCCATCCATTTGGCAAGCTCTTCATAAGGCTTGAGCCTAAAAATAAGACATTTAAAAATCAAGTGGACCACACTGCAAAAAGCAGTGGGGAATTGAATTTCCACCATTGAGACCCTTTTGGGGTCACATAAGTTTAAGATCAATATGATATTTGTTTTTCCTCTTCATCCTTGTCTTTTTTTCTCTTATAAATAGATTAGATGGAAAATAAATGTTATGGTAGGCCCTACAAATGTTTAATGGTGAAAATCATTAAAATGATCTCAAAAAATTGATGAACAGTGGGAATATAATAAATACATCATATTTGGGCCCATGTAACTTTGATCTCCTTTGAACCGTTCGTACAACTCTGAGCTCGAGGACCATATCAACAGGTATAGGACCACATCAACAGGTCGGATGGAAAATAATAAATACGAGTGGATCCAAAAAAGATTTCAAGGGTGGATATCGTTAGCACCGCAGCTTCGTGTGGTGTGATCCAAGTAAAATTGGGAGTAGAATCTAATCCGCGCCCTTATGAAAGGCTGGTGGGGCATCCCGTCATTGACGTTGATTTCATTTGCCGCAGAGTGACTGGAATCCTTTATATTGCCCCATTTTATAAAGGAGCAGATTAGCTGTTACCCGGGCAACTCTAAAGTAGGTGTTATCCTAACCGTTTGGGGGCCACCTGGATGTATTTATTGTATATCTACGGCATGAATACGTTGTTGCATTTCATTTTAGGAGTGATCCCAACCTTAAAAAGATACAAATCTCAGGTAGACCATACTACTAGAAACAGTGATGAACGACCATTGAAAACTTTTTGAGGGCTAGAAAAGTTTTGGATCAAGTTAATCTTTGTATTTTACTTTCATCAGATTTTCTTGACATTATCAACAGGTTATATTGCAAATAAACATTATGAAAACCTTAGCTTTAGAAATTTTAATAGTGAGGAACTAAATCGCCACTGTTTCCTGTTGTGTGGTCTACCTGAGATTCGTATATGCATAATCTTTTGGATTGTCTACTAAACTGGGTTGTAGAAAAGGATGGACGGCGTGGATATGTAATGCATCATGAAGGTCGGTCTTAATCTGCTGCCGTGCATAAAACGGAAACGGATTGGCTACTCACCCTGCCACTGGCCAATGGCTAGTGGTTGGTGCGCTGTGGGCTCCAACATGATCGATATGTCTCATCCATTCACCCAGACAATTTTATGGCATGAACCAAAAAATGAGGTAGATCAAAATCTCAAGTGGGCTACACAGTATTGATTGAACTATCACCATTGAAAACTTCTAGGAGCTACAAAAGTTTTGAATCAAGCCGATATTTGTTTTTTTGCCTTCATCCAGATCTGTATGACCTAATATATAGGTTGGATGTCAGATAAATATTATAGTGGGCCTAGGAGGTTTTTAATGGTAGACATACAATCGCTACTGTTTTCCCATGGTGTGGTCCACCTGAGATTTTGATCTGCCTTATTTATACTACAACGTATTAAAATGATGTATAAAAATGGATGGTAGGTGTGGATAAAACACATAGATAATAATGGGGCCACAGAGCACCGACCACTAAGCCACCTGCCCAGTGGCAGCAGCGTCGTTAGCCAAACCGCGTCCGCAAAAAACACTCTAGTCTAAGGTGGGAGGTACAGTCCTTGATGTTGACTCCAGTTGTCGCGGGGTACTGACTAAAACACCCATGTCCGTGGGGCCCATTAGGTTGAATTTGTGAAATCCACTGTATATCAGGTTCTATCCTCAGTTAAACCCAGGCCAAAATTAATAATTAGATCCACTACTTGTATGGGTCACACATACGGAAACGGATTGGCCGCTCCCCCTGCCACCAGCCCGGTGGCTGATGGTCAGTGCTCTGCGGGCCCCACCATGATGTATGTGTTTCATCCATTCTGTTCATCCATTTTTACAGATCATTTTTGGGCTTAATGCTAAAAATGAGAGGGATATAAATCTCAGGTGGACCATACCACATGAAAACAATAGTGACTAGATATCCACCATTAAAATCCTTCCAAGGCCCAATGTGCTGTTTATTTGACATCCAATCTGTCGATTACAGGCCCAGATGAAGGGAAAAAACAAAAATCAGCTTGATCCAAAACTTGTATGGCCCCCAAAATATTTTTAATGGTCTACACTCATTCAACACTGTTTACTGTAATGTGGTCCACTTGAGATTGGTATATACCTCATTTTTGGTCTCATGCTGTAAAATGATCTGGAAGATTATATGGACAGCATGGATGAAACACATAAATCATGGTGGGGCTCACAGAGCACCAACCACCAGTCATTGGCTGGCTGCGGGGGGGAGTAGCCAATCCGTTTCCCAAACACACCACATGGAACAATGAGGATGCGATGCCAACCATAGGGTTGTGTGTGGGGCCACCCGAGTGTGTATTTTCACCAAACCTATTAATCAGGTGTAACTTACCATGATGAAGAGAAGATACAAAACTCATCAAGCCAGTACACCATGTGAACTTATTGGTCTGAGAGTAGGTTTACATTGTTCCTACGACTGTGGCCAATGGTACGAGTTTTTAATAGCTAGGCTAATTTTCCATATATACCTGGTTGATGGAATGGATTTCACATATACTAAGTTTTAGGTCCATCAGTGCTTGGCTGTTTATTGGTGGGTCCCATCATTAGCCACCAACCCTTCCGCTGGGTCCCATCATTCATGACCCACTTTCCAAATTCATGTTAGCAACCTTTGAACAAATTGGAAGATGGATTGATAAACAGAATGAATTTGTCAAGGCATAAAATGGATGATGGACTGAATGAAGCCAGCCAGCCTCCTAGATTAGATGACCCAGCCCATCCTTACTATCTTTGTCATTTTTTCTGCAGAATATACCAACTTTTCCAGGCCCTCGAGTGGTAGGATTGGCTCATTTTGGGGATTTTTAGGATAATCCTTCTTGCTTGCAGAGAAAGGCACATGAGCTCACCCATCTCCATTAGCTAGAGATTATCCTACTCATACGTTATTAAGGATAGATGAATCAGTGTGCATGCCTGTGGCACAAGGACATAACAATTATGCTTTAGATAGGGTCCTTTCTCTTACTCCAGTGATAGACTCTCGGGAGTTTCAACACCGGGTTAAGTGTTCGAGTACCCATAGGTGGTGAAATCCCACTACGGCATGTGTGGTGGTGTGTGCGTATGTGTATTAAAAAATAATAAATAAATAAATTACGCTTTAGATACAGAAACACCATGGAAAACAGGCACTTCAAACATCTCCCATGTGGGAATACTTCAGTACTTAAAATCATTGAGCTATTTTCCTTTCAATTAATATGTGAGAGCACATCAACTAAATTTGATTGATTAAAAAAATGGATCATCTCTTGACCATCTACATGTGAACCATTGATTGAAAGTATATTATCTTATAATTTTAAAGATTTTGGGCCAATTCCCCTCATCAAGTCATGGTTTGACTCACCAAACCATGGCCCATGTTTAAGAAATCATCTGCGCCATGACATGGATATGTGGTTCGGACAAAAGGTGCTGAGATTACGTTAGCTTAAATTAAGGGATATTCTTTCATGTATATATTTAGGAGATTTATAATCCCTTCAATTACGGGAATTAGTTAGATCTTTATTTTATTTTTTTGCAATTTAGGATCTTAATTTACTCTTGTAAGCTTATATATAGCAGTCCATTTTGACTGACAAATACACACAGACAAAAATACAGATTTTTCTGTAAACTTATTTTTCTCATGGTATCAGAGAGCCAATGATCTTGTTGCCTTTGTAAATCATTTTCGCCTACTTTGATCACGCTATGTTTACGTCTGCGATTGATTTCGTAGATCCTTTTTTTCTCCATCCTTTTGATCATCCTGGCATGATTCTTGTTCCAAAAGTCGTAGATGGAACCAATTATGCTATATATGTGGAAGAGATCTATGCTGGTAAGTCTCAGTGCTAAAAACAAACTGGGGTTCATCAAAGGAACAATTTCCACCCCAGATGAAAAAGATCCAAAATACGCTTTATGGCAGCGCTGTAGTGATATGGTGCTTTCCTGGATATTTAACTCTCTAAGTCAGGAGCTTACAAATAGCGTACTCTATACTGAAACGCTTTCAGAGATTTGGACAGATCTTCAAGAACGATTCTCTCAAGGTGATTTTTCTCATCATTATCAAACTCAACGAACTATTGTTGAATCGAAACAAAATTAAGAATCAATTTTTTCTTACTATACAAAGATGAAAATGTTGTGGGATAAGCTAACTACTTGTAGTCCTTCAATCACATGTACTTGTGGAAGACAAAAAGATCTAAAAGAAAAAGAAGAAAGGATTCGGCTGGGACAATTCCTTATGGAATTGAATGAGACGTACTTTGTTGTGCAAGGGCAAATCATGTTAATGTACCCTCTACCAACTGCCAAAAAGGCATATTCACTTCTATGTGAAGAAGAAAAGTAGCAAGGACTTACTGAAGCCAAGGGTACTGATCTCATTCATGCTATGAGTATCAAAACCTATGACAACTCTAAGGAATCACAATCTGATGCTCAACGACAACACAGACAGTGGTCATCCTCTCATTCCAAGTCACAAGGCACTAGAAAATCTCTGTTATGTTCTTATTGTGAGGGCACAACTCACACTGTGGATTGTTGTTACTACTTGAATGGATTCCAGATTGGTCACAAGCTCCATGGCAAAGATGTTCAACCACCAAATCGAAGCAGAAAACCTGTTGCACATCAAATCAGTGCCGAGATACATCAGGATAAAATCAAGATACCAACAGAACAGACTCCCCAATTCACCTCTGAAGAGCTTGCCCAAATAAAAGCCTTTTTCCGTAATGGTAAAAATTCTATTAGAGCAAACTATACAAGTATCTTTGTCCCTTTCTGCTCATCCTTTAGTGTCCAAAAGACAGTCTTTGTCACGCTCTAAACTCAGAAATCGGATTCACAGGAATCCCGATCGTCGAATCCGGTGCCGACAGTCTTCGTAGTACCCCATTCTCGGCTCCCAGTGCCCAAATGCCAGGTTCCGATCCTGAGATCCTACAAGGAGGATTTTCCAACGTACATTTATCTCGTAAGAAGCATAACCACAAGTTTACCCAAATCACGAAGGCAACATCATCATCATATATCCACTACTATAAACATTTAAATATAGTGCTAAAAGGGAAATATTATATATATATATATATATATATATATATATATATATATATATATATAATCAAAGCTCTTGAAAACCGCCGCATGTTCCAAGCTCAACACTACTGTGACCTAACGCCACCTACACGCATCTATCGTGCATAAGCTTATAGAAATCTTAGAGGGTGGTGAAAGTGTATGCACAAGATAAGTGCCAAGTATTCAATGCAATACAATATCAGAAATATTGGCAAGATCATGAATTATACAATAACAGAGTAAGCGAAAATACTGACAAGTCCATAAGTTATACAATATCAGAGTACGCAATACAGATCAGCTACGTAAATGATGAGTCATATAGAGCTAAATACCAAATGCCGAGGGTACAATGCAATATGTAATTCCTGTTAAGTCCGTCTAGGCCATATAAGTACAGAAAACATAACAACTCAAAATGTCATATGTCTGCGGATGCAATATGCGATGCGAATGAAATGACCAAGCTGGAGTGTGAGGTCAGGATGACAGTACGTAGTATCACAGGCTATGGGGTCCATCACGAGGGACTTCTATCCAAACCAGTCTCATACTTAATTTGTATAGTCAGACTCAATGTAGTAAACTCTTGATCTCAGGTTAGTCGCGCGCCCAACCGAAATCCTGGCCATGCGAAGGTACACGTAACAAATAGTTGCGCACCACCAGCCCGAGTGGATAGTGAATGAATGAATGAATGAATATGCAATTCCTACTCAATAAGTTCACATATCAGTACGGTTCCTCTCTGGGATCATTATCAGGGTCTAGTACACTCCACACTGATTGCGCCTCCTTAGCCGCACAGCTCAGCGGCTGGAAGAAATCACACTATCCGCCTGACCAGTAGTCTGCCAATACCTACCCGTTTCGTCGATAGCGTACCCATTTACGGGCTGGTCAAACTCAACCTAGCTTACAGCCTCCTCACTCGGGAGGATAAGGCCACACCCACTGACCACGACAATGTGAGAGACATGGCCTATTAGTATTCGGCACTCGGGTGCTCATGTATCCAGTCGGTGTAGACGTTAGGGCGTCTCTTGGCCTCGGAGGTTTAGGGACTTTCACTTACGGATATCCAACGTGCCCATATGCTCGAACCAAATATTTTCGATGTCCTATCTGACCATCCACAACATGCCTATAGAGGCTATGGCCCTGATGTCGCTAGGGCGTACAATGATCATGTCATACATATGCGAGATGCATGAGTCACACCGTCCAGTCATGCAGCATTCCTGCGCGTACTGCATGATAATGTGGGGCACTCCGTCTCATAAGGAGTCCCGTGAATGGTCTACCCAATGGCATATGCTATAATCAGTCACTACTTATATCAAGCATACATATGATACGTATGGGCATGAATCATGGAGCTATACTAAGCATGTTATATGGTGATGAACTATCCTCACAACAAAGATGGGACTAAACGGCTTACACACAACAAGTATGGGCCTATCAATAGGCCCTAGGGAGAGTTATAATGCGGACATTTAACTAACATTATTCTTACAATGTAGACGCCAAACCATCATTGCTCCCAAGGCATAACCCGCCATAATCATCATTACATAAACCATGGTAAAATCACACATTGTAATGGACTTGTGTACATCCCATTGGGCCGTAACCTCCATAGGCATGTCGTGGATTCTAATGAACTAAACTATGTGGGGTCTACCAAATGCATGGTGTTGATGTTCACAAACATCATGGTGGGGCCCGCGGTCCCAGCGTCCTCTGGCAGCAGGCACTACATGGTGTGTGTGTGTGTGTGTGTGTGTGTGTGTGTGTATTATTTTCTTAAAAAAGGTTTTTTCATGGTTTTTCATAGGTGGGGCCTGCATCAGGAGAATCCAACCCACCCGTTGGATTCCATGGCTCGAGACTGTCCAAAAGAGCCCAATATATAATATGTTTTAGTGAGTAGAAACGTCAAGGTGGGCCCTAACGAATTTTAAAGATAAGAATCACCATTTCCTATGCTATGGCCCACCAGATAATCAGATTAGCTACATTTTTTGGCTCAACACCTAAAATGAGCTGAGGAATGAAATGGACGATGTGGATTAAACCTATACTTCAAGGTGGGGCCTACATGAGCGGCCCATCCAAAACCTTATATGTGTGTGTGTGTGTGTGTGTGTGTGTGTGTGTATTGTTACTGCTAGGACACCCCACTGCCTGTTCATATTTCACTGGACCACGTCCAACGTCCAGGGACGCTGGATGTGTGAATGTCCATCAAGGTGGGTGCCACACGGACGTGGTCTACTTGATTTGAATCAATCTGATACTTGTGCCCATCACCATAAAGTATGGCCCACATGGTTTGGACGGTCATGGGGTCTATTTGATGGACGGTTTGGACACCACATGCATTCATTAAATGGGCCACAAAATAAAGGAAGGAGAGAGAGAGAGAGAGAGAGAGAGAGAGACGTGATAATGGAGGGCTCCGCCACTATGAGCCCTCCCTTTTCATGCATTCAATCATACATCAAGTGGGTCCCAATACATGTGAGCCTACCAAAATAAAAATTAATGGTGGAATGGAAGGTCTAAATGACCCCTTTTAAACTAGAAAGTAAACATCATGAAGGGGTCCATGGAGAATGGCCCTATCATGGAATAATCATGAGAATCAAGGTGGGACATCGACCATACCTAAGGTCCAAAATGAGATCCATACCATCAATCGGTAGGCCTCACTTGGCCCATCATCAAAAATAAAATCTAGGCCTATAGAAACACCCACCGTGTGATCTTCTTGGTCAAATGTAACGCCGAGCTCCTTGTGTCTCACTTTAATGGAAGATGATGAGAAATGAAGGGTTAGGATGATGGATCTAGGGAGAGGAAGTGGGCCACATACAACACTTTTCTCTCTTGAAATAGATTGGACGTCCACCACTTTGTTGCTTGGAATTTTGTGAAGAGAAAGAGAGAGAGAGAAAGGGTGGTTGTAAGAGAAGTGATGGATGTGAGGTGATAGTTGTACTTGACTTGAGAGTTGACTTAGGGTAGGTTGCTTGACTTGGGAGAAAGAAAGCATGGGCTGTGTACTTTGATTTATTGATTAATTAATTGATTGATTGATGGGATGAGTTGTAAAGATTCTCTTGGGATTGCAAATGCACGGTATTTTTCCTCGAACTGAAATTGGGACCACATTTCCTGACTTGGGTATCGGATCGGTATGTAAGATATGGCATCAAAACCGTCATGACGGCGCGGTCGCTAAGGTACAAGTCTCGGGTTGAGCCGACTCTGGAATACGGGATACGACTCAGGGTTGTGCGCAAATACAGTCTACGGGTAGCGGGTCGCTGGAATTCGATTGAGAGGATCATGGAAGCCTCCGGAACAGTACGGGCTAGGATACGGGTCTTACAGTCTTGAATCATTGGATTATTGATAGTAGTGCAACAAATCACATAACATCTTCAGTATCTAATACCTCTCCTTTATCTTCTCAAGTAACCCTGCCTAATGGTGCATATTCTAAAATAACTGGCATTGGCTCCACACAACTCTCAAATCATATGCATGTTAAAAATATTATATGTGCACCATCTTTCCATGTCAATTTACTATCAGTGAGTCAACTCACAACTGCCATGAATTGTTCTATTCACTTATTTCCCACTTTTTGTATATTACAGGACCTAACTTCGAAGAAGATGATCGGATTGGGGAAGCAGCTTAATGGTCTGTACTACTTTGTTAAACCACTTTTTAACCATCGTTGATGATTGTACTCGATTCATGTGGATATTCTTAATGAAATTCAAATCTGAAATGCAAGGATTACTAAAAACCTTCATTTCTTTTGTCAACACTCAGTTTAATTACCAAGTTAAATGCATTCGAAGTGATAATGGCTCAGAATTCATTTCCATGAAATTTTATTTTTTTCAACCTTGGCATTTTATTTCAAAGTTCTTGCTCATCTACACCACAACAAAATGGTGTAGTTGAACAAAAACATCGACAACTTTTAAATGTTAGCTGGGCCTTAAGAATTGATGTTAATCTTCCCTTACGTTTTTTTTTTTTTTTTTTTGGGGGGAGGGGGGGGGGGAGAGTTTACTTACCTCTGTTTATCTTATTAATTTTCTTCTCACCCTTGTGCTGCGACATAAATCCCCATATGAAATGTTGTGTAACAAACCACCTATCTACTCTCACTTGAGAGTTTCTGGATGTCTTTGTTATGCAACTAATCTACAACCATCTCGCAAATTTGACTCTCGCGCTAGAAAATACATCTTTGTTGGTTATCCTGTAGGCCAAAAAGCCTATTGCTTATATGATCTCAACACTCAATAATTTTCTTCAAGTCGTGATGTCATTTTTCATAAATCAATTTTTCATTTTCTTGCGCTAGAAAACTCACTAGAAAACATTGTTTCCCAACCTGAGATATCTGAATATAGCATTAATTCATCTCCACTTGCGACTCCTCCTATTTCTTCATCATCCGATATCACTCATCCATCCTCTCCTTCTTCTCCTTCTTCCTCTATATCTCCTGCTGCACTTCCTCTTCGCAGAAGTGAACATATCAGACAGCCATATCCTCCTTCAAGATTTTCATTGTGGACAAGTTAGTACAACGCCATCAACTGTAACTTCAAAATAGGCATCTTTGACTAAGTCAGGTACTCGGTATCCTTTAAGTACCTATCTTTCCTATGATTCTTTGTCTTCTACTCATAAACACTTTGTTAATACCATTTCGAGTGTCCTAGAACCCACCTCATATGCTCAGGCTGTCTTAGATCCCAAATGGCAAGAGGTAATGCAACGTGAACTTAATGCTCTCACTACCCAAAAGACATGGTCCTTGGTTCCCTCGCCTATTGGTCATCGCCCCATTGGCAGCAAATGGGTCTATCATATCAAATACAATTCCAATGGCATAATTGAACGCTACAAAGCTCGATTAGTCGGTAAAGGATTTTCTCAACAAGAAGGCTTGGATTACACAGAAACATTTGCTCCACTGCTCACTGTGTTCTTGTTGTTGTTGCTGCTAGACATTAGCCATTGTATCAAATGGATGTGACCAATGCCTTCCTACATAGTGATTTAGAGGAATAGGTGTACATGACTCCACCACCAGGTCTTTGTCGACAGGGGGAGAAACTCGTATGTCGACTGCATAAGTCTCTTTATGAGCTTAAACAAGCCCCTTGAAATTGGTTTGCAAAATTCTCGCATGCTATCAAACAAGTTGGATTTGTTCAATCACATTCAGGTTATTCTTTGTTTATGAAGACTAAAGGCTCATCTACAACTATGGTGCTTATCTATGTAGATGACATAGTAATAATTGGAAATGATGCAACTGCTATACAAAGTCTCAAACAATTTCTTGATCAACAATTTCATATTAAAGATGTTGGTCTCCTTAAGTATTTTCTTGGGTTGGAAGTTGCAAGGTCAAAAGAAGGTATTGTTATCTCTCAATGAAAATATACTTTAGAAATCATAGAAGATGTTGGATACTTGGGTACTCAACCATTAAACTTTCTCATGGAAATGAATCTGAAGCTCACAGATTATCAAGGTGATCTGCTATATGAACCAGGTCACTACAGGAGGTTAATTGGACAACTAATCTATCTCACAATTATAAGACCAGACATTAAATACTCAGTTAATATTCTAAGCCAATTTATGCATATGCTCCGAGAAAGCCTCACTGGGATACTATTCTTCGCATTATCAAATATTTGAAAGGCAGTCCTGGTTTAGGATTGTTGTTCTCCTCAAGCAATTCATTTGCCTTAAAGGCTTATTGTGATGCTAATTGGGCAAACTGTCCTATGACAAGAAGATCAACTACAGGTTATTGTGTGTTCTTAGGGAATTCATTGATTTCATGGAAAGCAAACAAACAGAAAATAGTTTCAAGATCATCCTCAGAAGCTGAGTACAGGTCCATGGCAGTGGCAACCTGTGAACTTGGCTTAGATTCTTACTCAATAACATGCAAGTTTCTACAGGACCAGTAAGGTTGCTATGTGATAATCAAGCTGTTAGAACTCCACATAGCAGCAAACCCAGTATATCATGAGCGCACCAAACACATAGAACTTGATTGTCATATTGTAAGAGAAAAGATACAAGATGGTCAGATTATCACCAATTTATTCCATCTCATTGCAGCTAGCAAATGTTTTTACGAAGGCTCTTGGAGGAAATGTGTTTAAAGAATTAAGAATTAAGTTGAACATGTTGGATATACATGCTCCAACTTGAGGGGGAGTGCTAAGATTACGTTAGCTTAAATTAAGAGATATTCTTTCATGTATATATTTAGGAGATTTGTAATCCCTTCAATTAAGGGAATTAGTTAGATCTTTATTTTATTTTTCTGCAATTTAGGATCTTGATTTGCTCTTGTAAGTTTATATATATCAATTCATTTTGATTGTCGAATACACACAGAGAAAAACACAGATTTTTTTGTAAACAATTTTTCTCACCTTGCGATTCTTCGTGAATGACAAGGGTCGGCCATCATCTTTGAAATTTAAGAAATTCAAGGATTTTTTAATTTTTTTTTTTCCGTGGATGGCCGTCATCTTTGAAAATTAAGGAATTTAAGCTATTGGGGCTACAGGTGACTCTTGCCCGAGCAATATATTCTCCCTCACATACCAACACGTCCTCTGGGGCAACTTAGCTGCGACCCAGGACCAGCCATGTGGGTGAGACCTTGACTGTGGGGGCCCACCTTGATTTACGCACGGTATGTCCACACCGCTCATCTGTTTTTCTAGCTCATTTTAGTCATGTTCCCAGTATTAAAACATATGCAAATTTCAGGTGGACCACGCCACAGTAAACATTGGTTTTTTAAAATTGAATACCTTTCGTGGGCTATAAAAGTTTTGGATCAAGCTGAAATATGGTTTTTCTTTTCATATAGGTTTGTGAGACTTATTAACAGGTTTGATGGTAAATAAACATTAGGTCGATGGTAGGAAGTTTTTAATGGTTGACATTCAATGACTATTGTTTCCTGTGGTGCGGTCGACCCAAAATTTTTATGTACTTTATTTTTTGGGTCCATGTCCTAAAATAAGCTGGATCATAAAATAAGCTGGAAAACAGATGGACGGTGTGGATATACCATGTATACTTCGAGGTGGGCCATATGGTCATAGTCACACCCACATCTAGAGCTATCAACAAGCAGGAGCGGGGGTTAGTCGTCATAGTCTAATCAAAATTTAGATTTTGCGAGTCCAACTAAAGGTGTACACGAACTGAGCTAGCTCAGTTAGCTCACTCGACTCGACTCGTAAAAGCTCGACTCAACTCGGTTCGAAGCTAAGTTCGAGCCGAGTTGAGCTGATTTTTTAAGCTCGAAAATGAGTTCGAGCTGGCCCCATCTCGACTTGACTCAGATCGAATCCAACTCGAACTCGGCTCGACTCGGTGCAGGGGTATATAAGCCCTTTTAAAAAACCCTAAGTCCCTTACTCCTTTTATCTTACCCGAACGAACCCACGCCCAACACCCCTAAACCCTTATCGGAACGAACCCACGCCTGAGCTCTCCTTCTCTCCCTCTTCCAGTCTTCCTTCCTCTCTCTCAAGTCTCTCCCTCCTCTCTCAACCCGTACAAACCACCTGCTGCAACAGAAGGTCCAGCACCGCTCACCCGAGCTCTCTACCTCTCCCTCTCTCAGCCTGTCATCCAACTGCAAGGCTGCACCGCTCGCCCGAGGCCCCGGCCCCTGAGCTCTCCCTCTCCTTGTCACCTGCTCAGCTCGTCCCTACTTGATTGTCCAGTCGCCCCTTACTCGACTGTCCTGTGGCCACTACCTTGTCTGGTCGTCCATTCGACTGTCCAGCGGTCCCTGCCCTGCTCGGTCACTCCTGCTCAACTGTTAGACGGTCCCCGCCCTGCCCAGTTGCCCTTGCCCCTGCCCCTACCGCAACTCACCAGTCCAGCCGCTGGTTAGCCGCAACTCCCTGTCTTTATTTTGTACGCTGTAACTCACCTGACATGAGCAGAGCAACGACCTGATTTTGTGCCACAAGACCTAATTAGTGTGGCCCACCTAACAAAAATTTTCCATCCATCAAAAGCTCGAGCTCAAACTCAGCTCGAAAGCTCGAACCTGACTCAAACTTGGCTCGAACTGGTCCGATTGCTGACCAAGCTGAGTCGAGCTAGAGATGTTGGCTCGGTCACTAAGCCGAGCCAAGTTTGAGCTGAGTGTGCCTGGTGATTGAGCTAAACCGAGCTGGGGCCAGATCAACTTGGTTCGACTTGATAACCACCCCTAGGTCCAACACATTGGTAGCCTTACCCACGTGGTTTGGATGTCAAAGCCAAAGTCGCGGTCAACATCATACTATGCTCTTTTGTAAATTGCACCAAAGCCGACATAAATAGGCATAGGGTCATTTGCCTTGTCTTTGTGAAATCCTCTACATTCATCATTTGCAAGATATTATAGTAACACTTCATGTCTGAAAGCAGGCTCATCTAATTCAATTGGGCCACACAACAGGAAATGACGTAATAGAACGTGTACTGTTAAAAATTTCTTGGGATCCATTAAATTCTTTTGCAAGCAGGTATTTAGTTTTTTCCTTCATTCATGTACTCACCTTATTAGTGAGTTGGATGTCACGTGAACATTACAAGCCCTTGGATGTTTTGAATGGTAGACGTCTCTCTTCACTCGTTTGCCCCTGGTTTGGTACTATTAACTCTTCAAGTTCTTGGCGTGATTTACGGACGGACGTTCCGGCTATAGTGGACGGATTGAATGCCACGTGTTGCTGTAACACGGAAAGCAACTTGGGTCCGACCTCCGGTCGTACCTTTAAGCGTACAACCAGATATGTGTGGGGCCTATCGTGATGTATGTGTTTATCCACCCAGTCCATCCCTCTTCTCAGACCATGTCAAGGTATGGGCCACAAATGAGGCAGATCCAAAGCGCTGGTGGACCATACGAAATATGACTCTTGCATTTAATGCAACCTGCGTTTAAGGCTTTCTACATTCAATGCAACCATACTTACTATTTGGTGTGGTCCACTAAAGCGTTGGATCTGCTATTTTTGGGCCCAAACTTTAGAATGATCTGAAAAAATGGGATGAACGGCGTGGATAAATAGATACATCAGGGTCGGCCCACACATATCTGTCGGACAGTTAAACGTACGACCGGAGGACGGACGCAATTCGCTTCCGCGAATTCCCAGCGTGCTACGAAAAATCGCAGTATCGTGGGTGTTTTATTGCGAGAGTGCAGAATACACCTAACGAGGTCGGTTCTGTGTTGATGTGGCAAAACTTCATGGGCCCTATCATGATCTATGTGTTATATCCACACCGTCCATTCATTTTTAAAGATCATTTAAGGACACAAATCCAAAATTGAAGCAGATTCAAACCTTAAGTGGAGGAAATAGTGGTAATTAAACACCTACCACTGAAAACTTTCTGCGGGCCAGAGAAATTTTGGATCACGCTGGCATTTGTAAATTCCCTTCGCCCAGGCATGTGTGACCTTATAAATATTTATAAATTGGATGAAAAATAAACATCATGCGGCTCTATGAAAGTTTCAATGGCAGGCTTCATTGTCCTATTGCTTTATTTGGTGTGATTTACTTAAGCTTTGGATCTGTCTAGTTTTAGGCTAATCCGTTAAAATGATCTGAAAATTTTGATAGACGGCGTCGACATATAACATATATCATGGTGGGGCCATCAACACTGTACCGACCTTCGGTGTTGTATTTTCTGTTCATCCAGTTATTTGTGACGTAATCGACCAGTTGGATGCAAAATAAGCATTACAGTGGCCACTAGGAAGTTTCTAATGGTGGGTGGTCAATCACCTCTGTTTTACTACCGTGTGGTCCATTTGAGATTTGGATTTGCTCTGTTTTTAGGCTCATGCACTTAAATAATAATCCAAAATGGATAGACGGCATGGATAAAATAAACATTATAGTGGAGCCACGGAACGCCATCACTTGAAACCCAACCCGATCAGCCACACACATCACCTCTCCCCATGCGTCCCTCGAACCTTAACCAACCTTAGAACTTTTACACTTATAAATTGAAGCACATTCTCCTGCTGAAATACAGAGGAGAAAACTAATACAATTTCCATGGATTGGGCATTGGTTATGTGGTTATGGGCTTTGCTTTATGTTCAGTATTGTAGTCATGAGTGTCTTGGGTGCTTGGACAAGAAGAGGACTTCTCTCTTGGAGATCAAAGGTTCCATCAATTATCCAAATGGGTTTTCTCTTCTTACATGGGAGGATGGGACTGACTGTTGTAACTGGGAAAGAATCAAGTGTAACAATGCAACAGGCCGAGTAAGTGAATTTTTTCTCAGTGGGACAAGGGAATACAAGTTGGGAGAATGGCATCTGAATCCCGACTTACTTCTATCCTTTGGAGAACAGCATAGCCTCGTTTTGTCCTTGAATTACCTGCGTGGTTGGGTTGATCATGAAGGTACCTTTATCTCCTACAATCTTAACATTCTTCCTTGATGATTTAAAACAGGGCTGCCTTCAGATGTCCTAATAAATTGAAGTGCAAAGATATCAAGGTATGTAGGAAACTCTAACAGTGCATTTGGAGCACCTATTAATGAACTGTAATTAACTCGTTAGCATTCATATCAGGGATTTCTCGTTTCTGAACTGTAATTCTGTCAATTTCAATTTGGACCTTATAAAAATAGGGCTTCAATGATAATGAGGATGACATGGTGGGGAATAAAAATAAAAAAATAAAAAAAACAAAAAAAAAAACCAGAGTTGTTGGTATTTGAGGCCTTCTCTCACATAAATTCAGGGGAAACATTTTAAACCATTGTAATTTAATTCACTCCAGCATCAACATCTGTCTCATGCTGAATTAAAGATCTAACTCATTGTGTTGGAAATAAAGGCTTATGGTGTTTCCTCTTCGGGATGATGGATTTTAGGAAATTTATTTGTTTTTCTAATGAAAGATTAAGAACAGTTGGGATTTTTCCCCTGTTCTAAGCAGGCTCTAAACACAGGACGTAACCTGTATTCAGGTTTCAAAAGATGGTCCAGATTGCCCAAACTAGAGCACCTTGACCTCAGTGATAACTCCTTCAATGAAAGCATTTTTCTCTATTTGGGTTCACTCTCATCCCTCTGTAAGAACTCTGTTTAGTGGGCCTTACTGATCAACAGTCTGGATTGTCATTTAGTTGGACTGGATGATTGAGTAGAACAGTGGGCCCCACTTCAGGTGATGCGCTGCGCAGTCTATCTGCGCAGCTTTGCGTACTAGGGCTGGAATACTATAACTGTCTTATGCAGACAGCAATTTGAGTTGTACTAGGATGCTACAATGTGGAGCGTGGGAGAGAGAGTTGTGATGGGTTTCAAACTCTCTCTCTACAGATTCTATAAAAGAGAGTTGGGTCCCCAATCCTGCACTACAGCAAAATTCGAGTCATATCTACTGATTTGCAGAAAGGGTGTGAAGGAGAGGAAGATCCTA
The DNA here is from genome assembly GCF_029962835.1 of Magnolia sinica. Taxonomy (NCBI): domain Eukaryota; kingdom Viridiplantae; phylum Streptophyta; class Magnoliopsida; order Magnoliales; family Magnoliaceae; genus Magnolia; species Magnolia sinica. The sequence goes on from NC_080584.1 coordinate 63,356,051, forward strand.
AGCTCTAAAGGAATTCTGGTATTCTGGTGTTCTTATCCGGCTTCTATGGCGGCGTCTGTTGAGACTCAAATATTGTATAATTTTCTCCATTTATATCTTGGTTTTATGAACATAAATCATCTTAATATTCTATTTTACTCATGTATGTGTTGCAAGGTGAATTTAAGAGCTTGGATTGAAAAAAGTGTTAAAAAGTAAAAATTTGATGCTCAAAAATCACCAAGGCAAGGGATGGACTTAGGAGATCAAGATTGAAGAATTCACATACCAACGATCCAAGAAAACCAAGCGAGGAATAAAGAGAATCGAAGATTTAAAGTGAAGAATCCTGAAATCATCCTAAAAAAGTGTATTCTTAAGCTGTGAAGTTTATTTTGAAAAACTGCGCAGCAGAAAGTCTGTTTTAAACGAACTATGCAGCGAGAAGTTTATTTTGGAAAAATACGTATATTTGAGGCGTTTTCCAGGGTTTTCAACTTTGTACGAAAATTGGAGTTCCCTACTTATAAATAGGGCCTCCTAGGGCATTCTAAAACATTATTAGAAGCATTTAAGAGCAATATTTAGATTTTTTTTAAAGAGTTTTTAGTTTTATTAAAGCTTTATAAGTTGTTTCTTTCCTTTTAAATCTTTTCTATTTGCAATTTTTCTTCTTTCTTTCTTGTTGCTTTTTATTTCTGCAATTTAATTATGTTTTTCTAAGTTCCCTCTAGCCCAAGCTAAAAGGGAAGCACATGGGTTTAATATTTCTTTAAGTTATGATGATTGATTGTTTTAATGATGAGAAGAATGGTGTATGCATGTTATCTATTATTTAGGTTTTGTTTTTTATCCTTTTGTAAGATCCATATGTTTCCATCATATGAGATCCACATTAATGGATAGGCTTACCCTAAATTAATCAGATTTCCTAGATAGGAGATGTTCTCAACCTGTTATATTTCTTTGATATTCATTATCCTATAGATATTGAATACTTAAAATCACTGGCGCTTGAGAATATATGTCAATGGTGCAAATCTATTATTTTCTAATCTTTTATATCATTTATTAAAATATTTGAAATGTTTTATTTTCCGATTAGGCTGACCATAGTGCTCAGATCCTAGTTGTGTTATCCAAGTCATCATGATTTTGGAACATTAACCTATGTGTGAAACTTTGAAGCTTGGGTGTTTTTTATTCAATTGAATTACATCCATTCAAAAATCCAAAAATCAAATCATCAGTTTATTTTTTATTACTTAGTTTGTTTTGCATTTGATTTTTTTCTTCTCGCAATTCATCTCCCTGTCGGATCTACCCTGTATTCACAAGATATTACTTATGAACCTCTGCACTTGGAGGCAAGCAATCAGCGTCTCAGCTAGGTAAGCTATCTGAACCCCTGATCGCCATGTCCCATGCACAGATAGATCCATGGGCCTATTCCGCATGAAAGATTAAGTCCCACAGTTGGTATCAAAGCGACCTGTGCATAGGGATGGATGATCAAATCCAGCTATATTTGATTAGATCATGAATTATTATTTTTGAATTCCTGAAACAGATCAACATTAGGGATTTCGAATCCCATATCAGATCAACATCAGGGATTTTTGAATTTTTGAAACAGGATTTCGAATCCCAAATCCAGATTAGGGATTTCAGTTCTAATAGCCCTAAAATCTGATATTTTAGATTCGAACCCCTAAATACCGACATCCGATTAGGGACTTTTAATCCAGTAATTAGGGATTTGAACCCCAATTATAGAATCCAGAGTTAGGGATTTAGAATCCCCAAATTCAATTGAGAAATTAAGGATTTCGATTTCAGCCCCCAAGTCAGAAAATTAGGGTTTTTCAATTTCCAGATCCACAAATATGCATTCGGATTAGGGATTTGGATTCGAAACCCTAAAAATAGAAATCTAGATTTGGGATTTTTCCAATTGGGGATTTTCATTCCCGAATTCCCATTATCCCAAAACCTCTCACCGTGATCTGTTAGACTGGCGGCCATTGTCGAACCTCGTTCATTTGGACGATGGTGATGAGTCTCCACCTTTTTCCTTCCTCTATCCGGAGAAATCACCAGCGCCTCGAGCTTTTGCGTTCATCTATGGCAGCCGATGCACCTACCGCAGCCGCTGCTTTCGTTGATGTTTATAGAGATGAAAGAAACCCAATCTCTTCTCGTTGCATGAGGCAGACGCCGAGAAAAGCTGAGACTTCATCTCTCTTCCTCCCTCTTTCAGACGTTGTTGCATCAACCCGGTTTCTCGCGGTTCCAACATCCGAACGATGGCAGAGAGAGAGAGAGAGAAATAATCAGGATTTGAGATTTTTATTTCTCTCCGCTCGGGCGATGGATGTTTTTAATCCATCAGGTCGGCGGACCCGATTGATGATTTTTGGACCCGCTATCGACCATCAATTAATAATGGTGAGCCGTGGCCCATTATATGAGCCCATTGATGTAAGGTTTTAGACCGTTGGATTTAGTTCCACAATTAATCCTTGATCTGGGCACTGTATTTGTTCCATCATGAGCATATAGTCTGACTCATTCAGGAGGATATGGACCATCTAATTACTTTGATCGTGAAATTTCATACATATTAAGACTTTGAACTTAATTGTTCAAACTATGAACAACCATCCATGGATCTACCCGTCCAGTTACATAGTCCATTCTATCTGTCTATCATGAGAATGACAGGAGTTGGATTTAGTTATGTTCATTTGAACGAATACACATCAAATAAGAGTTCTGATTCGGCCCTATTATAGGCCCATCACCCATCCTTAAGAATTGATATAGGCCATTGGAATATATAGTATGAAACCTATCTGCATGTATCACTTTAAAGTTAATATATTTTCCAATGATCAATACCAAGCATCTTGTGGGCCGCATCGGACTAATTAAGATATAATTCATAGAGAGGCAGGATTATAATAGCAATCCTAAAGTCTATATTTGTAGTTTTGGATTCGGTTGTGTTAGCCACCATAGTGACTTTAATCGATGAAAATATTGCAAGTACAAACTTGTAACATTGGAATAAGTGGATTGCATACAGTTGCGTTCACATTTTCATGCATACGGTAACGAAAACACAGACGATTACCATTTGGCAGTCAAGTGAACGGGTGAAGTAAATGGTGCTGGTAATGTAAAGCTGAAAGACTCATCTCACCCACAGGTATTGAGTGTCTCAGATTTACATGACTGACATCACTTAGCTTCATGTTCAGGAGAATCACTAACATGTTATTACCTCCCACAGGAGAAATGATGATGATGTAACAGATTCTCACTAAGATGTGATGGTTGGGCCCATTTTCATCTTGGATGATTCAGTCAATGCCTCCCTTAGCAACTGAATCAGTTATCTTTGCCTGATATTTTGTTTACTAAACTGTTTTGTGAAATAATGAACTAATGTGAGTATATGTGTATCTCTTATATTTCAGTCTCAATTCCAACTAATACGCATCAAGTCCCTGCCTTAAATGGGTCTAATTATACTCAATGGAAGAACGCCATTGAAGTTGTACTAGGCTGTCTTCAATTAGATCTTGCCCTGATAACACCAGAACCGCCAAAGCCATCTGATAATGCCACTGAAGCTGAATATAATAGATGGGTTGCATGGTTTAGATCAAATGATACATGCCTGAAAGTCATTAAATATTCAATTTCTGAATCGATGAAGGGTGTCATGCCTGAAACAGATAAGGCTAAAGTTTTCCTAACTGAAATGGGAAAACGATTCAAGAAATCTGATAAATCTGAAGTGGGCATTCTTTTGAATAAATTGACTCGCTCGTCCTACGATGGAAAAGGCAACATCCGTGAATACATTGTAGAGCAGATCGAAGTTGTTTCTAAGATCCGTGCTCTAGGGCTTGTACTCACTGATGATCAACTGGTTCATTTGATCATGAACAACCTACCTCCCCAATTCGGCACGTTCCTGGTAAACTATAACACTCTGAAAGACATGTGGACATTGGATGAACTCATCACTCAGTGCATCCAAGAAGAAGATAGGATCAGACAGATGATAAAAGTTCAAAATGTTAATATGGTGACTTCAGGACAAGGGCATGGGCAAGGGAATAAAAGTAGAAGGAAGAGGAAACAGGGTTCTAATAATGGATTCTCTGGTCCTCCATCTGGAAACCATGAGAATCAATCTGGAAATAGATCTAAACGTAAACCGGTTAAAGGCAAACCGTGCTACTTTTGTAAAAAGACAGGTCATCTAAAGAAAGACTACGAAGGTTTTAAGGATTGGCTCATAAAGAAAGGTAATCATTCTGTTATTGTCTATTTTGAATCTAATCTGACCGATGTGTCAGTGGATTCCTGGTGGATAGATTCAGGAATTACTATTCACATATGCACTTCTATGCAGGAATTACTACAGGCCAGGCCACCAACTGATGCGGAGCGCTCAGTATACGTAGGCAATAGTGTCAAAGTTGACGTGGAGGCAATAGGAGTCTATAGGCTTAAGTTGAAGACTGGTCATTTTTTGAATTTAGTAAATACATTCTGTGTGCCGTCTATAAGGTGCAATTTAGTTTCAATTTTCTGTTTGGATAAGTTGGGATATTCGTTCCACTTTGGAAATAAAAGTTTTAGTATTTACTTTAATTCGATTAAAGTTGGAACCGGCTCTTTAGTAAACAACTTATACCAGTTAGAGTTGATTGCCTCTCACGTCTATAATATTAATACCTTGCATGGAAATGTAGTGGGATCCAAGCGAAGACTAGACTATGAGAATTCTTCTATGTTGTGGCACAGGCGGCTATGCCATATATCTCGTGAGAGATTAGACAGGCTTGTGCGAGAATGAATTTTGCATTCTCTAGACTTCTCTGACTATAAAGTATGCATTGATTGCATAAAAGGGAAACAGACTAGAACGAGAAAGAAAAGTGCAACCAGGAGTGTAGATCTATTAGAGGTTATACATACAGATATCTGTGGACCATTCCCTACAGCCTCATAGAGTGGCCATAAATATTTCATTACCTTTATAGATGACTACTCTCGCTTTGGGTACCTATACCTTATCAGTGAGAAATCAGATGCCCTGGATGTTTTTAAAATCTATAAGGCTGAGGTTGAAAATCAACTTGATAAGAGAATTAAAGTTGTCAGATCTGACCGTGGTGGTGAATACTATGGCAGATATGACGAATCAGGACGCAATCCAGGGCCATTCGCTAAATACCTGCAGGATTGTGGCATTGTTGCTCAGTATACTATGCCTGGTACTCCAGGGCAGAATGGAGTTGCTGAGAGACGTAATCGCACCCTTATAGATATGGTACGAAGTATGGTTAGCAATTCAACATTACCAGAATCTCTGTGGGGTGATGCGATCAAAACCGCAGTTCATATATTAAACAGGGTTCCCAGCAAAGCAGTAAGCAAAACTCCTTTTGAGTTGTGGAATAGGAGAAAACCAAGTCTCCAATATCTACATGTTTGGGGTTGTTCTGCTAAGGCCAAAATTTATAACCCGCATGAAAAGAAGCTTGATCCTAGAACCATAAGTTGTTTCTTCATTGGATACCCAGAAAGATCAAAAGGCTATCGATTCTACTGTCCTTCCCACTCCATCAGGATTGTTGAGACTGAGAATGCTAGATTCATTGAGGACACCAAAAATAGTAGGAGCACGAACATAAGAAATTTTATATTTGAGGAACAAAGGACTGTGACTCCTGTCATAGTCAATCTAGATCACGTGGACATTAATGATGCAGTCGATTCTGCAGTCACTGCAGAGCACCACGTAGAACCTCATATACAAACCACTGATAAGAAAAATCAAGATCAAACCTAACAAGCTGAACTATTAAGAAGATCTGAAAGAGAGAGAAGGCCTGTAAATCGAGACGATTACATCATATACTTACAGGAACACGACTTTGACATAGGGGTGGAAAAGGATCTTGAATCCTTTACACAAGTCAAACAAAGTGCTGATCCTTCTCGTTGGTTTAATGCCATAAAAGATGAGTTGAAATTCATGCAGGACAATAAAGTATGAGATCTTGTAGAGTTACCCACTGGAATAAGGCCGATTGGTTGTAAATGGATATTTAAAACCAAACGGGACTCCAAAGGTAATGTCGAACGATATAAAGCCAGACTTGTTGCCAAGGGTTTTACCTAACGTGAGGGTATTGACTTTAAGAGACTTTCTCACCAATATCCAAGAAAGACTCATTCAGGATCATAATGGCTCTTGTAGCTCTATGGATTTAGAGTTACATCAGATGGATGTAAAGACTGCATTTTTTAATGGGGATCTGAATGAGAATGTGTACATGTTGCAGCCCGAAGGTTTTGTAGCTACTAGCTCAGAACATTTGGTTTGCAAACTTAAGAATTCCATCTATGGGTTGAAACAGGTATCGCGACAGTGGTATCTTAAGTTTCATGAAGTAATTTCTTCATATGGCTTTGTAGAAAACACTGCAGATGAATGCATCTACATCAAAACCAGTGGGAGTAAGTTCGTTATGATGATTTTGTATGTTGATGACATTCTGTTAGCTAGTAGTGATACCAGGATGTTGAGCGACACCAAGAAATTTTTATCTCAAAGGTTTAAAATGAAAGACCTTGATGAAGCTTCTTACGTCATCGACATTGAGATTTGCCGTGACAGAACACTTGGACTGTTCAGCTTGTCACAGAGGGCCTATATTACTAGGGTACTCAAAAGGTATGACATGTAAAATTGTGCTTCAGGAAAGTCGCCCATTGTGAAGGGCGACAAATTTGGTTTATTTCAGTATCCAAAGAATGATTTAGAAAAGAATCAAATGAAAGAATTTCCGTACGCATTAGTAGTAGGGAGCATCATGTATGCTCAAGTCTGTACGCGACCGGACATTGCCTTTGTCACTGGAATATTGAGAAGATATCTATCTAATCCAGGAATGCAACATTGGATAGCTGCAAAGAAAGTATTACGGTATCTTCAGAGAACGAAAGACTTCGGACTCACATACAGAAGGTCTGATCAGTTGGAGTTGATCGGATATTCAGATGCAGACTTCGCAGGCTGTGTTAATACTAAGAAGTCTACTTCAGGATACATTTTCATGATGGTGGGAGGAGCTGTGTCGTGGAAAAGCGTGAAACAATCTACCACAGCCTCATCTACTATGAAAGCTGAATTTATTGCCTGACATGAGACATTTAATTAGGCACTATGGTTATAGAGTTTCTTCTCAGGTTTGCGGGTACTGGAGCATATCCCAAAATCATTGAGAATATTTTACGATAATTCAGCTGCTATTTCCTTCTCTAGTGACAACAAGCATTCGTCAAGGTCGAGGCATATCGACATTAAGTATCTTGTTGTAAAGGAAATGCTTCAGAATCATCAAGTGTCCGTGAAATTCATCGGCACTAAGCAGATGATTGCAAATCCACTCACTAAAGGGCTCCCTATCACGCCATTTCAGGAGCATGTAACATCCATGGGAGTCATTGATCCTACAGCGCTTAGAGATCTCGTTTTATACAGTTTGTTTGGATGATTTTGATATAAAGATTTATTTCTGCTTATTTATATATATGCGCAAATTTTAAGTAAGTAGAACTACAGTTGTGTCTCGTCGGAGACATGAAAAAGCTTCAGGACCTCTTAAGGACAGACACATATTATCACACTAAAGTGTGTAATCCTTATACCACATTTCCTAGTCTGTGATCTATGTCGTTAAGATTGAAAGTATTTGTGATCGCGCTTAGACTCACTTCCCCTAAATTAAATGTTGTGATGACTACCGCGTTTCGATACTGACTGTCTTAATGGACCAGATTGAATAGCATTACTCATACTGTCCAACTGTTTCATTGGTTAACCATTTAGATATTTTCTTAAAGGATCAAAACTTGTTTTCAAAATTATTCTATATGACCATCATTGACGTTGCTCAATGAGGCCTAAGTGGGAGAATGTAAGAACTCTGTTTAGTGGGCCTTATTGATCAACGGTCTGGATTGTCATTTAGTTGGACTGGATGATTGAATAGAACAGTGGGCCCCACTTCAGGTGATGCGTTGCGCAGTCTATCTGCGCAACTTTGTGTACTAGGGCTGGAATGCTATAACTGTCTTACGCAGACAGCAATTTGAGTTGTTCTAGGATGCTACAATGTGGAGCGTGGGAGAGAGAGTTGTGATGGGTTTCAAACTCTTTCTCTACAGATTCTATAAAAGAGAGTTGGGTCCCCAATCCTACACCACAGCAAAATTCGAGTCCCATCCACTGATTTGCAGAAAGGGTGTGAAGGAGAGGAAGATCCTAAGCTCTAAAGGAATTCTGGTATTCTGGTGTTCTTATCCGGCTTCTATGGCGGCGTCTCAGCTAGGTAAGCTATCTGAACCCTTGATCGCTATGTCCCATGCACAGACAGATCCGTGGGCCTATTCCGCATGAATGATTACATCCCACACCCTCAGGACTCTTGATCTAAGCTCCAATAATTTTGAAGGACGCTTCCCCTCTGAAGGTAAGTCAATTAATTGTAAAGAAATTAAACTGAGATTGATAACATCAGTTTAAAACAATATTTTGAACTGGATTCAGTGGTCATGCCTCAGTCACATGTCCAAACATTCAATCTGGAGGTTTTGGATTTGAAATATAAGAGACTGAATGGCTCACTATCCCTCCAATGTAAAAGCACATAAATCTTACTGATAGATGCAGAGTTGAGAGTCTTTCTCATGCATATCAAAATGGCATTTGATATTTCACATTATGAGATGCTTGTTGATTCTTGCCATCGATCAGTAGTAGCAGATAATAATATTACATCTTCTGCCGTATGATAAGCTCAACTGTGGCGAGAAACAAAGGTAGGTTTCAATGCTTTCTTCTTCTTCTTATCATTATTTTTTAAGGGCTTTTGTTGTCCGAGATTGGTCAAAAAAGCTACCTTTGGATTTAACGTAAAGTGATTGAAGAGAGGGGAAGGAGGTGAGAGGACTCAGATGCTGTAGTGATCCTCCAGTGCCAACCATTCATGCAGTCCATCCATTTTTAGATCATCATCACAGAAGTGAGGCAGATCCAAAGCTAAAGTGGACCACACAACAGGAAATCATGGAGATAAAATTCATACTGTTGAAAACTTCCTGTGAACTACAAAAGTTTTGAATAAAGAAGATCTTTCTGTTTTTCATCCAGGTTTATGTAACTTTATGAACTGTTGGGATGGAAAATAAACATCACCGGTGGGCACTAGGAAGGTTTCCACGGTATGTGTCACCATCCCCACTTTTTTATGTGGTGTGGCCCACTTGAGCTTTGGATTTGTCTCACTCCCAAAAATGAGCTTGCAACATGAATGGACAGTGTGGATAGGATACATACATCATGGTGGAACCCACAGAGGTTTTCCAGTACCAACCAGTATCCGTGCTGAAGGGGTCACTACTGAATTTGAAATTCAATTTGATAGTGCGTCCAAACGGACTCGGCAGGCCTGAGTTCTAAATTGTAATTCTGTCAATTTCAAGTTGGACTTGAGAAAAACAAGCCGGCACATTTAATTGATATAAGGCTTCAATGATGACAGTGAAAAAAAAAAAAAGCTTTGAATCATGATGATATTTATGCTTTCCTTCAACCATAGTTAATCAATCCCCTCTTCTTTCTATGTTCTGGTTCATTTAAGCTTTGCATCTGCTTCTTTTTTTACTTATGCCCTAAAATAATCAAAAATTCTATACGTCAATCCGTTTCAGGAGAGAAAATGGGTGTGTCAAAGAAGAAATTCCTATATTTAATTTAGAAATCCACATTTATTTGAAAACCGGAGACAAATGGATGTGCCCAGCTCATTTGAGGGCATGTTCGTAAAACTTATTTCTATGCCACAGGAAACACTGGTCATTGACCATGAAAAAACTTGTTGTGGGCCATGAACGTTTTAGATCAAGCTGATATTTGTGTTTTCCCTTCGTTCAGGTCTGTGTGAAATGTTCGGATGTCAAATAAACATTACAGTATGGACCACAAGATTCCGGATTCCCCTCAAAATCAAAGGGATGTGAATCTCCTATTTACTGAATCCTATATGACACCACTGGTGCAACAAAACTGGGCCCCACCACGACATCTAAGTGACATCCACTCCTCCAAACTGTTTTGCCAGTTGATCTTAGGACATGCATGGGGGCAAAAATGAGGTAGATCAAAAATTCAAGTGGGCTACAGCACAGGAAACAATAGAGAAAAAAAAAAATGCCCACTATTAATCAAATGGTAGACAGATTAATGGTAGACCACTAAGTTCTCACTTTCATGATTAAATGGTAAAGATCAATGAACTAGATCATTAAACCATGGTGGCTCGCATGGGGAGTGAGGGCAGGGAAAACCTCCTTTTCCATGAGGTTACGGCTCTCCTGGCTAAAATTCATGGGCTAATCTTCTTAGATAAAACCGGGCTGGGTAACATTCGTCCAGCCTAACCCTCCCCAGTCCTCCTGCTCGTTCTGTTGCGTTTCTGCTTACGATAGGAGGGCCCCTCCCGAATCAATCTGTACAGCTTTTTGAGATGATATATACATGGTTCTTGTTTTAGGGGAAAAACAAAAAAATCATTAAGCCATGGATCCAGTTACAGTAGACAGTGGGATTAATTGTAAAGAAATTAAACTAAAATTGAGAGCATTAAGTGGTCATGCCTCACTTACATGTCTGAACTTGCAATTTTAAGTTTTTGGATTTGAAACATAAGAGAGTGAATGCCTCCCTATCCTTTCAATATAAGAGCCCTTAGATCTTGCTCATATATGCACTCACATACAGAGTTTAGTCTTTCACACTGATGTCAAAATGGCATTTGAAAATTAGCATTTTTAGATGCTTGTTTATTCTTGACACCATCAGTCGGAGATAATAATTGACTCAGTAGTTCAAACTTCTCCTTTAATCTTTTTTGTTTTTATTCTTTAAATCTCCACAGCGAACTTGAGCAAACTGGAGGTTCTGCATTTGAGTAATAATCTACTCGATGGTTTCCAAAGCCTCCAAGATAAGAGCACTGATTGATGCGTGCACACATTCACAGAGTTGTGTCTTTCATATGCATGTCAAAATGTCATCTGAAATTTTACATTTTGAAATGCTTGTTGATTATTGTGATATTATAAGCTTTCAAAAGTTTTCATGATATCACAGCCTCAAGTTCATAAATAAATAAATAAATAAATAAGTAATTCATGAGCTTGCATTTATACCCAACATTGTCAAATGCATTGCACATGTGCTTATGCAATCAGATATGCGCACATATGTAAAATTATCATGTATGCCATGATGGCATATGCGATCCTCGTAAGTATGCCATGGCATACTTTGTTTTGCAATCACATACTGCATATGCAATTGCATATTGCCCAGCAATCAGAAATATGATCATTGGGACTTTTCTTTTCTTTTTGTAATTTTAGTCATTTTTACCAGTAAATAGGCTCTCTCTCTCTCTCTCTCTCTCTCTCTTACTCATCTTTCTTCACGTTCGAAGTTTTGAAGAATTAATCCTCACTTAATGTAGCTTGTAGATTTTTTTATTAAAATTTATGTAAATATAATATAAGTAATTAAATATATAATTTAATGAAACATTCAAAGTACAATGAAGTAAAATATGCTTATCAATCACTTTTACTAATTAGGCAATTTACATTCAAACTACAATGAAATAAGCAAAATATGCTATCCAATCACTTTTACTCGGTGATCGAAATATTGGTATCGCACAATGTATTGCACCCTTGGGATACAAATACATATCGGTTATCACACAGTATATATCGTTTGTATCGCATAGTTTATCGCACTTTTTGGGAAACATGGGGAAACATTGGGAAAATGGTTAAATTTTTTAATGAAACTTTGGGGATTGTTAAAAAAACCCCTTAATACAGGCTTTTAAATCATAACATCTCAAAAAAGAGATGCACATAATAAATGTCCTCTGTATAGGGTCTTAATTTTTCTCAGATCATTTTAATTTATGATACAAAAAATGAGGCAGGTCCGTGGCTTAAGTGGACTACAAAGTGGATATCCAATCATAAACGTTTTCTATGGTGTGGTCCACCTCAGATTTTTATATTCTTCATTTTTGGGAGCATGCTCTAAAATGATCTTTCAAAACGGATGAATGGAATAGATGTGATGAAAATATATCATAGTGGACCCCACAGTGAGGGATCCACCCACCTCTATGGATCCGGGAAAACCATGCCCGTTCGTCCCGTCAGCCTACAGTGGGCCCCACCCATACAGTGTTGTGATAGTAACTCTAGCATGTGGGGCCCATTTCCTTAAGAAACTGGTAAGTGAAGAATTGTGAGGAAGTGCCACGTGGTCGGTGCTACGTGGACCCCACCATGATGTATTTGTTTTTTCCACACCGTCCATCATGAGAAAACAGTAGTGATTGAATCTCCACCATTAAAAACCTCCTAAGCCTACTGTAACCAAACTGTTGATCAGGTCATAAGACTGGTATGAAGGGAAAAAATATATATCAGCTTGATCCAAAACTTTTGTGGCCTCCAAGAAGTATTTAATGGTGGGCGTTCAATCAACACTGTGCGGTCCACTTGAGATTTGGATCAATCTCATTTTTGGGCTCATATCATAAAATGATCTGGAAAAATGGGTGGACAGCATGGATGAAACATAAACATCATGGTGGCCCCCACAGAGCACCAAAGGAAAACAATAATGATTGGATATACACCATTAAAATCCTCCTAAGGCCCACTGTACTGTTTATTTGACATCCAATCTGTTGATTGGGTCCTAAAGACCCAGATGAAGAGAAAAAATAAATATCAGGTTGATCCAAAGCTTTTATGGCTCCCACAACGTTTTAATGGTCAACGTTCATTCAACACTGTTTCCTGTAATGTGGTCCACTTGAGTTGTGGATATGGTTCAATTTTGGGTTCAACATCTAAAATGATCGGTAAAAGTGGATGGACGGCGTGGATAAACCATGTGTAATCACGGTGGGCCCAACAGAGTTTACTCGGTAAGATAAGAGCATACTAAATACACAATCTCGTATTAACGCATCGTCACTGAGGGGCACGAGACGTCACCAAGTTACGTGGGTCCCACGATGATGTATTTTTTCTATCTACACCGTCCATACATTTGAAGAGATCATTTTATAGCATGAGCCAAAAAATGGGTCAAATCCAGAGCTCGAGTGGACCCCACCATAGAAAAATGTGGAGAAAGGTTTCAATGGTGGAAATCAGTATCACCACTGCTTCCTTCCTATGGTATGATCTTAGATTTTTATAAAATTTGGGATCAACCCTTAAATTAGATGGGAAAACGGATAGACACCGTGGATGGACCACATACATTAAAGGTGGGCCCAAGTGAGTTTACTGAGTACGATAAGAGCGTACTGAGTAACGCACCATGACAAGCCATCCGCGGAAGCAGATTGTGCACTGTGTATTGAGTAAACTGTGGAGCCCACTGTCATTCACACATTTTATCAAATCCGTCCATCCGTTTTATCATATAATTTCAGGGCTTTAAAAGAAAAATTAATCATATCCAAAGCTCAAGTGGACCACACCACCTGAAACAGTTTGGATTGAAGTCTACCGTTGAAAAGTTCTTGGGGCCCACAGAAGTTTTAGATCAAGACGATATTTGTTTTTTCCATTCATCCATGTCTTTGTGATATTATGAACAGTTTGGATGACAAATAAACATCATTGGGGGCCTTATAAATATTTCAACAGTGGAAATCAATACTTCCACTGTTTCCTTTTGTACGGTCTACTTGAGATTTTGATATACTTTATTTTTGGGCTCAACCCCTAAAATGATCTGGAAAAACGGATGGACGGTGTGGATGAACTAAAAAACTGCACAATGGGCCCTACAGAGTTTACTCAGTACGATAAGAGCGTACTGAGTAACTCATACACAATCCAATTTCCCCATCCCGCCCCTCTTTCACTTTCCCTCTCCATTTTCACCACCATCCATGCAGTTCGATCTAATTCTTTCACGCACGCAAGGCTCTTCCCCTCAAATCTCGTTCAATCCGGCCTGATTCCTCGCCAAAATCTCCGAGAAAGAGAGAAGTTAAAGAAAATGGCAAGAAAATCCTACTTACCTGTCGAATAGCCCACCTCCGATCACCGCTACAACCAGGTACTCTCCGATTTCTTTTTCGTTTTTTCTAATTCAATTTTTTTTTTTTTATACTCCACAACCTGGATCCGATTTTTATGGTGCGATATCGACAATATATCAGCCGACATCTAAATTTGAAATTTTTTTTCTATCTTCCGGAGGTTATCGGGGGTTTATCGTCTTGCAGCGGTGCGATAACGATAATATCAGCTGATATATCGGCCGATAATATCGATATTTCAAACACTGCTTTTACTAATTAGGCAATTTACATTCAAACTAGAATGAAATAAGTAAAATATGCCATCCAATCACTTTTACCAATCAGGCAATTTCTTCCTAACTTTTTATAATAATAATAATATATATAAAAAATTCTTTTTTCAGATTTTTTTTTTTAAGAAGAGAAGAAAAAGCAATTATGCAATTGTATATGCGAACAGCATGCGATCGCATATGTGATTTGACAACATTGTTTATACCTTCCATGCTCTTTGACAAATATACCTTTCATGCCCTTTGACAAATATATAATTTCACAACTCAATCTTCTCGTATTACTCAAGGCCTAAAATATCTCAATCTTTATTTTAACATTAGTTCCAAAATTGAGCATGGTATCAATAATGATGTTGAGCTTAACCAAGGGTCAATAATGAACAAGCTACTTCACAAGTTGTCACACGAGTTGAATTAATTTGAACAAAGAAAGATTTGTTCATGAATAATGATCCCATGGGTTAAGTGGATCGGACCATTTCCATGAACATAGATTCATTTGAACCCTATCATCTACATCACCTATCCGGACCATCCATTAGGTCCAGTGCACTCTTCGTAGACTGTCTTGAAAAAAAAAATCTTACCGATTAGATTATCTAAACCATTCAGTTAGTGGCATGAAAAATGGATGTAGAAGATTGTTGTTGAATGACAGGCACAGTCACTAATGTTTAGAACCAACTAACTGCTGTGATTTTTGCCCAATAGCAGAAGATGGAACTGGACCTAACAGACAGTTCAGATTGGTGATGTGAATGTCAACGAGTCCCGATGCAATTATATACATGGGAAGGTTTCCATACACAGCCCACTGGATCATTACTCTTTGTTCATATGTATCCTGGAGAAGCAAATAGAAGACACCCATATCTTGGGTTTTACCACCCTTTCTATTTGCCCATGGAAAAAGAGTTTGACTCCAAAATATACCTAAGCATCGCATCAAAAGTGAAGAACAAACCGAAACATGACATCAGTATTTGAAGAACAATGGAACCAAGTACATCCAAACAAGGGGTCAATATTTAAGCAGAAGTACATTCAACAAAATAAGTAGATCTAATATGCATTCATCTATTGAAGATGTACTCATTCAAGAAAGGCTGCATAATTTTTCATGAGAACATCTCCTGTTAATGCCTTATATAAATAATTTTATCAAAAATATATAAACATTCTATAATTAAATTACAGTACAAATATGCATGTCCTTCTATGGGCGATTGAACATTGGTGCCAAAACAATGTAGATCTAAGGTTGTGATTCACGATTCAAGAAAAAAAAAATGCAAGGCAGGCACCTACATATGCCATTGCAGCAATGGTGCCCAATAAAGTCCAAATGACAAGCGGCAGTCACCTTATAAGATGGAAACTGCAAATAGGACATCCACCATCTATGGTGGAACCTATCAATTACATCATTTTGATTGAGAAAACACGAGCCCACATGTACCAAGACCCAAAATGTACTGTCCTAAGACTCCAAAATCTCTTGATGGGAGGCAGAAGATCTAGGCCTCTTCTTCAAGGCACTTAGGGCACCTACATCTGAAACCATAATCCACAAGTAAAGCTTGTCTCTCTTTGTACCGAAGGTCCTCATCAATGCACGAAATTGTAATCTGCAAGCATGTGAGAATCAAATATTGTGTTTGCTCATGTTTTTATCCCCAACAACTAAGATTGTCCAAAGACATGAAAGATCATTCCTCAAGGAACTACAAGGTCCTGAAGCACTAATGTGCATAGTGACTAGATGCATCTAATTTGTACAAGTAGGACTCGTGCCAATGATCCAGACCATTGGCATGATGTTCCCCACCATGGATGGAGAATGCCCCGAAAGTTTTCCAGGTCAAATGCATATATCCATCCCACCATTTTTTTTATAACAAAAAGGTGGGGGCACACCACTTGTAGCTTTGTTGATATGATAACAGGATGTACAAACATTTGGGCGGGCTCCACAAAAAAAAAAAAAAAAAAAAAAAGGGCCTCTGATCCATAATTCTCCCCGTCCATTTGTTCGTTGGCCACTGATCCAAGAGTTATTTATTGTTGGATAATGGGATCTAAATTTGGGTTCCAACAGCACAAAAGTCAGGAACAAAATGGAGCACCAGGATATTGTTCGTGTCCTATTGCATCAAGAGCATATAATTCCTCTTAGTCATCCAGGAGCCAGGAAGAGGGTTTTTTGTAATTATAAATGAAAGCTTGAATCAGAACCAGATGCCATGGCTGAAAGTGAATACCTCTTCTCCTTTCAAGATGGCCGCAGAGCTATTATTGTTGCTTGGCCATCTCTATCCTGATAGTGAGAATCAGCCATTCTATATGATTAAGGTGAAAAAGTAAAAGACTCATCGATAGCCATGACAAGAGCTACTAATTGTGGTATTATAAGACTGAATCTACTGAACAAGTTAAAGGGAGCGCTATTTTTATCCATTCACCCTGTCTTTCTACTTTTTTAGTACAATACTGCAAAGTTGTACTACACTACTAATGAAAGTAGAAAGAGGATGCCTCTATCAAACAGGGTAAGTGTACATATCGATTCCCTTAACAGCCAAATGTGGTGGATGTTTGGCTCCCTGTAAAAAAAACACCAAAATTCAATGATTACCTCATCTCTTTTGAATGCTTTGGCATTTGGATAGCAAGAATGATTCATACAACTTTGTATGGGAAAGAATGCGGTGCCTGAAACATAATAAGGGACACAAACACTTGAGAAGGATATAAAATCTTAAGGCAAAAGGATATAATAAACTGAAAAGTTGAAGATCTGAAATAACCAGCAACTAGCTTATTTTGCAAAGAGTAATGATAGGAACTATGAACAATAAGCAAAATATTGGAAATGAGAGGATGTCAAGGTGTCTAAGATTTTCCAAAAGTCCATTTGGAAAGCTAAATTTCGATCATAATTGCACAAAGCATGAAATGAAGAGGCAACATGTTTGGGTGACCATGCAGGGAAAGGTCTGTATCGTAACATTAGCTATTCTAAACAGTTATGAAGCAGGGAACATGAGTCTGGAGTGTGATCCATAATTCGAATACTGCTTGGATATATGTTTTGACAATATTTATAATAAAATAAAAAAATTTTAAAAAAAAATGTTTTGACATTAGACAAATTCATATTGAGCACAACTCCAAAAGTACAGTTGATAAACTTTCTAATCCAATCTCTATTTGCCTTTTTCGGTGCTCATTTTGTTGGTTCATTTCGATTCACAAGCCAAATAGGAAATTACCCATTTTTTAAATAAATCAACTGGTAACTTTGTGAATTGGATCATATAGAAGCAAACAAGGTACCCTACTTTTATTCACACAACCAACTCCAAGACAGAGAACCCCAACTTCTCATTAAGAACCCTAATAAAATTTCAAATATGCCAACAAGGATGGAATTTACTCATAGAAGGATTGAAATTCTAAGCCATACCTTGACAACAAACTGAATAATCATCACCAAGAGCATCTAGAAAGGGCCGTGTAACTTTTTCAGCTTCTTCCTACAAGATATGATGTTATAATCCTAGGAAAAGGGCAGAAACAACACTGGCATATCTTCAATGAGCAGTCTTATGGAAATCACAGAACAAGTGGTGGGAGAATTGCACTAACCTTATCAGGATATGGGAGATCATCAATGTATATAAAATAATCCTCCACAGGTGATGCTACAACCAAATCACTACACAAATAACAAAGCTGTTGTCAAGGAATTTTGTATGTGAGGACAACCAATAGAGTTGGTTCGGAATGGAGTATCCCAACCTTTTTCTGATTTTCCATCTGAAAGGATTTGAATCAGAAAAGGTCAGATGTTTGGTCTCTCCAAGAAGTCCAGCACCAAAGTGGAAATTCATTGAAAGGCCATCTTTCTTCAATCCATTCCCTTCCTTCTCCCACTCGTAATGAAACAGTTAGGGCTGCTGTATTTGATTCAATTAATGCCACCACATGAAACCAGCCATTAATATATTTTACAAGATAAAGGATAGCACTCATTTACATGAGAGACCATTCAGAACTGGTTTCTCAGCAATCAGGAGACAATCTTGGCATTAGGAGACATGCAGCCCCAAGCCGATAATTTAGGATGCTTTCCAAAGCGCAGCAAACCAGTTGAGAATGGTTTCCCACCAAAACACACCCCCAGATGTCCCTTTTAATGCACGCTATTATTAAAAAGAAGACTACGACATGAATATAAATGAAAACAGAAAAGGAAGCATGATAATAATTCTTGCAGAAATGCCATAACTTACAGATTGTTTAGCTCAAACATGCCAATAATATGCCCATAAATTTCAAGTGAAAATACTTTAGCAGAGTCAAGGAGTCTGATAGATGAAACCCACCTGATGAATAAGATATTCACTTTTGCACACAATAAACAGAGAGCCGCTAACTTGTAAACATAAAAGGATACATGGCGCATACTCTTTGTCAAAGATGGCTTCCTTGAGAAGCTGCAGCGACTGCAAAATTAAATTGAATCCTTAGAACAAAAGATTTAAAATAAAATAAAATAAAATAATCTACATAACTCCAATTATAACTACGATGAGAACTATAAGCCTACTTAAAGAGAGTACAAGCCTACTTGAGAGAGTAGGATTCCTAGTCCAACTCAGTCATGTATCCAAATGCACCACATGCATGTGAGATCCGGATTAATCCTCAGCTGGGCCCCGTTGTCTATGTATTGTGGCCCAAAATCAGGCTGTCTGGTCGTTATATGGAACATTTGTACAAGAACAAATACAGTTTAAAACATGATGCAGAGGTATTGGGATCAACCGTTGTCACACAATGTATCATAGAGCAGACCAAGATAATGGCCACAAAGTACTGGGTTTTTGCAGCTTCACTTGAGGGTCATCCTATTCAACCTGGGAGCAATTTTTTTGCAGTATCAATAAATCTACCAATATTATCAGTATCATATGTATCCGATATGATAAAGAAGAGGAATTATAAAATTCACCGTGTTGCACGATATTTAGCCATTTATCGTCAAAAATTCTTTATAATGTTCCCTTGAACCATTGATCTATGCGATACATATTGACAATACTCAGACAACACTGGTACCTCCTGAAAATTCCACAAAAAAAAAAAAAAAAAAAAAAAAAAAAAAACAAAAACAAAAACAAAAACAAAAACAAACAAAAAAAACAATCAAAACCCCATTTTCCGGAGAAGCAATACTCATCCATTTTTGCAACTGTTATCATACTAGGCCTCCCTACAAATTTCAATATGCCCTACAACATCAAAAATCCATCATCCTGCCCATTCCACACACCCAAACAGACCGATGTCCTTCCACCTAACTGTGGCATCCAATCTAAGCCTTCAAAAACCCAATGAAGGCTCTAACTTAGATATCAAACGATCTTACCATTTGATTTCCATCAAGCTTGATAAAGACATATCTATAATGAAAACAAACAATCCAATGGTTAAAATTCATCTAAAAACATTTGAAAAACATATGACGGTGTTGGCCAGCTATTTTAAGCTTGATGGAGCATCCAAGAGGTAGGTCTAGCTACTAAACTTAATCCTAGGCAACAAGTGGATTCTTTTTTAAAGTACATCAAGCCTCACCTAAATCTTAACATGAGAACCCAATATCGCATGTGCCAACCACTATGTGAAATCAAAGGTGTATCAAAGACCTATATTAAGACCCCTGAAGTCCTTTGTAATCTCAAGTATGAGGACAAGTCCAGGTTAGTGCACGATTAAGTTGCTCCAGTCCAAACATGATGGGTTCTCTTGGTAAGGAGACTTCACACGATCCATCCAATGTAGATATTCAATCGAGTCTAGAACTAGATCTCAATAAATAAATGACCTGTACTATTGTCTATGAAGGACAACAACAACCAAATGTAGATGGTGAAGATAAATCCATCCCGTTTCGTCATTGGCTAATATCACATGGGATGACCATAAAACTGACCAGGGGTTGCCTTCCCCCACTGAGATGGTTGTGGAGAATTATGGGTACTCAAGTGTATTGAACATCAATCTCCACTAGCCAATCTGGGCTGTTGTGTCCCTTGCATTCTTTACCCAAAGGTAAAGGAATTTCAGGAGAAATCCTTACAGCCCATTAATTTGCCCGAGTTTCCAATTAAAATTAACAATAAAGCACATAATAAAGTAGATCACTAGTGAACCTGTTCCATTCACCAAAAGAGGTCACTAATGACCAAATTCCAAACATCAAAACGATCGAATGAGTCAAATTGGCTTGAAAGGGCACACATAACTCCAACAATGGATGCATGGATATATCATGTATGTGGGGACAGAGCTAATGACCATGAACCGCCTTGTAACTCCATGTGGGTTTGAGGCAAAGGTATTGCTTTCATTCTCTTTGATTTCTGGACGTATTGCTCATGTTTTATCACTTGCATTGTATGGTTTGAACAATATGAACTCATTTTGAATATATCATATAACTGCATTGTTTTTTTTTTTCCAACAGCACTTGTTTAGGGCCTTATAAAAAGGAAACTTATTATGTATATTTATTTTCTGCAATATTTTGATACCTAAATGTGTAAACATGTATCTTTTGACATCTCTTGAGATGTCATTGAAAAAATCCTCCTTTTCCCAATGTTCCCTCAGTCATCGATACATGTAACAATATCGATACTCTGAATAGACCCTTTGATCTTCATTGAGTCTTTGCATATCACCCAATTTTGGAAGATTTCATATTTCCATTCTTGAGTCCTCATTGAGAGCAGTATTCTCAACCGTATCAGGTAGTGTTTGGAATTCGACAACCTGGCCTATGTTACCTGGCATCATATGGCACAATTCACCAAAAGGAAAACAATTACAATTCAGTGAGTCGGATCAACGAGCTGGGAGATGAATGCAAGCTCATACAAAGGTTAGGCAGTTGCACATACATATGCCAAGTTTTTAACAATCAGCTTGAGTCGCTCTTGGATCCCCAATTTCAGAGGTTTCAGATTACCCATGCTCAAGCTCCTCGCTAGCTTGGAATCCTCAACCCATAGCCAATTGCGTCGTGAATTTGGTGCTACTGGGCTTGCTTAAGTTGGTAACAGAGCAGGGTACATTCTTCGGGAAGGAGACAATTGCAATTGTCGGATCAACGAGTTGGAGATCAATGCAATTTTCTACAACTGTTTGGTAATTGTAGATACACACACCAATTGTTCGATGATTGCTTGATCCATGCAAATTTCTACGAAGGTTCGGTGAATTGTAGTTGTGCACATCAATTTCAACCAATAACAGTAACGGTGGCCGTAACAGCCACTGTCGTTACTGTTACGATACAGGCCATAACAGCCATTATGGCATTTTTTATTTTTTATTTTTTATTTTGAAAAAAAAAAAAAAACATGTTTCTCGACCGTTATGGGTCCGTTACAGTTACAGGGCCGTTATAGGCAATTTTTTCTGTAATGGCCGCTATGGCTGGTTCAGCCCCGTAACACGTAATTTTTATGGTTGTTACCGTTACGTAACAGTTTTTGTATACCTTGATTTCAATAACATTGTTGGATCCACATCTAGGCTCTAAGGAGTTAGTTGCAACTACAATCTGCATATGTTCGACAGATTACTCGAACATCGACAAAGTTCTTTAGGACGGGCGGTTTAGCTTCAAACACTACGTGTTCGACAAATTGAATGATCGAAGTAACCTCTCCCTACAATCTTCCTTTCTATTTCCATTTCCTTCCACAACAAGTTGCCATACCATCCGAATCCCAGCCATAAACCCCATCACAAACATTACCTGTCCATCACCAAAAATCACCTCAACCACATCCAACCAACTAAACATCCAATCAGCCCAACAGATTTTGCAAATTTGTTCATACATCCTTCATGGCTCTACATGACCAAGGCCGTGGACAACATACCGAAGACACGAAAAACGGAAATTGGAGGCCTCCAATAACAAATCAAACAATTGACTCAACACATGGAACTTAAAACACTATAAGCCAAGTAGATAACACAAATCTAATAGCTCGCAACCCACGTGTAGTCCATTGATTTACACACGTAATCAGGTGGAAGACTCCAACCACTTGATCGTCACCAAATTCCCTATGGCTTTTGAGCATCTCTTCTATGAAGTTATGCCTTATGCACATGTGAGATAGTTGGATTTGGACAAAGCTCCAATCTTCAATGAGGTGCCGAACGAGTAACCAGACTCCATTGGAGATTTGGCCTACGACAAGGAACCAGAGAAGTATCAAGACAGAGATCCATTCTTTGACAAATAGCCAGAAGAAGTGTGTAAACTTCAGTAACTATTGGCAATTGGATCTAACGGCTCCCACTATTGCCTACTCAGATGAATATATGGTGATTGCGATGGTCCAGGCTAACAAGATGCTAGCATTGGTCTGCATTCATGAAATCAATGACAATGGAAATGATTTTTATGGCCCCTTGGTAGATGAGTTGCAGGAAGACATAATGAAGTAATTTCAATTACCTCCCAGGGTACCCATGAGCGACAATGCACTCAAGTTAGGCAGATAGCATTCACAGACATAAAGCTTACCCCAGGACAAGTTCTTCACAACAGGAGGAGACTGATGCAACACATCCCTCACCACACCATGTGTCACCAAGCAGACCATGATCATGGTCCATGAAGTGTCGAGTTTTCGCAGCTTCACTTGAGGATCATCGTATTCGACTCATAAAGATAGCAAAGGACCTCGCTTGCAAGCCCCACGGGCACTGAGACATTTAGATCACCAGAAATCTTGAAGAAAACACCATTCAAGTGGGCCCATAAACAATAGGTCCCAGGATCAAGCCCGGATGGAAGAAAATTGTTGATCAATTAACACAATGAAAACAGGTGGAAATTGTCTTTTGCCAGCCTGAGATGTTTTGGAAACCATTACCAGTTGGCAGGAATCCTCATTTCTACCAAACAGTGTTCTGGAAACCATTACCAGTTGGCGGAAATCCATTTCCCACCCATCAGAAAGTCTTTTGTTTCGAGACAAGCTTGCATGTTTTGCTTCTCTACTTCAGGAATAAGTGTGTAGTTAACGACTGTTGCTATGTTTTGATCATTTTTGATCATTTTACAGTTGAAAATAGAAGCTAAGGGATTGATCAATGGTCTAGATTGCTAGTTGCTAGGGCTTAGTATATATACATCTAATGTAATATAAGGGGAGACTTTTTGCTAATGAAATGAAATTTATTTCTCTTGCGAGAAAGAGGACAAAACATGAAGGATGGATTTCCCTTCTCTTGTTCTTAAGATCGGATCCAATCTTCAATTGAGTCAATCATGGATCGCCCAATTTTGGAGGATTCCGTGTCCCATTGCTTGAGTTGCTCACTAGGACTGGAATCTTAACCGCATCCAGTTGTTTCATGGATTTAGCACATTCAGGCCTGCATTAAAAGGGTTGATTGACATCTAACAATTGATGCATAAATGTCACTCACTGGTCCAGATCAGACTAACTTTCAGGCCACAAGACATGCATCAGTGCCTACTTGATAGACATTCTGGATCTTGCACACATAAATGGGGAGGGCAGGACTCAAAATTGAGTAGTCATAGTATATAATGATAGTGACAGTACAGGTTAATACCTTAGAATGAATCACATGCTCATATGATGATGATAAGGCAATACCAGCTCTGACGTTTATGATAATCAACATTAACAAGCATTACAACAATCCAAAATATGGTTGTTTTTTTTTTCAATCTATCCATCTAATTAATATATAGAACCCTAATGAGTGCGAAGCAAATAATGAACATTTTATTTACTCATATAAACTCAATCATAACTTTATTATCATTCTCCTTTTTCTTGTTTGGAACCTGAACTCACCATTCATAACTTATCATCTCTATGTTAGAACATGGGACATAAAAGTAAAAGGTGAAAAATAGAAAGGGGCCCAGAGTGCAAAGAGTCTTCTATTTGACATTTCTGGGAGGACCTTATTCTAGTACTATCTCCTTGTTCCATCATCATCTAGTGAAATAAGACGGTCGAGTTCTCTTAGACATTGTGGCACCATGTGTAGGTCCTGTTAGCCATCAGTTACTATAGAGTGTTTAGTTAATCTAAGTATGGTTATCTTAGGTTACATCCAATACTGTATCTGATAGTGTAAACAACTCTATGAGAGTTGCAACTTGGGGCACCCACCAATTTTCTTTTAATGATAACAAAAATTCTTTTCTTTTTTATGGACAACAAATTCTATTCAAATAAGATGAGATTACCCCACTAGCAACGAATTTCCTGTACAAAGCAATGTGCAATAGAGCCCTGTCATTGCTATTGCTACATTTCATCCTGTAGGTTTTGTTGTAGGGGTTTCTACTTCAGTTGCTGCTTAGAGTGCTGGTTTGTGTCACATTACTTTGCTGATGTTCAGTAGGGTTGCTTAGGTAAAAATACTTTAAAGAAAAAAGATTTGTGGAACATCAATGCAATCTGCATAACAATAAAACTTAGTTTGAATAAAAACAGCAGAAGTGATACATTTATACTCAAGGAGAACTATTAGTGCATCAAGTTTCAGTCATAACTTCGGAGAGGGAGGATGGTTGATGCAGGACAATTAACCACTTGCTCTAAAAGTTCAAACTTTTAGAGCAAGTGGTTAATTGTCCTACATCAAATTAGTATCAGAGCAGGACGTCTCACGTTCAAGACTCCTCACCGGGGGTGATTACTGCAGGGGTATTTTCATACCGGGCTCGAGTGGGGTGGCTTATGGGATACGAGGACACACTCGGGGTAAGAGGCCCGTGTGAAGCGGGTGGCTCATGTAAGGCGGAACCCATTTGATTTGGAGCCCAGGAGGGGGTGAAACCCATGTGATTTGGGCCCACGAGGAGGGTTCGGCCGAGGACCTAACCCATGGATGTGGAACCCAAGCTATGAGATAAAAGGATTAATTCACCATGCTCTATCAGTTCGAGCTTTTAGAGCAAGAGGTTAATTGTCCTGCATAAATGGTGTACCTCTACTCATGCCCTCACACCCTCAACAAAATCGGCTAGCAGAGAGTTAGAACAGACATATCATTTAAATTACAAGATTTCTCCTTGTGGCTTCATGGAAGCTCAAGTCATTTTATCAGAGCAGCAGTTCTTGCAGGAGAATCAAAGAGCTTCCATGGTTTGAACAATAACATTCCATCTTTTGGTTAACAGGTACGCATCATTAGCTTTGTGTTCATGTGTACATGGACATGCACAGTAATGGATCCCGAACATGAGAGAGACAAACCTAAAACACATCAAAATTAATAAAATATTTTAATGATAAAGAAACAAAATATTAATGTATATTTATTAGTTCTTATCTACCCTGTGATTTAGGTGTAAAACACATCTACACAAGATCTGTACCAGTCCAAAAAACCATGCCCAAGAAACATAGATGTCCGTTTTTTTTTTCTTGAGCCTATACGTAAGATACTTTGCTGGTTTCAACTCAAGTCAAAAATAAATAAATAAATAAAATAATAACAATAAACTGAACCTACTGATGCTCAATCATGCGAAGAACTAAAAAGATCAGATTATAAAATATTTATTTCTGTATATTGTGTACACAGTTTTCCATTGAGACTAATGGGCTCTCCAAGTGATTATGAGAAAGATACTAGTGCAATTTTCAACTTAAAGGTCCTGAAGAATCAATACTGTTAGGAGGGATGCAACACTAGAAATCTAACCAAAAATGATGGTCCATGCACGACACCAGTTGCCGGAGAGCGTACCGTGAATGCAAGTTCCTTTATTTGCTGTCTAAATGATGTTTCATCATGACAATCAACATCATCTGGCAAAGCAATGCAGTCCCACCACCTACAGGCATATTATAAATACTTGTCTTAATTTGTTTTAGCAATAATCTTCTACTCCCACAACAAAGCAACATGAAAATGCAATGAAAAAGGAAATATATGAATTAAGAGTAACATCCATAATAACTGATAACTTATGATACTCAAAACTTAATGATATGCATCAATGGAACCATAACACCTTAAAATTATTGACTAGGTAAATACAAGGGAAATTATGCTGTTTCATATAATTCAATGCAACATGAGAAGGTATAAGCATAAAAATGGCGCAGAACATGTGTTGATGCCAATGTACAAAAGAGTTATGGGACTGAGCAGGACCTAGGCATGAACCATAGCGAGGTGCCGTGCTTGACTCCAAAGAGCGGACAAGGCACCTATGTGCAGCTCCTTGTAAAAATGAGGTGCCGCATGGGACCATGTTGGTCATTTTACAACCAGAAAAGGATAGGAATTTTTTAGAAAATATCTTTTGCAAGGAAAATTCACTCTCAAAATTTTGTCTTGATTATGGTATTCATTTTAAGTAAGCTTCTCAACACTGACGGACACTCAGATATTAAACATGGAGGGACGCTAGATTGCTTTAGCCTTGTGTGTCCAAATGAATGGTTTAATTATTCAATATATGGATGTTTAATTGTTTACTTTTAATGGTTTGTATATCTCTGTTTTTTGTTTTTTTTTTTTTTTACATGATTTAGATAAGATCGGATTTTTATCAAAGGAAAAAAAAAAAAATGAATGTATCTTGAAAAGAAGAGAGTGTATAATCGTTTGTCAGAGGAGAATGAAGCTGATCAGGTAAAGTCCCAACATGGTCCATCTAACGAACAGTTGGTGGATGTCCTTATAAAAGGCCTATCAAGGGAACGAAAGCTGTCTTAAGCAAGCTTTCGGTGCACCAAAACTGCATCTAATCTTGAAGGGGAATGTTCAAGAAATGACATGACAAATATTTTTTTGCCCCTCATCATTTCTTCACATGAAGAGGTTAGAGAAGGGTGCGTCCATCATCTGTATTTTACTAGTGGAAAACCCTGAAACTTCAGTTTACATGTGTAAAATGTACATCAGATTATCTAAGCCCGCACACAGCAGACAGTCATTCATGCCTGTGGAGCATTGGAGGGAAGCATCAGGTGGGGGGCCCTTGTAGATGATCAGGCTCAAAAATCAGGCTAGTCCATTCATCAGGTGGGGCACACGTGCAGTGGATGTGGATCATTAGAAAATTTTGTCAAGCTGAACATTGTTTTACCACGTGTGACCCACCTGATATCCAGAACAACACATGCCCACCTATGTACAACTTGGATGTCCCACAAAAAGGCTAGGTTTGCATGCATGTCTGTGTGCAGAGATACATGCTGGCCTTAGGGAAGCTCGTGCATATGCATGTATCAACAAGGAGTCCAGTTTTTTTTTTTTTTTTTTTTTTTTTCCAAAGGTAACAAAAAGTCCATCAATAGCACTTTAATAAGATTCCTAGCTCAACAACGTCTCACATATCCATGCACAAATATCTCTACGTTGTTTACATTATAAGGCAAATGCTTTGACTAAATTGATAAGTTACATCAATTGTAAGATGACAGAGAAACACGACACACCTTCTCTTGAATCCCATTGAGATTGGTTTCCAAGCCTCCAAAAGCAGACGAAATCTGGAATCATCCACTCCATTTACCATAGTAGGCTGTTTTTGGTCTTGATGACATGATTTCAACTTCTTGTACCTCAAAATCGTGAATGAGATAACCTACAAAATGGAAATGAAGAAATATGATCAGGAAAGAGGTATCATTTAACTTCCATCTGTCTATATACATATCATAAAATTTTCTCCATTTGTGATATGCTAGTTTGACCCTTATCCTTTTTCAATTTACATAATTTTGCTAGAAAAGTATGGGACGTCTTCTTGTATCAGAGTGAGCATAAAAACATTGAGAAAAGCAAAAAATAATAATAAAATAACATACAAAATGGAAATGAAGAAATATGATCAGGAAAGAGGTATCATTTAACTTCCATCTGTCTATATACATATCATAAAATTTTCTCCATTTGTGATATGCTAGTTTGACCCTTATCCTTTTTCAATTTACATAATTTTGCTAGAAAAGTATGGGACGTCTTCTTGTATCAGAGTGAGCATAAAAACATTGAGAAAAGCAAAAAATAATAATAAAATAATAAAATAATAAACAAAAAAGAAGAAGAAGAAAATAAAAAAGTGAATACAACATGTTCACAAAATATTGCTCATAAATAGTGTATAGAGATGCTTACCGACCTTTTTTTCCTTTGCTAACCTTTTAGTTAGGAAGTTCAGCAGATGATTGGGCATAAACTTTGTGATGTAGAACACTCAAAAAATACAACTTTGTATAGAATACAAAGGTTCTTTCACTTATTTATTTGTGATATGATAGAAGTACTTAATCCGACCCATCATTGTCACAAGCAGACGCCTGTGTACCCAAGGGCACTTTAATCAGGGCTTCAAATCGGGCCAGGCTCAACCTGATTCTAACTTGGGTTGGGTTAGGTTTGGACCGAATTCTTGTAAACTGATTCTAATCCAGATCAGGTTCAGGTTGAGTCACAACTTGTAGCCCAACCTGGACATGCAGCACTCAACCCAACCCGGCTCCAATCTATAAGAGTAAACCATTCATGGCATGGTTTATGTTCCCATTTTAGCATTCAACTCGTTTCAAACCAAAACTGAGTCAAATTGGACTTGATCAGTTTGTCGTAGCAGGTCATGACAAAACCAACTCAGCTCTCCCTCAAGGCTCAGTTACTTGCTATATTTAAAACATGATCCCTAGTGGGGATCTTCATATCAACGGTTTGGATCAAGTTTCATTACTCAAACAGAAGAATTGGGGTTAAGCCAAGTTCAAGTCATACAATATGAAAATGGGTTGGTTCAGTGTTCAAAATATCAGTATCACACGTATCGCATCCTTGGGATACAGATACGCATCGCTTATCGCACGGAATATATCATTTGTATTAGATAATTTATCACACTTTTTGCAAAACATGGGGAAACATTAGTAAAATGGTTGAATTTTTCAATGAAACTTCAGGGATTGTTTTTAAAAAAAAAAAAAAGACCTTAATACACACTTTTAAATCATGACATCTAAAAAAAAAAAAAGTACACATAATAGGTTTGATGGGGACATCACGCGCACACGCGCACTCACACCACCACCCCTACACACGTACATATGCAGGACCCCACCATCGATCTGGCTTGATGACGACGTCCAGGGAGGGCCTCCTAGCTAGAAGACAAGTTTTGGTTCAAAAAAAAGTGAGCCCGATAGTCAAGAAAAGCCCATCGTGGGATCTCATGATCGTATCCCACTCGTCGGATTGATTTCAAATTTTAGGTTTTGCTTATTGTTATTATTTAGAACATCGTGAACGCTTTAGATTTCTCTGTTTACTTTTTATTTTAGTTTACTTCATCGCCAAGTAATAGGTTGCGCACATGGTGCGAGTTTTTGGGGTATAGGTTTTTATTATAAATAGGCACCCCTTGTAGTTTTTTTCACAGATTGAAGATTAATTAAAAAAATTCTGTGTTTTCCTACTCTCTGAGTTGTGAAGCCTAATTGGGTGCGAAGTCTTTTCTTCATCAAGGGTTAACTACCGTGGTGCGAAGCCACATCTATCCCGATTTACCCTCATCCATTGCCATCTCTACTATCCATCTTCTACCATCCATTTTTCTCATCTCACCCCATCATCTACACTTCGAATCAATCATCTATTGCAGCAATTCTCCTCCCCACATCAGAATTTCAGAATCTGGCCCCACAGGAGGACTGAAACTTCGACGGAGCACCATGCACAAACCGTACATCGGATCGAGCTGAGATTTGAGGGTTTTGGAGTCTATCCCTGGCCAACTAGGGCCAAAGTGTCCTTTTTCTGAATAGTGGGCCCCACACACGTGCGGCCGAGATCACATGCACGTGCGTCTAGGCCATTGTTGTTGTCCACGGTACGGTACTTCTCTGGTTCGTCTCTCTCCTCTCTTTCACTCCGCTTTCACCCAAAATCCCTAAACCTAACCCTAAATTACTCAAATCTCCAATTTTATGCCCCTTTTCTTACCCTAGGGTTCCTCGAATTGGAATTTCTGACTCCCTTGGATTAAGGACTGATTACTATGCATGAGTGGATGATTATTTCTTATCTTCGAGTATCGTTTGGTTCATAATTTTTATTGATCCAGCCCTATCATGTGTAGGCCTGGACCAGTATAGATTTTCCTTAATTGAATGTTTGGACTTTCATGTGGGATATGGAATTTATGTAATTGCTTCTAAACTAACGTGATCTTAAGCCTGAAATCTCACATATCATATTTAATTTTCATGTCCTGCATCAAATTTGGTATCAAAGCCTAGGGTTCTTATAGGGGAATTCATTACATGTTTAGGGTTTGGTTGTTTATGTCCTGGCTGTTTAGAGGTCCATAAACCCTAACATAAGCTGCTGAAATTTTCTGTTATCCCCTTATTTGAATTATTTTAGAACTTAGTTTTCTATTTCTAGGTTTAGAAACTTTCCTTTTCTGTTTTTTTTAGAAACTTTCTTAATCTGTTTTTAGAAACTAATTTCCTTTCCTTTTTCTTTTTTAGAAACTAGTTTACTTTCCTTTTTCTTTTTTAGAAACTAGTTTACTTTCCTTTTTCTTTTTCTTTAAAAACTAGGTTGTTTTTTTAGAAACTTTTCTAATTTGTTTTTTTTAGAAGCTTTCCAAATTTGTTTCTTTAGAAACTTTCCTAATTTGTTTTTAGAAACTTTCCTTTTTTTGTTTTTAGAAACTAGGTTGCTTTTCTTTAGAAACTTTCTTAATTTGTTTTTTTTAGAAACTTTCCTAATTTATTTTTTATAGAAACTTTCCTAATTTGATTTTCTTAGAAACTTTCCTTTTTCGTTTTTAGAAAGTAGGTTGCTTTTTTAAAAAAAAAAACTTTCCTAACTTGTTTTAAAAACTTTCATTTTTCGTTTTTAGAAACTAGCTTGTTTCTTTTAAAAATTTATTTAAAAAAAAAAAAAAATCTTATATTTTGACAACTATATTACTGAATTTTGGTTAGCACCCTACACTAAACATGGAACAATTGCAAGAGTCACTAAACAAGTTGTCCCAAAAGTTGGAGTTTATGATTAAACGCTTGGAAATGGACCAATACTTAGAACAGCTTGATGTGCGCATTACCCGACTAAAGACCATTGCCAAGACAAACCCCACCATTGGGGTAGATGTCTCATCTCAGGCAGGTGGCCTGGTGGATAGACCAATGAATGGAGTTGGTGAAGGAATCAATTATGGGTGTGCACCCGTGCACCCACCCCATGAGAGACATTAGGACTACTATTTTGAGAGGTACGACAAGTGTGGCCTTGTGGCTGGAGAGAGTGCACCAGACGCTAGTATAGAGTTACCCATTGAGGTCATTTCGATAATGGATGAGTTATGTGATGTCTTTTCTGATGATCTACCGGATGAGTCTCCCCCTAGGAGGGATATAGAGCACACCAGAACATGGGACACCGTAATACCTATAGCTGAGTTTGCGTTTAATAGTTCTGTCAATAGGTCCACAGGTCTCAGTCCTTATGAAGTCGTTACTGTTTATAAACCTGGGAAACCTATTGATCTTGTCCCTATGTCACTGTCCCATAGGGTGTCAGAGCCTGCAGAGTCTTTTACGCATCACATTCATTCATGGCATCAAGAAATCAGGCAGAAGATCACTACTAGTAATGAACATTACAAATTTTCTACAAATCAAGATAAACGTTTCAGAGAATTCAATATTGGGGACTCTGTGATAGTCCGCATCTGGCCCGAACGGTACCCTCCGGGGGCCGTTCGTAAGTTACACGCGCGTAGCGCTGGACCCTTCAAAATTATAAAACGAAACGGTCTCAATGCGTATGAGGTAGATCTTCCACCTTCTATGGGAATTAGTTTCACATTCAACATGGAGGATCTAGTTACTTTTTAGGGGACCACTAATACTTTGTCTGGCCCTTCGCCTACTTGTCCCGACCCATTTTCCTAGCTTCTACATCCCATACCTACCCTTCCCAACCCATTTTTCTAGCCTTTACCTCTCATACCTACCCGTCCTGACCCATCTTTCCAGTCTCTACCTCCCATACCTATCCTTCCTGACCCATGTTCCCAGCCTCTACTCCCATACCTAACCTTCACACACCCAAAAAGGAAATAAAGGATATTCTAGACTATCAAATAGTTTCAACGTCGGACGACGGATTTCAGAAGTACTTGGTTAAATGGAAGTCATGTCCAGCTTCAGACAGCATGTGGCTCACTGAGAAGGAGCTTCAGAGACTTGATCCTGACATCCTGGAGCAGTTCAAGAGTTCTATTTTGCCAGTGGCGAAATCTTCGCAGCCGAGGAGAATTGATGGGGACACCACGCGCACACGCGCACTCACACCACCACCCCTACGCACATACATACGCAGAAGGAGGACCCCACCATCGATCTGGCTCGATGACGACGTCCAGGGAGGGCCTCCTACCTAGAAGACAAGTTTTGGTTCAAAAAAAAGTGGGCCTGATAGTCAAGAAAAGCCCATCATGGGATCTCATGATCGTAGCCCACTCGTCGGATTGATTTCATATTTTAGGTTTTGCTTATTGTTATTATTTAGAACATCGTGAACGCTTTAAATTTCTCTATTTGTTTTTTATTTTAGTTTACTTCATCGCCAAGTAATAGATTGCGCACATGGTATGATTTTTTGGGGTATAGGTTTTTCTTATACATAGGCACCCCTTGTAGTTTTTTTCATAGATTGAAGATTTATAAAAAAAATTCTGCGTTTTCCTACTCTCTGAGTTGTGAAGCTTAATTGGGTGTGAAGTCCTCCCTTCATCGAAGGGTTAACTACTGTGGTACGAAGCCACATCTATCCCGATTTGCCCTCATCCACTGTCATCTCCACTATCCATCTTCTACCATTCCTTCTTCTCATCTCACCCCATCATCTACACTTTGAATCAATC
The DNA here is from genome assembly GCF_029962835.1 of Magnolia sinica. Classification (NCBI taxonomy): domain Eukaryota; kingdom Viridiplantae; phylum Streptophyta; class Magnoliopsida; order Magnoliales; family Magnoliaceae; genus Magnolia; species Magnolia sinica. The sequence continues at coordinate 63,389,563 of NC_080584.1, forward strand.
ATCTATTGTAGCAATTCTCCTCCCCACATCAGAATTTCAGAATCTGGCCTCACAGGAGGACTGAAACTTCAACGGAGCACCACACACAAACCGTACATCAGATCGAGCTGAGATTTGAGGGTTTTGGAGTCTATCCCTGGCCGACCAGGGCCAAGGTGGCCTTTTTCTGAATAGTGGGCCCCACACACGTGCGGCCGAGATCACATGCACGTGCATCTGGGCCATTGTTGTTGTACACGCGTGCAGGACTTCTTTGGTTCGTCTCTTTCCTCTCTTTCACTCCGCTTTCACCCAAAATCCCTAAACCTAACCCTAAATTACTCAAATCTCCAATTTTATGCCCCTTTTCTTACCCTAGGGTTCCCCAAATTAGAATTTCTGACTCCCTTGAATTAGGGACTAATTACTATGCATGAGTGGATGATTATTTCTTATTTTCGAGTAACGTTTGGTTCATAATTTTTATTGATCCAGCCCTATCATGTGTAGGCCTAGACCCGCATAGATTCCCCTTAATTGAATGTTTGGACTTTCATGTGGGATATGGAATTTGTGTAATTGCTTCTAAACTAACGTGATCTTAAGCCTGAAATCTCGCATATCATATTTAATTTTCATGTCCTGCATCAAGGTTTTCTTGGTATAGGGTCCTAAGTTGTGTTGTCTGACTGAACTAATGCAACTATATTCAAATTGAATGCATAACATTTAGAATGTATGTGATGATCATTTAATCAAACACTCCTAAATATTTCCAAATTAGTCTGAATTAACAGCTGGTTGAAGGAAAAAGTAAATAATAATAATAATAATAATTTTTAATAAAAAAATGATTTTTATTTACCGAAAATTGACTAGGACTTAACAAATCAGTAGATCGGGCCTCATACATGCTTTGATTTCATGTTTGGAGTGCAACATTGTAAGCAATTTGGGAGAAATTGGGAAAATTTTGAATTTTTCTCAAATCGGATCACCTACACTCAAAATTTCAAAATTAGAGTATATGTGATGATCATTTCATCGAATACTCGTAAATACTTCAAAATTAGTCACAATTGACAACTGGTTGAAAGAAAATTAGAGAGTTAACCTACTGGGTGTGGGGAAAGAAAGGAGTTTAAAGAGGATACATTGACATGATTGAGGATATGTATAAGGGAGCAGTAACAAATGTGAGGAACACTAGTAGATAGACAAGTGACTTTCCAATTACTGTACGCTTGCACCAAGGTCTGCATTGAGCAACCAAATAAGTTAGTGAAGCATTTCCAAGAAGAGATCCCATGGATTATGTTGTTTACAAGAGGCATAGTTTGATTAACAAGATGAGGGAGGGTGTAAGCACAAAGCTAGATTTATGGAGAGACGCTTAAGAATCTGAAGGATTTAAAATTAGTTGGTATATGGAATGCAATTTTAGTAACAATAGGAATGGAAGCAACAAATAGTTAAGATTGCCAACCAAAAACTTTCCCAAAAGGACCTCTTTCAACATTTGGGGTCAACAATTCATGAGAGTAGGGAAATTGAGAAGGATGCCCATAGAATTCAAGCTAGGTGGAAGAAATGGAGATGTGCCTTTGGAGTTTTATGTTATCATCAGTAACACTCAAACTGAAAGGAATATTTTATAAGATAGCCATAAGACCAGCCATACATTATGGGGCAAAATGTTGGGCAGTTAAGGAACGACATGTTCGTAGGATGAGAGTAGTTGACATGAGGATGTTAAGATGGATGAGTGGCAAGATGAGGAAAGATAGTGTTAGAAATGAACGCATTCAAGGGAACTTAAAAGTAGCACCAATAGGTAATAAGATGAGGGAAAGTAGATTTACATGATTTCGTCATATGCAATGGAGATCACAAACAGCACTGGTTCAAAGGAGTGAGCAGGTACAAGTTGAAGTCTCTCAAAAGAGGGCAAGGGGAAGGCCCAAAAGGACATGGGTGGAGGTAATAACAAAATACTTGATGACCTATGGTCTAACTGAAGTTATGGCCCTTGATAGAGTGATTGATGGAATAGAATTAATGTAGCCGACCCCGATTAGTTGGTATAAGGCTAGATGATGATGATAAGTGCTAGTGCATGAGGTTCTTGAGCAAAACTTAAAATCTCAAACAAATGAAAATAGATTAATATCATGAGTACCTTGGCAGCAAGGAGGAAAATATCATTCGTTCCTGGAAAGAAAGAAAATGATATAAAGATAATTAGAAGGGATAAAAAGTATTAGGACACAAATGTGGCTTCAAAAATGAGAAAAAGAAATTTATTAAAATGGTTCCCAATGAGAACTGCATGATTCTAATCGAGCAGAATGTGCATTGGAGTTGACATCTTACTATTAGTATGTTCTATAAATTTAACAAGTGCTTCCCGACGGGAGGTTCCTAAGCTCTCTCCAGTACATAATTTGCTACAAAAGGTTGGCAATTCAATATTACTCACAAGCATGTCAAATTACCTACCTAGAATTAAATGAACGAAAAATAGGCATCAATCACTAAACCAAATTAAAGAATGTAGCCAAGCTCAGACAAATTACATTTGGGAAACAATGTCATGGGGTGTATCCTCCATGTAGAAATTATTGGGTCCTGATGTGTCACACCATGAATGACTCCTAATACACCTATTTTGTACAAGCAGGCTAATGATCAATGATCAAGAGTGTTGATCTGATGAGGCCCAGTCTTGGGGGATATCCAAAAGATCTTCCAGATTAGAGGATCCTGGGCCATCCAAATGTTCAGCCTTGTTTTACTGACCATTGCTGTCCATTTCCATTAATTTTCTACCAAGGATCCCGAATAGCAAATTGCAACTCCTCTTGAATCCTGCCCTACTCTCACTCAGTACTTTCTGGAACCAAGCTTTTATCTCCGCCAACTCCCTGTCACCACCATCATCACATCCCTTTCATTTGTCAATCTTGATCTAGATATTCAGCTATTTATTAGTTACAAAATTTATTAAATGAATCTTACCCAATCAAAATTGAAGGGAAATTTTTATAGGATTGCTTTAAGACCAGTCATGATTTATGGGAGAGAATGTTAAGCGATCAAGGAACAACATGTTCATAAGATGAGTGTAGCTGAAATGAGAATGATGAGATGAATGAGTAGCAAGAAGAGGATGGATAAAATTAGATGAACAAAGATGAGAGAATTTAGGAGTAAAACTAATGGGTAAATAATATGAGAAGTCGACTTAGATGCTTTGGCCATGTGCAACAGAGACCAAAAACTGCACTAGTATGAAGTGAGTTGGTTCAAGTTGAAGGCTCTAAAAGCGCAAAGAGAAGCCTAAAAGGATGTCGGTAGGTAGTCAAATGGGCCCAACCACCTGGTCCAAATGTTAGGCTGGTCCAGTCATCATGCAGGCCACTGTTGGCAATTTATTTGATGCTAACGTTGGTGTGACCTGCGTGATTAGTGGATCACCTCCATCTTTAGGCCAGGTTATCTACACAATGTGGTCCACTTGATGCATGGGTACAGTGTCACACACAAGTGCCATTTTGAAATGATTTGCTGCTTTTCGAAGTGTGCAGGTGCATGTGAGCTTTAGCAGAACTCTAGAACAGAAACATGTTGTGTTACCAACATCTATATTTCATTTACTAAGGTAGGAAATAACATCAGTATCCATAGAAACTTACTGACAGTAAAGCAACAGAAATTACATTTAACCATAACAAATTCTCATACAAATCCAGAAAGCTACAATCTCTTTGTGGAAGCCAACTATCAAAAACAACACTCAAATTTTATATTGAATACACTTAAAATATAAACCCTTGCTCAGAAGTTTCTTGCGGCCTTGACTTCTAGGCTTTCGCTATGGCTCACACCTGTAATTATAGTTAACATGGCTCCATTTCTCTATAACTAGAATCAGTCTTTATAGGATTACATGGATTGAATACAATAGACATGTGATATGTTGGCAAGAAAGACAGTTGCATGTGAAAGTTCACAATCACATGCATCCCATGAATGGAAACTTCACCAAGAAGCAATGTGTGACATGCATCAACTGAACCCGAGCGCAGTTAAAGGAGCAGAATTTATGTCCAGTGAGCAGCCCATTGTAGAACTTTTTCCAAGAATCATAAGAATTCTTGCTTTGGATATGATTGGCAAAACGGAATAGTAATGCCAACCCCAAATAGTTGGGAGTTGGGACAAGGCTATAATGATGGGTTGAACACAATAATGAAAATTTGCACATGAGGTGCGCATATTTATTAGCTTTGTTCACCTGCAGTAATGTTCTTCTTCACACCCTCCAGGACATGGAATGACCGAAGGCAATGTAAACTGCTTAGAGTGAGGCAAAGCCAAGCTACCATTTACTAGCGCCTCCAAGACCTCTTTTGGAACAAGATTGTTGCTCTTCATATTACTTAAAGAACATGACTGTACACTGTCATAGTTCGCCATGAGAGTCTTATCTTCATCATCCGATAATTCAACTGGACAAGCTAAAGAATGTGAAGATGTCTCATGATCATGTTCTGTATTTGCTGGTAATCCCAGAGATTGCAAATAGAGTTTCCTACCAATCTAAAGTTCTACTGAACCAATATAACAAAAACAGTAGCTACATACAAGGCAGTCAACCTGCAAAACATGAGAAATTAGTGAGCGATACGTATATATGAGAGGCCAATCTAAGAAGAGTGAGGCTAAACCACTGCATGACCTCCACACTTGTTGGATGGCGGTTACTCATCCACCATACACGTGGGACATGGCATATATGTATTTCAATGCCAACCACCAAAATAGTCAGCCCCACTGTGGGTGCAGCAAAGCCCAAAAATCACACCGAATGACTGATCTTAACCACACATCCAATTAATATGGACATTTGACCATTTTCCTCTTAGGCATGTGTTGGCCGCAAATTGGATGGCTACATATATCCAATAAGTGCGATTTCAGGACACAATACGTCCTCATTAGAACCGAGTGACCATGTATGCCACATGTACAGTGGATGAGGCACCGCCATCAAGAAATCACAGAGAAACCATATAGAAGTCTAGCCCAAGAATATGAAGAAACTGCAAATTCCAAAGAAAAAATGGAAAAATGAAAGATTAGATAGAGATAAAAGCAAAAACATGGTCATTGGCACAACCGTATTCGAACTGTGTTGAGCACCAACAAGCATTTGGTCCCTAAAAACCAACTCCCCCTCTCTAAATTCCAAGCTTGCATAGACAGCTGCAGTTGCCAATCCAAATTGAAGATATCACAATTCATGAGAAGTACAATAAAAGTGAATAGACAGTGCAAATAGATTTTGCTAAGGGAGTGTTTGGGTTGAGGGTATACGACAGAAAGCAAATAATTTTCCTTTGATTTGAAATTTCCTTTTTTTTTTCTCTCTTTTTCATTTTTCCTTTGGAAAGGCTTTCATTTGACATTTTTCTCTGTTTGATAAACATAAAAGGAGAAGGAAATCAATTTCCTTTGCTAAGCAAGGGAGTAAAACTTTTTTTTCAAAATATCAATTGATGGGAAAAGAGGTTTCTGTATGATGTGACACTTTTAGTGTAAAATTGGAAGGAAAAATGTTTCCCTTTGAAAATTGAAATTCAAACCAGACAGTTTCTGTAGTAAAACGAACAGGTGCAAAGGTTTTCCTTCCCCCAATGTCAATCTCACTTTACCATCCGCTTATGTCACACTTGTACTTTTCCTTGCCTTCCCTAGTTTCCCGTCAATCCAAACACACCCTAATAGATCACAACATGTAAAAGATAATCCTCAACATTGAAAAGGCAAAGTATGACCTACGAATTGTTTCTAGCATCATTCGTAATGCCTTTTCTAACTTTTCCAATTTATCCTGTTTTCTCACACATTAGTAATTAAGCACAAAACTTTTTAGACCCAATCTGCAAAAAACCATAATCTTCAGCAAAGCATTGGAATGCAGCTGCAATACACTATAACAGAACTGTACTATATAGTATATACTGTACCGAAGTGGGTTGGATGTCATAAAAAATATTGGGTGTACACAAAAAAAATAAAAATATGGGGTACTATCATCGAACAGATTCTAGGTGATACACTAAGATCATATGCAGATGCATCATTTCTTGCATTTGCAGTTTCAAGCATGAGAATATTATCCACGAATGGAAATGTTATGAATTAGTTTATAGTCTGGCAAAGCATGACCATCCATAAGCATGCACATAGCTATTGTACACTTAGCATATACATGCATGCTGTAATTCAGTCCAAATCGCACCCAACTATAGATAGGACATGCCTCAAAATGGACACATGGACACATACTGCTGAACTAGACCCCTGGCTATTTTACATTTTAACCGTACACTTGATGGCCGCTGACTGGATATTTCAGATCATACGTTCAGTGTGATCTTTGGCTTATGAGACCCATCTACAGTTTGGTGCCAATTTCAGCATCCTGAGCTGAGGAATCATATGATACACAGCCTATGTGTTTGCTCAATATACACAGATTTTGAGTTCTGAAAACTGGGACCCACAGTTCAGCAGTCCAGACAATTGGTATATTGCCTCACGCTGCTAGTGGACTACTCCCCAAAAATTTCTCAGATCGGTATATCCCAGCAACCAATCTTGGAACTTTTGATCAGCTGAATGTGGACCATTGTTGCATTTCTCTTCTTAAATATCCATTTGTGGACCACAAATCGAATGGTTAGGATTGTCTCATTGAGGAGAGTTTTATAGCTTGGATTATAAAACCACGAGTCTTACTTTTCATAACCAAAAACACGCAGATAACATGCAAACAACTCCTCTTTCACAATATGTTCAGGACCATCCCTGAGATATACGGCATGAAACATTATATCATGAAGCCAACCTACAAATGGCTCGGTTTACATGATGGTGGGCCGCACCTGTACCATTTCTGGGCCAATTAAATCAAACAATGTTCCTCTCGATCAAGCATTATATAATCACTCTTCGCAACATATTATCATGTGGAGTAAACATCGTTAGGCATTCAAAATTTACGGCAAAAAGAAGTAAGTGAATATCTACACCAACTATTATTGCTAAACACACCCATCATTTCTACTCTTGGTTATAAAACCGTATAAAATCTTTACCATAGTATAACCAAAAACAGAAAAGATGGGCGTATTAAGCAAACGGTGGATAAAAAGAGTAGAAAGAGAAGATACCCTTTCCATGTTCTTCACTCTGCTTAATTTCAAGACCACGACATCGCCTTTCTGTAATAAGCTGGTCATAGTAGTCCTTTATCAAAAATAAGGGTGAGAATGTCAACTTATGTCACAGGCAACCAAATTGATATTTACACCTGCCTTTTTATATACTTGCATCCCATTTTTTAAGCACATTGAAAAGGGGTGTGTATAAAAACAGAGGGAGCGTTTGGAAAATAAAAATACAAGAGAAAGGTGTCGTTGGAGATGGAATGCCTGAGAAAGAGGGAGTTGTGTGCAGGGCTGCAATTATATCTGAGTACTCCTTGTCCAAAGGGCAGATTATACTCGCCATCCGTTTTCAGAGAGAGAGAGAGGAGGAGGAGGGAGGGAAGGTTTTGAAAATCCTTCGAGAGCGCCAGGGAGAATGGAAGAGGAAGCTTGCCACACGAACGCTCCAGCTCTACAAGAGATGATTAATGTGGTAGGTACATGGATAAAGAGAAGAGATTATCATTTGCTTCTCAAGTGTAGAGCTTGAATCGACAAAGAAAGATAAAATCTCTAAAAACAAGAAATGAACTTTGATATTATTGAATTTAAGTAATGTTTACATCCTATACAATGGCATTATATAAGCAAAATAAAAACTAGACCTTTGATTTGAAATAAACACTTTCCCGACATAGTATAAATTAACAAAAATAGTAATAAGTTGTCTAATCGTTTCAAAACTCATAAAAAATCTGCAGATGAGTTAAACTCGAAGAGGTTATTTGGCAGTGACGATTCAGAGGTATTTGGGGGTATTTAGAAGTTGTTGAGGTTTTTGGGTGCATTTGGAGGTTGGATTTGGGGTATTTGGGTTCCCCAAATCAGTGATTTTGAAAAATGCAATCCCCCTCTTGGACTGTTGCCACTCTCGTTTATAAAGGAGATATTCGCGGCGGCTAGACAGAGAGATGTAGAGAGAGAGGTAACATGGGAAGAGGGTTAGAGAGAGAGAGCGGCTATAAGAGAGAGAGAGAGAGAGAGAGAGAGAGAGAGAGAGAGAGCAGAGTGATTACGAGCGTTGCACTTTTTGGCCGGAGAACGTGGTGGTGTCGGGTAACAAGAGACGGAAGCGGAAGAGGAGTGTGTTTTGGACGCGGATTGCCAGCGACTACGACTACAGGAAGTTCCTGCGGTCTGAACCTGGGTGGGGCCCACGGTGATGTTTGTGTCAAATACACCCCATTCATCTGTTTTGCCAGCTCGTTTTAGGATATCACCCAAAAATGAGGAAAACATAAAACTCAAGTGGGCCACAGGAGGGAAAAAACCGAGTGTTGAATGCCCACCATTGAAACACATGGGACCACGTTTTGGGCGGGCGCGGATTGGGTGCTACTGCTACCCCCGCCAGGACGGGGCCGGCTATCCGTGGATCCCCGGATCCACCAAGGTGGGTGGGACCCCTGACCGTGGGGCCCACCATAATGCATGTGACTACATCCACGCCGTCCATCTTTATTGAAAGCTCATTTTATGGCATGATCCCAAAAATAAAGTAGATCCAAATTTCAGATGGACCATAGTGGAGGAAATAGTGGTAATTGACCATTAAAAACTTTTCGTGGGCCCACAAAAGCTTTGGATGAAGATGATATTTGTGTAGTTTCTTCATCTAACTGTTTGTGACCTTATCAACAGGTTGGATGGCAAATAAATATTCCAATGGAATCCATGAAGTTTTTAACATTGGGGTTCAATCTTGGTTGTTTCATGTGGTGTAGTCCACTTAAGATTTGGGTCAGTTTAATTTTTTGGGATGTCTAATAAAATGAGCTGTCAAAATAGTTGGATGGTGTAGTCCACTTAAGATTTGGGTCAGTTTAATTTTTTGGGATGTCTAATAAAATGAGCTGTCAAAATAGTTGGATGGTGTGGATATAATGCACATGCATCAGTGTGAGACCCCGGCTCCACCTAAGATGGTGCAGCCTCACTAGGGGGGCCACCTTGATGTGTGTATTTAGTATCCACCCGATTCATTCGCTATTTGGGGGAAATTGTTTGCTAATATGTACATTTTAGGCCCACTTTGGAAATATCAAGCATGCTTAAATGAGTTGATTTCGATCTTATTTGAAAACTCGTTGAATTATTTTTCCACTGAGTCAAAGATTGCTCCTATTTAACTTGTAATGAGATAATTGTGACAAATTTTGTAGGATTGCATAAGATTTGAAAAGAGAATACACGCGAATATTTTGTTAATGTCATTATAGACTTTAGACCCACTTTTGAAAAGTCAAAACATATTCAAATAATATGATTTTAGTCATATTTGAAAGTTTGTTGAATTATTTTTACAACGAGTCCAAGATCACTCTGATTTGCCCTACAATAAGGGGGTTATAACCATTCTCGTTAGATCGTGTGATGTTGGAAATGAGCATGAACATGAGTGTAGTCGCAATCGCGTTTACACTCCTTGCTAGCTAGGGTTGTACACGAACCGAGTTAGCTCGGTTAGCTCGCTCGACTTGACTCAAAAAAGCTCGATTCGACTCGGTTCGAAACTGAGTTCAAGCCGAGTCAAGTTGATTTTTTGAGCTCGAAAAAATATCGAACTGAGTTCGAGCTTGACTCGACCTAGATCAAACCCCAATTCGAATCGAACTTGGATTGAACTAGTTCAGTGACTCAATTACTTTGATACTGATGCTACTCACCAAGTGTTTGATGAAATGACTTAACAAAGTATTGGCTGGTGACAATAAAGGTATGTATATGAAACAAATACTCTTTTTTCTTGATTTTGATATTGCCTACAAGGTGTTTGATGAAATACTTATAAAATTGTTGTTGTTATTTTACATACAGTGAAATTTTGAAGGTGTAGTCCATGTGTTTGTGAAAATGCTGCATAGGTGAACTCGGCTCGATCGTACCTCAAACTCGGCTCGAATTGGGCCGAGTTGCTAATCGAGCCGTGTCGAGCCGAGTTCGGGCTGGGATTAGCTAGTGGCCGAGTCAAGTCGAACAGTGCCAAGCTCGACTCATGTACACCTCTATTTCCAGCATCAAATGATTCTACAAAATAGTCATAACTCCTTCGTCATTTGTCAGATTGGAGCATTCTTGGGCTCATTATTTTTACCATGTTCAAATGAGATGAATTTAGTCTTATTTGAAAGCTTGTCGAATAATCTTTATAACGAGACAAGAGCACCCCGATTTTACCTATAATAAGGGAATTATAACCATTTTCGTAAGATCGCATTCGCATTGGCACTCCATTCCAGCATTGAACGATCCTACAAAAAAATGGTCATAACTCCCTCGCCATAGGTTTGATTCGAGCAATCTTGAGCTCATTATCTTTATGGTGTTCAAATGAGATGATTTTAGTCATATTTAAAAGCTTGTCGAATTATTTTTACAATGAAACTAAGATCACCCCAATTTGACCTATAATAAGGGAGTTATAACCATTTTCGTGAGATCACATGAGCTAAAAATGAGACTGAACAGGAGTATACTCGCATTTGTGTTTACGCTCCTTTTCCAGCGTCAAATGATCCCACAAAAACGATCATAACTCCCTTATCATAGGTCGGATCAGAGTGTTCTTGGGCTCATTAGAAAGATTATTTGATGAGCTTTCAAATATGATTAAAATTACCTCATTTGAATACCGTTTGACATTTTTAGAAGTAGACCCAAAGTCAATAATGGCATTCACAAACTATTTATTTTTGCTCTCATTTCTAGCATCACGTGATTTCATGAAAAAAAAAAGAGAGTCACAACTCTATTGTTGTAGGTTAGATCAAGATGATCTTGGGCTCGTTAGAAGGTTAATTAAACTAGCTTTCAAATAGGACTAGAATAATCTCATTTAGACATCGTTTAACCTTTCAAAAGTTAGCTCGTAGTTTAGCTTGCTAATATCTTCTACCCAAGTAGATTCATATAAGCAAGATATTGTAGAAAGAAAATTAATGTCTTTTAAGAGTGGAATTTTTGTGATTTTTTTGTTCTTCATTTTTTTCCTTCTATTTTGTGGTAAAAGACCCATCTAAGTAAAGTCTTTTGAAGAAAGAAGAATAAATAATCTTCTAAGAGTTAATTTTTTGCACTAATTTTTCATCTTATTTTTATTATTTTATGTCCAAACAAATCCATTTAAGCATAACAAGTAAAAGGAGGAAGAATAACTTATTTTTATGAGTTGGGAGTTTGTGCTATAGAGAGTAGTTGGTAAGCACAAAAGATTGGTGAAAAGTAGTCGGAATAGTTGAAAGATCGTCAAAACATAGTGGTGAAAATAGGTTCAAGTGTAGAGAAAAAGGCCCAGGGGTATTTTCATCTTGAAAAAAATAAAAAGAAAGATAAAAAATGTTTTAAAAAATGAGTGGATTTTAGAGCTCCCATGATACCTTGGGTGTATTTAGGAAGAAAACCCTTTTTTAATTCTAAAATGTAATTTAAATTGTGTGTTGGTTTGAATTACAGATAAATACACTAAAATGAATAGCTTTTATTATCTTCGACATATGTGGTTTTACCTAACTTATAAAATTAGTCGACTCACTTGAGACTCGAAATCTCTCATTTTTAGAAAAAATAAAATCTTTCAAAAGACTTATTATAATGATTATTTAACATATTACACATGTATACAACTTTGGTATATTAAACGTGATTTGTTTTATCAAATTGATTATCCTGTGAATATATTACAGATTCCACCTTAGCCCAAACATAGGCTTCCAAACACAAATTTTGAATTTAACATCATTCTAATTATAGGCCACCAAATACAAATAAAGATTCAAAATCCCTTCAATTCAAGTGAAATTGTATTTGAATTCCACCATATTTCAAATCCAAAGAACCTTAAAAGTATAAAAGAAAAAATGAAATGTTTTAAAAATATTAAATTTACTTGCTATTTTAATTAAACTCCTAAAATGATTAAAGTTTATAAAATCATATGGGGCCAACAAGACTTAGATGGTTAGCTAGGGAGTGGAGATTGCTATCCTAGGGAGTGGAGATTGCCGATAGCTTTCTTCAACAGCATATCATTCGCACGAGATAGATAATTATATCTGCAATGTTATAGCTATTGGAAGCTATAGTGGGCATTTAGATTATTTTTGCCCAATGAGGTTCCTTTGGTTTGAATTTGTGTGATCATGACAATTCATTAAGTTGTCCTCTATTCCGACTTACATCAATGATATCATCATCAATGCCACCCTCATGTGGTGCAATAGGAAGATGGATTGAAATCTCCCACAAGACAAATGGTAGGAAGCACATGCAACAACCAATGTGATATCCAACTGCAAGCTAATGGATTTGAGTCCTGCCTCAGTAGTAGACTCTGAGGAGTTTCAACACGAGGTCTTGGGTTCGATGCCCATAGGTGGTGAAATTCCACTATGGTGTGTGTGTGGATGCTTGTTATAGAAAAAAATAATAATAAATAAATAAAAACACTTTCAAGAGCATAATGAAAATCATTTTGATAAAAAGTTTAGGTGGGCCACAAAACAACAACAATGTAAAAGTTACTAATAAAACTTATAATTTCACTGTTCTAGTCCACCTAAAACTCACTTGATCTTCGTTGTTGTGTCTTGGATGGGTCTCATTCATGGGATCAGGTCAGAAGATGATGTGCTACAACTGATGCAAGGAGTGGAGTTATATCCACATGGTGGGCTTGGCCAACAGAGCTCAGATGTTGCGAGCTCTTTTTGCAAGTGTACGAGGATCCATCATTTGTATATGTGGTCTATCTGATCGAGCAAGATGCTAACTTCCTGAGTTTCTGTGCATGTGAGATACATATGATAGAAGGCTGGGATGTGGGTAGGGGTACATGTGGGGCCACCGAATAACCCCAAAAGAGGCTCGGCCTGCCTGGTGACAGGATTCTGTGGGGCCCACTGTGATGTTTGTGTTTTATCTATACCGTTCATCTGTTTTTGCCCGCTCATCTAGAGCATCAGCCAGAAAAAGCCGTAGATCCAAAGCTGAATTGGAACACACCACGGAAAAAAAGAAGAAGAAAAGAGTAGGGATAGTGATTCCGGAAACGGATTGGCTACTCTCCCTGCACCGGCCAATGGCTGGTGGTCGGTGCTCTGTGAGCCCTACCATGATGTATGTATATCATCCATGCCGTCCATCTATTTTCCTAGATCATTTTATGGTATTACACAAAAAAATGAGGTATATCCTAACCTCAAGTGGACCACATTATAGGAAACAGTGTTGAATGTACGTCAACCATTAAAAACTTTTTGGGGGCCACAAAGGTTTTGGATCAAGCTAATCTTTGTTTTTTTTTTTTTTTTCCTTCATCTGGGTCTGTATGACCTAATCAACAGATTGGATTTCAAATAAACAGTACAGTGGGCCTTAGGAGGATTTTAATGGTGGATATCCAATCGCTATTGTTTTCCTGTAGTGTGGTCCAACGGAGAATTATATAACTCTAATTTTTGGAATCACTAAAATAATCTATAAAAATGGATGAACAGAATGGATGAAACATATACATAACGATGGGACCCACATAGAACTGACCACAAGCCATGGGGCTGGTGGCACGGAGAGTAGCCAATCGGTTTCCAGTGACTCCCACCATTGAAACCTTCATAGGCCCTCATTAAAGTTATTTACCATCCAACCTATTTATAAAAGTCACGTAGACTTGGAAAAGCTTTCAACGTTAGGCATTCAATCCTCACTGTCTCATGTGGAGTGACTCACTTCAGCTTTGGATCTCTCTCATTATCTCGCTCATGCTTTAAAATGAGCTTGCAGAATGGATGAATCGGTGTGTATAAAACACATACATCACGGTGGACCCCACAGAGTTGGGTCATCAGGCAATCCCCGTCCGAAAAAGTGGGGCCATTTGATAGGCTAGCATAATATGCCCACTGATGCACAGATATGCTGCTACTGTACAAGTGGCACAATCCTAACCGTCCAAATGGTGGGCTATACAGTAGATGGACTATGTTCCCACAGAAAACGGATTGGACGGTCGTAGCCTCATATTCATATGTGCATTTGTCTGTTGATTTTGGACCATTGGAGTGTTTTATTACAACCGTTAATTTTCTGACCATAAGTCGGACTGTTTAATGACCCCTTTCGATGAGTTGTTGCGTTATGATGCATCAGCTCTCATCCCCACCGTTCTTACAGTTTGATTTAGGAATGCATACACGAGTGTCAAGATCGCATGGCGGCACTCTGCATTTCACTTTGGAAGTTTCATCTTCACATTCCGTTTAATCCCAATGATTTTAATGCAACGCTTCCTCAACGCCTGGCCTACCTGATGACGCCCCTGATGAATGGCTCAGATACTGCTTTCATATTCGTATTGTGTTCCTTCCTCATCATGCTAGTTTCAAGATGATGCACACCATTTGTTCGACGTTTGGGCTCAACGAGATTTAGTACTCTGCAGTGTACGTGTAAGCAGCAGTTAAAAAAGTAGGAGGCAAAAGGTGTGACTTGATTGAAGAGATTTGCAGAAGAGTGAAGACTGGGACCGCATGACAAGTGATTGTTTAAATGTCTAGAAGAAGAAGAAGAAGAAGTAAAAGACTTGGCTGGTAAAACTATCCAATTTATTTAGCTTTACATATAAAAAAATTGGAAACCTTACTTATCCTGTTTCTCACTTTCAACAATGATAGTGAGAAATCTTATCTCAGCAATTTCTTGGGTGATTTACAATATTTTGAGGGTTTTTTTTTTTTTTTTTTTTTTTTCTAACAGAAAAATTCCTCGTAAATGCCAAATTTACCCAGGGATTCCGCCACGAATCAAAATACGTATTAGTGTTTTTTTTTTATAAGGAAATTATAAGTACCCTTGTTTATTGTTTTTCTTTGGGCCTGTTGGTTCATGTAAGTGGACCATCGTTATCATTTCCCAAGAATTCACTGCAATTTTACCTTATAAAATCTCAATCTGTACAATTTTACAATGTTAAAACAAATAATGGAAGAATGTCATTGTTGTGGTCAAATGTGACTGACATCATCAAACGCCACCTTCGGCTTTAACCTAAATTGATTGAAGAGAGAGGAAGGACGTGAGAGGACTCAGATTCTGTAGTGATCCTCCAGTGCCAACCATTCATGCAGTCCATCCATTTTTCGGGGTCATTTTAGATCATCATCACAGAAGTGAAGCAGATCCAAAGCTCAAGTGGAGCACACCACAGGAAACAGTGGAGATTGAATTCCTACTGTTGAAAACTTCCTGTGAGCTACAGAAGTTTTGGATAAAGCAGATTTTTCTGTTTTGCCTTCATCCAGGTTTATGTGACTT
Organism: Magnolia sinica; assembly: GCF_029962835.1. Taxonomy (NCBI): domain Eukaryota; kingdom Viridiplantae; phylum Streptophyta; class Magnoliopsida; order Magnoliales; family Magnoliaceae; genus Magnolia; species Magnolia sinica. The sequence continues at coordinate 63,405,129 of NC_080584.1, forward strand.
TATGAACAGGTCGGATGGAAAATAAACATCTTGAGTGGGCACTAGGAAGGTTTCCATGGTGGTGTGGCCCACTTGAGCTTTGGATCTGTTTCATTTTTTGGTCTCATTCCCTAAAATGAGCTTGCAACATGAATGGACAGCGTGGATAAGATACATACATCATGGTGGAACCCACAGAAGTTTTGAAATTCAATTTGATAGTGCATCCAAACGCACTCGACAGGCTGACTTCTAAATTGTAATTCTGTCGATTTCAAGTTGGACTTGAGAAAAACAAGTGGGCACATTTAATTAATATTAAGGCTTCAATGATAACAGCGAAAAAAAAAACAGAGTTATTGGGATCGGAGGCCATCTCCCACATAAATATAGGAAAACATTCTTTTTTACCTTTGTATCTTAATTCAATATGGCATTGCCATCTGTTTCATGCTGAACACAAGATCTAAGGGAAGGAAGCCTGTTGGAAACAAAGTGTCCTCTTTAAGTGTTTCCTCTTGGGCATGTTATGTTTTTGAGTAAATATTTTAATTTTATTTTTAACGAAAGATTAATAATGGTTAGGATTATTCCCATGTTCTAAGCAGGTCCTAAACACAGGATGTCACCAATTAGCAGGTTTCGAAAGATGGTCAAGATTAAGCAAGCTAGAGCACTTTGATCTGAGCTATAACCGCTTCAATAGAAGTATTCTACCATATTTGGATGCCCTTTCATCTCTTAAGAGTTTGTCTCTAAACACAAATTCATTTGGAGTTCCAGACACAAGTTTTGGATTGTTGTCCAGATGAGGCAACTTAGTGGATCTAAATCAGGACCCCTGGGCTACCATGACTGATTTGCTACTCCTCCAGGCATATTTCTTGTTGTTCTCTCTAACGGACTGCTTTGTCGAAGATTACCTTGTACTATGTTGCTTTGATTGTTGCTCGAACGGTTGTAAGGCCACAACCGGACCATGTATTGGTGGCGTTTTAGTCTTGAAGAATAGCTTCTAGGAAGGTTTAACAATATTTGAACTTTTTGGGTCTTGGTTGACCATTGGTAAGTTTCCTTAATTTATCCTTAGTTTTAGCTAACCGGTCTTTGATGATTATTTCCTTTGAAATGAATCTTTCCTTTGGAGGCTAGGGGTGAGCCCTTAGCTTGTGTTCAGTTTGGTTATTATGGACTATGTCGGACTATCGGTACCTTGGTAATGACCGATTGTATCTCAACTTGCACCACGGGTGGTTGACTGATTGGATGTTGGCTGACCAAGGCCGTTGGATGATGTACCATTTCCGCATGCTTTTCCTTAGGTCGTTATAATCTCAAGTTGGACCATGTTGTCGTTGGCTGCCCTGAGAAGGGAATCTCAATCAATTCCCATCACCTCCTCCTTTTTTGAGAAATTCAAGAGATCTTTGTTCATGTTCTCATGCACTATATTCCCGAGCATGTTACAATTCTTAGTAAAATGAATCTTAGTACCATTTTACTCTTCATATATCTCTTGTTTGAGTTCCGTGGTTGATGGAATCTTTTGGTGGTCCGGAAGTTTGATGAACTTGGCTTCCAATAGAATACCTATCATCTCCTAAGAAATAGAGATATCAAAAGTATAATGCCTTGGAGTTTAATTTAGAGTAACCGTTCCTCGAGGTAATACAGGGTGAGACCTTTTTCTCGACCTTTTTCGAGGGAGAGCACTCACATTGTCGTGTGCCAACTATCTTGGCCATGATTGCCTTGTAACAGGCATCGTGGTCTTCATTCGACCATATGAGGACCCTTTCCACTATAGCCAACTAATAGTTCGGGTCATGATAAGATGTGCCCTTGGATGTGCTCATTTGTTGCCTTTTCTTTTGGAGGATGTGCTCGTATTGGATCGCCGTAGTTAACAACTCGAACAAATGTTCAATGTACATGCCTTCGGGTTGCTTTCCAAACTCGAAACCCATGCCGTCTTAGACAAGCCCAAAAACTTAACCTTAGAGAGAATAACTAGACAACAATTTCTGGCACACTTGAAACAGGCGATGAACTGCTTGATCATCTCGCCAGGCAGTTGTCACAGCCTAAATAAGTCAGTTATGGCTGATACCACAAGCTCAGTTCGATGGAATTGCATGTGAAACATCTCTTTCATATCAATCTAGGCTTGGATTGAGTTAGCGGAGAGGTTTATGTACCATGTGAAAGCGGTTGATATTAAGAAATTCATGAACAACATGATTTTTAAAAAATCATTATGAGACAACTTAACAATTGTATAGTGACGTGACCAATGTGATTGATCGTAGAGGGCTCCCCTTCTCCAAGAAAAAAAATGTGAACTCGGGAAACTTGAAATCTTTGGAAAACTCGTAATATTGCAGCAACCAATGTGATTTCTAACGAAGGGCGATTTCCGACAGAAGGCGATTCGGAAGGAAGGAATAGAGAAAATGAGAACGCGAGAAGTGTGAGAGCGAGGATGAGAAGGGTTTATATAACTGCCTCATCACTCAGTGCCATCATTGCAAGCGACCGTTCCTGAAACCGATGCGGCTCGACATTGGTACCAAGGGGACACATGGAAGGCGTTATACATCCAAACCCATGCTTCAAAATCGAGGTCTTCTCAACATTTAATGTCATTAATGATGCAGGCGCCTCCTCACCCCTCCGCATACACGTGGCGCTGTTTCCTTCGCCCCACCGTCTGCGAATCGTAACCGTGGCCACGCGTCCTTCGCTAAGAGGATAGAAACCGAAGGGTTGCAGTCATTGCACACACGCGAAATCTGAGGCATACGGATCGCATTAATTACTCCTCGATCATCCCAATCTCCATCATGAGTAAGGGAGGGGAGACGTTCTTTCATTTCCCCAAGTATTTACTCTCCAAGTCTTGACTCGGACCAAGAGAGTAGGGGACTTCTGTTATGAGAAAATCTATACAAGAACAATCGGGGTCAGCCTGAGCTACACAAATCAGATAACGAGGCTTCGGAAGGAGAATACAATGATAGGGGCCAACTCCTATGTCATAACTTGGAACTACAATCCTGATTAGTCGACCCGAACCCTCGTCATCGTCCGAAGGAGAATGGTTGAGTCAAGTCTTGATCTTCATTCTCAACTTTGATCAGCGAACTCTGACCTCAGTAATCTATCGACGGGCTCCGACTATTAGTACTCGGCTTCACGTCTGTACGATCCGAGGCCGAGTCAGAGTACAAATGTTCCGTATGCCGAGGCCGATGCCGAGTCAGGGCATGTATGTGTCGTACACAAAGGTAGAGGCCGAGTCCGGGCATGGATGTATCGCATGCTGAGGCTGAGGACGAACTCGTGGTGGTACTTCGCACGCCGAGTCTAGAGATCAACCTAGATGCGGACGTGACCGACGATCTCGCTCAAAGATACGTGCCATTAAGATACGATACGCCGCGCGATCCAAAGATTGTGGATAATATCTCCATGATCATAATATCTTGTTGATTGAGTGAATCATGCCAAGATTAACGGACGTGGATCGTTCAACCCATAGGTATAAATACCAGTGAACCCCATTTCTATAGATACGCAATATCTCGCACCCTCTCTCTACACTCGATTTAGATCCAAATTTCCTATCCTGACTTAGGCATTGGAGGGTCCCCCGGCTTAGCCAAGGTCTCCTTTGCTCTCTTTTGTGCAGGACCAGGGTTCATTGAAGGCTCGCTACATTGAGTGGAGGGTGGTCCAGATTTTGACCTCAACAGAACTTATTTTACAAGAAGAGCTAGTAAAAAGAGATTTATTAGAATGCTCTTATTGAAAATCTCTTATTAAATTAGATAAAACATGCCAACCATGCCCCGAGAGATGAGCGATGTCCAACTGGAATTATGGATAACACTGTTTCACACAATGCAAGAAACAACAAGCTCTAAGTGGCCCATACCATGTTTTATATTTAAAATCCTTGCTGTCCATCAAATGATGCCACTTGTTTTCTCAGTGCATATCAAAGATTTTCTAAACAGAACTCCTATAGGTCTCAAACATGATTACAATATAAAATTTCTCCTAAAACCTCTAAGTTCATGAGGTGTTGCCCACCTGAGTTTTGAATTATGAAGAATTTCATATCTTCTTTTCATCTGAGTCACACCTAATTAATGGATTTGATTAAAGATGCCTACCATGGTAGCCTCATACACAAACGTATGGTTGTCATCCCATCCCCATTGTTCCATTTGGGATGGCCCACCATAGTTTTTTAACTGGCCTTTTTTTTTTTTTGGCCTGTCATCCTCTTAGGAAAAGGATAACTTGATCGAGGGGTAGACGTTCCATATAATTAAAACATGGTAGACAGCACACAGATCTGCAGCTACATCTGCTCCTTCGGCCATTTTATTTTATTTATACCTCGATGGGTCTTAACTATCTTTCTTGTTGAAATGAAGGCTGCCATCAGAAAGGCAATTGAATTAAGTAGCAAAAATGAATGTATGCAAAAATGGAGTTCAAATTCAATAAAGGAAATTCAATTTGATAGTGCATCCAAACACACTCAACAGTGCCATTTTGAATTCAGGTGGAGATGGCAAGGTATGTATGCAACTCTAAGATCGCATTTGGAGCACTTATTATTGAACTGGAATTATTGGTCAAATGAGGTGGAAATGGCCAAATTGAAAACCGTTGGCTTTCTTAACCAATGAGTCCTGGATTGTCATTCGGACCATTTCAAGGTGGACTTGAGAAAACAAGTCAACAATTTAATTGAGTTGATAAAGATGATGATTGGAAAAACCAAAAACAGAGTTGTTGTGATTTGAGGCCTTCTCCCACAAATATACAGGGGAACATTTTTAACCTTTACAACTCAATCTGTTTCATCCTGAGCACAAGGTCTAAAGCAATATGTTGGGACGAAAGGCCCCTCGTAAGTGTTTACCCTTGGCCATGCATGCTGTATTTGAGGAAATAATTTTTATTTTATTTTTCATGTAAGATTAAGAATGGTTAGGATTTTCCTCTATTCTAAGCAGAGGCCATAAACACAATATGTCATCCTATGCAGGTTTCAAAAGATGGTCGAAATTGAGCAAGCTAGAGCACCTTGACCTGAGCTATAACTCATTCGATGAAAGTATCCTACCATATTTGGGTGCACTCCCGTCGCTTAAGAGTCTGTCTCTGAGCGGGAATTACTTTGGACTTCTAGGCAGAGGTATTGAAGTGGAGTATTCACCTCCTATAATTTCATATACAAGTTTTGAAATGTTGTCCAGATTGGGCAACCTAGAGCAGCTAGGCCTGAGTTTGAATCAGTTAAATAGAAGCATTCTACCATATTTAGGCGCACTCTCCTCCCTCAAGAGCCTTGATCTAAGTAAGAATAATTTGGAAGGATGCTTCCCCTCAAAAGGTAAGCTGATTAACTGTAAAGAAATTAAACCAAAATTGATAATATTAGTTTAGATAATATTTTGAACTTTATTTAATGGGCATGCCTTCTCCAAATTCCTAGTCTAATGTTATTTTTTAATATTGTTTAAATCTTGATAGAATTGGCCAACTTGAGCAAACTAGAGGTTTTGGATTTGGGGGATAATCAACTCAATGGTTCCCTATTTCTGCAAGGTAAGAGCACTTGGATCTTTTCTAATAGATGCTGGATTTGAGTGTCTTTCACATGCACCTCAAAATGGCATTTGAAAATTCTCATTCTGCTATGCTTTTCATGACATAATTATTGCCACCACTAGTAGGAAAATATATTACATCTTTGTGTGATAATAATCTTTTACTTTGAAAATGATGATTGTACCTTTCTACGGAGGATTTTGATAATAATTTACCCTCCTAGCGATGATTTTTGCTCTCGTTATCCTCAATGAAGACGTGTTAAAGCAGGACACGAGGTGCGTGCAACCTTCTTACAAGTTCCTGTGTAACCCAAAATGATGTGAGCCCAAAAGTGAGAGATGCCACAAGAAACGCTGGGGATTTAACACCCACTGTTAACTTCCTTGGGGCAATAGAAGTTTTGGATCGGAATGATATTTTTGCTTTTCCTACATCCTAATGGGAGTTACCCTATGAACGATGGAATATGAGGATCATCATGAGCCTCAGAAAATGTGGCTCACTTGAATTTTGGATCTGCAACATTTTTGGAATCACATCTTAACCAGACTTTGCGAAACTGATGGGCGGAGTGGATGTGAGATGGACAACATGGTGGGCCGTACAGAGGTTTAGACTGCACAGGCTCTCTGGAACAAGGATTGGCCAACACTCATCTCCGTCAAAGCAGGGCAGCTGTGCCCTCGCTGGCGTGCTCGGATGTACCTTGCCTTGTAACCTTTATCAGATGGGAGGCGGATTACCTGTGAAAGCTTTTGCAGGAAACTAAGTTTCCGGAGCAAGGATTCCAAGGTGGGGCCTACTGCGATGTTTGTGAGAAATCCAACTTGTACATCCGTTTTTCAATCTCATTTTAGGACATGTAAGAAAAAATAAGGTGGATCCAAAACTCAAATGGGCTACGAGAGATGAAAAAATTGAGGATTTAGTTTTCACCGTTGAAATACTTATATGGCCACAAAAGTTTCGTATCGGTCTAAGTTTTAAGTGTTTTAACTTCATCATAGTAAAAATGACCTGATAAACGGCTTGGATGGCATATAAAAATCAAGGCAGAGCCTAGGAAGGTTTCAATGGTAGGAATTCCTTTCCACACTGTTTCATCTTGTATGGCCGGTTGAGGTTTGGATCCTCCTAATTTTTCGTCACATGTCTTAAAATGAGCTCTAAAAATGAATGGACGGATTAGATTTCTCATAAACATCAAAGTGGACCCCACCTTGCATCCCAGGAACTTCCTGCCAAAGCCTTTGCCGGAAAATCCCCAGCCCATCGCAGAGGGCGCAGGGTGCGCGGATTTCCTTTAGCCGAAAGTTCCTACGCTGGTTTGTTAGGTGGGGCCGACTCTGATGTTTTAGATTTGGATCTGCTAAATTTTTGGGTTCATGGCCTAAATGGAGTTGGCAAAATGGATGGACCACACGAATATATAATGCATACATCATAATAGACCACACCAATATACAATGCATTCATCATGGGGTGTGGCCCATATGAATTCTTGATATGCTAATTTTAAAAATCCCCTGCTATTGTTGTCCTGCAAAACTGATGGATGGAGTGGATTTGTGATGGGAATCTCTATAGGCTCCGTATCATTTCCAACGGCATGACCTTCTTGTGCTACGTTAACAGGCCATCCATGTCGGGCAAAGAAAAGGAAGCAGTGCCTTTAACATGAAGTGTATATGGTGCTTTGTGGGACCCATTATGATGTATGTGTTTAATCCACACCATCTATCCATTTTTAGATAATTTTAAGACATGATCCTAAATATGAGGCAGATCTAAGATTTAGTTGGACCACGCCACAGGAGACAAATAGATGCTCACCGGTAAAAACTTCTTGTGAGCTAAAACAGTTTTGAATCAATCTTGTATCTTTCTTATTTTTTCCCTTCTTTTGTCCGTGTAACCTAATCAACATGTATCTGGAAAATAAACATTATGGTGGGCATTAAGGTAGTCCCTAGGAAGTTTTTAATGGTCGTCCTTTAATCACTACTGCTTTCTATGGTCCACTTGAGATTTGCATCTACCTTATTTTTGGGATCATGCCATAAAATGATCCAGAAAAATGAATGAACTATATGAATAGATCATGGTGAATCCCACAGAAAATGGACAAGTGACCAAGCCTATGTTACCAGGCAATCGGGTACAGTGATTTTTTATTTTTTATTTTTTCCTTTTTTTTTATTTATAATATTTATAATAAAACATGTTTACATCTAGATACTTATTTAATTCTTATTAAGCAAGCTCATTACTTGGTGGGCATTTTTGTTATTTTAAGAAAGCTGCAATCACCAACATAAGGTACTGGTTTGACACAACTTGATTGATGAGGTATCTTAATAAAAATTTAATTTAAAAAGGGTACTCAAATGTAAATATTACATTAATGAGATATTATTTTACTAAATTTTCTTTTCAACAGCCGGTCAAAAATCAGTGTTAACTTTGTTAAATTTTCTTTCCAACAGCCGGTCAAAAATCAGTTTTAACTGACTTAAGAAAACGCTACGGAAATGGGAAGGAATTAAGAAGCCTCCTCAAAATGGCCATTTTATCCTTGTCAAGGACAGGTGTTACGCTGGGAAGCCGATTTTACCCGGGTAAAACACCGAAGTGCGTTAGCCCACTTTGATATATATATATATTCATGCCATCCATCAGTTTTATAACTCATTTTAGAGCTTTTAGAGCATGATTGCAAAACTAAAGCAGATCCAAATCTCAAATGGACTACAACATGGGAAATAGTTTTCATTGACCATTAAAAACTTCTTGTAGGCCATGAAATTTTGGAGCAAGATGATATTTGTGTATTCCTTTCGTCCGGTCTGTGTGACGTTGCCAACAGGTCATACGTCTAATAAACATGACAGTTGGCTGTTAGAATTTTTATTGGTGAGTGTTCAATAACCACTCTTACCTGCGGTGTAGTTCACTTGAGATTTGGATCTGCTTGATTTTTATTTATTTATTTTTTTGATACTGTCTTAAAATGAGCTGAAAAATTCCAAGGATGGCATTCATATACAAAACATACATTAAGGTCCGTCCCATGCACAGTCAAGGAAACCACACTAGGTAACACACAACAACACGAGTGATCATTTTAAAAACTTCTTGTGGACCATGAAAGTTTTCCATCAAGCTAATATTTGTGTTTTCACTTCATCTAAGTTTGGTGTGACATGTTTGGATGGAAAATAAACATTACTGTAGCCCCTCAAATTCGAAGGGATATTTTTTTCCTCATTTCCTAAGATCAACTAGCAAAATAGATTCGAGGAGTGAATGTCATTGAGATGTCATAGTAGGCCCCAGTTTTGATTCATCAGCAGTGCCATAAGAATCAGTAAATAGGACATTCAATGAAGGGAAAACACGAATATGATCAGCTTGATCCAAAACTCTTGTGGGTCCCAAGAAGTATGTAATGGTGGGCGTTCAATCACCACTATTTCCTATGGTGTGGTCTACTTGAGATTTAAACATGCATCATTTTGGACTCATAACATTAAGTGACCTAGCAAAATGGATGGATGAGGTGGATAAAACACATGCATCATGGGGGGAGCCACAGTACAATGGCAGTAGATCATGCTCCCAGTGGAACTATCAATAGGCAATACGCATGCGTGGAAGAAAGATTTGGTACTCTAGCAGAGTGTATTAGACTATGCACATGCATTTAGAGTTTACATGCAAGAAATGTACTAATTTAAAACAAATTGCACAATTATCGGTTTCAGTTGAGATGTGTTATGAACCTAATATTACTCTTATTATATAATCTTCCTAATGGAATGATGAAAATCTATTAAATAAATTTCTTTTTTTCAGTTAGCTTGTTAGTAACATCCACTGTCAGTACACACTCCACGGTTAGCCACCCCCACTAGGGAATCGATACCAAGACCTCAGTGTTGAAACGGTATATTGACTCAATCTACCACTTGAGCTAATTAAAAATGAAAAATATTCAATGATCTCATTTTAGTAAGCATCCATGAATGGAAGGTTAGGATTATACAAAGAATCTGACTTTTGCACTGTGAGTTTGGGACAATGGCTTCTACAGTCTAATTAGCTTAATTTAAGCTAATCAGTTCAATGTAAACATGCAATTTCTAAGGGGCGAGATGACTTTCTTTAACTGAGTTTCACATTGGGCCACCATATTCTCTATGTCAAATCCACTCCATCCATTTGGATTGTCCCATAGTGTTAGGCAAAAAATAAGCTCAATACACAACCTAGGTGGGCCAGACAACAAAAAACCTTGGGGACAAGATGAACATAGGTTTGTCTAGTATATTCCATTTAACCCGTTCATTAGATTCCCCTTAAAGCAATATTTCCATATTACAAAGGAAATATTAATTGTTAATTCCATACATCCTATGTCTGGACAGATAGGCACCACATGATACTAAAATAATTTCTAAAAAGAATTTTATTTTGCCAAATATATGATTCGAAAACAAACTTCAATTCTTTTGAGAAATGTTGTTGATACGCAAACATAGAAATAATATTTCTTTTCCCACACTTTCTTGAAAACTAGGTTTTCCGAAAAATACAATTTTCTTTTCCATGCTTTTCATCTAAAGGCTTTATATATATATATATATATATATATATATATATATATATAAAGAGAGAGAGAGAGAGAGAGAGAGAGAGAGAGAGAGAGAGACATGCTCACCCACACACCTATGCACGTGTGCACCTTTGCACATGTGTCATAGGTGTCAAATCCGAACGGTTCATAAGATGAGGAATCCCATGAAACCTTAGGAGGTAAATTTTCACCCTGATCTAAGATTCTGGTGGGCCATAGGAAAGAAAAATTCAAATCAAGGGAAGAAACTGTTTGCATTTTTCAAGGCCCACCGAAGTTTTGGGTCAAAGTAAAAATTTGTACCAAGCGGTTTCTTGAGGTTCTGCTTCATGTGGACCGTTCAGATTTTCAAGACTCATCCGATATGATGAGTTCTTTAAAAAGTTCGTATGTAGTACGTATGAACTGGTTTGCAGGTGAACGTTTCGGTGTGTGTGTGTGTGTGTGTGTAAGGACATTTCATATATGATAGAGTAAGGAAATTTACAAGTATGGCAGGGTCTGTGAACAAAACAGGAGAAACAAACCCAGAAGGGAAAAGAAAGAAAAAAGACAGCAAAAAAAGATAGAAACGGACTAGCGTTCTCTGATGTATCCTAGACCAAGCTTGTCTAGGAAAAGCCCGCCCGAACTATGGGAGTAAGATCAGCTAAGCCTGCCTTTTCATCTAGAGGCTGCTGCTTCATGGAATTTTAAATAAGAACATATCTTTTTGTTATTTTCAACTAAAGGTCTAACCTTTTAATATAAGGTTTATAAAGCTCAGGTTTGACTATGAAAAAAAGTGCATGGAAGTGCTCATTGTTTGTGTTGAAGGCTCGGTCGGTTATGGTGTTGCCTCTTGTTATTGGTCCATGCCATTTCTCATGAAGTCACTCAGTAAAAAAAATAAAAGGAATTTTATAAAATAGTATCTTCCTTTTATATAATAGTATCTCATTAACATGACATTTACATCTTAATACATTTTTTTAATCAAGTTTTCACTATGCTACCTCGTTAGTTAAGTTATTGTCAAACTGATACCTTCTCTTTTCTCTAAAGTTAGTTGAAAGAATATTTTTCCCTAAAATGATAAAAATGGTCACCAATCAATGAGATTGCTTCATAAGAATTAAATGAGTACCTACTTGTAAGTAGGTGTTATTAAAAAAAAATATTCTTAAAAAGGAAAAAATCTTTGCAGATGTCCTATGGGAGATACATGATGTATCAACAAAGTCCATCCATTTTTCTAAATCATTTTAGGGCATGAGCCCAGAAATGAGGCGGATCCAAATCTCAGATGGGCCGCACCATTGAAAACAGTATGATTCAATGGCCACCACTTAAAACTTTCTAGTGCCCACCTTAAAGCCCATGATAATGTTTATTTCCCGTACAACATGTTGATTATGTTACAATGACCTGGATGAAGGCAAAAGACAAATATCAGCTTTATCCAAAACTTTTATATCCCATAAGAAGTTTTTAATGGTAGGCGTTCATGGCCACTATTTGTGGTGTGGTACAATTAAGATTTTGATCTACCTCAGTTTTTGCCAGAAAATGATCTGTAAAAATGCATAGATAATGTGGATTAAACACATACGATATGGTAGAGCCCACAGGCCCCCTTATGCAATCCAGTTGAAGGTACAGCTTTGGTATCTTTTACCCATGCGGAATGCCCGTGAGAAGTTTATGTGGTACGGAAATGATGTGGGGCCGCAGAAATTCCCTACCATTTTTTAAGATCACATACAAGTACAGGAGTCTAAAGATGGGGGCAGATCGAAAATTCATGTAGACCACATCACATTAAAGGATGGGAATGTAAATGAAGGCTGTTGAAACCTTCTTAGAGCCGAGCATGAGTTTATTAGTTATCCAAACGGTTCATAGGGTTATTATTACTCAGAAAAATTGTAGGCACAAATATCATCCTGATACAAAACTTCTGTGGCCCTCACGAACTTTCCATTGGCGACATCCAATTCCTACTTTTTCAGATGGTGCGGTCCATATAAAATTTGGATCTCACTGATTTTCAGATTCTTGTTCTTTCGTGCTCTTGAAAAATTGATGGACGGAGTAGATTTGTTATGAAAATCTTTATAGACCCCACACAGCTTTAAACTAGAGGAAGACCAGGGAGCTCAGGCAACCTGATACAAAATCTTTAATAACATGATTAATGAAGTACCTTAATGAAAATTTAATTAAAAAGGTGCTGGGATGTAAATAGAATACCAATGAGGTACTATTTTTTTGAAAATTTTAAAAATAAAACTGCTTAGGTATTTACATACATTTTGGTGATATAGGTATTTCTTCATTCCCTGCCGCGCATTTCTCTTTTTTGGTTTTTTTTTTTTTTGTTGTTTTTTTTTGTTTTTTTTTTTTTCAGTTAGTACACACCCATGTCAGAACACACACTCCATGTTAGCCACCCCCACTAGGGAACGATGGCAAGACCTCAAGTGTTGAAACCAGGTATCTCCACTCGGTCTGCCAGTTGAGCTATGGATTTGGGTGCGCCGCGCATTTCTCTCATTGGTAGAAACCGACCTATTGACGTGGCACTTCTGTGGGCCCACCATGATACATGTGTTATATCCATGCCATCAATCTAATTTGCAAGATCTTTTTGGGTAATGAACCCTAAAGCCAAGTAGATCCAAAGTTCAAGTGGACCACATCATAGAAATCAACGGGATAGTGATGCCCACCATTGAAACTTTCCAAGGGCCCACTGTGATGTTTATTAGTCCCAAAGACCCGGATGAAGGTAAAACGTAAATATCAACTTCATCCGAAACTTTTTCAGTTTTTTAGTGGTTTGGTCCACTGGGACCTGGGTATCCTTCAAATTTTGAGATTGATGCCCAAAATTAAGTTAGACAAAATGGATGGATGGTGATAATAAAGTCACATATACTTTAGTGGGTCTCACAATGTCCTTACCCCCAAGAAGGGTCCCGCAATGTCCTTGCGTCACCAAAACGAATACGCGGGTCAACAGCCAGCTAACTAGGGTCAAAGCACTGTGGGCCCACCATAATGTACGTGTTCTATCCACTCTGTCCATCCACTTTTCTAGCTCATTTTAGGACGTGAGTTTATGATGCAGATCCAAAGCTCAAGTGGACCGTTCCACAGAAAAAGTGGAGGATTGAACTCTTACCATTGAAATCTTCTTGGGGTGCCATGGAAGCTTGGAATCAAGCTGATATCTGTGCTTTCCTTCGTCAAGGTTTACGTGACCTGTTAGATGGCAATCGAATAAAACATTAGTTGCCCGAGGAAGTTTTTTACTGTGGGAGTTCAATCACCACTGTTTGGAGCTGATGTGGTCCACTTGAGATTTAGATCTATCTCATTTTTGGGCTCATGCCCTAAAATGAACTGCCAAAATGGATGGCATGCATGGATAAAACTAGAGGTGGGCATCAAGTTCGACCGGATTGGTCCAACTCGACTCAGTACCAAACTTTCAATGCTCCGTCGGAACTTGATCCGATCCGGGCCGAGTTATGGCTCGATCCAATTCGTCATACTGCTGGCCTGACCTGAACCAAGTCCGACTCGGTCAGGGAAACCGAGTCGAATCGGGTTGGGTACGGTTTGGATCAAATCCTCTATTTCAATGGTAGACATTCAACCCCACTGTTTTTTGCATTGTGGTCTACTTGATCTTTAGATCTGTCTTATTTTTCGACTCAAGCCTTAAGACGAGCCCACCAAATGGATGGACGGTTTGGATATAACAAGAACATGGTGGTGGGCCTCACTAGGGGTTAAAAGAGATTCCTCTACCTCTGTGTTACGAAGGCTCAGAGACAAGTTGTGTCCAGTTGGAATCGTTGGTAACCCCTGCTTCACTCAGGGAAAAAAACAACAAGCTCTGTGTGGCCAACCATGCTTTAAATATAAAGGAAGAGGATTGGCTGGTGTACCACACGCCACCTATCTGGCAGCTATGTGACGTCATCAAGTTCTGTGGGTCCCAGCATGTATGTGTTATAGCTAAACCGTCAGTCCATTTCGTGAGCTCATCATAAGGCTTTATCGGAAAAACATGAGATATCCAAAGATCAAGTGGACCTGATGTAGAGCGGGTCGCGGACTCTTTCATGTCCAAGATGGATCACAGAAGGCCCAATCAAAGGCAGAAGTCATCAAGACCATCAGAACTTTAAAACAGACATATCTCACAAACCGGAATGAGTTACTCGATATACCAAATATGATTTTGGGGTAGGACGAGCTAATTTAGCCAACCAACTCGGCTATGCCGGGATGCCCACGCCTAATTTGTGAGATTCCATCAGATCGACTGTCAAATTTCATGTTTATTTCCGTTTCTACTATTTATAGTAAGTTTGAATTTGATTATAACTCTTCATCCGTTAGGCTTTAGGAGTTGTGTCCAACTTAAAAAATGCTTAGAATAATTAGGAGAATAATGTGGTTAAGCAACATGCGACACTTACTATCAAAGTAAATTTACTATTTATATTAAGTTATGAATTTTAAGGAGTTTTAGTTATAGTTTGCTTCTGATTTCTCTGTCATTGCTTCGTATCCCTATTTAAAAGGTTGTGAACTCGTTTATCTAAAACAATTAATCAAAATTTGAATTTATTAGATTTTATTTCTATTTTCTTGCTTTCTTTCCTCGTGGATTCGAGAAGTCTCCACGAGGTGTCCATAGAAGCTCCATGGGTTCGGACTACTTATCCTTGAGGAAGACGGTGATCGACCTCATCACGTTCATCCTTGCATCAAGACCACAGTACAAAAATAAGTGGGGGATTGAACATCTACTTGCTAAACCCTTTTAGGGTTACGAAAGTTTTGGATCAATATGATATTTGTTTTCCCTCTTCATCCAGGTTTGTGTGACCTTATGAACAGATTAGATGGAAAATAAACTCAGAGCTTGAGGACCGTCGCCGCTCATCTTCGCACGACACGTACCCACACCAACCAGGTCGGTGGTGTGTGGTACACTAGCCAATCAACTTTCATATGTATATAAAAGATTTTTCCAAACAAAACCCCTTTAGGCCTAAAAAAAAAAATTGTTAATGTACCGTTTCTCCTAAAACCTATGAAGTACAGACGGTGTTGCATGCCTGCTTGAGTTTTGAATCACAGAGAATTTTGTGTCTTCTTCCTGGTGAGTTACACCTATTAAGGTGTTTGATTAAAGATACTGACCCATACACAAATGTATGAAGTAGAGTTTTGGCCTGAGGTCCTGTGGAATGGCCCATCCCCATTGTTCCATGTGGAATGGCCCACCAAAGTTGTGCTTCTGGCTGATATTTTGGCCTGAGGTCCTAGCATCAATGATAACCTGATCAATGCAGTAGAGTTTCCATATAAATCTTGAGAGTCCCCGTAAGATTCTGGTTTGACCTCCAAATTCGAAGAAATACGAAACTCCTTTTCCTACTTCCTATGACACCGTCCGTGTGACAAAACTCTGGGCCATTATATCTTGCCAGCTGATCTTAGGACATGAGGGCAAAATTAGGCAGATCCAAAACTTAAGTGGGCCACACCACCAGAAATTCCCACCATGTTCAAATGTTCAATGTTTTGGATCAGTCGCACAGTGTACAATGGGCCACACACGCATTTAAATTCCTATGGCGCCATGTGCATTGTGGGACCCACATGCATGATCAGATGGTAATTAGATCAGATCATTGACTGGATCATTAAACCGTAGGTCCATGGCGTGAAATGTTTACAGCCCCATATACATGCACTACCAGCCCATTTGTCTCTAAATATGGATGATTGAAATAAAATCGTCTGGATCACTAATCAACGGGGCTTATGGTGCGGAGCATTTACAGTGCCTTGTTTTCATAGATGGATCCATATTGCTTTGTTATTATAGTAAAACTAAATGATTAGAATTACTATCCAACTAATCGATCCAGAGGATCCAAAATACATGGCAACCATGAAAAAAAACCACACCCATCCATGTTGCAAGTGAGCCATCTCATTCATAGGTTTGGTCATGAGACTCTTGTGGTTTTAAAGCATCACTTTCATCCATGGGTGTGGAAATGGATGGCTATAAAATAGAAGGTCATCTTACAAATTGATCGGATCATCTAATTCGTGCAATTTTTTCCTTGGTAGCCCATGAAAGATTCCATTGATGTAACCCGCAACTTAGATCGATCAATTGGACTACAAGCTCTTACCCATAGTACTTAATTAGAACACTATAACTCTTATTACATTCAGAGCACAGGATCATTTCTCTTATGACCAACTAAATTTTGTAGTGATAAGTTAATTACATTTTCATTTTTGTAGATTTGTGCAATCTGGAGAATCTCCAAGAACTGGATCTTCGAAGAAATGAATTGGAAGGGAGCCTTCCTCCATGTCTCAGCAACTTGTCATCCCTCCAACAACTTGATCTCTCCGAGAATAGACTCAGTGGGCAAATCTCCTCATCTCTCATCTCTAGCCTCACAATGATCCGGTTCCTTTCTCTCTCTTACAACCGCTTTGAGGGGTGTCTATCATTTAGCTCATTTGCTAATCTTTCCAAGCTCGAGGTTGTGGAACTTTCGGTACTGAACGGTACACATCTTGATGGCGATGTTATAACTTATCCCAATCAGTTAGAGGTTGAAACTGAATCCACACCTTGGGTTCCAAAATTCCAGTTGGAAGTCCTCCACCTATCAAACTGCAACATCAACAAGCTCACTGGTACCATTCCCAGCTTCCTTTCCACCCAATATGACTTGATATCATTGGACCTTTCCCACAACAACATGAAGGGAAACTTCCCATCTTGGTTGTTAGAGAATAATAAAAGACTTAAAATGCTAGACCTTGGAAGCAACTCCTTAGCTGGCTCATTCCATCTGTCACCTCATTCTAACAACCTGACCGCATTATTTCTGGACGTCTCCAGCAACCACATCTCCGGACAACTTCCTGAAAATATCGGTCTCTGCCTTCCAAATTTAAGATACTTAAACATGTCTATAAATGCTCTTCATGGTAGCATTCCTCTGTCGATGGGTAACATGAGTGAATTGTTTTCTTTAGATTTGTCGAGAAACAATTTTTCAGGAGAAATACCAGAGCAGTTGGCCATGGGTTGCATCTCATTGGAAACTTTGAAGCTATCAAACAATAGATTACAAGGCCCAGTGCTACCAACTCATTCGAACTTGACTCAGTTACAGTATCTGTATTTGGATGGCAATGGATTCACCGGGAGGATCTCAGCTGGTCTATTCAAAAGCACGCATCTATGGATTTTGGATGTTGGTAAAAACAACATATCAGGTCGTCTTCCAGCACAGATTGGGAACTTTTCTAAGTTGAAGTGGCTTTCCATGCCCGGAAACTATTTGGAAGGTCCTATTCCAACTGAGTATTGCAAACTCTCTCTTCTTTCCTTTTTGGACCTTTCCCAAAATGGAATTTTTGGTCCCATACCTTCATGCTTCGATCTATCTCTGAAATTCTTACATTTGCAAGGAAATGAGCTTACAGGATTGCTGCCAACTGCTTTATCCAAAATTTCCTCCCTTGTTACATTGGATGTCAGCGACAACTACTTCTCTGGTAATATTCCAAATTGGATTGGTACACTTCAAAATTTAAGGTTTCTTCTCCTCGGAGGAAATAATTTGCAAGGTCACATTCCCATGCAGTTGTGTCAACTGAAGAACGTCAGCATATTAGATATTTCACACAATAATCTCTCTGGTCCAATACCACCTTGCTTTGGTAATATGACATTCGGGAGGGCAAGAATAACTGACTTCTCTACTTTTGTTTTCTATCCATGGTCTGCCACTGCCGGTCTAGACATTGAGCTGCCTGGATACCGTATTGAAGTTAGCGTGCCTTTTATACGTGGACGTATGACAAAATCTGAGGAAGAAGTGGAGTTCATAACAAAGAAGAGGTCTGAAACTTACAAGGGCGATGTTCTTTACTTGATGTCCGGTGTAGATCTGTCATGGAACCAGTTAACAGGTGAAATCCCACCTGAAATTGGATATCTAACCGCTACTCATGCATTGAACTTGTCCCACAATCAATTGAGTGGACCAATTCCAGAAACCTTCTCAAATCTAAAACAGATTGAGAGCTTGGACCTTTCTCACAATAGATTGAGTGGGGAGATTCCTCCTCAACTAACTGAGCTCTACACCTTATCTACATTCACAGTGGCATACAATAACTTATCCGGTGTCTTACCGGACATGATGAAGGGGCAGTTTAGCACCTTTGGAGAAACCAGCTACGAAGGCAATCCCCTACTCTGTGGACCACCACTGAAGAGTTGCTTCTCCACTTCTCCGCTACCACCTTCAATGCCAACAATGGCAGGTGACAAGGATGATGGAAATGACATAATCTTCTATGCATGCTTTTCGGTGTCATGTACTATGTCGTTCTTGCTTTTCATAGCACTTCTCTACATCAACTGCTATTGGAGAGGTCTATACTTCTATTTTGTTGATGCATGTATTGATTCGTGCTATTATTTTGCTTTAGATAGCTACTATTTTGCTTTAGACAACCTTCGGAAGGTTTTCACCCGGCCACGTGCATAACCTTCAAGTCAGATCAGTTTCTCCCTGTAACTCTTATTGTAAGACAATAATAATCATGTTTATGCATGGCGTGACTTTTATTTCAACCCATGTTTCCATCGCTTCTTTGTTTGGTCGTGAAGTGAATTGAAGTATGCAGTTGCACACAAGGGGAGACTCCCACAGATGCTAGCTAGTGTGAAGTCAGAATCATTCATCAAATTGCCTAACCACACATGCCATGTATGATCCGAATATTTCTTAAGGGAATTCGGAAATGTTCCGGGGCCATCTATACTATAAAATAGAGGGGTGATTAGACCCATCTGCTCCAGTAGTGGATAGGCGGACTGCTAGATCTAAGCCACTCATCTTCGGCTTTGTGAAGGTTCCATATCGTGTAGACCGTCAAATCTTGAGGGCTCACACTTCCACAAACTATCAGTGGTATTAGAGCCTCAACAATGGATCTCCAGTTTATTATTTTCATCATGAAAGGTAAGCGACCCTTTTAAGGTAAGAATTCCTTTCAGAAAATTTGACAAGTGCATACTTTTTAAAGGTGGGTGTTCAGCCATGTGGTCCAACTGATATTCTAAATTGCATCATTTTTAGCCTCATGCCCTTAAATGAGCTGACAAAATGTATGAACGGCATGTATGTGAGAGAGCGAAAGGGCTAGTTTTATAGAGAACACGTGTTCCCACGTGTACATACCGCCAATTTCCAATGCATGGCCCCACAGGTGTACGGTTCACCACTGTCCAAATGTTTGTTGTCCCATAGGCTTTTGGGTTGGGCAGGTTTTTGGCCCAGGTGTGCGTATGCCTTTTGGCCCATGGGATGGACTTGGGCCAATATATAAAAGCCCAAAAAATTTTGGGCTGACCTTGGGCTACCACTAGCCATGCCCATATATATCTCTAATACATTATACATATTATATTGTATATATTACATATTATATTATACATGTATGTTTTAATGATGGCACTTAAATGTGAATTCTTTCCAGTCGTTTGATGATATGAATGTGTGAGATAGAAGCAAAAGCCCCTTGGAAGAGCTCACCAAACCCTCTTGAAATGAGATTTTGGCCTTTTGGGTCATGCACATAATGTACATGGGTGAGATTAGATCCATGATTTAGTTATTTACTTAGAATGGGAATTAATTAATTAATTATTATTATTATTATTTTAACTCAGACTGAAATCACTTATAATTTCCAGCTTGTTTTTACATTTGGCATGTGCAAGTGGTCATAGGCCAAGCCAAACTAGTCATGGGGACTAGGGGTGCAACTTGGGCCGAACTCAACCTGAGCCTGACAGGCCCGCCCAACCCAACAAATTTGGTTGGGTTGGGCTTGGGCTAGAAATCCTAGACCCGAACCCTAGTCTGATTGGGCTTGAGTGGAGGGCTCAGGCAATCTGACTCAACTCGAACTCGACATGGCATAACAGGGCACTGTCACGAGTCTACTCATCAAGTAGGTCAATCTTGTGGGCTGCATAGCGCAAAGCAAGTGTGTAAATAATTCTAGTCAAAAATAGTGGAGGGGTAATTAAATGCACGGGCAGGTGCCAGACGGTGAATCTCCTTGTTATATTTTATTAGGGAGATGATAAAGTGTCGGCCCAAGAAACTGAATATGTAGAATCGTTTCATTGTTGTACATATGAAACACATGGCTGTGATCAAAACCGTTTCATTTGATAGGGAGAATAGGGAATGCTCCATATTGTCAGAATCACTATTTGGAAAAATATTTTTACACATATTGGGCAGTTAAAAAATAAAAAATTATCCAATGGTATTATTTAAACGAGAGCGCCCAAATCAATGGTTAGGATGCTCAATCCCAAATATTTCTAAACTATCGCAGGTATTATTTTTCAAGCCCATCGAGATGTTTGTTGGCAGTCAGCAGTCAGCACTATAAGAAAATATATTTTTAGCCACAATTTTTTAGCTTCAATTAAAATATTAGAGGCTAAATGTGCTTTTTTGCCTCGGTTGTAAAGAAAAAGGCTAAAAGATACGAAGCCTACTTTTTACCTTAGTTGCATATGAAGTGAGTTGAAAAGCCTACTTTTTAGTTTCAGTAGCGTAAAAACAAAGGCTAAAAGTTCAGCTTTTAGTCTCAGTTGCATAGGAATTGAGGCTCAGTTGTATGGGAATGAGGTAAAAAGCCTACCATCTAAACCATTTAATATGGACAGTGGGATATTTTAATTTTCAGCCGTCTACTTAAAACCATTTGATATGGACAGTGGAATATTTTAATTATCTGCCGTCTACTTATAAATAATATTCGGTCCGTGCATCCGAATGAGCCTAACAAATTAATAATGTTATGGGATGTCAATTCATTCCAGCGGGGCACAACAGAACATACAAACCCTTGAATCCGAAGGGTCCCACCCTAAATGAGGGATGCCACGTAGACCTCCCAGGGTAGAAAACCGTAACCCCTAGCAACGCAGTGATCAAGCAAACCAAAAAGGTGGGCCCCACACAGCTCGAATGTATGAAAATTGAACGTTGATTATTAAAAGATGGGGCATGATCACATGCCTGAGAATCAAACGGTTAATATCATATATTCCAACCCGGCCCACCCATAATGTGTATGTGGAATCTAAACCGTGGATCTAGCGACTCTCATCATGATCACCGTGCATTCAAAGAACTGACCCTATCAAGATCTCAGGTGGGGCATATCACTGAGAACAATGTACAACCACGCCTAAAAACTATATTTCATTTTTTGTGACCTACCTAAATTTATTTATTTTAGGTTTTTCTCTTCATCGGAATGGTGGCGCACCTGATTTTTGGATTAGATGACATATAAACAACTATTTGGACCCCACATCTGGAAATTTCATTCCCGGCTAGGCCATTTGCTGTCTCCTCCATTTTCTCACTTCAATCCTCTCTCTCAATTCAGATCCCATCCCAAGAACAGGTACGAAACCCTAGATCGCTTTTGTATACGCTCAGATCTACACATTTCTACACATTTTCATGTTAGATCTCGGAAAAACTAGGGTTTTGGGGGATTTCTTTTCATGTAAACATCTGGAAGATTTGAGAAGCGCTCCTGTTTCAATATCCCTATAAGAATCCGTTTTTCTCCATTTCTCTCTCCAGAAGATCGACGGAACCGATTTCTTGAGCAAACAGAAGCAAAGTCATTCGCGTTTTTGGGAATTGCGGAAAAGTCAAACCGAGAACTGAGTCTTTTGGATGGAGGAATCGTTTGGAAGGATTCAAGAGAAGAAAACGGTAAGTGATTTCAGTTTCTATTTTCGTAGTTTTTCTTTTCCATTTAATTGAAAATGGTGTGTTTTGAGATGCGAATCGCTCGAATCCATTCCGATCTTGCGATGGCCCTTTCTTCTTTCGATGTTCTTGTTATGTCTTTTGTTGGAATTGCATGAAATTTTAAGCGCTGAGGGGAGATGGCGTCTTTTGAGATGCGAATCACTTGAATCCATTCCGATCTAGCGATCACCCTTTTCTTCTTGGATGTTCTTATTATTATTATTATTATTTTGTTGGAATTGCATGCCATTTAAGTGCTGAGGGGAGATTTGAGAGTGAGTTTGGATGCACGATCGAATCCAATTGCAGTAGTCTGGAATAGTGGAGTGTTAGGGCTAGGGTTTGCAAATGTGTTGTTTGCAGGGCGAACCTCAAACAAACGTGATGACAGTTTGTGAATTACAGGATCTTTACCATTTCCATACTCTTTCATCTGCGGTAGTAGGGGATCATTGGACTGTCATCACGTTTGTTTGAGGTTCGGTGATGACCATAGGTTTGGTGAGTTACACCATTTAAGGTGTTTGATTAAAGATACTGACCCGTACACAAACTTATGGTTGTCATCCCATCCCCATTGTTCCATGTGGAATGGCCCACCCAAGTTGTGCATCTGGCTGATATTTTGGCCTGAGGTCCCAGTATCAACGATAACCTGATCAATGAAGTAGAGGTTCCATATAAATCTTGGAAGTACCCGTAGGATTCTGGTTTGACCTCCAAATTTGAAGAAATATGAAACTCCTTTTCCTACTTCATATGACACCGTCCGTGTGACAAAACTGTGGGCCATTATATCTGGCCAGCTGATCTTTGGACATGAGGGCAAAATTAGGCAGATCCAAAACTCAAGTGGGCCACACCACCAGAAATTCCCACCATGATCAAATGTTCAATGTTTTGGATCACTCGCACAGTGTATAATGGGCCACACATGCATTTAAATTCATACGGCCCCATGTGCACTGTGGGACCCACATGCATGATCAGATGGTAAGTAGATCAGATCATTGACTGGATCATTAAACCGTAGGTCCATGGCATGAAATGTTTACCGCCCCATATACATGCACTACAAGCCCATTTTTCTGTAAATATAGATTATTGAAATAAAATCGTCTGTATCACTAAACAATCGGGGCCTATGGTGCAAAGCATTTAGAGTGCCTTGTTTTCACAGATGGATCTATATTGCTTTCTTATTATAGTAAACAAAATGATTAGAATTACTGTCCAACTAATCGATCTAGAGGATCCAAAATACATGGCAACCATGAAAAAAATCCACACTATTCAGATGTTCTAGCCCATCCATGTTGCAAGTGAGCCATCTCATTCATAGGTTTGGTCATAAGGCATTTGTTGTTTTAAAGCATCACTTTCATCCATGGGTGGGGAAATGGATGGCTATAAAACAGAATGTCAACTTACAAATTGATCGGATCATCTAATTCGTGCAATTTTTTCCATGGGCTGGATTCCATTGATGTAACCGGCAACTTAGATCGATCAATTGGACTACAAGCTCTTACTCATAGTACTTAATTAGAACACTATAACACTTATTACAATATCGAGAGCACAGGATTATTTCTCTTATGACCAACTGAATTTTGTAGTGATAAGTTAATTACATTTTCATTTTTGCAGCTTTTTACAATCTTGAGAATCTCCAAGAACTGGATGTTCAAGGAAATGAATTGGAAGGGAGCCTTCCTCCATGTCTCAGCAACTTGTCATCCCTCCAACTACTTGATCTCTCCTATAATAGACTCAGTGGGCAAATCTCCTCATCTCTCATCTCTAGCCTCACGATGATCCGGTTCCTTTCTCTCTCCTCCAACCGCTTTGAGGGGTCTCTCTCATTTAGCTCATTTGCTAATCTTTCCAAGCTCGAGGTTGTGGAACTTTCAGTACTGAAGGCTAACTATCCCTATCCTGAGCGCGAGGTTATAACTTACCCCAATCAGTTAGAGATTGAAACTGAATCCACACCTTGGACTCCTAAATTCCAGTTGAAAGCCCTCCTCTTATCAAACTGCAACATCAACAAGCTCACTGGTACCATTCCCAGCTTCCTTTCCACCCAATATGACTTGATAGCATTGGAACTTTCCCACAACAACATCAAGGGAAAGTTTCCATCTTGGTTGTTAGAGAAGAATGAAAGACTACAAATGCTCGACCTAGGAAGCAACTCCTTAGCTGGCCCATTCCATCTGCCACCTCATTCTAACAACCTCAATGCATATTATCTGGACGTCTCCAGCAACCACATCTACGGACAACTTCCTGAAAACATCGGTTTCTGCCTTCCAAATTTATTATACTTAAACATGTCTGCAAACGCTCTTCATGGTACCTTTCCTCTGTCAATGGGTAACATGAGAGAATTGTTTACTTTAGATTTGTCGAGAAACAATTTCTCAGAAGAAATACCAGAGCAGTTGGCCATGGGTTGCATCAGATTAGAAATTTTGAAGCTATCAAACAATAGATTACAAGGCCTAGTGTTTCCGACTTGTTTGAACTTGACTTGGTTACAGTATCTGTATTTGGATGGCAATCAATTCTCCGGGAGGATCTCAGCTGGTATATTCAAAAGCCCTCATCTACAGTTATTGGATGTTGGTAAAAACAACATATCAGGTCGTCTTCCTGCACAGATTGGGAACTTTTCTGAGTTAATGTGGCTTTCCATGCCAAAAAATTATTTAGAAGGTCCTATTCCAGCCAAGTATTGCATCCTATCTAGTCTTTCGGTTTTGGACCTTTCTCAAAATAGAATTTTTGGTTCCATACCTTCATGCTTCAATCTATCTCTGAAATTCTTACATTTGGAAGGAAATGAGCTTACAGGATTGATGCCAAATGCTTTATCCTAAATTTCCTCCCTTGTTACATTGGATGTCAGCCACAACAACATCTCTGGTAATATTCCAAATTGGATTGGAGCATTTCCTAATTTAAGGGTTCTTCTCCTCAGAGGAAATAATTTGCAAGGTCACATTCCCACGCAATTGCGTCAACCAGTGTTCGAAATATCGATACTATTGGCCGATATTATCGTTGTTGCACCCCTGCGAGACGATACAATCACGATAACCCCCGGAAGATACAAAAAAACTCAAAATCCAGATATCGGCCGATATATCGTCGATATCGCACGATATTTTGACGATATCACGCGATTTCCTCTCTATTATTGTCGGACATTGACGTCATCATCTGAAAAAACCGGGAAAAAAAAAAATAGAGGGTGGATTTCGGTACCTGTAGAAGAGATCGCCATGATCGGAAGCTTCCATTTGGTGGGTCATTCGAATTGAAGCGCCATTCCTAGGTTACCGCAAATAACATCTCCGATTTTGGAGAGAAATCCGGAGACATCCGATGAGATTTGGGAGATATTTTAGGGTTTTGGTTTCCGTAACCCTCTCTGTTTGAAAACCAAAGGTCGTTCGAGCCTTTTTTCTCGGACGCGGATTAGCTACTAACAGGTTGAGTAGCGAGATCGCTACTGAAGTGACGTCACCAAGTTACGTGGGTCCCACCATGATGAATGTGTTATATCCACATGGTCCATCCATTTGGAGATATCATTTTAGGACATGAGTCAAATAACGAGGGAGATAAAATTCTGTAATGGACCCCACTACAGAAAATAGTGGAGAAAGTGACATACACCGTTGAGACCTTCCTAAGGTCCACCGTGATGTTTATTTGAGATCCGACCCGTTAATAAGTTAAAAAAGGCATTATAAAAGGGGAAAAAATATATCAGCTTAATCGAAAACTTTTGTGGCCCTCAGAAGTTTTTAATGGTGGGCGCCATTCTCTCTACTGCTTTCTGTGGTGGGGTCCATTGGAGTTTTGAATCTTAGTCATTCTTAGGCTAATGGCATAAAATGTTCTCTCCAAATTAATGGACGGTGTGGATACAAAACATACATCATGGTGGGGCCCACGGAACTTGGTAACGTCAATTTAGTAGCGAGTCTCGCTACTCAGCTAATCCCGCCCCTTTTTTTTATTGTAATCGAGTACGCGCGCACGGCGCACCACCGAACTGTGTTGACATCACCAAGTTCTGTGGGTCCCAGCATGAGGTATGTGTTATATCCAGGCTGTTCGTCCATTTGGCGAGCTCTTTGTAAGGCTTGAGCCGAAAAATAAGACAGATCCAAAGATCAAATGGACCACACTGCAAACAGCAGTGGTAGATTGAACGTTTACCATTGAAACCCTTTTGAGGGTCACGGAAGTTTTGGATCAATATGATATTTATTTTTCCTCTTCATTCAGGTCAAGTCTGTGTGACCTAATTAACAGATTGGATAGAAAGTAAACATTATCGTGGGCCCTACGACCCAGGGAGGTTTCAACAGTAGGAATTTTCCTACCCACCTTTTCCTTTAGTGCGGCCCACTTTAGTCTTGGATTCTGCTCATTTTTGCTCTCTAAGTGCTAAAATGATCTCAAAAAATGAATGGACGAGGTAGATGTCTTACAAACATCATAGTGGACCCCACATAAGTTTTGAGCGAAGGACCTTGGTAGCAGCACCCCACCCCCAGTGTGGTGGGAAGTGGATCCCCTAGTGAGCAGTGTACTTTGTAAACTTTGTGGGCCAACTATAATTCATGTATTTTATCCACTCCGTCCATCCATTTTACCAGATAAATTTATGGTTTGAATGAAGAGAAAAAACTATTATTAGCCTGAACCAAAACTTTTGTGGCCCACTAATGGTCAATCACCATTGTTTCCTATGGTATGGTCTACCTAATTATTGGATCTGTTTTATTTTTTAGATAATGTCTTGAAATGATATGGAAAAACGGATGAATGGGGTTGATACTGAATATAGTTGTCTTAGTTCAATCGGACAGCGCACAGCTTGGGACCTTATACAAAGGAAATTTATTATGTACACTTCTTTTTTGAAACTTTATGATTTAAAAGTGTATATTAAGGGCTTTTTTAACAATCCCCAGAGTTTCATTAAAAAATTCAACCATTTTCCCAATGTTTCCCCATGTTTCCCAAAAAGTGCGATAAACTATGTGATACAAACGATATATCCCGTGCGATAACCGATACGTATCTGTATCCCAAGGGTGCGATACATTGTGCGATACCGATATTTCGAACACTGGCGTCAACTAAAGAACATCAGCATATTAGATCTTTCACAGAATAATCTTTCTGGTCCAATACCGCCGTGCTTTGGTAAAATGACATTCGGGAGGGCAAGAGTAACTGACTTCTCAACTTTTGTTGTCTCTCCACTGTTTGACAGTATCGGTACAGGCATGGAGCTGCCTGGATACCGTATTAAAGTTGGTGTGCCTTATATAATTGTACGTTTGACAAAAGCTGAGGAAGAGGTGGAGTTCATAACAAAGAAGAGGTCTGAAACTTACAAGGGTGACGTTCTTTACTTGATGTCCAGTGTAGATCTGTCATGGAACCAGTAAACTAGTGAAATCCCACCTGAAATTGGATATCTAACTGCTACTCATGCATTGAACTTGTCCCACAATCAATTGAGTGGACCAATTCCAGAAACCTTCTCAAATCTAAAACAGATTGAGAGCTTCGACCTTTCTCACAATAGATTGAGCGGGGAGAATCCTCCTCAACTAACTAAGCTCAACTTCTTATCTACATTCAACGTCTCTCACAATAACCTATCCGGCATCTTACCGGACATGATGAAGGGGCAGTTTGGCACCTTTGGAGAAACCAGCTACGAAGACAATCCCCCACTCTGTGGACCACCACTGAAGAGTTGCTTCACTTCTCCGCTACCACCTTCAATGCCAACAACGTCAGGCGACGAGGATAATGGACATGACATAATCTTCTATGCATGCTTTCCGGTGTCATGTACTATGTCCTTCTTGCTTTTCATAGCACTTCTCTACATCAACCGCTATTGGAGAGGTCTATACTTCTATTTCGTTGATGCATGTATCTATTCATGCTATTATTTTGCTTTAGACAAACTTCGGAAGGTTTTCACCCGGCCACGTGCATAACCTTCAAGTCAGATCAGTTTCTCCCTGTAACTCTTATTGTAAGACAATAATAATCATGTTTATGCATGGCGTGGCTTTTATTTCAACCCATGTTTCCATCGCTTCTTTGTTTATTTCAACCCATGGCGTGGCTTCCCACAGATGCTTGCTAGTGTGAGATCAGAATCATTCGTCAAATTGCCCAACCACACATGCCATGTCTGATCTGAATATTTCTTAAGGGAATCCGGATCCTCTTCAGGTGCTCTGCAGCATGCACCATGTGAAGTCCAAGTTAGTCATTAGGCAGTCCCCACCACATTTGGAACCGACCAAAAGTAAAACAGAAACATTCTTCCTTGTTTGGCCATTGCATATACACGATGAGGCTGTAACATGTAGTCTTGCTAATGTTTACGTGGGAAAAGGTCAGAACACTTCCCATGGTCCAAATTCAATACACGTTTGATGCCCACGTGGTGAGTGGACTTTCAACATCTTTTTAGTTTTTACCCTGGCCATAGAATATTTATTCCCTACTTGAACTTGGACAAGCGGAGGCATGCTGAGTGATCAAGACAGTCGATTTAATAGGCCACAGCATGAATTGAAGACTCCACAAAATCTTTAAGATTAGAAGATCCTGACTTCAACAACTCCTTGGCCTCTTTCCCACGGAAATTAGATCAAGGCCTTTTTATATTTCTTGTTAACAATTTATTGCTTTTCGGGCACCCTGTGGAAAGAGCTAGAATTTTTTCACCAGTGGTAGTTTTGCCTTAATCCTTTATTCATGGTAGGGCCCGTAAGTTCTAGATTAGTGAGAAATGGGCCTCAACATGGAAGGGGTACACCTAATCAATCTTCCATATTGGAATACTTAAGTCTTGATCGTTCAGTTATGTTACTTTGAATGTTAAACATCTTTTTATCCCTAGTTTTATGAACCATTGATCCATAGCTCAACTGGCAGACTGAGTGGAGATGCCTCGTTTCAACACTTGAGGTCTTGGTATCGATCCCTAGCGGGGGTGGCTAACATCGAGTGTGTGTACTGACATGGGTGTGTACTAACAAGCTAACCCAAAAACAAAAAAAACAAAAAAAAAAACCATTGATCAAAAGGTTGGTATCTGACCAAAATAGTTGATCAAATCAACGGTTTGGATTACCAAACCAGGACCCCACAAGAACACTGATGAGCAGACCCTTCTTTCCTGTTGAAAGAGACGGAGGTCGGCCATGTTTGAAAATTCAGCCATGAAGCTATTATAAAGCTTGGGGTACATGCAAGAAGCAACGAGGAAACACTATAAGGTACTGTAGCCCTCGGTACGTGGACAAAAACGAACCACCCAATCAATTGATCTCTTAGTTCTCACTTCATCAACCAATATGGATTAACCACAGTAAAATAAGATGATCATATGCATCGCAAAGATGGACTTCTTATATATAACTATGTATTTTCTAAAACTTCAGACGGAATGACTATGATCCTGTAGTTGAAATGATTTTTTAGAAGCATAACTAGTTGATGATGGACCCTACAAAATGGATGGCTCAAGTTTCATTGATCAGACCTATTTTGTTAGAATAATCTTGGACATGCATTGTATAAAGAATTTTATAGAGTAGACCAAGCAACTTTAAAGTCAAAGTACCAGCACAGGTTTTAAATTCTATGGATCTGACAAATAGAATTGTCGCAAAGATGCAATTTTGTAAGTGTCATGGCCTGAGAAAGAAAAGTGTTTGAGTCAATTTACAAATCAATCGCTATTTTCACTATATTTTACTATTTTAGAAAAGTTTTACTATTTTAGTAAAGTATCAATTTTATGACATAAGCTTATATAAGGTAAATGGAAGGGCTTTCGAAGTAGAATTTTCATTAATAATATTACTTTTTATCTCTTCTTATGGATTTAAGAGCTATTCTTAAGAGGAATATTTTGATCTCCTCTATATATTGTATAAGGTATATGAAAATCCGGCATGGGCAACCCGGTATAGCACGGTTGGTTGGTCAAAGTAGCTTCTCCTACCCCAAAATCATATATTATAGTCGAATAACTCATTCTAGTTTCAAGATAGGCCTGTTTTAGGGTTCTGACGGTCCTAATCACTTCCACCTCCGATCGGGCCTTTTCTAGTCTATCTTTGCCAAGAAAGTGTTTGTGACCCACTCTACAGTATTCCCCTCCACTTCAAAAGAACTCGACATTAAGTTCTCATTCTGCTTCAATTCATGATACTCGGTTAGGTGTGTAACATTGAAAGTATGCAAGATCTCCATGTCATCTGGAAGATCAACAACATAAGTGTTATCGTTGATCTTTTAGAGGATTGGTACCAGTCCAATCTTCTTCTTCTTCTTCAACTTATTGAAGGTCTGTAAGATGTACAGCTTCTAGTTTGAAATGAAATGTTCTCTTTCAAAAAAAAAAAGACTCTCTATTGGTGGTGGAATTCCTCTCAGGATCGACTAGTCCAGGCTGGAAGTGGAAGTATTGGTTGGGTAGGATTAAGGCCATCTGTCTCCATGGTCAGGTGAAGTTTGAGCACATCTTCAGAGAAGGTAATGGGCCGGCGGATGCTATGGCAAGATGGGTAGCGCCAATCAGAATTCGGCCCTATTTCATGCCCGGGAGGGTCTTCCATGCATTGTCAGGGGTCTCCTCTTCCTTGATAAAGTTGGTTTGGGGGCAGTTAGGGGATAATTGTTGGGTGGCCTGTGTGGCCCTGTTTGGATCCTAAAGTTTGGGGTTTTTTTTTTTTTTTCTTCTTCTTCTTCTTACGATAGGTGCCCCCAGGTGTGGTTGGGGGTGCTCGAAATTTTGTATATCAGCCTGTAAAGCTTCTTGAATATGAAATGAACAGAGTTTTTACAAAAAAACTTATTGTAGGTCTGCAGTCCACCTATTTCAAGGGGGCGAAATGCCCCGTGCTTTCTCATCGTCCCTCATCTGTTTAATCCCAAAGAGAGCTGCCCCGACCTGTTTTTCAGATTTTCGTCCGATTAGCCTCTGCAATTGTGTCTACTAAATATTTCCCAAGATCATAGCTGTCAGGTTGAATCTTCTACTGCCGAAACTGATTTCTCCTGAGCAGGGTGCCTTCATCAAGGACAGACCAATCGCTGAACACATCGCGCTGGCGTAGGAGATGTTTAGGGATTTAAACAGGAAGGTTCGGGGAGGGAACATTGTGTTGAAATTAGACTTGGAGAAGGCGTATGACAAGGGTGGAATGGAGATTTCTTAAGCATGTTCTTGGCAACTTCGATTTCAGCGCTAACTGGGTGGCTCTAGCAGAAAAGTGCTGGTCAAATAGCTGGTTCTCCGTTCTCTTAAATGGCGAAACAATGGGATATTTTAAGTCTTATAGAGGCCTTCGCCAGGGAGACCCGCTTTTGCCTAGTCTATTCATCCTGGCAATAGAGGCCTTTAGCAGAGGTTTCAGACTGATTATGGAAAGGGGATTGTGCCTTCCCTTCAAACTCAAAATCAGCTGCCCCCTCATCTCTCACCTGCTCTATGTCGATGATACTCTCTTGTTCCTTAACGGTGGCTCAGCATCAATCAAATCCGCAAAGCAGTTCCTATCCTCCTTCCAAGCGGCATCAGGTCAGCTCATTAATTGTGCTAAAAGTTCTTTTTTTTATTCGTTCAGATAAACTGACCAGCCGCAGGATCAGAGCAATCGAGACCTCCTTGGAAATTTGCA
This sequence comes from Magnolia sinica, assembly GCF_029962835.1. Classification (NCBI taxonomy): domain Eukaryota; kingdom Viridiplantae; phylum Streptophyta; class Magnoliopsida; order Magnoliales; family Magnoliaceae; genus Magnolia; species Magnolia sinica. The sequence goes on from NC_080584.1 coordinate 63,437,045, forward strand.
AGTCCTGCATGGGGGCCACCTATCTAGGCATTCCTATGTCTACTTGCAGGATTAAGAAAGCATATTTTAAGGACCTCCAGAACAAGATTGATGCGCGCATCAATGGGTGGAAGGCACGATGCCTCTCTCAAGCAGGGAGAACTATCTTGATTCACCACGTCTTAGGTAGCATCCCGGTCCACACCTTAGCCGCATCCAAGATCCTGTTGCAAGTTATTGCAGAGATTCAGAGAAGTTTTGCAAGCTTCTTCTGGTGTTGGGTTGACAGAAAAAAGAATCTCCCCTGGATAAGTTGGAAGAAAATTTCCTAGCCCAAGAGCAAAGGTGGTCTGGATATAAGAGACCTCAAGGAAGTTATGAAGGCCCTACGCCTTAAGCTAGCCCGGGGGGTCAAATACAGATATGAAGATAGCCAATGAAAGAAAAATATGCCCGAGACCTTGAGCCAGCCGATATGAATTCAGCGGCATCTCCCAATCCATCTCCAATGTGGAAGAGCATCAGGTCCTTGTTCCCTTTCCTGGACAACGCCATTCAGTGGCTTGTGGGACAGGGAAACTGTAACATCTGGACGGATAACTAGTCTGGTCTTAGCCCTCTGGTGTTGAAGGCGACCAGGCCTATCCCACGTCCCCTCTAAAACAACTGTGTGCATGATTTTCTCGGGCAAAGGGGTCCATCCACCCCATCTGCGGTCTTTTCCTTCCTCCCCCAAGAAGTGATCGATTTCATTTTCGAAGGCGGGTTTTGCACTTCCCCTGTCCCTGCACCTGCTTCTGGCCCTTGGAACCTTCTGGCAGATTCTTATTAAAATCAGCATGGGTTTTATGTAGAGCGGAAGGGCAAAGATGGAGCAAGGTAAACTGGGTCTGGCACGCCAAGTTGCCTCCTAAGATTTCTACCTTTGTCTGGAAATTGCTACACAACGCAGTCCCCATTGACTGTAACATCCAGTCCAGAGGTATTTCTCTCGCCTCCATGTGTGTCTGCTGCAATGATTCGCAGACCCATTGTCCTTCAAAGGAGACGCTGCCCCACCTGTTCCTCTATGGTAAGCTCGTATCAGCAGTCTGGCCGAGATTCGGCGCAATCTTTGGTACAACGCTACTAGAAAATCAGTCCATGGAAGGAACACTGCTGGGTTGGTGGCAGGCCCATCAGGCTAGCGGGTGCACTGCAACATTGCAAGGGCTGCTTCTGAGTATCATTATGTTGGATATATGGAAGAGCAGAAACGAAGCTAGGTTTGAAGGTACCCCGACCCATCCAGCTAAGACTATTTTCCAAATTTCTTGGTGGTTACATTACTTGAGCAAAGATCTGCCTCATCCAAGAATGGGATCCATGCTCAGGGATCTCACTTTCTCGGCCCTGGGTATAAACTCCCCGACTCCTTCATGTCCTAAACCTTGCCTCGAGAAATGGTTCTCCCCAGAAGCAGGATGGTGTAAGCTAAATGTCGATGGGTCAGCTTTAGGTAATCTGGGTCTATCTGGGGGAGGCGGCATTTGTAGAGGTGATAAAGGTGAATTCCTATTTGCTTTCTCAGCTAGTTACGGGGTCAGCTCTAATAATATTGCATATATAGCTTAGGGCGGTTTGGGATGGTTTGTCGAGACTCTCAAATCATAGTGAATATTCTGAATGGCAAATCCCAGGATAATTGGAAATGGAGGTATTGGCTGGCCAGAATAGAGTTGTTGAAGGCTGACTGCCAGGTTAGTGTCCACCATATTCTGAGAGAAGGCAATGGCCCAGCGGATGGTCTCACCTGTCAGGGAAGTGCTAGCCTGTCCCTTACATATTTCAGCAACATCTTTGACCTCCTTAGCAGGATTCGAGGGCTGATTTTCCTGGACATGGTTGGGATTGGATCCATCAGGCAGTCCACCCACTGAAGTGGTCGTTTTTCTCCTTCGGTTTCTAGCTATTTTCTCTGTTATTGCAACTCTATTTTTTATATTTTTTTCCTTTCGTCTTCTTTATCCTCGTTTGGAGGCTCTCAAATTTCACTGGGAGTTTGGCAAGTCTGTGGGGGGTTTTTTGGGCTGAGGCAAGGACATATGAGGGTGTGTCTGCTGCAGGTTCTCTGCAGGTTGGGTGCTGGCCTAAGCCTCTTTGGGAGTTGGCAGGGCTGAGGGGTTATCGGCTGAGGCAGGGCTTTTTTGCGAATGTGTCTTTCTACAGCTTCTTTGCAGGATAGGGGCTGGCCTTCATTGTCTCCTCCCCTTTTCTTTTCTCGGTCTTTTGTTTTCCTTTTCTCTTTTATGTTAGTTAGGAGATATGATAGGTGAGGCCCTTTTGTCTTGTGGAGCCCACCCCGAAAATCCAATGTGTACATCCCTCTTTATATCTATCAAAGATTCATGGGCATGGTCCCCATTTCTAGAAAGAAAAAAAAACCTTATTGTAGGTCCCAGGCGGTAATATCTCCTTATGTAGATGGACCATAACATGGTCACCACCTCAAATGCCTTTTGTTACTGTTCACAAAGTCAAACAGACCTAGATGAAGGTAGATGAAGGTTATACAAAAGAAATATGATGTTGATCCAAAACTTCTAAGCCCCTAAAAAGTTCTCAATAGTGATAGGCATTAAATCCTCAATGTTTTCTATGTTATCGTTCACTTGAGCTTTGGATCTGCCTCATTTTTGGGATCATGCCCGAAAATGATCTTGAAAAATGGATGGGCGGCATGGATATAACACTTACATCATGCTGGGCTCACAAAACTTAGTGACATAAACACACTGCCAAGTCTATGTTTACTCATAGTGATGGTTGTGAGAAATCCACTGTATTATTATGTTGAGACTTGGCCCAAAATTGAACTATATCCAAAACAATCCCGTCTTCTAATTCCATGTCCATTAATTGGATGGCTAAAAATGGATTGGATGGCTAAAAATGCTAGATAAGTGTCATTTTAGTATATAATCAATCCAAAACGGGACCAACAATTTGGATGGTCAGGACGTTCATTCTTCACCGTTTCCCTCCAACTAAGTCTTTTTGACGTTATCAATAGGTTGGATGATAAATAAACATTACAGTGGGTCATATGAAGTTCCCTCCAACTAAGTCTTTTTGACATTATCAATAGGTTGGATGATAAATAAACATTACAGTGGGCCATATGAAGCTTTTAATGGTAGGAGTTCAATCACCTTTTTTTTTTTTCCTTATGTGTAGTCCACGTAAGTTTTGGATTGCTTAATTTTTGGGATGACATTCTAAAATGAGCTAGAAAGATGGATGGACGGTGTTGGTGCGAAAATCTAGTTGGTTCTCTTAGACCTTCGTATACCTGCACAGAGAAAGGACAAAGGAGACCCTTGCTTGAGCAGGGGACCCTCCGATGCCAAAGTCAGGCCTGGATTCTGGGTCTAAGTGTATTGAGGAGCTTTTAGAGAGAATTCTTTTCCGTACCTTTCAAGGTGACCGCCCTCCCTCTTTTATAGCTGCTGGGGCATTTAATCGCACGAGGATTCTCTTCCTGATATCGTGCGCGGGTTCTTCTCCTGATATCACGGAGATGGGATCGTGCTCATCTCGAGCTTTCATCCGATCCCGTGAGCTTCGGGGTCGGAGATCTTATCCCAAGATATCCGGGGCGAGGCTTGATCTCGCGGTGGTCGATCTGGTAAAGTGGTCCGCCCGACGCACGCCCGGAACGCTGATGAGTCGTCCGAACCGACTCAACCTTTGTCTCGGTTTAGCGAATCATGCCTCGGATTTGACACATCCTTGGTGACCCGAGGCATTAAGTCCGAGTCTGCGGACTTTGTATTTTTTGTCCCCAACAGTAAGCCCCCCCTACTCCGTGTGTTTCATATAACACTTAGGAGTAGCGAGTTTTGAGTCGGTTTACAACCTGGTCCGAGACAGTAGGTAGTCATTTAGTGCGTTCCATGTCGCCTTTGACAGGAGGCGGTTCGGTTCCTAACATCGCATGCGCCGTCAGCCGTCAAATCGCTCATCCCGCCAATGAGGGTTGGACACGTAGCAAGGGCATTATTGTCGTCAGTCGACGTGCGCCACGTGTCGAGTGGGGGAACCGATGCAGGCGTCGAATCATTTCCCCATTAATTGCTCCCGCCGTACGGCAACCTTATAAAACGGTAGGGGTCCCGCCATTTGAACTTTTATTGCCATTGCCATTCCCGCTTTGCGTTCTCTTTGGAGCTTTCCTGGTTTTTTGTCTTCTTCCTTTCCTCTCTTTGAACTGTCAGCGGCTCCTTCCGCCATTCCCGTTTCCTTTCTCCCTCCGGTGAGTCCCTCCTTCCTTTTTCTTTAGTGATAATGGCGACTAGAAGTCCCCACAGTCCCCAGGAGGGAGTTTCCGGAGATGAAGGCGAAGCGCAACGTTTTTGGAACGTTGCGGAATCGCCCTCTTTATTGACAGAGGTAGCAGTTGATGCGAACGCTGCTTTCCTCTCTAAGAGGGATGCTGGAGCACCGGCGGAGCGCCCTGCTTCCGTTGCTCCTTCTCGCGGTGGGTTGTCTTTGTTAACCCGCCCGGGAAGGCCTAACTTCCCAAGGGGCATGGAGGAAGAAGAGGAGGGAGATGAGGAGATATTAATTGCTGAAGGAACCTCTGGGTCGGTTCCTGTTGATGAGTCTGTGCACGCCGAGTCCGAAGGAGAAGGATCGGGGGAAGATTTAAGCGGTCCGGTTCCCTCAGTTTTAACTGAGGCGGACTTAGACAGAATCCGAATCGGGTATCACATCCCCGAGTCGGTCATCACCTATCTCCCCCATCCGAACGACTTGCCGGATCACCCTCCTGCTGGGGCGGTCGCGATTTACCAAGTGTCAATGCAATGCGGCTTGCGTCTGCCCCTTCAGGCCATCGTCCGGGGGGTCCTGTCCCGCATTCAGATTGCCCCGGGGCAGATAGTCCCAAATGGGTGGAGGAACTTATTCGGATGTGCGGTGTTGTGGGCCGAGATGGAACAGCCACCGCTTACAGTCGACGAATTTCTCCACCTGTACCAAGTGCGAGTGAATCCGAACTATCCTGGCTTCTACGTCTTCGCTGCTTGGCGAGGCGGAGGCGGTTCTCTGATAACTGACCCTCCCACTTCCAACAAACATTGGAGAGAGCGTTGGTTTTGGGCATGTGGTCGCTGGGAGACGGATGAGTCCGGGTCTTGCGAGGCTCGCGTTCCTCGGACATTTCAGAAAGCAGGTGACTCGGGTCTTCTCTCTCTCGCCCTTTTTCATTTTTTGTAATATTCTGAGTCTGAAGGACTTGTGTCTGGCAGATATTCCGAAGAAGCGGACGAAGCTCGGCTCCAGTGCCTCGGCTCGGATCAAAGAGTTGAGGACGTTGGATCCGGCAGATAGGTCTTGGAAGGTGCTTCTACAGCCAGAACGCCTTCATCTTGCAGGTCTAGATTCGGAAGTCACAGGTAATTGAAAATGTATCTTCTGAATTTATTTTTTTTTTTTTTTTTTTTTTTTTTTTTTTTTTTTTTTTTTTTTTTAGATCTGCCTGAAGCTCGACCCAGTCTCAGGATCGTTCCCGAACCTACTTCCTCGGAAATGACCGGAGCTCGTCCTCCCCTTAGGGCAGTCACGAAGTTGAAGGCTCCTCCGCGGTCAGTTCTTCTGTCGGAGCCTCGGCCACCGAAGAGGCAAAGGGTGGTGCGGAAGGAGAAAGAGCCAGCGAGTTCTTCTGCCCCTTCCGTCGTCGAAATTTCTGACCCGGAAGAAAGGGCAGAAGGGACGGAGGCCGCTGCCTCCGAGCCTCAGGAGGCACCTGACTCGGGACACACTGCGACGGACGTTCCGAGGCAGGGGGAAGAGACCAGAGCCGCGTCTTCCAGAGGGGAAGAAGAGACGAGGACTGCACCCTCCAGAGGGGAGGAGACGACCAAGGAAAGGCCGTCTGTCTTGCAGCAGGTGGTATCGGGGATGGTTCCCTGGGCCTTAGCTCACGGGGGCGAAAAAGAGTTCGTGAGGCTCTACAACGCTCCGTCATCGCAAACTGTCAGCCATGCAGCAAGGGTGCTTTTTGAACTCGCTCCCTGCTTGATTAAGGCCAGCAAGGAGCTATCCTCGACTCATCGGCTGCAAACTCTTCTGTCCGAAGCCGAAGGGCGGCGCGAGGAGGCCGAAATCCGGGTCGGCGTCCTTATAGGCGAGGCGGCCCTTGCCCGGAAGGCTGCCGAAGATGCGGGAGCAGAGGCAGCTTCCTCCAGAAGAGCCTTGGGTGAGGCGAATGCAGAGGTTGCTCGGGTACGGGCTCTTCTCTCCGAGGCTGAAGAAGAGAACCGACGAGTTCTCGCAGCGCATGCTTCTTGTGCTGATGACTTGGCTCGGGCCAAGCTTGAGGCGGCGGAGCATATTCAGCAGGCCGACGAGAAGACTCGGGAGGCTGAGAAGGCTAGGGACCAAGCCGTCCAAGCTTTCCTTGAGTCGGCGGAGTTCGAGGACGAGAGGGACCGCTTGTTCCAAAGCGGATATCTGGAATGCGTCAAGGATATAAAGAAATCTTTTCCTGACCTTGACCTTTCAGAAATCGAGGGTGGAGCAGCCTCGGAATCCGAGAACCCAGACGCCGCTGCTGAAAACACTGCTGCCGGGGACGAGGCCGATGCATGAGAGGGTCTCTGATATTTTATTGTATTTTTTTTTTAAAACTTGATGTATTCATGTGTTGTACTTGCATATTGATGAATGAAAGTTAACGCCCAGTTTTATTCATTTAACTCGGATTTAATCTTTCTTAATTCATAGTCTTCAAACATTGCGTACCGAGCTAAGGATAATAGACCTTGAGGTGTTCTGCGTTCCAAGGGTGAGGCAATGGTTGTCTGTTTAGATCTTCTAGCCGATACGTTCCTGGTCGGATAGTACCTGAGACGATATAGGGTCCTTCCCAGTTAGGTCCCAACGTACCCGAGCCAAATTCCTTGGTATTGGAAAATACTTTTCGGAGAACCATATCCCCCATTCGAAACCTCCTGATCTTAACTCGGGTATTATAGAACCGAGCCACTTGTCGTTGGTGTGCCTCCGTGCGCAGCCGTGCCATTTCCCTTTGTTCGTCCAGAAGGTCGAGCCCGAGTGCAAGGAGTTCTTCATTCTCTTCTGCATTGAATGAAGTGATTCGAGCCGAAGGTAATCCGACTTCAACGGGAGTGACGGCTTCAGAGCCATAAGCTAGTGAAAACGGAGTCTCTCCTGTGGCTGTTCGAGCTGTAGTCCGGTAAGCCCAAAGAATTTTCGGGAGTTCTTCGGCCCATGCTCCTTTGGCCCGGCCAAGCTTGGTCCGAAGATGTTGCTTGATAATCTTGTTAACCGCCTCAACTTATCCGTTGGTTTGGGGATGATGAGGCGAAGAATAAACATTTCTGATTCCGAGGTTGTCGCACATCTCGCGAAAGCTCCTATTATCAAACTGCCTTCCATTGTCTGTAACAATGGTACGGGGTACTCCGAATCGGCAGATAATGTTTTTCCATACAAACTCGGTGATCTTCTGCTCGGTTATTTTAGCTAATGGTTCTACCTCGGCCCACTTCGTGAAATAGTCCACTGCCACCACAGCAAACTTAGTCTGACCTTTTCCCATAGGGAGCGGTCCTATGATGTCGACGCCCCACTGTGCGAAAGGCCAGGGACCAGTCATTGGTGTCAGTGCCTCGGGTGCTTGCATCGGAATCGCCGCGAACCGTTGACATTTGTCGCATTTTTGAACGAGCTTGCGAGCGTCATGTTGGATAGTGGGCCAATAGTATCCCTGTCGTAGGACCTTGTGGGCTAGAGATCGCCCTCCAGAATGGTTTCCGCAGATTCCTTCATGGATTTCACGTAGTACATAGCTCGCCTCATTGGGTGTGAGGCACCGCAGCAACGGAGCGTAGTACCCTTTCTTATAAAGGGCTCCGTTGAGTATGGCGTAACGAGAGGCTCGGATCTTAACCCGTCGAGCCTCGGCGCGATCTTTAGGCAGCTCTCCCTTATCAAGGTAGTGGCGGATCGGATCGATCCAGGATGGTCCCGAGTCGATTGTATTGACGGCCTCGCCAATTGGTTCGTTTACACTCGGTTTGTCGACGTATTCGATAGGGACGGATCTGGGTATATCATCTTCATCGGCGGAAGCGAGCTTTGCTAATAAATCGGCTTTGCTGTTTTCTGTACGAGAGATCCGAGTGACACGACAGAGCTGAAATCCTTTGACAAGTTCTTTCGCTTTCTCCATGTACGCTCTTAATTGGTCTTTCCGTGTTTGATATACTCCGGTAACTTGATTAACAACCAACTGAGAGTCGCTGAAAACGCTTAGGTGCGTAACTCCCATATTAGCGGCGAGTCGGAGGCCGAGTAACAATGCTTCATATTCTGCCGTATTGTTCGACGCTTGGAATCCAAGTCGTAAGGCATACTGTATATAGGTGTTATCGGGAGTCTCCAGCACAACCCCGGCCCCACTGGCCTTCGAGTTGGAAGAACCGTCGACATACAGTTTCCATGGAATAGGGCAAGGGGGAGCGGTTGACGTCAGAGCTGCACCATCCTTCGGCGTATCGTCTACTGAGAGTTCGGTCGGAGGCGTTCCCTCGGCGATAAAATCAGCTATGGCTTGCCCTTTGATTGCTGCCTTTGGTCTGTATTGAATATCAAACTCACTCAGCTCGATAGCCCATTTAGTGAGTCGGCCGGAGGCTTCTGGTTTTTGCAATACCTGGCGAAGCGGAAGATCGGTCATTACGATGATGGTATGAGCATGGAAGTACGGCCTGAGTCGGCGAGAAGAGGTTATTAAAGCCAAGGCCACTTTTTCCAGGCTTGGGTATCTCGTTTCTGCTGGCAATAACGCTTTGCTGACGTAATAGACCGGCAGTTGCTTTCCTTCGGATTCTCTTATCAAAGCTGAGCTAACTGCTGCCTCGGATACTGCCAAGTAAAGGAGCAGGGACTCCCCTGATTCGGGTTTTGATAAGAGAGGTGGAGAACCGAGACATGATTTTAATTGTTGGAATGCCGCCTCACATTCCTCCGTCCAACCCATCGTTTGTTTTCCTTTCAACTGTTTGAAGAAAGGGAGGCATTTATCCGTGGCTCTGGACAGGAACCGATTAAGTGCTGCGACTCGTCCGGTCAACCTTTGGATGTCCTTAATGGTTTTAGGAGATTCCATATCAATCAAAGCCTCTATCTTCTCAGGGTTCGCCTCTATTCCTCGCTGACTGACCAAGAAACTGAGGAATTTTCCGGAGCCTACTCCAAAAGCACATTTACTCGGATTTAGCTTCATCCGGAACTTCCGTAGAATTAGAAACATTTCTTCCAAATCGTTCACATGATCTGCCGTGCGTATACTTTTGACGAGCATGTCGTCAATGTATACTTCCATGGTTCGGCCTATAAGCCGAGCAAAGATTTTGTTAACTAATCTTTGATAAGTTGCGCCGGCATTCTTCAGACCAAATGGCATCACTCGGTAACAATAAAGGCCTTTGTCAGTGACAAAGGTAATTTTTGATTTATCCGTTTCATGCATTGCAATTTGATTATTCCCTGAATAAGCATCCATAAAGCTAAGGAGCTCATGTCCGGCGGTACTATCTACCAGCTGGTCTATCCTCGGAAGCGGGAAACTATCCTTCGGGCAGGCTTTATTTAAGTCAGTATAGTCAATACAGACTCGCCACTTCCCGTTGGATTTCTTTACAAGCACGACATTCGCGACCCATTCTGGATAGTGTATTTCTTCTATGAAATTAACCTGAAGGAGTTTGTTGACTTCTTCTTCAATGATAGCGTATCGTTAAGGGCCGAGCGGTCGCCGCTTCTATCGGATCGGTCGATACGACGGATCGATGTTGAGTCGGTGAGTCATCACGGAGGGGTCGATCCCGAGCATATCTTCATGACACCAGGCAAATACATCGGCGTACCTTCGGAGTAGGGCTATCAGCTTTTCCTTCAAGGGGGACTGTAAGGATGAGCCAATTCTTACCGTCTTGGATCCATCTGTTTCGACCAAGGGGACTGAGATAAGCTCTTCGGCCGGCTGCCCTCGCTCATGATTCTCGCCCCGAGGGTCCAATGATTCGATCATTGATACGCTGATCATGCTTTTGTCGGTGGTACCCTTTACAGCTATCATGTAACAACGTCTCGCATCTTGCTGGTCTCCCCTGACGATTCCCACTCCCGACTCAGTCGGGAATTTCAGTGAAAGATGGTATGTGGAAACCACGGCCTGGAGGAGACTCAATGAAGGTCGGCCGAGTATCGCATTGTACACTGAAGGTTGATCGACGACCAAGAATTCAACCATCATCGTCGTCTGATGTGGGGCATTACCAGCAGTTAGTGGTAACGAGACAATCCCTTCGGGAAGTACCTGTCCTCCGGAAAAACCGATTAACGGGGTCCGAACTGGGCGTAGCGTGGATCGTTCGATCCTCATTTTGTCGAATGCCTGTGCAAATAGCACTTCTGCAGACGACCCCGTATCGACGAGTATCCGGAACACTTTTCGATTGGCGATAGTCAGGGTGACGATCAATGCGTCATCGTGGGGGTGATAGATGCCTCGGGCGTCCTCCTCTGTGAACGAGATGCAATATCTTTCCCTTTTCTTCTCCTTTGGTGGCCGATCTATAATCATAAGCTCGGACTTAGGCTGACTGAGCTTCCTCGCGTGATTCTTTCGAGCATTGTTTGAGTCGCCCCCACCTCGCGGGCCGCCGATAATGGTCCGGATTTCTTCCATAGGCTGACTCTCGGTCGGGCGTGCCTCAGCTGCCCCAGCTTTAACCGTATGTTCTCTGAGTCGGCCGTCTTTTATGAGTCGTTCGATCTCTTCTTTTAGGTGACGGCAATCACTTGTGTTATGCCTGTGATCACGGTGATAATGGCAGTATTTATCCTTGTCTCGCCGATTAGGATTACTCCTGAGCTTACTGGGCCAGTTAACAAAGCCTTCGTTTTTTATTTCCATCAATACCTCTTCCCGAGTCTTGTTCAGGGGAGTATACGTGGAAAATCTTCGATCCGGCCGTTTGCCCGACCTTCGCTCATCGCGCGCTTGATCATCCTTGCGTTTCCTTCCTCCGGCCGAGTCGGCTTCCCTTTTGGCCGACTCTTTGGCCAAGGTTTTAGTTTCACGCAGGATTCGCGCTTCCTCGGCATTCGCATACTTATCCGACCGTGCCATGAATTCTGCAAGAGTATCGGGCGGAGTTTTGTCTAGAGATGCCAGGAATGGCTTATCTCTAACTCCTTGCATGAGCGCATTGAGAGCCGTTTCTTCTGAATGTTTTCGAACCTTGAGGGATTCGAAATTAAAACGCTTGATATAATCTTTTAGTAGCTCTCCCTGCTTTTGAACTACGTTGTTCAGATGCGCAGGGGGCTTCAATTTCTTCTTTCCGCCGATGAAGTTGGTGAGGAAGGCGTCGCTCAGCTCAGCGAATGAACTGATGGACTTCGGTTTCAACTGTTTGAACCACAGTCGAGCTACGTCGGTCAATGTAAGAGAAAAGGCCCGACACATTACCGCATCCGAGGCATCGTGGAGCTCCATATAGGTTCTGAAGCATTCAATATGCTCGGTCGGGTCGGTCTTGCCGGTGAAAGGAGTGATTTGAGGTAACCGAAACCTCTCGGGCAGCCGAGCCTTCAGTGGGACGCCTTCGCTTCGGACCCGGTTGAATATACATTCCGGCCGTGCTTCATGTCCGCCATCTCTTTCGCCATCTCTTCCCGCACTTCTCTTTTAAAATTTTGAATATCAGCTTTCCAAGGTTCACTACTCTCTGCCGTGCCTTCCACGGACGGGCGATTGCGCCTTCTTCACTCTATCTCGTGCCGAAGATCAGTCGGGGGTAGGGAAGCGTTGGCTGACTGCGCTGGAGATGGTTCTGATCCGCCTTGGGGTTGGCTCGGCCGGAAAGACTGCGGCGCGGAAGGTTGAGGATCAACCGCCGTAGTTGGTACGTGCGCCGTCTCCCCTTGAGGATGCGGGAGCGGCTGCATTTGTTGCTGATACATTCGTTCCAGCATCTGCTTCATCATATTCATATCAGACCGAATTTCTTGAACCTCCTTATCCAACCGTCCCTCGTCGCGACCCCGCTGATTATTGCTTGTTCTGGTCGCTCCTCGTTGGCGGTTGTTAGGTGGGTCCTGGGCTGCGGGAACCGCGACTGGACCCGCTGGCCCTGTAACCGCAATCTCATTCCACTCTCCTTCTGGGACCGTCCTTCTAGTTATCACCATGGAGTTCAATATGGAAATATGGGATGGCTTTTTGTACGGGTTCCCACAGACGGCGCCAAGCTGTTGGTGCGAAAATCTGGTTCGTTCTCTTAGACCTTCGTATACCTGCACAGAGAAAGGACAAAGGAGACCCTTGCTTGAGCAGGGGACCCTCCGATGCCAAAGTCAGGCCTGGATTCTGGGTCTAAGTGTATTGAGGAGCTTTTAGAGAGAATTCTTTTCCGTACCTTTCAAGGTGACCGCCCTCCCTCTTTTATAGCTGCTGGGGCATTTAATCGCACGAGGATTCTCTTCCTGATATCGTGCGCGGGTTCTTCTCCTGATATCACGGAGATGGGATCGTGCTCATCTCGAGCCTTCATCCGATCCCGTGAGCTTCGAGGTCGGAGATCTTATCCCAAGATATCCGGGGCGAGGCTTGATCTCGCGGTGGTCGATCTGGTAAAGTGGTCCGCCCGACGCACGCCCGGAACGCTGATGAGTCGTCCGAACCGACTCAACCTTTGTCTCGGTTTAGCGAATCATGCCTCGGATTTGACACATCCTTTGGTGACCCGAGGCATTAAGTCCGAGTCTGCGAACTTTGTATTTTTTGTCCCCAACAGACGGCATGGATACACCAAAATTCATCAAGGTGGGCCCCATGGGAAGGGTAACACCCACAAAGAATCCACTCCACCTTCTGTATCTTCTTCCTGGAAGCGGATTGTGTGGTGTGCACAACACCACTAACTTCGACTGTGTTCAAGCCAGTAAGTTTTGTGGGCCCATCCTGATGTATGTACTATATCCACACCGTCTATCCATTTGGTGAGATCATTTTAGTTGATGAACTTAAAAATTAGTCAGATCGAAAGCTCACTTAGACCACACTACATAGAGTAGTGCGGATGACGTCCAATGTTAAAACCTTTCCAGAGCCTACCTTGATGCTCTTTTTTGTGCAATCCAACCATTTCATAAGGTCATACAGCCATGGATGGAAGGTTAAAAAATATCAGCTGGATCCAAAACTTCTGAGAGCTATAAGAAGTTTTCAATGATAGCAATTACTCTCCACTACTTTCTTTGGTGTCGTCCAGTTGAATATTTTCTGTCTCATTTTTTAGCTCATGCCCTAAAATGATCTACCCAAATGAATGGACAGTTTGGATATAACACATACATAATTGTAGGGCCACAGACCTTCGTAACCTCAACACACCCCAAGGACACCACCTTATTCGCTACTTTTACACGTTACAAATCCTTCATGCAACAAGACTGGACCTCACGGTAACATTGCATCGCATAGCTGGACGCATAGTACCATTTCTCGTGTGTAATTCATATATATATATATATATATATATATATATATATATATAAGCGCACGAGAAATACTCACAGTCACAGGGATCTAGTTGGATTAGGACAAATGGAAGTTTCACTCAGCTTGGATGGCCCCACTGTTTTATTAATGTGAAATTCAACCAACCATCAAGTAAGTCAACCCATGATAGACTCAAGAAATAGTGTGCGTAGAAAGGTCACCCTCCATAATGTTTCCCTCGGTGTGACTCACTTAAATCCTGTATTGGCCCTAGTTTTGGATCTCAGGACAATATTAATTTGGTGTGATATCCAATGGTTGGAGTGGATTCCACATGATTATCACAGTGGGCCCTATAAAAATGAAGGGTGAACCTCTCTCCCAACTATTTTCATTGGTATGCCCACTTGAATTAAATATCAACCTAAAATTTTGGCTCCTGGCCTAACATGTGATTATGAATCTATTGGACCAACTGGATACCACGCATACATCATGGTGGGCCCTTTCAGAAAGTAAGGGTGGCGTCCCTCATAGTTTGGAGAAAAGTTGAACATGCGGGAGAACAGTCGGGAGTGGACCGTAAGCAGTATTTTCCTGATTGTGGGGCCTACCTGAATGTATCTACTATATATCCACGCCATTCATCAGATTTTAAAGATCACTATGGTGTATAGTCCTAAGAATGAAATAAATCTAAATCTCAATTGGACCACACCACGGGAAACAGTGGACATTGACCACCCACAATTAAAAACTTCTTAAGGCCCATCATTATGTTTATTTGCCATCCAAACTGTTCATAAAAAAAAAAAAAGAAAAACACAAATATCAGCTTGATCCAAGCCTTCTATGCCCCCAACAAGTTTCCAGTGGCAGGTGTTCAATCTTCACTACTTTATGTGATGTGGTCGACTTGAGCCATGGACCTGCCTTATTTTTGGCACCATGCTATAAAATGATCTGCGAGCATAGATGGACAGTGTGGATATAACAAATACATCATATTTAGGCCACTTATTTTTACACGTGAATATGATACCGCTGCAAATCCGAGAATACTGACACCTCGCGGGAGCGGATGAAGTGCGCCCTACCGTCACTTATATGGTGCGGCCCTGACCGTGTGGCCCATGTTGATGCATGTATTGTATATCCACGTCATTCATCTATTTTTCTCAGCTCTTTTTAGGAAACCAACATTCAAGCAGATCAAAATCTTGCGTCCATCTATTTTTTTTTAGTACTTTTTAAGTGTAAGGCTTTCATGTATACTCTTTTCAATTGTGTGGTCCACTTAAACATGGAAGGGACTTATTTTTTGGCCCTGAGTCTAACATGGGGTGTCTCACCTGATGGTTGGGGTAGATTTTACATTAATACTATGCTAGACCCACTCAAGCCGGTGAATATTTTTCTTGGAGTGTTTTGTTGCAACACGAGGATTTGATAAATCTGTGGGGTTGAAACATGACCCATGCACCTGTGATCTTGTTTTTGCACCCCGCCATAGAAACGTTTTCTTGCCTCATCTCAACGGTATATTGTTATACAAAAATAGGTAATCCCTGCTATTTATTCTTTTTAGCTTTAACTAATTTCCCATATTGCAATACATTACAGGTGGTCTGCTCCTACGTACCCTTGTCAGCATATAGAGAGAGAGAGAGGGACAGAGAGGATTGTTGATCCGCCCATTTTACAATCCGTGATTGAACACAATTTATAATTATAAATCATTAACCTTTTGGAAAGTTCTAATGCAATTTTCATCAAAAGGACAGAGAATATAGAGTGAAATGAAAGGATGGGAAAGATAAAATGAATCCACTGTGAACATGTTTTGGTCTAAAAATTACGTTGTTGGGGCTTATTAGGTGGATCACACTCGTACGGAGAAAATGAATAGTGAGTTGGCCGACAGTATCTTTGCAGTGGGCCATGATGAGAGCTAGGCTAACCTAACAAGAAACCCCCATCGGGACGGAAGAGGATTGGGTGGTGTACCACACATCAGCGATCTAGCTGGTGTGTTGACCTCAGCAAATTTCATGGGTCCCATCATGAGGTATGTGTTATATCTAAACTGTCCATCCATTTGGCAAGCTCGTCTTAGTCTTAAGTCTTTGAGCCTAAAAATAAGACATTTAAAAATCAAGTGGACCACACTGCAAAAAGCAGTGGGGAATTGAATTTCCACCATTGAAACCCTTTTGGGGTCACATAAGTTTAAGATCAATATGATATTTGTTTTTCCTCTTCATCCTTGTCTTTTTTTTCTCTTATAAATAGATTAGATGGAAAATAAATGTTATGGTAGGCCCTACAAATGTTTAATGGTGAAAATCATTAAAATGATCTCAAAAAATTGATGAACAGTGGGAATATAATAAATACATCATATTTGGGCCCATGTAACTTTGATCTCCTTTGAACCGTTCGTACAACTCTGAGCTTGAGGACCATATCAACAGGTATAGGACCACATCAACAGGTCGGATGGGAAATAATAAATACGAGTGGATCCAAAAAAGATTTCAAGGGTGGATATCGTTAGCACCGCAGCTTCGTGTGGTGTGATCCAAGTAAAATTGGGAGTAGAATCTAATCCGCGCCCTTATGAAAGGCTGGTGGGGCATCCCGTCCTTGACGTTGACTTCATTTGCCGCAGAGTGACTGGAATCCTTTATATTGCCCCATATTACAAAGGAGCAGATTAGCTGTTACCCGGGCAACTCTAAAGTAGGTGTTATCCTAACCGTTTGGGGGCCACCTTGATGTATTTGTTGTATATCTACGGCATGAATACGTTGTTGCATCTCATTTTAGGAGTGATCCCAACCTTAAAAAGATACAAATCTCAGGTAGACCATACTACTAGAAACAGTGATGAACGACCATTGAAAACTTTTTGAGGGCTAGAAAAGTTTTGGATCAAGTTAATCTTTGTATTTTACTTTCATCAGATTTTCTTGACATTATCAACAGGTTATATTGCAAATAAACATTACGAAAACCTTAGCTTTAGAAATTTTAGTAGTGAGGAACTAATTCGCCACTGTTTCCTGTTGTGTGGTCTACCTGAGATTCGTATATGCATAATCTTTTGGATTGTCTACTAAACTGGGTTGTAGAAAAGGATGGACGGCATGGATATGTAATGCATCATGAAGGTCGGCCTTAATCTGCTGCCGTGCGTAAAACGGAAACGGATTGGCTACTCACCCTGCCACTGGCCAATGGCTAGTGGTCGGTGCGCTGTGGGCTCCAACATGATCGATATGTCTCATCCATTCACCCAGACAATTTTATGGCATGAACCAAAAAATGAGGTAGATCAAAATCTCAAGTGGGCTACACAGTATTGATTGAACTATCACCATTGAAAACTTCTAGGAGCTACAAAAGTTTTGAATCAAGCCGATATTTGTTTTTTTGCCTTCATCCAGATCTGTATGACCTAATATATAGGTTGGATGTCAGATAAATATTATAGTGGGCCTAGGAGGTTTTTAATGGTAGACATACAATCGCTACTGTTTTCCCATGGTGTGGTCCACCTGAGATTTTGATCTGCCTTATTTATACTACAACGTATTAAAATGATGTATAAAAATGGATGGTAGGTATGGATAAAACACATAGATAATAATGGGCCCACAGAGCACCGACCACTAAGCCACCTGGCCAGTGGCGGCAGCGTCGCTAGCCAAACCGCGTCCGCAAAAAACACTCTGGTCTAAGGTGGGACGTACAGTCCTTGATGTTGACTCCAGATGTCGCGGGGTACTGACTAAAACAGTACCCATGTCCGTGGGGGCCACTAAGTTAAATTTCTGAAATCCACTGTATATCAGGTTCTATCCTCAATTAAACCCCGGCCAAATTTAATAATTAGATCCGCTACTTGTATGGGTCACACATACGGAAACGGATCGGCCACTCCCCCTACACAAGCCCGGTGGGTGGTGGTCAGTCCTCTACGGGCCCCACCATGATATATGTGTTTCATCCATTCCGTTCATCCATTTTCACAGATCATTTTAGGGCATAATACTAAAAATGAGAGGGATATAAATCTCAGGTGGACCATACCACATGAAAACAATAGTGACTAGATATCCACCATTAAAATCCTTCCAAGGCCCAATGTGCTGTTTATTTGACATCCAATCTGTCGATTAGGTCATACAGGCCCAGATGAAGGGAAAAAACAAAAATCAGCTTGATCCAAAACTTGTATGGCCCCCAAAAGATTTTTAATGGTCTACACTCATTCAACACTGTTTACTGTAATGTGGTCCACTTGAGATTGATATATATCTCATTTTTGGTCTCATGCTGTAAAATGATCTGGAAAATTATATGGACAGCATGGATGAAACACATAAATCATGGTGGGGCTCACAGAGCACCGACCACCAGTCATTGGCTGGCTGCGGGGGGGGAGTAGCCAATCCGTTTCCCAAACACACCACATGGAACAATGAGGATGCGATGCCAACCATAGGGTTGTGTGTGGGGCCACCCTAGTGTGTATTTTCACCAAACCTATTAATCAGGTGTAACTTGCCATGATGAAGAGAAGATACAAAACTCATCAAGCGAGTACACCATGTGAACTTATTGGTCTGAGAGTAGGTTTACATTGTTCCTACGACTGTGGCCAATGGTACGAGTTTTTAATAGCTAGGCTTATTTTCCATATATACCTGGTTGATGGAATGGATTTCACATATACAAAGTTTTAGGTCCATCAGTGCTTGGCTGTTTATTGGTGGGTCCCATCATTCATGACCCACTTTCCAAATTCATGTTAGCAACCTTTGAACAAATTGGAAGATGGATTGATAAACAGAATGAATTTGTCAAGGCATAAAATGGATGATGGACTGAATGAAGCCAGCCAGCCTCCTAGATTAGATGACCCAGCCCATCCTTACTATCTTTGTCATTTTTTCTGCAGAATATACCAACTTTTCCAGGCCCTCGAGTGGTAGGATTGGCTCATTTTGGGGATTTTTAGGATAATCCTTCTTGCTTGCAGAGAAAGGCACATGAGTTCACCCATTTCCATTAGCTAGAGATTATCCTACTCTTACGTTATTAAGGATAGATGAATCAGTGTGCATGCCTGTGGCGCAAGGACATAACAATTATGCTTTAGATAGGGTCCTTTCTCTTACTCCAGTGGTAGACTCTTGGGAGTTTCAACACCTGGTTAAGGGTTCGAGTACCCATAGGTGGTGAAATCCCACTACGGCGTGTGTGGTGGTGTGTGTGCATGTGTATTAAAAAATAATAATAAATAAATAAATTACGCTTTAGATACAGAAAATACTATGGAAAACAGGCACTTCAAACATCTCCCATGTGGGAATACTCATTGAGCTATTTTCCTTTCAATTAATATGTGAGAGCACACCAACTACATTTGATTGATTAAAAAAATGGATCATCTCTTGACCATCTACATGTGAACCATTGATTGAAAGTATAGCATCTTGTAATTTTAAAGGTTTTGGGCCAATTCCCCTCGTCAAGTCATGGTTTGACTCACCAAACCATGGCCTATGTTTAAGAAATCATCTGCGCCATGACTTGGATATGTGGTTCGGACAAAAGGTGCTAAGATTACATTAGCTTAAATTAAGGGATATTTTTTCATGTATATATTTAGGAAATTTATAATCCCTTCAATTAAGGGAATTAGTTAGATCTTTATTTTATTTTTTTGCAATTTCGGATCTTGATTTGCTCTTGTAAGCTTATATATAGCAGTCCATTTTGACTGACGAATACACACAGACAAAAATACAGATTTTCTGTAAACTTATTTTTCTCATGGTATCAGAGAGCCAATGATCTTGTTGCCTTTGTAAATCATTTTCACCTACTTTGATCACGCTATGTCTACGTCTGCGATTTATTCCGTAGATCCTTTTTTTCTCCATCCTTTTGATCATCCTGGCATGATTCTTATTCCAAAAGTCTTAGATGGAACCAATTATGCTATATATGTGGAAGAGATCTATGCTGGTAAGTCTCAGTGCTAAAAACAAACTGGGGTTCATCAAAGGAACAATTTCCACCCCAGATGAAAAAGATCCAAAATACTCTTTATGGCAATGCTGCAATGATATGGTGTTTTCCTGGATATTTAACTCTCTAAGTCAGGAGCTTAAAAACAGCGTACTCTATACTGAAATGCCTTCAGAGATCTGGACAAATCTTCAAGAACGATTCTCTCAAGGTGATTTTTCTCATCATTATCAAACTCAACGATCTATTGTTGAATCGAAACAAAATCAAGAATCAATTTTTTCTTACTATATAAAGATGAAAATGTTGTGGGATGAGCTAACTACCTGTAGTCCTTCAATCACATGTACTTGTGGAAGACAAAAAGATCTAAAAGAAAAGGAAGAAAGGATTCGGCTGGGACAATTCCTTATAGAATTGAATGAGACATACTCTGTTGTGCAAGAGCAAATCATGTTAATGTACCCTCTACCAACTGTCAAAAAGACATATTCACTTCTATGTGAAGAAGAAAAGTAGCAAAGACTTACTAAAGCCAAGGGTACTGATCTCATTCATGCTATGAGTATCAAAACCTATGACAACTCTAAGGAATCATAATATGATGCTCAATGACAATACAAACAGTGGTCATCCTCTCATTCCAAGTCACAAGGCACTAGAAAATCTCTGTTATGTTCTTACTGTGAGGGCACAACTCACACTGTGGATCGTTGTTACTACTTGAATGGATTCCCAATTGGTCATAAGCTCCATGGCAAAGATGTACAGCCACCAAATCGAAGCAGAAAACCTGCTGCACATCAAACCAGTGCCGAGATGCATCAAGACACAATCAAGATACTAACAGAACAGACTCCCCAATTCACCTCTGAAGAGCTTGCCCAAATAAAAGCCTTTTTCTGTAATGGTAAAAATTCTGTTAGAGCAAACTATACAGGTATCTTTGTCCCTTTCTGCTCATCCTTTAGTGTCTAAAAAATAGTCTTTGTCACGCCCCAAACCCAAAAATCAGATTCACAGGAATTTCGATCGCCGAATCCGGTGCCGACAGCCTTCGTAGTACCCCATTCTCGGCTCCCAACGCCCAAATGTCAGGTTCCGATCCTGAGATCCTACAAGGAGAATTTTCCAACATACATTTATCTCGTAAGAAGCATAACCACAAGTTTACCCAAATCACGAAGGCAACATCATCATCACATATCCACTACTATAAATATTTGAATACAGTGCTAAAAGGGAAATACATACATAATATATATATATATATATATATATATATAAATATATATATATATATATATATAATCAAAGCTCCTGAAAATCGCCACACGTTCCAAGCTCAACACTGCTGCGACCTAACGCCACCTACATGCATCTATCGTGCATAAGCTTATAGAAATCTTAAAGGGTGGTGAAAGTGTATGCACAAGATAAGTGTCAAGTATTCAATGCAATACAATGTCGAAAATATTGACAAGATCATGAATCATACGATAACAGAGTAAGCGAAAATACTGATAAGTCCATAAGTCGTACAATATCAGAGTACGCAATACATATCAGTTATGTAAATGATGAGTCATAGAGAGCCAAATATCAAAAGCCGAGGGTACAATGCAATATATAAATCCTGTTAAGTCCGTCTAAGCCATATAAGTAAAGAAAACATAACAACTCAAAATGTCATATGTCTGCGAATGCAATATGCGATGCGAATGAAATGACCAAGCTGGAGTGTGAGGTCGGGATGACAGTACGTAGTATCACAGGCTACAGGGTTCATCACAAGGGACTTCTATCCAAACCAGTCTCATACTTAATTTGTATAGTCAGACTCAATGTGGTAAACTCCTGATCTCAGGTTAGTCGCACGCCTAATCGAAATCCTGGCCATGCGAAGGTACACGTAACAAATAGTTGCGCGCCACCAGCCCGAGTGGATAGTGAATGAATGAATATGCAATTCATACTCAATAAGTTCACATATCAGTACGGTTCCTCTCTAGGATCATCACCGGGGTCTAGTACACTCCACATTGATTGCGCCTCCTTAGCCGCACACCCAGCGGCTGGAAGAAACTACACTATCCGCCTAACCAGTAGTCTGTCAATACCTACCCGATTTGTCGATAGCATACCCATTTACGAGCTGGTCAAACTCAGTTTTGCTTACAGCCCCCTCACTCGGGCGGATAAGGCCACACCCACTGACCACGACACTGTGAGAGACGCGGCCTACTAGTATTCGACACTCGGGCGCTCATGTATCCACTCGGTCTAGACGTTAGGGCGTCTCCTGGCTTCGGAGGTTTAGAGACTTTCACTTACAGACATTCAACGTGCCCACATGCTCGAACCAAACATTTTCGGTGTCCCATCTGGCCATCCACGACATGCCTATGGATAGAGCTGTTCACGAGTCGAGCTAGCTCGAATAACTCGCTCGACTCGGCTCGAGTCAGCTCGGATTGACTCGGCTTGAATGGCTGAGTTGGGCCGAGTCAAGCTGAAATACTGCAGCTCGAGGTGAGTACGAGCCGAGTTCGACCATGACCCATTTTAACTCGACTCGAACTCGAACTCGAACTCGACTCGAAACTCGAACTCGTGCTCGACTCGGCTCGTTAGAAATAGGTTTATATATATATATATATATATATATATAAAATCGTAAAAAGTAAAAACCCTACCTCACGTCCCCACCCCACCCGCAACTGCCTCCCTTTCCGTTTCTCCCTATTCAAATTTTCTTCTCTTTCTCATCTCTACCCCACGGTCCCCACCCAGCCCGCTGCCCCTGCTCGCCGCACGCCCACCCGACCAACATCATTAAGGTAAGTTCTTCTTCTTCTTCTTTTTTCCTCTTTCTTGATTCCGTTGGAGAATGGGGTCCACCTGATGAGTGGCTTGGATCTCAAATCGGGTTCTGTGATGGCCCGCCTGATGAGTGGATGGATTAGATCTCTCATGTATCTGCCTAGCGTAGCGTGGGTATAAGAACAATGGTAGGATGGAGGAGGTTGGAGGTGAAAAGGATGGAATGGATTGGCTACTCCCCGGAGAATAGGGATGCAGGATAGGGACGCAGGTTTTTTTTTTTTTTCAGAGAACGGGATACGGATTGGCTACTCCCCCTGACACGAGCCCCAGAGGTGGTGGTGGGTGCTCTATGGGCCCCACCATGATGTATATGTTTCATCTATTCTGTTTGTCCATTTTTAAATACATTTTAGGTTTTCATCCCAGAAATTAGGGGATATAAATTTCAAGTGGACCACACCACAGGAAAACAACATTGATTGGATATCCATCATTTAAATCCTCCTAAGGCCCACTGTACTGTTTATTTGACATCCCATCTGTTGATTAGGTCATAAAGACCCAGATGAAGGGAAAAAACAAAGATCAACTTAATCCACTACTTTTATGGCCCTGAAAAGGTTTTTAATGGTCGAAGTTCATTCAACACTGTTTCCTATAATGTGGTCCACTTGAGACCGGGATGTATCTCATTTTTTGTGTATTACCATAAATTGATCTAGAAAAATAGATGGATGGAATGGATGAAACACATACCTCATGATGGGGCCCACAGAGCACCGACCACGAGTAGCCCATCCGTTTCAAACTAAGTCAAAAAGAGATCTGTCGAAACGTCATCTCAGGCATGGCTGTGAAGCTCCTCCTTGGAATCTACGCTGGAGGAAAGGATTTTGTGTGCCCAGTGGTTGGTGCTACTTGGGGCCCACCATGATGTATGTGTTTTATCTATGCCGTCCATCCATTTTGAAATATAAATTTAGGGCTTGACCATAAAATTGAGGTAGATATAAATCTCAGGTGGACCACACCGTGGGAAAACAGTAGTGATTGAACTACACCATTAAAAATCTCCTAGAGCCAACTGTAATGGTTATTTGACATTTAATCCGTTGATTAGGTAATAAAGACTTGGAAGAAGGGAAAAAATATTTATCAGCTTGATCCAAAACTTTTGTGGCTCCCACAGGGTTTTTAATGGTGGGCGTTCAATCAACACTGTGCGGTCCACTTGAGATTTGGATCGAACTCATTTTTGGGCTTATATCATAAAATGATCTGAAAGAATGGGTGGACCGTATGGATGAAACACATACATCATGGTGGGGCCTAGAGTGCTTGGGCTCCACAACCTACCATTATATTAATATGCTTGGATCTCTCACCGAGAAACACCTTTGATACTCTGGCGAAGTATCATAGACGATACGCATGCACTTGAGACATGCATACATGGCATAAAATTAGTTCAAATTAAATCGTCTGAATTATGGGTATCAGTTTATATTTAGGAAAAAATTATGCCCACTTGATCATCTAATATCAAATTTATGAAAAAATATTAGACAGTTAGAAATTAATCCTATCATATGGTTTGATTTCAACAAACAAGTGTTTACCACTCAGAGGTTATGATTTTTTAAGATATGGTGGATTCTGTAATTTAATTTGTTTAATTTGAGTTAATATATTCTAAAAATATACCATTTTTAAGTGACTGCATATCAAGCGTCATAGGTAGGCAAGTAGAGTATCAAGTAATTTCCCATATCTCTCTCTCTCTCTCTCTCTCTCTCTCTCTCTCTCTCTCTCTCTCTCTCTCTCTCTCTGAGTTTACATTGGTATACAAATAATTCAAATGAAACCATTCAAATATTGGGTACTGGATTTTATGTATCATGGATCCAAAATTGAGATTATTAGATAATCTAACAAGTGTTTAAGAATCAAAGGCCAGGATTGTTCAACTAATCTGATTTTTGGATGGTAACTCAATGAGGGTGGATCCTACGAGGAAAAACCAACTGTACAGGTGATGATTTCTCTTTCATCCACGACGCACACTTATATTGATATACAATGCCCAAATCACGGCCCCCAATAGTCACATTGATCAAATGGTCCTGATTATCTAAGTATGGCCACCAAATGGACGGTTAAAAAGATGATCATCTATGGTCCAAACCTTATAGGTAAGGCCGTATCCTATGTGAGCTATTTTGGATGGTCGGGATTAACAGACATGCATGCCACTTACATGGTTAATAAGTCATCAATATTTAAACAATTGTACAAAAAGTACATAGGAAGGTAGCTATGTTGGCAGTAATTGACTTAATTAGAATTACCGGCTGTAAGATATCATAAAAATATAATAATTACAAATTACAATCTCTCTTTGATTTATTTATTTATTTTAACGTAACTTGACTAACCATTTTTATATTTGAATATAAGTGGTAAAATCATAATAATAATATTTTTACATTACTAAAATATTAAATTAATAGAAAAAATATTATACAAATTATTTTTTTCCATACAATACAATATAAAATTATGATGATCACAAATATCTTTTAAAGTCCACTTGATGAATTACATGTGACTGTGGCAACTAATTAGTATCGAATTTTACATATATTCGGAGAATATAGGGAGGTGCTGCCGATATTGTTTGTATTATATATTTATACTTGTTAACTTTTGATTTTTAGATGACTACTGAAGAAAACTCAAGTACTCCTGGCCCTGGTGCGTCAATCAATTCTCCTTTTTCTGTGGATGAAGAAAAATTAGATAATAAAGTTGAAACAGCTTCAGGTTCTGTAAAAGGGAAAAAAAGATCGGCAATATGGGAATCTTTTGATGAGATCACGCAACCAGATGGTTCTGTCAAGATTAGATGCAAGTTTTGTAAGACTCTTTACAACAAGCATTCTGGTTCTTCTACAACTCACTATCAGAGGCATCTAGATAAATGTGTGAAGAGACCAAGAACATCGAAGGGTGGATTGCAACAACTGCTTTCATTTAATATTTCTGAAGATGATAACTCTAAAGCTGCACTGTCAACGTATAAGTATGACCCGAATAAATTAAATGAGTGGTTTGCGAGGTTAGTGATAGTCAATGAGAAGCCATTCAGCATGGTGGAAAGTAAGGTTTTCATGGAATTTTGTAAATTTCTAAATCCTAGATGTGAGAAGGCCTCTCGATCTACTGTGAAAAGAGAGTGCATGAAGATGTATGCCGTTGAGAAAGCTAACTTGAAAGATCTCCTTGAATCTGTATCCAGAATAAGCTTGACATCTGATATGTGGACGGCCTCAAATCAGAGAAAAGGATATATGTCATTAACCGCACACTTCGTGGATGTGGATTGGAAATTACAAAAGAGGATTTTAAACTTCCGCCATGTTCCTCCTCCTCATACCGGTGTGGTATTGTCTGATTGCATTTACAACTGTCTTGTTGAGTGGGGCATTGAAAAGAAAATTTCTTCAATTACTTTAGATAATGCCTCGTCTAACGATACGTTGATTTCTTTCTTACGTACTCAGTTCAAGGCTGCTGGAAATTTATTATTCGAAGGTAAAATATTTCAAGTTAGATGTTGTGCTCACATACTCAACTTGATTATGCAAGAAGGGCTTAAAGCAATTGATTCAACGATTGCAAACATACGAGATAGCGTTAAATATATAAGGGGGTCACCTTCAAGAATGAGTACGTGGAATGATATAATCCAACGTTTGGATTTGAAATCTAAACAGCAGTTGAAGTTAGATGTCTGCACTCGCTGGAATTCCACTTATGAAATGTTGGATACGACTTTTCAATTTAAAGTTACATTCCCTGAACTTGCGGCGCGTGATAAAATGTATGCATACGTGCCAAGTGATAAAGACTGGAAAAAAGATGAAGATGTTCATCGGTTTCTCAAAGTTTTTTACGACTGCATGAAGATTTTTTCAGAAAATAAGTATCCCACGGCAAATCTATTTCTTCCTGAAATTATTTTCATTATGAACGTGCTTAAAAAATGTGCTGTTGATGGTCCAAAATTTTCAAAAGCGATGGCTCTAGGAACGCAGATGAAATTTGATAAGTATTGGGCTGAATGCCACTTGTTAATGGCCATTGCAGTTGTCCTAGATCCATGATACAAGATGGCAATGGTTAGATTTGTTTTCAGATCGCTTTATTCTAGTTCCAAAAGAGTTTCAGTGGAGACCACCATTATTAATGCAGCAATTGAAGAGTTGTTCGCATCATATGTTGATAATTCGGCCGATCCATCAAGTGCAATGGGTACTTCCCAAACTGTGGATAATTCTTCTATTGCGAGCGAGCGACTTCATGACTTTATGTCTTTTTTAAACGAAGAAGAAATGGAGACGCAGAAAACTGAATCCAAAGTAGACAAGTATCTAAAAGAATAGGTCATAAGGATAAAAGATAATGATTTCAATGTTTTGCAATGGTGGAAGTCTCGAGCTTGTGAATACCCTAGACTTTTGTTGATGGCACAAACATTTTATCAATTCCAATTTCGACTGTGGCATCGGAATCAGCTTTTAGCACTGGCAGCAGGGTAGTTAGCAAGTATCGTAGCTAACTCGCCTCGAATACAGTTGAAGCACTGATATGTATGCAAGATTGGTTGCATCCATTTTGGGGTGGTAGCACTTTCGATGCTGAAGAGTATGAAGAGGACAATGAAATTGAAAATGTGGGTCAGAATGCTTGAAGGAATGAAAGCTTTAAAAATTTTCATGAACAGATTTATAATTTTTAATATATTTTAACTATTTCGAATTGATGTTGATGTTGATTGTTGAGGACAAATTATATTTTTGTGGTATGATATTGATAGTATCTAGAGGTTTATCATTTATGTCTTAGTAATATGGCATTTAATATATATTTTTTAGCCAAAATTTTAATAACTTAACCTATGATGAATGATATGAACAAGCTCGAGCTCGACTCGAGGTAAACTCGACTCGACTCGAACCACTAGCTCGACTCGAACTCGACTCGATAGCTTCGGCAAACAAGCCAAGCTTTAATGTTGAGCTCGAGGCCGAGCTCGAGCTCGAGCTCGAACTCGAGTACACCATGGACAAGCCAAGCCAAGCTTAGCCCAGCTCGACTCGGCTCGGCTCGATGCCCACCTCTACCTATGGAGGCTACGACCCTGATGTTGCAAGGGCATACAATGATCATATCACACATATGCGAGATGCATGAGTCACACCGTCCAGTCATGCAGCAATCATGCACATACCGCACGATAATGTGGGGCACTCCATCTCATAAGGAGTCCCGTGAATGGTCTGCCCAATGGCATATGCTATGATCAGTCACTACTTATATCAAGCATACATATGATGCGTATGGGCATGAATCATGGAGCTATACTAAGCATGTTATATGGTGATGAACTATCCTCACAACAAAGATGAGACTAAACGACCTACATACAACAAGTATGGGCCTATCAATGGGCCCTAGGGAGAGTTATAATGCGGACATTTAACTAACATTATTCTTACAATGTGGACGCCAAACCATCATTGCTCTTAAGGCATAGCCCGCCATAATCATCATTACATAAACCATGGTAAAATCACACATTGCAATGGACTTGTGTACATCCCATTAGGCCGTAACCTCCATAGGCATGTCGTGGATTATCTTCTAATGAACTAAACCATGTGGGGTCTACCAAATGCATGGTGTTGATGTTCACAAACATCATGGTGGGGCCCACGGTCCCAGCGTCCTCTGGCAGCAGGCGCTACATGGTGTGTGTATATATATATTATTTTCTTAAAAAAGGTTTTTTCATGATTTTTCATAGGTGGGGCCCGCATCAGGAGAATCCAAACCACCCGTTGGATTCCATGGCTCAAGACCGTCCAAAAGAGCCCAATATCTAGTATGTTTTGGCGAGTAGAAACGTCAAGGTGGGCCCTAACGAATTTTAAAGGTAAGAATCACCATTTCCTATGCTATGGCCCACCAGATAATTGGATTAGCTACATTTTTTGGCTCAACACCTAAAATGAGCTGAGGAATGAAATGAACAGTGTGGATTAAACCTATACTTCAAGGTGGGGCCTACATGAGCGGCCCACCTAAAACTTAAATGTGTGTGTGTGTGTGTATTGTTACTGCTAGGACACCCCCTGCCGATTCACATTTCACTGGACCACGTCCAACGTCCAGGGACACTGGATGTGGGAATGTCCATTAAGGTGGGTCCCACACGGACATGGTCCACTTAATTTGAATCAATCTGATACTTGTGCCCATCGCCATAAAGTAGGGCCCACATGGTTTGGACGGTCATGGGGTCTATTTGATGGACGGTTTGGACATCACATACACTCATTAAATGGGCAACAAAATAAAGGAAGGAGAGAGAGAGAGAGAGAGAGAGAGAGAGAGAGAAAGAGAGAGAGACACGTGATAATGGAGGGCTCCGCCACTATGAGCCCTCCCTTTCCATGCATTCAATCATACATCAAGTGGGTCCCAATATATGTGGGCCTACCAAAACAAAAAGTAATGGTGGAGATTCTCTCTCCACCAAAATGGAAGGTCTAGGTGACCCCTTTTAAACTAGAAAGTAAACATCATGAAGAGTCCATGGAGAATGGCCTCATCATGGAATGATCATGAGAATCAAGGTGGGATATCGACCATACCTAGGGTCCAAAGTGAGATCTATACCATCAATCGGTAGGCCTCACTTGGCCTATCATCAAAATTGAAATATAGGCCTATAGAAACACCCACCGTTCAATCTTCTTGGTCAAATGTAACGCCAAGCTCTTTGTGTCTCACTTTGATGGAAGATGATGAGAAATGAAGGGTTAGGATTATGGATCTAGGGAGAGGAAGTAGGCCACACACAATACTTTTCTCTCTTGGAATAGCTTGGATGTCCACCACTTTGTTGCTTGGAATTTTGTGAAGAGAAAGAGAGAGAGAAAGGGTGGTTGTAAGAGACGTGATGGATGTGAGGTGATAGGTGTACTTGACTTGAGAGTTGACTTAGGGTAGGTTGCTTGACTTGGGAGAAAGAAAGCATGGGTTGTGTACTTTGATTTATTGATTAATTAATTGATTGATTAATGGGATGGGATGAGCTGTAGAGATTCTCTTGGGATTGCAAACACACGGTGTTTTTCCTCAAACTGAACCTGGGACCACATCTCCTGGCCTGGGTATCGGATCGGTATGTAAGACACGGCATCAGAACCGTAATGACGGCGTGGTCGCTAAGGTATAAGTCTCGGGTTGAACCGACTCTGGAATTCATAATGGTAAAAATTCTGCCAGAGCAAACTAGAAAGGTATCTCTGCCCCTTGCTGCTCATCCTTTAGTGTCTAAAAGATAGTCTTAAATCATTGGATTATTGATTGTGGTGCAACAAATCACATAGCATCTTCAGGATCTAATACCTCTCCTTTATCTTCTCAAGTAACCTTGCCCAATGGTGCATATTCTAAGATAACTGGCATTGGCTCCACACAACTCTCAGATCATATGCATATTAAAAATATTATATGTGCACCATCTTTCCATGTCAATTTACTATCAATGAGTCAACTCACAACTGCCATGAATTGTTTCATTCACTTATTTCCCACTTTTTGTATATTGCAGGACCTAACTTCGAAGAAGATGATTAGATTGGGGAAGCAGCAACTCATACAGGGGCACATTATTTTTTAACCATCGTTGATGATTATACCTGATTCACGTGGATATTCTTAATGAAATTCAAATCTGAAATGCAAGGATTACTAAAAACCTTCATTTCTTTTGTCAATACTCAGTTTAATTACCAAGTTAAATGCATTCGAAGTGATAATGGCTCAGAATTCATCTCCATGAAATCTTATTTTTTCAACCTTGGCATTTTATTTCAAAGTTCTTGCTCATCTACACCTCAACAAAATGGTGTAGTTAAACAAAAACATCGACAGCTTTTAAACGTTGGCAGGGCCTTAAGAATTTATGCTAATCTTCCCTCATGTTTTTTTTTTTTTTTGGGGGAGGGGAAGTCATTACCGCTGCCTATCTTATTAATTGTCTTCCCACCCCTGTGCTGCAACATAAATCCCCATATGAAATATTGTGTAACAAACCACCTATCTACTCTCACTTGAGAGTTTTTGGATGTCTTTATTATGCAACTAATATACAACCATCTCACAAATTTGACTCTCACGCTAGAAAATACATCTTTGTTGGTTATCCTGTAGGCCAAAAAGCCTATCGCTTATATGATCTCAACACTCAACAATTTTTTTCAAGTCGGATGTCATTTTTCATAAATCAATTTTTCATTTTCTTACTCTAGAAAACTCACTAGAAAATATTGTTTTCCAACCTGAGATATCTGAATATATCATTAATTCACCTCCACTTGTGACTCCTCCTGTTTCTTCATCATCCGAGATCACTCCTCCATCCTCTCCTTCTTCTCCTTCTTCCTCTATATCTCCTGCTACACTTCCTCTTCGCAGAAGTGAACGTGTCAGACAGTATATCCTCCTTCAAGATTTTCATTGTGGACAAGTTAGTACAACGCCATCAACTGCAACTTTAAAACAGGCATCTTTAACTAAGTCAGGTACTCAATATCCTTTAAGTACCTATCTTTCCTATGATTCTTTGTCTTCTGCTCATAAACACTTTGTTAATACCATTTCGAGTGTCCTAGAACCCACCTCATATGCTCAGGCTGTCTTAGATGCCAAATGGCAAGAGGCAATGCAACGTGAACTTAATGCTCTCACTACCCAAAAGACATGGTCCTTGGTTCCCTCGCCTACTGGTCATTGCCCCATTGGCAGCAAATGAGTCTATCATATCAAATACAATTCCAATAGCACAATTGAACGCTACAAAGCTCGATTAGTTGGTAAAGGATTTTCTCAACAAGAAGGCTTGGATTACATAGAAACATTTGTTCATGTTGCCAAGTTAACCACTGTTCACTATGTTCTTGTTATTGCTGCTGCTAGACATTAGCCATTGTATCAAATGGATGTGACCAATGCCTTCCTACATAGTGATTTAGAGGAATAGGTGTACATGACTCCACCACCAGGTCTTTGTTGACAGGGGGAGAAACTTGTATGTCGACTGCATAAGTCTCTTTATGAGCTTAAACAAGCCCCTCGAAATTGGTTTGCAAAATTCTCGCATGCTATCAAACAAGTTGGATTTGTTCAATCACATTCAGGTTATTCTTTGTTTATGAAGACTAAAGGCTCATCTACAACTATGGTGCTTATCTATGTAGATGACATAGTAATAATTGAAAATGATGCAACTGCTATACAAAGTCTCAAACAATTTCTTGATCAACAATTTCATATTGAAGATGTTGGTCTCCTTAAGTATTTTCTTGGGTTGGAAGTTGCAAGGTCAAAAGAAGGTATTGTTATCTCTCAATGAAAATATACTTTAGAGATCATAGAAGATGTTGGATACTTGGGTACTCAACCCTTAAACTTTCCCATGGAAATGAATCTGAAGCTCACAGATTATCAAGGTCATCTACTACATGATCCAGCTCGATACAAGAGGTTAATTGGACAACTAATCTATCTCACAATTACAAGACCAGACATTAAATACTCAGTTAATATTCTAAGCCAATTTATGCATACTTTGAGAAAGCCTCACTGGGATGCTGCTCTTCGCATTATCAAATATTTGAAAGGCAGTCCTGGTTCAGGATTGTTGTTCTCCTCAAGCAATTCATTTGCCTTAAAAGCTTATTGTGATGCTAATTGGGCAAACTGTCCTATGACAAGAAGATCAACTACAGGTTATTGTGTGTTCTTAAGAAATTCATTGATTTCATGGAAAGCAAAGAAACAAAAAACAGTTTCAAGATCATCCTGAGAAGCTGAGTACAGGTCCATGGCAGTGGCAACTTGTGAACTTGGCTCAGATTCTTACTCAATGATATGCAAGTTTCTACAGGACTAGCAAGGTTGCTATATGATAATCAAGCTGTTAGATCTCTACATTGCAGGAAACCCAGAATATCATGAGCGCACTAAACACATAGAACTTGATTGTCATATTGGAAAAGAAAAGATACAAGATGGTCAGATTATCACCAATTTATTTCATCTCATTTGTAGGTGGCAAATGTTTTTACGAAGGCTCTTGGAGGAAATGTGTTTAAAGAATTAGAATCAAGTTGAACATGCTGGATATACATGCTCCAACTTGAGGGGGAGTGCTAAGATTACATTAGCTTAAATTAAGAGACATTCTTTCATGTATACATTTAGGAGATTTGTAATCTCTTCAATTAAGGGAATTAGTTAGATCTTTATTTTATTTTTCTGCAATTTAGGATCTTGATTTGCTCTTGTAAGTTTATATATAGCAATCCATTTTAATTGTCGAATACGCACAGAGAAAACACAAATTTTTCTGTAAACAATTTTTCTCACCTTGCGATTCTTCATGAATGACAAGGGTCAACCATCATCTTTGAAATTTAAGAAATTCAAGGATTTTTTTTTTCTGTGGATGGCCGTCATCTTTGAAAATTAAGGAATTTAAGCTATTGGGGCTACAGGTGACTCTCGCCCGAGCAATATATTCTCCCTCACATATCAGCACGTCCTCTGGGGCAACTTAGCTGCAACCCAGGACCAGCCATGTGGGTGAGACCTTGACTGTAGGGGTCCACCTTGATTTATGCATGGTCTGTCCACACCGCTCATCTGTTTTTTTAGCTCATTTTAGTCATGTTCCCAGTATTAAAACATATGCAAATTTCAGGTGGATCAGGCCACAGTAAACATTGGTTTTTTAAAATTTAATACCTTTCATGGGCTATAAAAGTTTTGGATCAAGCTAAAATATGGTTTTTCTTTTCATAAAGGTTTGCGAGACTTATTAACAGGTTTGTGAGACTTATTAACAGGTTTGATGGTAAATAAACATTAGGTCGATGGTAGGAAGTTTTTAATGGTTGACATTCAATGACTATTGTTTCCTGTGGTGCGGTCGACCCAAAATTTTTATGTACTTTATTTTTTGAGACCATGTCCTAAAATAAGCTGGATCATAAAATAAGCTGGAAAACAGATGGAAGGTGTGGATATACCATGTATACTTCAAGGTGGGCCCTATGGTCATAGTCACACCCACATCTAGAGCTATCAACAAGCAGGAGCGAGGGTTAGTCGTCATAGTCTAATTAAAATTTAGATTTTGCGAGTCCAACTAAAGGTGTACACGAACCGAGCTAGCTTAGTTAGCTCACTCGACTCGACTCGCAAAAGCTTGACTCAACTCGGTTCGAAGCTAAGTTCGAGCCAAGTCGAGCTGATTTTTTGAGCTCGAAAATGAGTTCGAGCTAGCCCCATCTCGACTTGACTCGGATTGAATCCAACTCGAACTCGGCTCGACTCGGTGCAGGAGTATATAAGCCCTTTTAAAAAACCCTAAGTCCCTTACTCCTTTTACCTTACCCGAACGAACCCACGCCCAACGCCCCTAAACCCTTATCGGAACGAACCTACGCCTGAGCTCTCCTTCTCTCCCTCTTCCAGTCTTCCTTCCTCTCTCTGTAGTCTCTCCCTCCTCTCTCAACCCATACAAACCACCTGCTACAACAGAAGGTCCAACATCGCTCACCCGAGCTCTCTACCTCTCCCTCTCTCCCTCTCCCTCTCTCAGCCTGTCAGCCAACCGCGAGGCTGCACTGCTCGCCCGAGGCCCCAACCCCTGAGCTCTCCCTCTCCTTGTCACCTGCTCAGCTCGTCCCTGCTTGATTGTCTAGTCGCCCCTTACTCGACTGTCCTGCGGCCACTGCCTTGTCTGGTCGTCCATTCGACTGTCCAGTGGTCCCTGCCCTGCTCGGTCGCTCCTGCTCAACTGTTAGGCGGTCCCCACCCTGTCCAGTTGCCCTTGCCCCTGCTCCTACCACAACTCGCCAGTCCAGCTGCTGGTTAGTCGCAACTCCCTGTCTTTATTTTTTACGATGTAACTCACCTAACATGAGCAGAGCAACGACCTGATTTTGTGCCACAAGACCTAATTAATGTGGCCCACCTGACAAAAATTTTTCATCCATCAAAAAGCTCAAGCTCAAACTCAGCTCGAAAGCTCGACCCTGACTCGAACTTGGCTCAAACTGGTCCGATTGCTGACCAAGCCGAGTCAAGCTAGAGATGTTGGCTCGGTCACTAAGCCGAGCCAAGTTTGAGCTGAGTGTGCCTGGTGATTGAGCTAAACCCAGCTGAGGCCAGCTCAACCTGGTTGGACTTGATAAACACCCCTGGGTCGAACACATTGATAGCCATACCCACGTGGTTTGGATGTCAAAGCCAAAGTCGCTGTCAACATCGTACTATGCTCTTTTGTAACTTGCACCAAAGCCGACATAAATAGGCATAGGGTCATTTGCCTTGTCTTTGTAAAATCCTCTAATTCAATTGGGCCACACAACAGGATAGAACGTGTACTGTTAAAAATTTCTTGGGATCCATTAAATTCTTTTGCAAGCAGGTATTTAGTTTTTTCCTTCATTCATGTACTCACCTTATTAGTGAGTTGGATGTCACGTGAACATTACAAGCCCTTGGATGTTTTGAATGGTAGACGTCTCTCTTCACTCGTTTGCCCCTGGTTTGGTACTATTAACTCTTCAAGTTCTTGGCGTGATTTACGGACGGACGTTCCGGCTATAGTGGACGGATTGAATGCCACGTGTTGCTGTAACACGGAAAGCAACTTGGGTCCGACCTCCGGTCGTACCTTTAAGCGTACAACCAGATATGTGTGGGGCCTATCGTGATGTATGTGTTTATCCACCCAGTCCATCCCTCTTCTCAGACCATGTCAAGGTATGGGCCACAAATGAGGCAGATCCAAAGCGCTGGTGGACCATACGAAATATGACTCTTGCATTTAATGCAACCTGCGTTTAAGGCTTTCTACATTCAATGCAACCATACTTACTATTTGGTGTGGTCCACTAAAGCGTTGGATCTGCTATTTTTGGGCCCAAACTTTAGAATGATCTGAAAAAATGGGATGAACGGCGTGGATAAATAGATGCATCAGGGTCGGCCCACACATATCTGTCGGACAGTTAAACGTACGACCGGAGGACGGACGCAATTCGCTTCCGCGAATTCCCAGCGTGCTACGAAAAATCGCAGTATCGTGGGTGTTTTATTGCGAGAGTGCAGAATACACCTAACGAGGTCGGTTCTGTGTTGATGTGGCAAAACTTCATGGGCCCTATCATGATCTATGTGTTATATCCACACCGTCCATTCATTTTTAAAGATCATTTAAGGACACAGATCTAAAATTGAGGCAGATTGAAACCTTAAGTGGAGGAAATAGTGGTAATTAAACACCTACCACTGAAAACTTTCTGCGGGCCTGAGAAATTTTGGATCACGCTGGCATTTGTAAATTCCCTTCGCCCAGGCATGTGTGACCTTATAAATATTTATAAATTGGATGAAAAATAAACATCATGCGGCTCTACGAAAGTTTCAATGGCTGGCTTCATTGTCCTATTGCTTTATGTGGTGTGATTTACTTAAGCTTTGGATCTGTCTAGTTTTAGGCTAATCCGTTAAAATGATCTGAAAATTTTGATGGACGGCGTGGATATATAACATATATCATGGTGGGGCCATCAACACTGTACCGACCTTCGGTATTGTATTTTCTCTTCATCCAGTTATTTGTGACGTAATCGACCAGTTGGATGCAAAATAAGCATTACAGTGGCCACTAGGAAGTTTCTAATGGTGGGTGGTCAATCACCTCTGTTTTACTACCATGTGGTCCATTTGAGATTTGGATTTGCTCTGTTTTTAGGCTCATGCACTTAAATAATAATCCAAAATGGATAGACGGCATGGATAAAATAAACATTATAGTGGAGCCACGGAACGCCATCACTTGAAACCCAACCCCATCAGCCACACACATCACCTCTCCCCATACGTCCCTCGAACCTTAACCAACCTTAGAACTTTTACACTTATAAATTGAAGCACATTCTCCTGCTGAAATACAGAGGAGAAAACTAATACAATTTCCATGGATTGGGCATTGGTTTTGTGGTTATGGGCTTTGCTTTATGTTCAGTATTGTAGTCATGAGTGTCTTGGGTGCTTGGACAAGGAGAGGACTTCTCTCTTGGAGATCAAAGGTTCCATCAATTATCCAAATGGGTTTTCTCTTCTTACATGGGAGGATGGGACTGACTGTTGTAACTGGGAAAGAATCAAGTGTAACAATGCAACAGGCCGAGTAAGTGAAATTTTTCTCAGTGGGACAAGGGAATAGAAGTTGGGAGAATGGTATCTGAATCCCGACTTACTTCTATCCTTTGGAGAACTGCATAGCCTTGTTTTGTCCTTGAATTATCTGCGTAGTTGGGTTGATCATGAAGGTACCTTTATCTCCCACAATCTTAAAATTCTTCCTTGATGATTTAAAACAGGGCTGCCTTCAGATGTCCCAATAAATTGAATTGAAAAGATATCAAGGTACGTAGGAAACTCTAACAGTGCATTTGGAGCACTTAATAATGAACTGCAATTAACTCGTTGGCACTCATATCAGGGATTTCTCGTTTCTAAACTGTAATTCTGTCAATTTGAATTTGAACCTGAAAAAATAGGGCTTCAATGACAATGAGGATGACATGGTGGGGAATAAAAATATAAAAATAATAAAAACAAAAAAAAAAAAACCAGAGTTGTTGGTATTTGAGGCCTTCTCTCACATAAATTCAGGGGAAACATTTTAAACCATTGTAATTTAATTCACTCCAGCATCAACATCTGTCTCATGCTGAATTAAAGATCTAACTCATTGTGTTGGAAATAAAGGCTCACAGTGTTTCTCCTTGGGCATGATGCATTTGAGGAAATTTATTTGTTTTTCGAATGAAATGTTAAGAACGGTTGGGATTTTTCCCCTGTTCTAAGCAGGCCCTAAACACATGAGGTCACCCATATGCAGGTTTCAAAAGATGGTCCAGATTGCCCAACCTAGAGCACCTTGACCTCAGTTTTAACTCCTTCAACGAAAGCATTTTTCTCTATTTGGGTTCACTCTCATCCCTCAGGACTCTTGATCTAAGCTCCAATAATTTTGAAGGACGCTTCCCCTCTGAAGGTAAGTCAATTAATTGCAAAGAAATTAAACCGAGATTGATAACATCAGTTTAAAACAATATTTTGAACTGGATTCAGTGGTCATGCCTCAGTCACACGTCCAAACATTCAATCTGGAGGTTTTGGATTTGAAATATAAGAGACTGAATGGCTCACTATCCCTCCAATGTAAAAGCACATAAATCTTACTGATAGATGCAGAGTTGAGAGTCTTTCTCATGCATATCAAAATGGCATTTGATATTTCACATTATGAGATGCTTGTTGATTCTTGCCATCAGTAGTAGCAGATAATAATATTACATCTTCTGCCGTATGATAAGCTCAACTGTGGCGAGAAACAAAGGTAGGTTTCAATGCTTTCTTCTTCTTCTTATCATTATTTTTTAAGGGCTTTTGTTGTCCGAGATTGGTCAAAAAAGCTACCTTTGGATTTAACGTAAAGTGATTGAAGAGAGGGGAAGGAGGTGAGAGGACTCAGATTCTGTAGTGATCCTCCAGTGCCAACCATTCATGCAGTCCATCCATTTTTAGATCATCATCACAGAAGTGAGGCAGATCCAAAGCTAAAGTGGACCGCACCACAGGAAATCATGGAGATAAAATTCATACTGTTGAAAACTTCCTGTGAACTACAAAAGTTTTGAATAAAGAAGATCTTTCTGTTTTTCATCCAGGTTTATGTAACTTTATGAACTGTTGGGATGGAAAATAAACATCAATGGTGGGCACTAGGAAGGTTTCCACGGTATGTGTCACCATCCCCACTTTTTTATGTGGTGTGGCCCACTTGAGCTTTGGATTTGTCTCATTTTTTTTGTCTCACTCCCAAAAATGAGCTTGCAACTTGAATGGACAGTGTGGATAGGATACATACATCATGGTGGAACCCACAGAGGTTTTCCAGTACCAACCAGTATCCGTGCTGAAGGGGTCACTACTGAATTTGAAATTCAATTTGATAGTGCGTCCAAACGGACTCAGCAGGCCTGAGTTCTAAATTGTAATTCTGTCAATTTCAAGTTGGACTTGAGAAAAACAAGCCGGCACATTTAATTGATATAAGGCTTCAATGATGACAGTGAAAAGAAAAAAGCTTTGAATCATGATGATATTTATGCTTTCCTTCAACCATAGTTAATCAATCCCCTCTTCTTTCTATGTTCTGGTTCATTTAAGCTTTGCATCTGCTTCTTTTTTTACTCATGCCCTAAAATAATCAGAAATTCTATACGTCAATCCGTTTCAGGAGAGAAAATGGGTGTGTCAAAGAAGAAATTCCTATATTTAATTTAGAAATCCACATTTATTTGAAAACCGGAGACAAATGGATGTGCCCAGCTCATTTGAGGGCATGTTCGTAAAACTTATTTCTATGCCACAGGAAACACCGGTCATTGACCATGAAAAAACTTGTCGTGGGCCATGAACGTTTTAGATCAAGCTGATATTCGTGTTTTCCCTTCGTTCAGGTCTGTGTGAAATGTTTGGATGTCAAATAAAAATTACAGTATGGACCACAAGATTCCGGATTCCCCTCAAAATCAAAGGGATGTGAATCTCCTATTTACTGAATCCTATATGACACTACTGGTGCAACAAAACTGGGCCCCACCACGACATCTAAGTGACATCCACTCCTCCAAACTGTTTTGCCAGTTGATCTTAGGACATGCATGGGGGCAAAAATGAGGTAGATCAAAAATTCAAGTGGGCTGAAGCACAGGAAACAATAGAGAAATAAAAAATGCCCACTATTAATCAAATGGTAGACAGATTAATGGTAGACAGTGCATCACTACGTACTCACTTTCATGATTAAATGGTAAAGATCAATGAACTAGATCATTAAACCATGGTGGCTCGCATGGGGAGTGAGGGCAGGGAAAACCTCCTTTTCCATGAGGTTACGGCTCTCCTGGCTAAAATTCATGGGCTAATCTTCTTAGATAAAACCGGGCTGGGTAACATTTGTCCAGCCTAACGCTCCCCAGTCCTCCTGCTCGTTCTGTTGCGTTTCTGCTTACGATAGGAGGGCCCCTCCCGAATCAATCTGTACAGCTTTTTGAGATGATATATACATGGTTCTTGTTTTAGGGGAAAAAAAAAATCATTAAACCATGGATCCAGTTACAGTAGACAGTGGGATTAATTGTAAAGAAATTAAACTAAAATTGAGAGCATTAAGTGGTCATGCCTCACTTACATGTCTGAACTTGCAATTTTAAGTTTTTGGATTTGAAATATAAGAGAGTGAATGCCTCCCTATCCTTTCAATATAAGAGCCCTTAGATCTTGCTCATATATGCACTCACATACAGAGTTTAGTCTTTCACACTGATGTCAAAATGGCATTTGAAAATTAGCATTTTTAGATGCTTGTTTATTCTTGACACCATCAGTCGGAGATAATAATTGACTCAGTAGTTCAAACTTCTCCTTTAATCTTTTTTGTTTTTATTCTTTAAATCTCCACAGCGAACTTGAGCAAACTGGAGGTTCTGCATTTGAGTAATAATCTACTCGATGGTTTCCAAAGCCTCCAAGATAAGAGCACTGATTGATGCGTGCACACATTCACAGAGTTGTGTCTTTCATATGCATGTCAAAATGTCATCTGAAATTTTACATTTTGAAATGCTTGTTGATTATTGTGATATTATAAGCTTTCAAAAGTTTTCATGATATCACAGCCTCAAGTTCATAAATAAATAAATAAGTAATTCATGAGCTTGCATTTATTCCCAACATTGTCAAATGCATTGCACATGTGCTTATGCAATCAGATATGCGCACATATGTAAAATTATCATGTATGCCATGATGGCATATGCGATCCTCATAAGTATGCCATGGCATACTTTGTTTTGCAATCACATACTGCATATGCAATTGCATATTGCCCAGCAATCAGAAATATGATCATTGGGACTTTTCTTTTCTTTTCTTTTCTTTTCTTTTTTTTTCTTTTTGTAATTTTAGTCATTTTTACCTGTAAATAAGCTCTCTCTCTCTCTCTCTCTCTCTCTCTCTCTTTTACTCATCTTTCTTCGCGTTCGAAGTTTTGAAGAATTAATCCTCACTTAATGTAGCTTGTAGATTTTCTCATTAAAATTTATGTAAATATAATATAAGTAATTAAATATATAATTTAATGAAACATTCAAAGTACAATGAAGTAAAATATGCTTATCAATCACTTTTACTAATTAGGCAATTTACATTCAAACTACAATGAAATAAGCAAAATATGCTATCCAATCACTTTTACTCAGTGATCGAAATATTGGTATCACACAATGTATTGCACCCTTGGGATACAAATACGTATCGGTTATCACACAGGATATATCGTTTGTATCGCATAGTTTATCGCACTTTTTGGGAAACATGGGGAAACATTGGGAAAATGGTTAAATTTTTTAATGAAACTTTAGGGATTGTTAAAAAGCCCCTTAATACACGCTTTTAAATCATAACATCTCAAAAAAGAGATGCACATAATAAATGTCCTTTGTATAGGGTCCTAATTTTTCTCAGATCATTTTAATTTATGATACAAAAAATGAGGCAGGTCCATGGCTTAAGTGGACTACAAAGTGGATATCCAATCATAAACGTTTTCTATGGTGTGGTCCACCTCAGATTTTTATATTCTTCATTTTTGGGAGCATGCTCTAAAATGATCTTTCAAAACGGATGAATGGAATAGATGTGATGAAAATATATCATAGTGAACCCCACAGTGAGGGATCCACCCACCTCTATGGATCTAGGAAAACCACGCCCGTTCGTCCTGTCAGCCTGCAGTGGGCCCAACCCATACAGTGGTGTGATAGTAACTCTAGCATGTGGGGCCCATTTCCTTAAGTAACTGATAAGTGAAGAATTGTGAGGAAGTGCTATGTGGTCGGTGCTACGTGGGCCCCACCATGATGTATTTGTTTTTTCCACACCGTCCATCATGAGAAAACAGTAGTGATTGAATCTCCACCATTAAAAACCTCCTAAGCCCACTGTAACCAAACTGTTGATCAGGTCATAAGACTTGTATGAAAGGAAAAAATATATATCAGCTTGATCCAAAACTTTTGTGGCCTCCAAGAAGTATTTAATGGTGGGCGTTCAATCAACACTGTGCGGTCCACTTGAGATTTGGATCAATCTCATTTTTGGGCTCATATCATAAAATGATCTGGAAAAATGGGTGGACGGCATGGATGAAACATAAACATCATGGTGGCCCCCACAGAGCACCAAAGGAAAACAATAAAGATTGGATATACACCATTAAAATCCTCCTAAGGCCCACTGTACTGTTTGTTTGACATCCAATCTGTTGATTGGGTCCTAAAGACCCAGATGAAGAGAAAAAATAAATATCAGGTTGATCCAAAGCTTTTATGGCTCCCACAACGTTTTAATGGTCAACGTTCATTCAACACTGTTTCCTGTAATGTGGTCCACTTGAGTTGTGGATATGGTTCAATTTTGGGCTCAACATCTAAAATGATCGGTAAAAGCGGTTGGACGGCGTGGATAAACCATGTGTAATCACGGTGGGCCCAACAGAGTTTTCTCGGTAAGATAAGAGCATACTAAATACACAATCTCGTATGCACGCATCGTCACTGAGGGGCACGAGACGTCACCAAGTTACGTGGGTCCCACGATGATGTATTTTTTCTAGCTACACCGTCCATACATTTGAAGAGATCATTTTATAGCATGAGCCAAAAAATGGGTCAAATCCAGAGCTCGAGTGGACCCCACCATAGAAAAAAGTGGAGAAAGGTTTCAATGGTGGAAATCAATATCACCACTGCTTCCTTCCTGTGGTATGATCTTAGATTTTTATAAAATTTGGGTTCAACCCTTAAATTAGATGGGAAAATGGATAGAGACCGTGGATGGACCACATACATTAAAGGTGGGCCCAAGTGAGTTTACTGAGTACGATAAGAGCATACTGAGTAACGCACCATGACAAGCCATCCGCGGAAGCAGACTGTGCACTGTGTATTGAGTAAACTGTGGAGCCCACTGTCATTCACACATTTTATCAAATCCGTCCATCCGTTTTATCATAAAATTTCAGGGCTTTAAAAGAAAAATTAATCATATCCAAAGCTCAAGTGGACGACACCACCTGAAACAATTTGGATTGAAGTCTACCGTTGAAAAGTTCTTGGGGCCCACAAAAGTTTTAGATCAAGACGATATTTGTTTTTTCCATTCATCCATGTCTTTGTGATATTATAAACAGTTTGGATGACAAATAAACATCATTGGGGGCCTTACAAATATTTCAACGGTGGAAATCAATACTTCCACTGTTTCCTTTGGTACGGTCTACTTGAGATTTTGATATACTTTATTTTTGGGCTCAACCCCTAAAATGATCTGGAAAAACAGATGGACGGTGTTGATGAACTAAAAAACTGCACAATGGGCCCTACAGAGTTTACTCAATATAATAAGAGCGTACTGA
Source organism: Magnolia sinica (assembly GCF_029962835.1). Lineage (NCBI taxonomy): Eukaryota > Viridiplantae > Streptophyta > Magnoliopsida > Magnoliales > Magnoliaceae > Magnolia > Magnolia sinica. The sequence continues at coordinate 63,480,178 of NC_080584.1, forward strand.
GTAACTCATACACAATCCGATTTCCCCATCACGCCCCTCTTTCACTTTCCCTCTCCATTTTCACCACCATCCACGCAGTTCGATCCAATTCTTTCACGCACGCAAGGCTCTTCCCCTCAAATCTCGTTCGATCCGGCCTGATTCCTCGCCGAAATCTCCGAGAAAGAGAGAAGTTAAAGAAAATGGCAAGAAAATCCTACTTACCTGTCGAATAGCCCACCTCCGATCACCGCTACAACCAGGTACTCTCCGATTTCTTTTTCTTTTTTTCTAATTCAATTTTTTTTTATACTCCACAACCTGGATCCGATTTTTATGGTGCGATATCGATAATATATCAGCCGACATCTAAATTTGGAATTTTTTTTTGTATCTTCCGGGGGTTATCGGGGGTTTATCGTCTTGCAGCGGTGCAATAACGATAATATCAGCCGATATATCGGCCGATAGTATCGATATTTCAAACACTGCTTTTACTAATTAGGCAATTTACATTCAAACTAGAATGAAATAAGTAAAATATGCCATCCAATCACTTTTACCAATCAGGCAATTTCTTCCTAACTTTTTATAATAATAATAATATATAAAAAAAATTCTTTTTTTAGATTTTTTTTTTTAAAGAAGAGAAAAGAAAAGGCAATTATGCAATTGTATATTGTTCTTCCTAACTTTTTATAATAATAATAATATATAAAAAAAATTCTTTTTTTAGATTTTTTTTTTTTAAAGAAGAGAAAAGAAAAGGCAATTATGCAATTGTATATTGGAACAGCATGCGATCGCATATGTGATTTGACAACATTGTTTATACCTTCCATGCTCTTTGACAAATATACCTTTCATGCCCTTTGACAAATATATAATTTCACAACTCAATCTTCTCGTATTACTCAAGGCCTAAAATATCTCAATCTTTATTTTAACATTAGTTCCAAAATAGAGCATGGTATCAATAATGATGTTGAGCTTAACCAAGGGTCAATAATGAACAAGCTACTTCACAAGTTGTCACACGAGTTGAATTAATTTGAACAAAGAAAGATTTGTTCATGAATAATGATCCCATGGGTTAAGTGGATGGGACCATTTCCATGAACATAGATTCATTTGAACCCTGTCATCTACATCACCTATCCGGACCGTCCATTAGGTCCAGTGCACTCTTCATAGGCTGTCTTGAAAAAAAAAAATCTTACCGATTAGATTATCTAAACCATTCAGTTAGTGGCATGAAAAATGGATGTAGAAGATTGTTGTTGAATGACAGGCACAGTCACTAATGTTTAGAACCAACTAACTGATGTGATTTTTGCCCAATAGCAGAAGATGGAACTGGACCTAACAGACAGTTCAGATTGGTGATGTGAATGTCAACGAGTCCCTATGCAATTATATACATGGGAAGGTTTCCATACACAGCCCACTGGATCATTACTCTTTGTTCATATGTATCCTGGAGAAGCAAATAGAAGACACCCATATCTTGGGTTTTACCACCCTTTCTATTTGCCCATGGAAAAAGAGTTTTGACTCCAAAATATACCTAAGCATCGCATCAAAAGTGAAGAACAAACCCAAACATGACATCAGTATTTGAAGAACAATGGAACCAAGTATATCCAAACAAGGGGTCAATATTTAAGCAGAAGTACATTCAACAAAATAAGTAGATCTAATATGCATTCATCTATTGAAGATGTACTCATTCAAGAAAGGTTGCGTAATTTTTCATGAGAACATCTCCTGTTAATGCCTTATATAAATAATTTTATCAAAAATATATAAACATTCTATAATTAAATTACAGTACAAATATGCATGTCCTTCTATGGGCGATTGAACATTGGTGCCAAACCAATGTAGATCTAAGGTTGTGATTCACGATTCAAGAAAAAAAAAAATGCAAGGCAGGCACCTACATATGCCATTGCAGCAATGGTGCCCAATAAAGTCCAAATGACAAGCGGCAGTCACCTTATAAGATGGAAACTGCAAATAGGACATCCACCATCTATGGTGGAACCTATCAATTACATCATTTTGATTGAGAAAACACGAGCCCCCATGTACCAAGACCCAAAATGTACTGTCCTAAGACTCCAAAATCTCTTGATGGGAGGCAGAAGATCTAGGCCTCTTCTTCAAGGCACTTAGGGCACCAACATCTGAAACCATAATCCACAAGTAAAGCTTGTCTCTCTTTGTACTGAAGGTCCTCATCAATGCACGAAATTGTAATCTGCAAGCATGTGAGAATCAAATATTGTGTTTGCTCATGTTTTTATCCCCAACAACTAAGATTGTCCAAAGACATGAAAGATCATTCCTCAAGGAACTACAAGGTCCTGAAGCACTAATGTGCATAGTGACTAGATGCATCTAATTTGTACAAGTAGGACTCGTGCCAATGATCCAGACCATTGGCATGATGTTCCCCACCATGGATGGAGAATGCCCCGAAAGTTTTCCAGGTCAAATGCATATATCCATCCCACCATTTTTTTATAACAAAAAGGTGGGAGCACACCACATGTAGCTTTGTTGATATGATAACAAGATGTACAAACATTTGGGCGGGCTCAAAAAAAAAAAAGCTTCTAATCCATAATTCTCCCCGTCCATTTGTTCGTTGGCCACTGATCCAAGAGTTATTTATTGTTGGATAATGGGATCAACATGTGGGTTCCAACAGCACAAAAGTCAGGAACAAAATGGAGCACCAGGATATTGTTCATGTCCTATTGCATCAAGAGCATATAATTCCTCTTAGTCATCCAGGAGCCAGGAAGAGGGTTTTTTGTAATTATAAATGAAAGCTTGAATCAGAACCAGATGCCATGGCTGAAAGTGAATACCTCTTCTCCTTTCAAGATGGGCCGCAGAGCTATTATTGTTGCTTGGCCATCTCTATCCTGATAGTGAGAATCAGCCATTCTATATGATTAAGGTGAAAAAGTAAAAGACTCATCGATAGCCATGACAAGAGCTACTAATTGTGGTATTATAAGACTGAATCTACTGAACAAGTTAAAGGGAGCGCTATTTTTATCCATTCACCGTCTTTCTACTTTTTTAGTACAATACTGCAAAGTTGTACTACACTACTAATGAAAGTAGAAAGAGGATGCCTCTATCAAACAGGGTAAGTGTACATATCGATTCCCTTAACAGCCAAATGTGGTGGATGTTTGGCTCCCTGTAAAAAAAACACCAAAATTCAATGATTACCTCATCCCTTTTGAATGCTTGGGCATTTGGATAGCAAGAATGATTCATACAACTTTGTATGGGAAAGAATGCGGTGCCGGAAACATAATAAGGGACACAAACACTTGAGAAGGATATAAAATCTTAAGGCAAAAGGATATAATAAACTGAAAAGTTGAAGATCTGAAATAACCAGCAACTAGCTTATTTTGCAAAGAGTAATGATAGGAACTATGAACAATAAGCAAAATATTGGAAATGAGAGGATGTCAAGGTGTCTAAGATTTTCCAAAAGTCCATTTGGAAAGCCAAATTTCGATCATAATTGCACAAAGCATGAAATGAAGAGGCAACATGTTTGGGTGACCATGCAGGGAAAGGTCTGTATCGTAACATTAGCTAGTATAAACAGTTATGAAGCAGGGAACATGAGTCTGGAGTGTGATCCATAATTCGAATACTGCTTGGATATATGTTTTGACAATATTTATAATAAAATAAAAAAAATTTTAAAAAAAATGTTTTGACATTAGACAAATTCATATTGAGCACAACTCCAAAAGTACAGTAGATAAACTTTCTAATCCAATCTCTATTTGCCTTTTTCGGTGCTCATTTTGTTGGTTCATTTCGATTCACAAGCCAAATAGGAAATTACCCATTTTTTAAATAAATCAACTGGTAACTTTGTGAATTGGATCATATAGAAGCAAACTGTTGGGTTTGTATCCCAACTACTTGCCGATGTGTGGCTGCAGCCACCGTAGAATAAAAGACTGAAAAGAGAAAGATATGAACTGCTGCTGTGTTTTCTTATTAATAGAAACGAATTACATTGCTGCCTTTATAGGCTTTCTTATACTATGAAATTACTAATTTATCTCTGTCTAGATTCATCCTAGGGGCATCTAAAGAAAGAAAAAATCCAAAGGAAAAATCTACTGTTTATCTTCTCCAACTAATATTCTAAACTTAGAAAAATCTCACAGCTAAGAAAAATCTCACAGCTAAAAAAAATCTTACAGCTAGCATGCACAGCTAGCACACGCACCCTTCACACGGTTTTGGATTTGCAAAAATCCTCCACCGTATCCAACACTCCCCTTCAAACCAAAACCGGCTTCATTCCGAGCATCGTTCTTAGTCGTTTGAATGCATCTGTCGGCAATGCCTTTGTGAAAATATCCGCCACCTGTTCCGTAGTATGACAATACTCTAATTTCATCGTTTTCTGCTTCACATGATCTCTCAGAAAATGGTATCGGGTATCAATGTGTTTGATTCTTCCATGCTGCACCGGATTTTTGGGTAGCTCGATTGCCGACTTGTTATCCACATATATGATTGTGGATTCTTCCTGCGGATGTTTCAGCTCCTTTAGCAGATTTCTCAACCAAATTCCTTCACAGACGGTGGACGATGCTGCCATGTACTCTGCTTCACATGTGGACAGGGCGACTACACTCTGCTTCTTCGAATTCCATGTGAATGCTGTCGACCCAAGATAGAAAACATAGCATGTGGTGCTTTTTCTTTCATCTTGATCACCAACCCAATCACTATCAGAGTATTCATACAACATCACATCATCATTGTACGGATAAAAAAGACCAAACTCAATAGTCCCTTTGATATACCTCAGTACTCGTTTTGCAACTAGCCAGTGTGACTCTTTGGGGCTTCCATATACCGGCTTAGAAGCCCAACACTGTAGACTATATCTAGCCTAGTGATTGTGAGGTACCTTAAGCTTCCGATTAGGCTCTTGAATAGGGTTGAGTCGACATTTCTTCATTCTCCATCTTTCATGAGCTTCAGGCCTGTTGTAACAGGTGTATTTACGGCTTTACAGTCGACCATCTGAAACTTCTCAAGAAGTTCCTTTGTGTACTTCTTCTGGGATATGTAAATGCCACCGACTTGTTGCTTCACCTCAATGCCCAAGAAGAAAGACATCAATCCACCATCAGTCATCTCGAACTCTTTGAACATAGCCTGCTTGAATTCTTCAAACATCGCCCGACTGCTCCCAGTGAACAGCAGATCATCAACATATAAACAAGCGATAAGCATATCACCACGGGCATTCTTCTTTGTGTAGACGGCATGCTCATATGGACATTTGACGAAACCATTTTCTTGAAGATAACTGTCGATCCGTGCATTCCAAGCACGAGGAGCTTGCTTCAACCCATACAGGGCTTTCTTCAGCCGATACACCTTGTGTTCCTCCCCTTGCATGACAAAGCCTTCAGGCTGGTCAACGTATACTTCTTCTTCAAGTACCCCATTTAAGAATGCAGATTTCACATCCAGTTGGTAAATCATCCAACTGTGATGAGCTGCAAGGGAGATTATCATTCTTACAGTGTCAAGGCGAGCAACTGGGGCGAAAACTTCTTCATAGTCTACGCCATATTTCTGTTTGTAACCTTTTGCTACGAGCCTTGCTTTATATCGTTCGATCTTACCATCGGCATTCCGCTTGATTTTGTACACCCATTTGAGACCAATGGTCTTCTGGCTTTTGGGGAGTGAGGTCAACACCCATGTTCGATTCTTCTCGATGGCATGAATCTCTTCTTCCATAGCCTTTCTCCAACATTCTTCATTCACAGCCTCCTCGAATGTGAGAGGCTCATGGTCCGCATACAGGCAGAGTAAATTTACTTCCTCAGTTTCTGCATAGACGTCGTTGAGGCTTCTCATTTTAATAGGAGCCAAGGGTGAAGAAGAATCGGATGAAGATGTGCTGGATGAATTCTGATTTGATGAAGTACTTCTAGGAGAGATGGAGCATACTCCCGGACTTCTGCGATTCGAAGGGGGTGATGTCTGCTCTTGAATCTCAGGTCTCTCTTCTTCGTATTCTTCGACCTCGACCTGCTTTTCTTTGGCCGAGTTTCCCTCGTTCCATTTCCATGCTTCTTCCTCACAAAATACCACATCTCTACTCACCACCAGCTTATTGGTTAGTGGGTTGTAGAGCTTGTATGCCTTTGACTCTTCGCTGTAACCGATGAAGATGCATTTCTCGCCACGATCATCAAGCTTTTTCCTTCTCGCTTCTGGAACTTGAGCGTAGGCGACACACCCAAAGATCTTAAGGTGCGCCACGCTCGGCTTGTATCCACTCCATGCTTCTTGCGGTGTCTTGAATCTAACACTTTTGGTCGGACACCTATTAAGCAGATAGGCAGTACATGCAACTGCCTCTGCTCAGAAATTCTTTGGCAGACTTTTCTCCTTAGCATGGTCCTCGTCATGTCGAGGATGGTGCGGTTCTTCCGTTCTACAATTCCATTTTGTTGTGGCGTGTATGCTGCAGTGTGTTGTTGCTTAATGCCATGTTCCCTGCAATATTCTCGAAAAACATTTGAGGTGTACTCCCCACCTCTGTCAGATCGGAGAGTTTTGATTTTAAGACCACTTTCTTTTTCAACAAGGGCCTTAAAATTTTTAAAAATAGTAAAAGCAGCAGACTTCTCTTTAATTACATACACCCACAATTTTCTACTGAAATCGTCAATGAAGGTAATAAAGTATTTATTACCTCCAAGAGAGATTGGCTCTAATGGTCCACAGATGTCAGTGTGAACCAACTGCAACGGTTCTCTTGCTCTTCGGGATACTCCACTCGGAAAGGAGTTTCTTTGTTGTTTCCCAAGTGTGCACATCTCACACACATGTTCTGGAGCTTCAATGGCAGGCAAGCCATGCACCATGCTTGATGAGGATAGAAGTTTCAAGCCACTGAAGTTTAGATGGCCAAAGCGAAGATGCCACGTCCAGGAATCATTCTTTGCTTTCCCATAAAAACACTTCTCAAGCATTGTGTTTATATGGAGAGGAAACATACGATTCTTCGCCATATAGACTTTTACAATCAAACGTCCATGGATATCTCTTATGGAAAGAGAAGAGTTATCCATGTGTATGACATACCCTTTTTCGAGGAGTTGTCCGAGACTCAGTATGTTACTTTTCATGTTGGGCACGTAGTACACATTAGAGATATAGTTTGGAACACCATTCTTCTGAAAGATTTTGATTTTGCCTTTACCTTTCACTGGCATTTTTGATGACTCTCCAAACGTTACATCGCCATAAACTCCTTCTGTGAGTTCCACAAAGAGTTTCTTGTCGCCGCACATGTGATTACTTGCACCCGTGTCAAGATACCATACATCCTGCTGATCACTACTTTTCTCTTGTGTAAGGAGAAGTGTAGAGCTTTCTTGTTCATGGCCTGATGCTTCAGCATAGTTGGATAAGTCGTCTTGAGTTACCGGCTTGCTCCAGCAATTAGATGCATAGTGGCCAAGCTTGTTGCAATTATAGCATTGGATGTTCTTTGTACTTCCCCGTCCACGCATATATCTACCTCTACCACTTCCTCTTCCACGGAAATTGGTATTCTTCTGTTGGTTTTGGCCATGACTTTGTTGGTATCCACGCCCTCTGCCTCTTGCGCGATTGTTAGTAAAACGTCCACCACGTTGTGAACTTCCACGTCCACCATTGTTATCATTCAGAGTCAATCTTGACTCCAAAGCTTGTTCCATCGGCATGGAACTGGCATTCTTCTGCATTCGTTGCTCATGAACTTGCAACGATCCCATCAACTCCTCAATGGAGAGTTTCTCAATATCTTTTGATTCTTCAATTGCCACAACCACATGCTCAAACTTGGTTGTAAGGGATCGAAGTATCTTTTCAATAACTCGGACATCTTCAATCTTTTCACCATTTCTTTTCAAATTATTGACAATTACAAGCAAACGCGAAAAATAATCAGTAACATTCTCACCTTCCTTCATGTGAGTCGCTTCGAACTCGGCTCTTAATGTTTGAAGGCGAACCCGCTTCACTCGATCTACACCCTTGAAGATGGTGCCAAGGGTATCCCATGCTTGCTTGCTTGATGTTGCTTCGGCAATCTTTTCGAAGGTGGATTCATCCAACCCTTGATAGAGGAGAAATAAAGCCTTATTGTCTCTCTTCCTTTGATTTTTGAGCGCAGTCTTTTCTTCGTTGGTGAAGGCGGTTTCTTCTTCCATAGTGGGTTCTTCATACCCATCGGTGACGATCTCCCATAGTTCTTGCGACCCGAACAATGCCTTCATTTGGATGCACCATTTTTCATAGTTGTCCTTTGACAACTTAGGAACCTGCGGCTGGATTGTGCTAGCCATCTTTTTCTATTTCTTTTTTTTTTTTTTTTTTAAGGATGGACTAGAAGAAGAGATTTTGTTTTTTTTTTTGTGCTGAAATCTGATTTTTTTGAAAAAAAAAATTCAATCTCTGATTTTTTTTGAAACAGATTGTTTGCTGCAATCTGATTTTTGGAAAAACAGATTTTTCGAAATCTGATTTTTTTTAAAAACAGATTTTTCGAAATCTGATTTTTTTTAAAAACAGATTTTTCTGCTCTGCTGCAATCTGATTTTTGAAAACAGATTTTTTTGAAATCTGATTTTTTTAAAAACAGATTTGCAAACCTCCTTCTCACGGCTTTTGAAAAACAGGTGTTGAAAAACAGCTTTTGAAAAACAGCTTTAGGATCTGATTTTGAAAACAGATTTTTTTTTGAAAAAATAGGGAGTGTAACAGGCAGCAGGACCTCTTTCTCACGGCTGCAATTTGATTTTTGAAAACAGGGAGTACAGCAGGACCTGCCTTTGCTGATGAGGCCCAATGATCGAACGTCGCTCTGATACCACTTTGTTGGGTTTGTATCCCAACTACTTGCCGATGTGTGGCTGCAGCCACCGTAGAATAAAAGACTGAAAAGAGAAAGATATGAACTGCTGCTGTATTTTCTTATTAATAGAAACGAATTACATTGTTGCCTTTATAGGCTTTCTTATACTATGAAATTACTAATTTATCCCTGTCTAGATTCATCATAGGGGCATCTAAAGAAAGAAAAAATTCAAAGGAAAAATCTACTGTTTATCTTCTCCAACTAATATTCTAAACTTAGAAAAACTCACAGCTAAAAAAAATCTTACAGTTAGCATGCACAGCTAGCACACGCACCCTTCACACGGTTTTGGATTTGCAAAAATCCTCCACCGTATCCAACACAAACAAGGTACCCTACTTTTATTCACACAACCAACTCCAAGACAGAGAACCCCAACTTCTCATTAAGAACCCTAATAAAATTTCAAATATGCCAACAAGGATGGAATTTACTCATAGAAGGATTGAAATTCCAAGCCATACCTTGACAACAAACTGAATAATCATCACCAAGAGCATCTAGAAAGGGCCATGTAACTTTTTCAGCTTCTTCCTACAAGATATGATGTTATAATCCTAGGAAAAGGGCAGAAACAACACTGGCATATCTTCAATGAGCAGTCTTATGGAAGTCACAGAACAAGTGGTGGGAGAATTGCACTAACCTTATCAGGATATGGGAGATCATCAATGTATATAAAATAATCCTCCACAGGTGATGCTACAACCAAATCACTACACAAATAACAAAGATGTTGTCAAGGATTTTTGTATGTGAGGACAACCAATAGAGTTGGTTCGGAATGGAGTATCCCAACCTTTTTCTGATTTTCCATCCGAAAGGATTTGAATCAGAAAAAGTCAGATGTTTGGTCTCTCCAAAACGTCCAGCACCAAAGTGGAAATTCATTGAAAGGCCATCTTTCTTCAATCCATTCCCTTCCTTCTCCCAATCGTAATGAAACAGTTAGGGCTGCTGTATTTGATTCAATTAATGCCATCACATGAAACCAGCCATTAATATATTTTACAAGATAAAGGATAGCAGTCATTTACATGAGAGACCATTCAGAACTGGTTTCTCAACAATCAGGAGAGACTCTTGGCATTAGGAGACATGCAGCCCCAAGCCGATAATTTAGGATGCTTTCCGAAGCACAGCAAACCAGTTGAGAATGGTTTCCCATAAAAACACACCCCCAGATGTCCCTTTTAATGCACGCTATTATTAAAAAGAAGACTACGACATGAATATAAATGAAAACGGAAAAGGAAGCATGATAATAATTCTTGCAGAAATGCCATAACTTACAGATTGTTTAGCTCAAACATGCCAATAATATGCCCATAAATTTCAAGTGAAAATACTTTAGCAGAGTCAAGGAGTCTGATAGATGAAACCCACCTGATGAATAAGATATTCACTTTTGCACACAATAAACAGAGAGCCACTAACTTGTAAACATAAAAGGATACATGGCACATACTCTTTGTCAAAGATGGCTTCCTTGAGAAGCTGCAGCGACTGCAAAATTAATTTGAATCCTTAGAACAAAAGATTTAAAATAAAATAAAATAAAATAATCTACATAACTCCAATTATAACTACGATGAGAACTATAAGCCTACTTAAAGAGAGTACAAGCCTACTTGAGAGAGTAGGATTCCTAGTCCAACTCAGTCATGTATCCAAATGCACCGCATGCATGTGAGATCCGGATTAATCCTCAGCTGGGCCCCGTTGTCTATGTATTGTGGCCCAAAATCAGGCTGTCTGGTCGTTATATGGAACATTTGTACAAGAACAAATACAGTTTAAAACATGATGCAGAGGTATTGGGATCAACCGTTGTCACACAATGTATCATAGAGCAGACCAAGATAATGGCCACAAAGTACTGGGTTTTTGCAGCTTCACTTGAGGGTCATCCCATTCAACCTGGGAGCAATTTTTTTGCAGTATCAATAAATCTACCAATATTATCAGTATCATATGTATCCGATATGATAAAGAAGAGGAATTATAAAATTCACCATGTTGCACGATATTTAGCCATTTATCGTCAAAAATTCTTTATAATGTTCCCTTGAATCATTGATCTATGCGATACATATTGACAATACTCAGACAACACTGGTACCTCCTGAAAATTCCACAAAAAAAAAAAAAAAAACAAAACAAAAAAAAAACAAAAAACAAAAAACAAAAAAAAAAAAAAAAAAAAAAAAAAAAAACAAAAACAAAAACAAACAAAAAAAACAATCAAAACCCCATTTTCCGGAGAAGTAATACTCATCCATTTTTGCAATTGTTATCATACTAGGCCTCCCTACAAATTTCAGTATGCCCTACAACATCAAAAATCCATCATCCTGCCCATTCCACACACCCAAACAGACCGATGTCCTTCCACCTTACTGTGGCATCCAATCTAAGCCTTCAAAAACCCAATGAAGGCTCTAACTTAGATATTAAATGATCTTACCATTTGATTTCCATCAAGCTTGATAAAAACATATCTATGATGAAAACAAACAATCCAATGGTTAAAATTCATCTAAAAACATTTGAAAAACATATGACGGTGTTGGCCAGCTATTTTAAGCTTGATGGAGCATCCAAGAGGTAGGTCTAGCTACTAAACTTAATCCTAGGCAACAAGTGGATTCTTTTTTAAAGTACATCAAGCCTCACCTGAATCTTAACATGAGAACCCAATATCGCATGTGCCAACCACTGTAAAATCAAAGGTGTATCAAAGACCTATATTAAGACCCCTGAAGTCCTTTGTAATCTCAAGTATGAGGACAAGTCCAGGTTAGTGCACGATTAAGTTGCTCCAGTCCAAAAATGATGGGTTCTCTTGGTAAGGAGACTTCACACGATCCATCCAATGTAGATATTCAATCGAGTCTAGAACTAGATCTCAATAAATAAATGACCTGTACTATTGTCTATGATGGACAACAACAACCAAATGTAGATGGTGAAGATAAATCCATCCTGTTTCGTCATTGGCTAATATCACATAGGATGGCCATAAAACTGACCAGGGGTTGCCTTCCCCCACTGAGATGGTTGTGGAGAATTATGGGTACTCAAGTGTATTGAACATCAATCTCCACTAGCCAATCTGGGCTGTTGTGTCCCTTGCATTCTTTACCCAAAGGTAAAGGAATTTCAGGAGAAATCCTTACAGCCCATTAATTTGCCCGAGTTTCCAATTAAAATTAACAATAAAGAACATAATAAAGTAGATCACTAGTGAACCTGTTCCATTCACCAAAAGAGGTCACTAATGACCAAATTCCAAACATCAAAATGATCGAATGAGTCAAATTGGCTTGAAAGGGCACACATAACTCCAACAATGGACGCATGGACATATCATGTATGTGGGGACAGAGCTAATGACTATGAACCGCCTTGTAACTCCATGTGGGTTTGAGGCAAAGGTATTGCTTTCATTCTCTTTGATTTCTGGATGTATTGCTCATGTTTTATCACTTGCATTGTATGGTTTGAACAATATGAACTCATTTTGAATATATCATATAACTGCATTGTTTTTTTTTCCAACAGCACTTGTTTAGGGCCTTATAAAAAGGAAACTTATTATGTATATTTATTTTCTGCAATATTTTGATACCTAAATGTGTAAACATGTATCTTTTGACATCTCTTGAGATGTCATTGAAAAAATCCTCCTTTTCCCAATGTTCCCTCAGTCATCGATACATGTAACAATATCGATACTCTAAATAGACCCTTTGATCTTCACCGAGTCTTTGCATATCACCCAATTTTGGAAGATTTCATATTTCCATTCTTGAGTCCTCATTGCGAGCAGTATTCTCAACCGTATCAGGTAGTGTTTGGAATTCGACAACCTGGCCTATGTTACTTGGCATCATATGGCGCAATTCACCAAAAGGAAAACAATTACAATTCAGTGAGTCGGATCAACGAGCTGGGAGATGAATGCAAGTTCATACAAAGGTTAGGCAGTTGCACATACATATGCCAAGTTTTTAACAATCAGCTTGAGTTGCTCTTGGATCCCCAATTTCAGAGGTTTTAGATTACCCATGCTCAAGCTCCTCGCTAGCTTGGAATCCTCACCCCATAGCCAATTGCGTCGTGAATTTGGTGCTACTGGGCTTGCTTAAGTTGGTAACAGAGCAGGGTACATTCTTCGGGAAGGAGACAATTGCAATTGTCGGATCAACGAGTTGGAGATCAATGCAATTTTCTACAACTGTTTGGTAATTGTAGATACACACACCAATTGTTCGATGTTTGCTTGATCCATGCAAATTTCTACGAAGGTTCGGTGAATTGTAGTTGTGCACATCAATTTCAACCAATAACAGTAACGGTGGCCGTAATAGCCACTGTCGTTACTGTTACGATACAGGCCATAACAGCCATTATGGCATTTTTTATTTTTTATTTTTTATTTTGAAAAAAAAAAAAAAAAAAACATGTTTCTGGACCGTTATGGGTCCGTTACAGTCACAGGGCCGTCACAGGCAATTTTTTCTGTAATGGCCGCTATGGCTGTTTCAGCCCTGTAACACGTAATTTTTATGGTTGTTACCGTTACGTAACAGTTTTTGTATACCTTGATTTCAATAAAATTGTTGGATCCACATCTAGGCTCTAAGGAGTTAGTTGCAACTACAATCTGCATATGTTCGACAGATTACTCGAACATCGACAAAGTTCTTTAGGAGGGGCGGTTTAGCTTCAAACACTACGTGTTCGACAAATTGAATGATCCAAGTAACCTCTCCCTACAATCTTCCTTTCTATTTCCATTTCCTTCCACAACAAGCTGCCATACCATCCGAATCCCAGCCATAAACCCCATCATAGACATTACCTATCCTTCACCAAAAATCACCTCAACCACATCCAACCAACCAAACATCCAATCAGCCCAACAGATTTCGCAAATTTGTTCCTACATCCTTCATGGCTCTACATGACCAAGGCCGTGGACAACATACCGAAGACACGAAAAATGGAAATTGGAGGCCTCCAATAACAAATCAAACAATTGACTCAACACATGGAACTTAAAACACTATGAGCCAAGTAGATAACACAAATCTAATAGCTCGCAACCCACGTGTAGTCCGTTGATTTACACACGTAATTAGGTGGAAGACTCCAACCACTTGATCGTCACCAAATTCCCTATGGCTTTTGAGCATCTCTTCTATGAAGTTATGCCTTATGCACATGTGAGATAGTTGGATTTGGACAAAGCTCCAATCTTCAATGAGGTGCCTAACGAGTAACCAGACTCCATTGGAGATTTGGCCTACGACAAGGAACCAGAGAAGTATCAAGACAGAGATCCATTCTTTGACAAATAGCCAAAAGAAGTGTGTAAACTTCAGTAACTATTGGCAGTTGGATCTAACGGCTCCCACTATTGCCTACTCAGATGAATATATGGTGATTGCGATGGTCCAGGCTAACAAGATGCTAGCATTGGTCTGCATTCATGAAATCAATGACAATGGAAATGATTTTTATGGCCCCTTGGTAGATGAGTTGCAGGAAGACATAATGAAGTAATTTCAATTACCTCCCAGGGTACCCATGAGCGACAATGCACTCAAGTTAGGCAGATAGCATTCACGGACATAAAGCTTACCCCAGGACAAGTTCTTCACAACAGGAGGAGACTGATGCAACACATCCCTCACCACACCATGTGTCACCAAGCAGACCATGATCATGGTCCATGAAGTGTCGGGTTTTCACAGCTTCACTTGAGGATCATCGTATTCGACTCATAAAGATAGCAAAGGACCTCGCTTGCAAGCCCCACGGGCACTGAGACATTTAGATCACCAGAAATCTTGAAGAAAACACCATTCAAGTGGGCCCATAAACAATAGGCCCCAAGATCAAGCCCGGATGGAAGAAAATTGTTGATCAATTAACACAATGAAAACAGATGGAAATTGTCTTTTGCCAGCCTGAGATGTTTTGGAAACCATTACCAGTTGGCAGGAATCCTCATTTCTACCAAACAGTGTTCTGGAAACCATTACCAGTTGGCGGAAATCCATTTCCCACCCATCAGAAAGTCTTTTGTTTCGAGACAAGCTTGCATGTTTTGCTTCTCTACTTCAGGAATAAGCGTGAAGTTAACGACTGTTGCTATGTTTTGATCGTTTTACAGTTGAAAATAGATGCTAAGGGATTGATCAATGGTCTAGATTGCTAGTTGCTAGGGCTTAGTATATATACATCTAATGTAATATAAGGGGAGACTTTTTGCTAATGAAATGAAATTTATTTCTCTTGCGAGAAAGAGGACAAAACATGGAGGATGGATTTCCCTTCTCTTGTTCTTAAGATCGGATCCAATCTTCAATTGAGTCAATCATGGATCGCCCAATTTTGGAGGATTCCGTGTCCCATTGCTTGAGTTGCTCACTAGGACTAGAATCTTAACCACATCCAGTTGTTTCATGGATTTAGCACATTCAGGCCTGCATTAAAAGGGTTGATTGACATCTAACAATTGATGCATAAATGTCACTCACTGGTCCAGATCAGACTAACTTTCAGGCCACAAGACATGCATCAGTGCCTACTTGATAGACATTCTGGATCTTGCACACATAAATGGGGAGGGCAGGACTCAAAATTGAGTAGCCATAGTATATAATGATAGTGACAGTACAGGTTAATACCTTAGAATGAATCACATGCTCATATGATGATGATAAGGCAATACCAGCTCCGACGTTTATGATAATCAACATTAACAAGCATTACAACAATCCAAAATATGGTTGTTTTTTTTTTCAATCTATCCATCTAATTAATATATAGAACCCTAATGAGTGCGAAGCAAATAATGAACATTTTATTTACTCATATAAACTCAATCATAACTTTATTATCATTCTCCTTCTTCTTGTTTGGAACCTGAACTCACCATTCATAACTTATCATCTCTATGTTAGAACATGGGACATAAAAGTAAAAGGTGAAAAATAGAAAGGGGCGCAGAGTGCAAAGAGTCTTCTATCTGACATTTCTGGGAGGACCTTATTCTAGTATTATCTCCTTGTTCCATCATCATCTAGTGAAATAAGACGGTCGAGTTCTCTTAGACACTGTGGCACCATGCGTAGGTCCTGTTAGCCATCAGTTACTATGGAGTGTTTAGTTAATCTAAGTATGGTTATCTTAGGTTACATCCAATACTGTATCTGATAGTGTAAACAACTCTATGAGAGTTGCAACTTGGGGCACCCACCAATTTTCTTTTAATGATAACAAAAATTCTTTTCTTTTTTATGGACAACAAATTCTATTCAAATAAGATGAGATTACCCCACTGGCAACGAATTCCCTGTACAAAGCAATGTGCAATAGAGCCCTGTCATTGCTATTGCTACATTTCATCTTGTAGGTTTTGTTGTAGGGGTTTCTACTTCAGTTGCTGCTTAGAGTGCTGGTTTGTGTCACATTACTTTGCCGATGTTCAGTAGGGTTGCTTAGGTAAAAATACTTTAAAGAAAAAAGATTTGTGGAACTTCAATGCAATCTGCATAACAATAAAACTTAGTTTGAATAAAAACAGCAGAAGTGATACATTTATACTCAAGGAGAACTATTAGTGCATCAAGTTTCAGTCATAACTTCAGAGAGGGAGGATGGTTGATGCAGGACAATTAACCACTTGCTCTAAAAGTTCAAACTTTTAGAGCAAGTGGTTAATTGTCCTACATCAAATTAGTATCAGAGCAGGACATCTCACGTTCAAGACTCCTCACCGGGGGTGATTAATGCAGGGGTATTTTCATACCGGGCTTTAGTGGGGTGGCTTAGGGGATACGAGGACACACTCGGGGTATGAGGCCCGTGTGAATCGGGTGGCTCATGTAAGGCGGAACCCATTTAATTTGGGGCCCAGGAGGGGGTGAAACCCATGTGATTTGGGCCCACGAGGAGGGTTCGGCCGAGGACCTAACCCATGGATGAGATAAAAGGATTAATTCGCCATGCTCTATCAGTTCGAGCTTTTAGAACAAGTGGTTAATTGTCCTGCATCAATGGTGTACCTCTACTCATGCCCTCACACCCTCAACAAAATGGGCTAGCAGAGAGTTAGAACGGACATATCATTTAAATTACAAGATTTCTCCTTGTGGCTTCATGGAAGCTCAAGTCATTTTATCAGAGCAGCAGTTCTTGCAGGAGAATCAAAGAGCTTCCATGGTTTGAACGATAACATTCCATCTTTTGGTTAACAGGTAGGCATCATTAGCTTTGTGTTCATGTGTACATGGACATGCACAGTAATGGATCCCGAACATGAGAGAGACAAACCTAAAACACATCAAAATTAATAAAATATTTTAATGATAAAGAAACAAAATATTATTGTATATTTATTAGTTCCTATCTACCCTGTGATTTAGGTGTAAAACACATCTACACAAGATCTGTACCAGTCCAAAAAACCATGCCCAAGAAACATAGATGTCCGTTTTTTTTTTCTTGAGCCTACACCTAAGATACTTTGCTGGTTTCAACTCAAGTCAAAAATAAATAAATAAATAAAATAATAACAATAAACTGAACCTACTGATGCTCAATCATGCGAAGAACTAAAAAGATCATATTATAAAATATTTATTTCTGTATATTGTGTACACAGTTTTCCATTGAGACTAATGGGCTCTCCAAGTGATTATGAGAAAGATACTAGTGCAAGTTTCAACTTAAAGGTCCTGAAGAATCAATACTGTTAGGAGGGATGCAACACTAGAAATCTAACCAAAAATGATGGTCCATGCACGACACCAGTTGCCGGAGAGTGTACCGTGAATGCAAGTTCCTTTATTTGCTGTCTAAATGATGTTTCATCATGACAATCAACATCATCTGGCAAAGCAATGCAGTCCCACCACCTACAGGCATATTATAAATACTTGTCTTAATTTGTTTTAGCAATAATCTTCTACTCCCACAACAAAGCAACATGAAAATGCAATGAAAAAGGAAATATATGAATTAAGAGTAACATCCATAATAACTGATAACTTATGATACTCAAAACTTAATGATATGCATCAATGGAACCATAACACCTTAAAATTATTGACTAGGTAAATACAAGGGAAATTATGCTGTTTCATATAATACAATGCAATATGAGAAGGTATAAGCATAAAAATGGCGCAGAACATGTGTTGATGCCAATGTACAAAAGAGTTATGGGACTGAGCAGGACCTAGGCATGAACCATAGCGAGGTGCCGTGCTTGACTCCAAAGAGCGGACAAGGCACCTATGTGCAGCTCCTTGTAAAAATGAGGTGCCGCATGGGACCATGTTGGTCATTTTACAACCAGAAAAGGATAGGAATTTTTTGGAAAATATCTTTTGCAAGGAAAATTCACTCTCAAAATTTTGTCTTGATTATGGTATTCATTTTAAGTAAGCTTCTCAACACTGACGGACACTCAGATATTAAACATGGAGGGACGCTAGATTGCTTTAGCCTTGTGTGTCCAAATGAATGGTTTAATTATTCAATATATGGATGTTTAATTGTTTACTTTTAATGGTTTGTATATCTCTGTTTTTTGTTTTTTTTTTTTACATGATTTAGATAAGATCGGATTTTTATCAAAGGAAAAAATAAAAATAAAAATAAAAAATGAATGTATCTTGAAAAGAAGAGAGTGTATTATCGTTTGTCAGAGGAGAATGAAGCTGATCAGGTAAAGTCCCAACATGGTCCATCTAACGAACAGTTGGTGGATGTCCTTATAAAAGGCCTATCAAGGGAACGAAAGCTGTCTTAAGCAAGCTTTCGGTGCACCAAAACTGCATCTAATCTTGAAGGGGAATGTTCAAGAAATGACATGACTTAATATTTTTTTGCCCCTCATCATTTCTTCACATGAAGAGGTTAGAGAAGGGTGCGTCCATCATCTGTATTTTACTAGTGGAAAACCCTGAAACTTCAGTTTACATGTGTAAAATGTACATCAGATTATCTAAGCCCGCACACAGCAGAGAGTCATTCATGCATGTGGAGCATTGGAGGGAAGCATCAGGTGGGGGGCCCTTGTAGATGATCAGGCTCAAAAATCAGGCTAGTCCATTCATCAGGTGGGGCACACGTGCAGTGGATGTGGATCATTAGAAAATTTTGTCAAGCTGAACATTGTTTTACCACGTGTGACCCACCTGATGACTGGACTGTCCTGATATCCAGAACAACACATGCCCACCTATGTACAACTTGGATGTCCCACAAAAAGGCTAGGTTTGCATGCATGTCTGTGTGCAGAGATACATGCTGGCCTTAGGGAAGCTTGTGCATATGCATGTATCAACAAGGAGTCCAGTTTTTTTTTTTTTTTTCCAAAGGTAACAAAAAGTCCATCAATAGCACTTTAATAAGATTCTTAGCTCAACAACGTCTCACATATCCATGCACAAATATCTCTACGTTGTTTACATTATAAGGCAAATGCTTTGACTAAATTGATAAGTTACATCAATTGTAAGATGACAGAGAAACACGACACACCTTCTCTTGAATCCCATTGAGATTGGTTTCCAAGCCTCCAAAAGCAGACGAAATCTGGAATCATCCACTCCATTTACCATAGTAGGCTGTTTTTGGTCTTGATGACATGATTTCAACTTCTTGTACCTCAAAATCGTGAATGAGATAACCTACAAAATGGAAATGAAGAAATATGATCAGGAAAGAGGTATCATTTAACTTCCATCTGTCTATATACATATCATAAAATTTTCTCCATTTGTGATATGCTAGTTTGACCCTTATCCTTTTTCAATTTACATAATTTTGCTAGAAAAGTATGGGACGTCTTCTTGTATCAGAGTGAGCATAAAAACATTGAGAAAAGCAAAAAATAATAATAAAATAATAAAATAATAAACAAAAAAGAAGAAGAAGAAGAAAATAAAAAAGTGAACACAACATGTTCACAAAATATTGCTCATAAATAGTGTATAGAGATGCTTACCGACCTTTTTTTCCTTTGCTAACCTTTTAGTTAGGAAGTTCAGCAGATGATTGGGCATAAACTTTGTGATGTAGAACACTCAAAAAATACAACTTTGTATAGAATACAAAGGTTCTTTCACTTATTTATTTGTGATACGATAGAAGTACTTAATCCGACCCATCATTGTCACAAGCAGACGCCTGTGTACCCAAGGGCACTTTAATCAGGGCTTCAAATCGGGCCAGGATCAACCTGATTCTAACTTGGGTTGGGTTAGGTTTGGACCGGATTCTTGTAAACTGATTCTAATCCAGATCAGGTTCAGGTTGAGTCACAACTTGTAGCCCAACCTGGACATGCAGCACTCAACCCAACCCGGCTCCAATCTGTAAGAGTAAACCATTCGTGGCATGGTTTATGTTCCCATTTTAGCATTCAACTCGTTTCAAACCAAAGTCGAGTCAAATTGGACTTGATCAGTTTGTCCTAGCAGGTCATGACAAAACCAACTCAGCTCTCCCTCAAGGCTTGGTTACTTGCTATATTTAAAACATGATCCCTAGTGGGGATCTTCATATCAACGGTTTGGATCAAGTTTCATTACTCAAACAGAAGAATTGGGGTTAAGCCAAGTTCAAGTCATACAATATGAAAATGGGTCGGGTCAGTGTTCAAAATATCGGTATCGCATTACGTATCGCATCCTTGGGATACAGATACGCATCGGTTATCGCACGGAATATATCATTTGTATTAGATAATTTATCACACTTTTTGCAAAACATGGGGAAACATTGGTAAAATGGTTGAATTTTTCAATGAAACTTCAGGGTTGTTTTAAAAAAAAAAAGACCTTAATACACACTTTTAAATCATGACATCTAAAAAAAAAAGTACACATAATAGGTTTGATGGGGACATCACGCGCACACGCGCACTCACACCACCACCCCTATGCACGTACATACGCAGGAGGACCCCACCATCGATCTGGCTCGATGACGACGTCCAGGGAGGGCCTCCTAGCTAGAAGACAAGTTTTGGTTCAAAAAAAAGTGGGCCCGATAGTCAAGAAAAGCCCATCATGGGATCTCATAATCGTATCCCACTCGTCAGATTGATTTCATGTTTTAGATTTTGCTTATTGTTATTATTTAGAACATCGTGAACGCTTTAGATTTCTCTGTTTGCCTTTTATTTTAGTTTACTTCATCGCCAAGTAATAGGTTGCGCACATGGTGCAAGTTTTTGGAGTATAGGTTTTTATTATAAATAGGCACCCCTTGTAGTTTTTTTCATGGATTGAAGATTAATAAAAAAAAATAAATCTGCGTTTTCCTACTCTTTGAGTTGTGAAGCCTAATTGGGTGCGAAGTCCTCCCTTCATCGAAGAGTTAACTACCGTGGTGCGAAGCCACATCTATCCCGATTCACCTCCATCCATTGTCATCTCTACTATCCATCTTCTACCATCCCTTTTTCTCATCTCACCCCATCATCTATACTTCAAATCAATCATCTATTGCAGCAATTCTCCTCCCCACATCAGAATTTCAGAATCCGGCCCTACAGGAGGGCTGCTGCGGAGCACCACGCACAAACCGTATATCGGATCGAGCTCAGATTTGGGGGTTTTAGAGTCCATCCCTGGCCGACTATGGCCAATGTGGCCTTTTTCTGAATAGTGGGCCCCACACACGTGCGGCCGAGATCACATGCACGTGCATCTGGGCCATTGTTGTTGTCCACGCGTGCGGTACTTCTCTGGTTCGTCTCTCTCCTCTCTTTCACCCCGCTTTCACCCAAAATTCCTAAACCTAACCCTAAATTACTCAAATCTCCAATTTTATGCCCCTTTTCTTACCCTAAGGTTCCTCGAATTGGAATTTCTGACTCCCTTGGATTAAGGACTAATTACTATGCATGAGTGGATGATTATTTCTTATCTTCGAGTATCGTTTGGTTCATAATTTTTATT
Organism: Magnolia sinica; assembly: GCF_029962835.1. Lineage (NCBI taxonomy): Eukaryota > Viridiplantae > Streptophyta > Magnoliopsida > Magnoliales > Magnoliaceae > Magnolia > Magnolia sinica. The sequence continues at coordinate 63,502,147 of NC_080584.1, forward strand.
GATTGAGCCCTATCATGTGTAGGCCTGGACCAGCATAGATTTTCCTTAATTGAATGTTTGGACTTTCATGTGGGATATGAAATTTGTGTAATTGTTTCTAAACTAATGTGATCTTAAGCCTGAAATCTCACATATCATTTTTAATTTTCATGTCCTGCATCAAATTTGGTATCAAAGCCTAGGGTTCTTGTAGGGGAATTCATTACATGTTTAGGGTTTGGTTGTTTATGTCCATTACGCATCAATTCTCATCATATATGGCTGTTTAGAGGTCCATAAACCCTGACATAAGCTGCTGAAATTTTCCGTTATCCCCTTATTTGAATTATTTTAGAACTTAGTTTTCTATTTCTAGGTTTAGAAACTTTCCTTTTCTGTTTTTTTTAGAAACTTTCTTAATTTGTTTTTAGAAACTAATTTCCTTTCCTTTTTCTTTTTTAGAAACTAGTTTACTTTCCTTTTTCTTTTTTAGAAACTAACTTACTTTCTATTTTTAGAAACTTTCCTTTTTCTTTTTCTTTAGAAACTAGGTTGTTTTTTTAGAAACTTTTCTAATTTGTTTTTTTTAGAAGCTTTCCTAATTTGTTTCTTTAGAAACTTTCCTAATTTGTTTTTAGAAACTTTCCTTTTTTGTTTTTAGAAACTAGGTTGCTTTTCTTTAGAAACTTTCCTAATTTGTTTTTTTTAGAAACTTTCCTAATTTGATTTTCTTAGAAACTTTCCGTTTTCGTTTTTAGAAACTAGGTTGCTTTTTTTAAAAAAAAACTTTCCTATGTTTTAAAAACTTTCATTTTTCGTTTTTAGAAACTAGGTTGTTTCTTTTAAAAATTTATTTAAAAAACAAAAAAAAAAAAAAAAATCTTATATTTTGACAACTATATTACTGAATTTTGGTTAGTACCCTACACTAAACATGGAACAATTGCAAGAGTCACTAAACAAGCTGTCCCAAAAGTTGGAGTTTATGATTAAACGCTTGGAAATGGACCAATACTTAGAACAACTTGATGTGCGCATTACCCGACTAAAGACCATTGTCAGGACAAACCCCACCATTGCGGTAGATGTCTCATCTCAGGCAGGTGGCCTGGTAGATAGACCAATGAATGGAGTTGGTGAAGGAATCAATTATGGGTGTGCACCGGTGCACCCACCCCATGAGAGACATCAAGACCACTATTTTGAGAGGTACGACATGTATGGCCTTATGGCTGAAGAGAGTGCACAAGACGCTAGTGTAGAGTTACCCACTGAAGCCATTCCGATAATGGATGAGTTATGTGCTGTCTTTCCTGATGATCTACCGGATGAGTCTCCCCCTAGGAGGGATATAGAGCACACCAGAACATGCGACACCGTAATACCTATAGCTGAGTTTGCGTTTAATAGTTCTGTCAATAGGTCCACAGGTCTCAGTCCTTATGAAGTGGTTACTGTTTATAAACCTAGGAAACCTATTGATCTTGTCCCTATGTCACTGTCCCATAGGGTGTCAGAGCCTGCAGAGTCTTTTACGCATCACATTCATTCATGGCATCAAGAAATCAGGCAGAAGATCACTACTAGTAATGAACATTACAAATTTTTTGCAAATCAAGATAAACGTTTCAAAGAATTCAATATTGGGGACTCTGTGATAGTCCGCATCTGGCCCAAACGGTACCCTCCGGGGGCCGTTCGTAAGTTACACGCGCGTAGCGCTGGACCCTTCAAAATTATAAAACGAAACGGTCTCAATGCGTATAAGGTAAATCTTCCACCTTCTATGGGAATTAGTTCCGCATTCAACGTGGAAGATCTAGTTACTTTTCAGGGGACCACTAATACTTTGTCTGGCCCTTCGCCTACCCGTCCTGACCCATTTTCCCATCCTCTACGTCCCATACATACCCTTCCCAACCCATTTTTCTAGCCTTTACCTCTCATACCTACCCGTCCTGACCCATCTTTCCAGTCTCTACCTCCCATACCTATCCTTCCCGACCCATTTTCCCAGCCTCTACTCCCATACCTAACCTTCACACACCCAAAAAGGAAATAGAGGATATTCTAGACCATCAGATAGTTTCAATGTCGGACGGCGGGTTTTAGAAGTACTTGGTTAAATGGAAGTCACGCCCAGCTTCAGACAGCACGTGGCTCACTGAGGAGCTTCAGAGACTTGATCCTGACATTCTGGAGCGGTTCAAGAGTTCTATTTCGCCAGTGGCGAAATCTTCGCAGCCGAGGAGAATTGATGGGAACATCACGCGCACACGCGCACTCACACCACCACCCCTACGCACATACATACGCAGAAGGACCCCACCATCGATCTAGCTCGATGACGACATCCAGGAAGGGCCTCCTAGCTAGAAAAGTTTTGGTTCAAAAAAAAGTGAGCCTGTTAGTCAAGAAAAGCCCATCATGGGATCTCATGATCGTAGCCCACTCATCGAATTGATTTCATATTTTAGGTTTTGCTTATTGCTATTATTTAGAACATCGTGAACGCTTTAGATTTCTCTGTTTATTTTTTATTTTAGTTTACTTCATCGCCAAGTAATAGGTTGCGCACATGGTGCGAGTTTTTGGAGTATAGGTTTTTCTTATACATAGGCACCCCTTGTAGTTTTTTTCATAGATTGAAGATTTATAAAAAAAATTCTGCGTTTTCCTACTCTCTGAGTTGTGAAGCCTAATTGAGTGTGAAGTCCTCCCTTCATCGAAGGGTTAACTACCATGGTGCGAAGCCACATCTATCCCGATTCGCCCTCATCCATTACCATCTCCACTATCCATCTTCTACCATCCCTTCTTCTCATCTCACCCCATCATCTACACTTCGAATCAATCATCTATTGCAACAATTCTCCTCCCCACATCAGAAGTTCAGAATCTGGCCCCACAGGAGGACTGAAACTTCAACGGAGCACCACACACAAACCGTACATCGGATCGAGCTGAGATTTGAGGATTTTGGAGTCTATCCCTGGCCGACCAGGGCCAAGGTGGCCTTTTTCTGAATAGTGGGCCCCACACACGTGCGGCCGAAATCACATGCACGTACATCTGGGCCATTGTTGTTGTCCACGCGCGCAGGACTTCTTTGGTTCGTCTCTTTCCTCTCTTTCACTCCGCTTTCACCCAAAATCCCTAAACATAACCCTAAATTACTCAAATCTCCAATTTTATGCCCCTTTTCTTACCATAGGGTTCCCCAAATTAGAATTTCTGACTCCCTTGGATTAGGGACTAATTACTATGCATTAGTGGATGATTATTTCTTATCTTCGAGTAACGTTTGGTTCATAATTTTTATTGATCCAGCCCTATCATGTGTAGGCCTGGACCCGCATAGATTCCCCTTAATTGAATGTTTGGACTTTCATGTGGGATATGGAATTTGTGTAATTGTTTCTAAACTAACGTGATCTTAAGCCTGAAATCTCGCATATCATATTTCATTTTCATGTTCTGCATCAAGGTTTTCTCGGTATAGGGTCCTAAGTTGTGGTCTGACTGAACTAATGCAACTATATTCAAATTGAATGCATAACATTTAGAATGTGTGTGATGATCATTTAATCAAACACTCCTAAATATTTCCAAATTAGTCTGAATTAACAGCTGGTTGAAGGAAAAAGTAAATAATAATAATAATAATAATTTTTAATAAAAAATGATTTTTATTTACCGAAAATTGACTAGGACTTAACAAATCCGTAGATCGGGCCTCATACATGCTTTGATTTCATGTTTGGAGTGCAACATTGTAAGCAATTTGGGAGAAATTGGGAAATTTTTGAATTTTTCTCAAATCGGATCACCTACACTCAAAATTTCGAAATTAGAGTATATGTGATGATCATTTCATCGAATACTCGTAAATACTTCAAAATTAGTCACAATTGACAACTGGTTGAAAGAAAATTAGAGAGTTAACCTAATGGGTGTCGGGAAAGAAAGGAGTTTAAAGAGGATACATTGACATGATTGAGGATATGTATAAGGGAGCGGTAACAAATGTGAGGACCACTAGTCGATAGACAAGTGACTTTCCAATTACTGTACGCTTGCACGAAGGTCTGCATTGAGCAACCAAATAAGTTGGTGAAGCATTTCCAAGAAGAGATCCCATGGATTATCTTGTTTGCAAGTGGCATAGTTTGATTAACAAGATGAGGGAGGGTGTAAGCACAAAGCTAGATTTATGGAGAGACGCTTAAGAATCTGAAGGATTTAAAATTAGTTGGTATATGGAATGCAATTTTAGTAACAATAGGAATGGAAGCAACAAATAGTTAAGATTGCCAACCAAAAAGTTTCCCAAAAGGACCACTTTCAACATTTGGGGTCAACAATTCATGAGAGTAGGGAGATTGAGAAGGATGCCCATAGAATTCAAGCTAGGTGGAAGAAATGGAGATGTGCCTTTGGAGTTTTATGTTATCATCATGTAACACTCAAACTGAAAGGAATATTTTATAAGATAGCCATAAGACCAGCCATACATTATGGGGCAAAATGTTGGGCAGTTAAGGAACGACATGTTCGTAGGATGAGAGTAGTTGACATGAGGATGTTGAGATGGATGAGTGGCAAGATGAGGAAAAATAGTGTTAGAAATGAACGCATTCAAGGGAACTTAAAAGTAGCACCAATAGGTAATAAGATGAGGGAAAGTAGATTTACATGATTTCGTCATATGCAATAGAGATCACGAACAGCACTGGTTCGAAGGAGTGAGCAGGTACAAGTTGAAGTCTCTCAAAAGAGGGCAAGGGGAAGGCCCAAAAGGACATGGGTGGAGGTAATAACAAAATACTTGATGACCTATGGTCTAACTGAAGTTATGGCCCTTGATAGAGTGATTGATGGAATAGAATTAATGTAGCTGACCCCGATTAGTTGGTATAAGGCTAGATGATGATGATAAGTGCTAGTGCATGAGGTTCTTGAGCAAAACTTAAAATCTCAAACAAATGAAAATAGATTAATATCATGAGTAACTTGGCAGCAAGGAGGAAAATATCATTCGTTCCTGGAAAGAAAGAAAATGATATAAAGATAATTAGAAGGGATAAAAAGTATTAGGACACAAATGTGGCTTCAAAAATGAGAAAAAGAAAATTATTAAAATGGTTCCCAATGAGAACTGCATGATTCTAATCGAGCAGAATGTGCATTGGAGTTGACATCTTACTATTAGCATGTTCTATAAATTTAACAAGTGCTTCCCGACATGAGGTTCCTAAGCTCTCTCCAGTACATAATTTACTACAAAAGGTTGGCAATTCAACATTACTCACAAGCATGTCAAATTACGTACCTAGAATTAAATGAACGAAAAATAGGCATCAATCACTAAACCAAATTAAAGAATGTAGCCAAGCTCAGACAAATTACATTTGGGAAACAATGTCATGGGGTGTATCCTCCATGTAGAAATTATTGGGTCCTGATGTGTCACACCATGAATGACTCCTAATACACCTATTTTGTACAAGCACTCAAGCAGGCTAATGATCAATGATCAAGAGTGTTGATCTGATGAGGCCCAGTCTTGGGGGATATCTAAAAGATCTTCCAGATTAGAGGATCCTGAGCCATCCAAATGTTCAGCCTTGTTTTACTGACCATTGTTGTCCATTTCCATTAATTTTCTACCAAGGATCCCGAATAGCAAATTGCAACTCCTCTTGAATCCTGCCCTACTCTCACTCAGTACTTTCTGGAACCAAGCTTTTATCTCCGCCAACTCCCTGTCACCACCATCATCACATCCCTTTCATTTGTCAATCTTGATCTAGATATTCAGCTATTTATTAGTTACAAAATTTATTAAATGAATCTTACCCAATCAAAATTGAAGGGAAATTTTTATAGGATTGCTTTAAGACCAGTCATGATTTATGGGAGAGAATGTTAAGCAATCAAGGAACAACATGTTCATAAGATGAGTGTAGCTGAAATGAGAATGATGAGATGAATGAGTAGCAAGAAGAGGATGGATAAAATTAGATGAACAAAGATGAGAGAATTTAGGAGTAAAACTAATAGGTAAATAATATGAGAAGTCGACTTAGATGCTTTGGCCATGTGCAACAGAGACCAAAAACTGCACTAGTATGAAGTGAGTTGGTTCAAGTTGAAGGCTCTAAAAGCGCAAAGAGAAGCCTAAAAGGATGTCGGTAGGTAGTCAAATGGGCCCAACCACCTGGTCCAAATGTTAGGCTGGTCCAGTCATCATGCAGGCCACTGTTGGCAATTTATTTGATGCTAACGTTGGTGTGACCTGCGTGATTAGTGGATCACCTCCATCTTTAGGCCAAGTTATCTACATAATGTGGTCCACTTGATGCATGGGTACAGTGTCACACACAAGTGCCATTTTGAAATGATTTGCTGCTTTTCAAAGTGTGCAGGTGCATGTGAGCTTTAGCAGAACTCTAGAACAGAAACATGTTGTGTTACCAACATCTATATTTCATTTACTAAGGTAGGAAATAACATCAGTATCCATAGAAACTTACTGACAGTAAAGCAACAGAAATTACATTTAACCATAACAAATTCTCATACAAATCCAGAAAGCTACAATCTCTTTGTGGAAGCCAACTATCAAAAACAACACTCAAATTTTATATTGAATACACTTAAAATATAAACCCTTGCTCAGAAGTTTCTTGCGGCCTTGACTTCTAGGCTTTCGCTATTGCTTACACCTGTAATTATAGTTAACATGGCTCCATTTTTCTATAACTAGAATCAGTCTTTATAGGATTACATGGATTGAATACAATAGACATGTGATATGTTGGCAAGAAAGACAGTTGCATGTGAAAGTTCACAATCACATGCATCCCATGAATGGAAACTTCACCAAGAAGCAATGTGTGACATGCATCAACTGAACCCGAGAGCAGTTAAAGGAGCAGAATTTATGTCCAGTGAGCAGCCTATTGTAGAACTTTTTCCAAGAATCATAAGAATTCTTGCTTTGGATATGATTGGCAAAACGGAATAGTAATGCCAACCCTAAATAGTTGGGAGTTGGGACAAGGCTATAATGATGGGTTGAACACAATAATGAAAATTTGCACATGAGGTGCGCATATTTATTAGCTTTGTTCACCTGCAGTAATGTTCTTCTTCACACCCTCCAGGACATGGAATGACCGAAGGCAATGTAAACTGCTTAGAGTGAGGCAAAGCCAAGCTACCATTTACTAGCGCCTCCAAGACCTCTTTTGGTACAAGATTGTTGCTCTTCATATTACTTGAAGAACACGACTGTACACTGTCATAGTTCGCCATGAGAGTCTTATCTTCATCATCTGATAATTCAACTGGACAAGCCTCTTCTAAAGAATGTGAAGATGTGTCATGATCATGTTCTGTATTTGCTGGTAATCCCAGAGATTGCAAATAGAGTTTCCTACCAATCTAAAGTTCTATTGAACCAATATAACAAAAACAGTAGCTACATACAAGGCAGTCAACCTGCAAAACATGAGAAATTAGTGAGCGATACGTATATATGAGAGGCCAATCTAAGAAGAGTGAGGCTAAACCACTGCATGACCTCCACACTTGTTGGATGGCGGTTACTCATCCACCATACACGTGGGACATGGCATATATGTATTTCAATGCCAACCACCAAAATAGTCAGCCCCACTGTGGGTGCAGCAAAGCCCAAAAATCACACCGAGTGACTGATCTTAACCGCACATCCAATTAATTTGGACATTTGACCATTTTCCTCTTAGGCATGTGTTGGCCACAAATTGGATGGCTACATATATCCAATAAGTGCGATTTCAGGACACAATACATCCTCATTAGAACCGAGTGACCATGTATGCCACATGTACAGTGGATGAGGCACCGCCATCAAGAAATCACAGAGAAACCATATAGAAGTCTAGCCCAAGAATATGAAGAAACTGCAAATTCCAAAGAAAGAATGGAAAAATGAAAGATTAGATAGAGATAAAAGCAAAAACATGGTCATTGGCACAACCTTATTCGAACTGTGTTGAGCACCAACAAGCATTTGGTCCCTAAAAACCAACTCCCCCTCTCTAAATTCCAAGCTTGCATAGACAGCTGCAGTTGCCAATCCAAATTGAAGATATCACAATTCATGAGAAGTACAATAAAAGTGAATAGACAGTGCAAATAGATTTTGCTAAGGGAGTGTTTGGGTTGAGGGTATACTACAGAAAGCAAATAATTTTCCTTTGATTTGAAATTTCCTTTTTTTTTTCTCTTTTTCATTTTTCCTTTGGAAAGGCTTTCATTTGACATTTTCTCTGTTTGATAAACATAAAAGGAGAAGGAAATCAATTTCCTTTGCTAAGCAAGGGAGTAAAACTTTTTTTTCAAAATATCAATTGATGGGAAAAGAGGTTTCTGCATGATGTGACGCTTTTAGTGCAAAATTGGAAGGAAAAATGTTTCCCTTTGAAAATTGAAATTCAAACCAGACAGTTTCTGTAGTAAAACGAACAGGTGCAAAGGTTTTCCTTCCCCCAATGTCAATCTCACTTTACCATCCGCTTATGTCACACTTGTACTTTTCCTTGCCTTCCCTAGTTTCCCGTCAATCCAAACACACCCTAATAGATCACAACATGTAAAAGATAATCCTCAACATTAAAAAGGCAAAGTATGATCTATGAATTGTTTCTAGCATCATTCATAATGCCTTTTCTAACTTTTCCAATTTATCCTGTTTTCTCACACATTAGTAATTAAGCACAAAACTTTTTAGACCCAATCTGCAAAAAACCATAATCTTCAGCAAAGCATTGGAATGCAGCTGCAATACACTATAACAGAACTGTACTATATAGTATATACTGTACCGAAGTGGGTTGGATGTCATAAAAATTATTGGGTGTACACAAAAAAATAAAAATATGGGGTACTATCATCAAACAGATTCTAGGCGATACACTAAGATCATATGTAGATGCATCATTTCTTGCATTTGCAGTTTCAAGCATGAGAATATTATCCACGAATGGAAATGTTATGAATTAGTTTATAGTCTGGCAAAGCATGACCATCCATAAGCATGCACATAGCTATTGTACACTTAGCATATACATGCATGCTGTAATTCAGTCCAAATCGCACCCAACTATAGATAGGACATGCCTCAAAATGGACACATGAACACATACTGCTGAACTAGACCCCTGGCTATTTTACATTTTAACCGTACACTTGATGGCCGCTGACTGGATATTTCAGATCATACGTTCAGTGTGATCTTTGGCTTATGAGACCCATCTACAGTTTGGTGCCAATTTCAGCATCCTGAGCTGAGGAATCATATGATACACAGCCTATGTGTTTGCTCAATATACACAGATTTTGAGTTCTGAAAACTGGGACCCACAGTTCAGCAGTCCAGACAATTGGTATATTGCCTCACACTGCTAGTGGACTACTCCCCAAAAATTTCCCAGATCGGTATATCCCAGCAACCAATCTTGGAACTTTTGATCAGCTGAATGTGGACCATTGTTGCATTTCTCTTCTTAAATATCCATCTGTGGACCACAAATCGAATGGTTAGGATTGTCTCATTGAGGAGAGTTTTATAGCTTGGATTATAAAACCACGAGTCTTACTTTTCATAACCAAAAACACGCAGATAACATGCAAACAATTCCTATTTCACAATATGTTCAGGACCATCCCTGAGATATACGGCATGAAACATTATATCATGAAGCCAACCTACAAATGGCTCGGTTTACATGATGGTGGGCCGCACCTGTACCATTTCTGGGCCAATTAAAACAAACAATGTTCCTCTCGATCAAGCATTATATAATCACTCTTCACAACATATTATCATGTGGAGTAAACATCGTTAGGCATTCAAAATTTATGGCAAAAAGAAGTAAGTGAATATCTACACCCACTATTACTGCTAAACACGCCCATCATTTCTACTCTTGGTTATAAAACCGTATAAAATCTTTACCATAGTATAACCAAAAACAGAGAAGATGGGCGTATTAAGCAAACGGTGGATAAAATGAGTAGAAAAAGAAGATACCCTTTCCATGTTCTTCACTCTGCTTAATTTCAAGACCACGACATCGCCTTTCTGTAATAAGCTGGTCATAGTAGTCCTTTATCAAAAATAAGGGTGAGAATGTCAACTTATGTCACAGGCAACCAAATTGATATTTACACCTGCCTTTTTATATACTTGCATCCCATTTTTTAGGCACATTGAAAAGGGGTGTGGATAAAAACAGAGGGAGCGTTTGGAAAATAAAAATACAAGAGAAAGGTGTCGTTGGAGATGGAATGCCTGAGAAAGAGGGAGTTGTGAGCAGGGCTGTAATTATATCTGAGTACTCCTTGTCCAAAGGGCAGATTATACTCGCCATCCGTTTTCAGAGAGAGAGAGGAGGAGGAGGAGGGAGGGAAGGTTTTGAAAATCCTTCGAGAGCGCCAGGGAGAATGGAAGAGGAAGCTTGCCACACGAACGCTCTAGCTCTACAAGAGATGATTAATGTGGTAGGTACATGGATAAAGAGAAGAGATTATCATTTGCTTCTCAAGTGTAGAGCTTGAATCGACAAAGAAAGATAAAATCTCTAAAAACAAGAAATGAACTTTGATATTATTGAATTTAAGTAATGTTTACATCCTATATAATGGCATTATATAAGCAAAATAAAAACTAGACCTTTGATTTGAAATAAACACTTTCCTGACATAGTATAAATTAACAAAAATAGTAATAAGTTGTCTAATCGTTTCAAAACTCATAAAAAATCTGCAGATGAGTTAAACTCGAAGAGGTTGTTTGGCAGTGACGATTCAGAGGTATTCGGGGGTATTTAGAAGTTGTTGAGGTTTTTGGGTGCATTTGGAGGTTGGATTTGGGGTATTTGGGTTCCCAAAATCAGTGATTTTGAAAAATGCAATCCCCCTCTTGGACTGTTGCCACTCTCGTTTATAAAGGAGATATTCGCGGCGGCTAGACAGAGAGATGTAGAGAGAGAGGTAACATGGGAAGAGGGTTAGAGAGAGAGAGCGGCTATGAGAGAGAGAGAGAGAGAGAGAGAGAGCAGACTGATTACGAGCGTCGCACTTTTTGGCCGTTGAAGGTGGTGGTGTCGGGTAACAAGAGACGAAAGCGGAAAAGGAGTGTGTTTTGGACGCGGATTGCTAGCGACTACGACTGGAGGAAGTTCCTGCGGTCTGAACCTGGGTGGGGCCCACGGTGATGTTTGTGTCAAATACACCCCGTTCATCTGTTTTGCCAGCTCGTTTTAGGATATCACCCAAAAATGAGGAAAACATAAAACTCAAGTGGGCCACAGGAGGGAAAAAACCGAGTGTTGAATGCCCACCATTGAAACACATGGGACCACGTTTTGGGCGGGCGCGGATTGGGTGCTACTGCTACCCCCGCTAGGACGGGGCCGGCTATCCGTGGATCCCCGGATCCACCAAGGTGGGTGGGACCCCTGACCCCTGGGGCCCACCATAATGCATGTGACTACATCCACGCCGTCCATCTTTATTGAAAGCTCATTTTATGGCATGATCCCAAAAGTAAAGTAGATCCAAATTTCAGATGGACCATAGTGGAGGAAATAGTGGTAATTGACCATTAAAAACTTTTCGTGGGCCCACAAAAGCTTTGGATGAAGATGATATTTGTGTAGTTTCTTCATCTTGCTGTTTGTGACCTTATCAACCGGTTGGATGGCAAATAAATATTCCAATGGAATCCATGAAGTTTTTAACATTGGGGTTCAATCTTGATTGTTTCATGTGGTGTAGTCCACTTAAGATTTGGGTCAGTTTAATTTTTTGGGATGTCTGACAAAATGAACTGTCAAAATAGTTGGATGGTGTAGTCCACTTAAGATTTGGGTCAGTTTAATTTTTTGGGATGTCTAATAAAATGAGCTGTCAAAATAGTTAGATGGTGTGGATCTAATGCACATACATCAGTGTGAGACCCCGGCTCCACCTAAGATGGTGCAGCCTCACTAGGGGGGCTACCTTGATGTGTGTATTTAGTATCCACCTGATTCATTCGCTATTTGGGGGAAATTGTTTGCTAATATCTACATTTTAGGCCCACTTTTGAAATATCGAGGATGCTTAAATGAGTTGATTTCGATCTTATTTGAAAACTCATTGAATTATTTTTCCACTAAGTCAAAGATTGCTCCTATTTAACTTGTAATGAGATAAATTGTGAAAAATTTTGTAGGATTGCACAAGATTCGAAATGAGAGTAAATGAGAATAATTTGTTAATGTCATTATAGACTTTAGACCCACTTTTGAAAAGTCAAAACATATTCAAATAATATGCTTTGAGTCATATTTGAAAGTTTGTCGAATTATTTTTACAACGAGTTCAAGATCACTCTGATTTGCCCTACAATAAGGGGGTTATAACCATTCTCGTAAGATCGTGTGATGTTGGAAATGAGAATGAACACGAGCGTAGTCGCAATCGCGTTTACACTCCTTTCTAGCTAGGGTTGTACACGAACCGAGTTAGCTTGGTTAGCTCGCTCGACTTGACTCAAAAAAGCTCGATTCGACTTGGTTCGAAACTGAGTCGAGTTGATTTTTTGAGCTCGAAAAAATTTCGAACCGAGTTCGAGCTTGCCCGAGCTTGACTCGACCTAGATCAAACCCCAACTCGAATCGAACTTGGATCGAACCAGTTCAGTGACTCGATTACTTTGATATTGATGCTACTCACCAAGTGTTTGATGAAATGACTTAAAAAGTATTGGTTGGTGACAATAAAGGTATGTATATGAAACAAATACTCTTTTTTCTTGATTTTGATGTTGCCTACAAGGTGTTTGATGAAATACTTATAAAAATTTTGTTTTTATTTTACATACTGTGAGATTTTGAAGGTGTAGTCCATGTGTTTGTGAAAATGCTGCATAGGTGAACTCGGCTCGATCGTACCTCGAACTCGGCTCAAATTGGGCCGAGTTGCTGATCGAGCCGTGTTGAGCCGAGTTTGAGCTAGGATCAGCTAGTGGCCGAGCCGAGTCGAGCAGTGCCAAGCTCGACTCATGTGCACCTCTATTTCCAATATCAAATGTGTAAGCCCCGTATCTTAGATCGTACCGTTCCATAGACTTCCGCGGTCTTCCGCGATCAAATTTCGGCAACCTTCGACCCTTAATCGGTATTTGCGCGCGACCCTGATTCACACGCTGGCAACCCGAGTCGACTCAACCCGAGACTTGTACCCTAGCGACTGCGTAGTCGCCGCGGTTCCGATGCCGCGACTCGCGCGCCGATGCGATACTTTGGCCAGGGGATGTGGGCCAGCGTTCGATGCGAGGAAAACGCCGCGCGTGTGAATTTCGAGAGAATCTGTACAAGATGTCACATCAATTAATCAATCAATCCATCCCATCATGTTAAGTACATGTCAAGTACACCATCACCTCTCACCCTTCCCCAAGCAACCCTTAAAGTCAAAAGTTTCTTACAAACCCATACCTTTCTTACACCATTTACTATAAAAGTCAAAAAAGGGCTCTTACACCCATCACTCACCACATCCATCACTCCATCACTCCATCACCCATCTCTCTTTACAACTCTCTCTCCTTCATTTTTAAATCACAATCCAAGCAACCTAAAAACCTTTATACGTCCAAGCTCTTCTACTCCAAGAGAGCCACAAGTGTGGCCCACTTTCCTACCCTCTCATCTCCCATCTCAACCATCCAAACCGCATCTCCTCTGTTGAGATCGAAGCTAAGGAGCAAAGGAAGCCAAGGGAGCAAGAAGATCGAACGGTGGGTGCTTCTATAGGCTAGTTTTTCTTGTTTTCATGATGGGCCAAGTGAGGCATACCGATCGATGGTATGGATCTCACTTTGGACCCTAGGTATGGCTGATGGCCCACCTTGATCCATATGATCATTCCATGATGGGGCCATTCTTCATGAACCCCATCATGATGTTTATTTCTTTTTTTTAGTATGGCTAGAGGTCATCTAGACCTTCCATTTTTTTGTGGAGAAGGGATCTCCACCGTTGATCTTTGATTTGTTGGGCCCACGTGTTAAGGGACCCACTTGATGTATGATTTAGTGCAAGGGAGGGCTCATAGTGGCAGAGCCCTCTATCACGCGTGTCCCACTCTCTCTTTCTCTTTCTCTCTCCCTTTCTTTTTCATTTCTTTTCATGTGATGATGTGGCCGTGTTGCCCACCCGGATAGACCCCGCCATAAGGCATGTGTTTAATCCAAGTGATCCATAGGTGGGGGCCCACTTATATGTGTTGTATCCACACCATCTGTGCATTGGTGGCCCACCTTGAATGCTTGTGTCATGGCCAAGTCATCCAGCGTCCAGAGACGCTGGACGTAAAGTGAACCAAAGATAAGCTTGATTCAACAAGCTTTTGTGTGGACCATGAGTGTAGGCCCCACCTTGTTGAATAGTTTTAATCCAAGCCGCCCATTCCATTCTCCAGATTATTTTAGGCGTTGAGCCAAAAAATGGGGCCAATCTGACTTTTAGTTGGGCCATAGCATAGTAAACAGCGTATTTATCGTTGAAACACCCTCCAATGTTTCTATACGCCAAAATATGCTCAATATTGGGCTTGTTTTACTTGTCTTGAACTATGGAGGGCCATTGGACGGAGTGGATTCTCAAGATGTGGACCCCACCTGTGAAAAACCACAGGAAAACTGAAAATAAAAAATATATATATATAACACAGCAGCCAACACTACTGTGTCAGAGGCGCAGGCAGCGCTTGCTGTGGGCGAACGGCAGCAACCCACGGCCCCAGCTGTGGGCCCCACCACGATGTATATTTGATATACACACCGTTCATTGGGTGGGCCAATCCCTGAAGTGGGCCCACTCCAAAAATCAGCCTGATGTAGAGCTCAGGTGGCCCACACCGCAGGAAATAGCAGGATTGAACGTTTGCTGCTGCAACCCTTCTTGGTGGCCCGGGAGTTTTGGATTAATATGAAATTTGCTTTTCCTATTCATTCAGGTCTGCGTGACCTTATGAGCGGATTGGATGGCTTATAAACATTATGGTGGGCCCCATGTGGATAGTGACGTAAGTGTTTTATTCACACTGTCAGAGCCCACTCAGATGTACATGTTTTATCTATGCACTCCAGCCATTTTACGTGGCTGATGGACGGGCCGGGGACCCCACCATGAGTTATATGTTTCATCCATACCGTCCATCTATATGGGACCAACCCCCCCCCCCCCGGTGTGGGGCTGCACCTCGTGTATGTGAATGCGTATATATACATTATATTTTGTATATTATATATATACATTATATTGTATTTTATATATATATATATATATATATATATATATATATATATATATATATATATATATATATATACACATATATATGATGGTGGCCTTTTATGGGACCCACCATGATGCATGTGTTTCATCCAAACCGTCCAATCATTTTGGAAATTATTTTAAGGCCATGTGTTGAGGCCCATCTTGGTGTATTTGTGGGCCGTCTATTGAGGCCCACCTTGATATGTATATACGAGGCCCATATTATGAGGCTCATTGTGATGTATTTTAAGGCCCATGGGCTATGGCCCATTGCAATGTACATAAGGCCCGTTGGTGAGGCCCATTAATGCGGCCCATTTGATGAATGTAAGGCCCATGTGATACGACCCATTTGATATATTGAAGGTCCAATGGGATGTAACTAAAGTCCATTGCAATGTGTGATCCCAACATGGTTTATGTAATGATGTTTACGACGGGTTATGCCTTGGGAGCAATGGTGGTTTGACGTCCACATTGCAAGTATAGTGTTGGTTAAATGTCCGCATTATGACTCTCCCTAGGGCCCATTGATAGGCCCATACATGTAATGTGTAGGCCGTCTAGGCCCATTTTCGTTACAAACAGAATTTATCGCCATATAACATGCTTAGTATAGTCCCATGATTCATGCTCATACGCATCATATGTATGCTTGATATGAGGAGTGATTAATCATAGCATATGCCTTCGGGCAGATTATTTATGGGCTCTCGGATAGGCAGTGCTGCCATACATGAGCACACGATACGTGCAGGATTGTCGCATGATTGGATAGCGTGATTCATGCATTTTGCATTGGGTGATATGGTTACTGTACGCCCTAGCGACATCAGGGTCGTAGCCTCCACAAGCATATCGTGGTTGGTAGGATTGGATACCAAAAATCTTGTTCTACATGGGGTAATATAGATATCCCTGGGTGAAAGTCCCTAAACCCTTATGGTACCAGGAGGTTGTTCTAATGTCTAGACCGAGTGGGTGTATGAGCGACAAGTGCTGATTACCAGATGGTCATGCTTTCCACTATGTCGTGGTCGATTGAAAGGGGGTGCGGCCTTACCCACCCGAGAGGAGGGGGCAAAGCTAGGCTGAGTCTGACCAGCTCGAGGAATGGGTCCGCTATCGACGAGCGGAGTCTAATATTGGTAGGCGGATAGTGAGGTCTTTTACACTCACCCAATTGCGCGCGATGGGGAGGTAATCTGACTTGGAGTGTACTAGACCCCAGTGATATTCCAGAGTTCAGCTATATTAATATGTGGACTTATATGAGGATTCGTATGCTTGAGCTTGCATCTCGCATCGCATGGCCTTGGTATGGTTGACATCATTCATATCTTGCATCGCATAGCCTTGGTACGGCTAATGATATTCATGGATTTATCAGCATGTTCCGCATTACTCTAATACTGCATAATTACTACCTTGTGCACACACTTACACCACCCTCTAAGCTTTCCATAAGCTTATGCACGACCATTGCGTGCAGGTGACATTGGAGCGCAGCAGCGCTGAGGCAGGAGTGCTTTGCAGATCATCTTGAAGCTTTTTGTTCATCATCATTGTATTTCCCTTTATGCTATTGTACTTTTAAAGTTTTTTATCATAGTGAAAATGTGATGGAGTTTTTGGTTGTTGTTTGTGGGTTATGCCTTTGGTTATACTTATTACGAATCAAACTGATGTTGAAAATCTTCCTCGTAGCATCCCAGGATCGGAACTTGGCAAATGGACGTTGGGAGCAGAGAATGGGGTTCTATGAAGGCTGTCGGCGCCGGATTCAACGATCGAAAATTCTGTGAGCCCGGTTTCCGAGTTTGGGGCGTGACAGAAGTTGGTATAAGAGTATAACTCGGGAATAACCAAGAACAATATTACATGTCTGCTATGAATGATTTAAATCCTAAGATTGGATAGCCTAGCGATCTTTTATTACAGACCCTTAACGAGCGTGCCTTCAAGAGTTTTTAAAGTTAATAGGTGTCTTCGCTCTTTCCTGTAGGACAAGATGTCCAGGAAAGTGACTCGATCGACTCCCGCATCTCCACCTGAGACTCCCGCACCACTACCTGAGACTCCTGCACCACCACCTGAGACCCCGCACTACCACCTACTATTCTCGCTCCACCACTAGAGATTCCCACTGCCCATCCTATGGATGTAGCTCCTTTACTAGAGACCGGTACAGACCCGACCGTATCCGTGAGTGCTTCCTAGTTACAGCAGATGTTGCAAGCTGTAACAGTCGCACTTCAGGGGCAGAGCAGGAGCGCGCGAGTGCACTCCTTTGAGAGTTCCGAGGGCTCAATCCCCCGCATTTCCTAGGTGAGCCAGACCGGACGGTAGCTGAGAAATGGCGTGCCAATGTGGAGAAGATATTCGAAACAATGGGATGCACGACTGAGCGGCTAGTCCGATTAGCCGTATTTCTCCTCCATGGTGAGGCTGAGGATTTGTAAGACCCGTGTCCTAGTCCGTACCATTCCGTTGGCTTCCGCGGTCCTTCCGGTCAAATTCCGGCAACCTTCGCACCATATCTGACGTTTACGCGCGATCCTAAACCAGGTCTTACATGCCGACGTCGGCTCGATCCGAAACTTGTATCATAGCGACCGCGCCGTCGCCGCAGTTCCAACGCCGCGACTTGCGCATCGAACCGATACCTAGGCTAGGAGATGTAGGCCAGCGTTTATTTCGAAGAAACGCTGCGCGTTGCAAATATTGAGGGAATCTCTACGACATGTCCAATCAATCAATGTTAAGTACAAGTCAAGTCACACCTTACCCAAGTACAACAACCCATCCTTCTTTCTCCTCAAAGTCAACTCTCTCCCTCTTCACCCATTTCTCTTTTTCTAAAATTTCAACCCAACCCATACCTTTCCTTACATCACCCATCACCCATCACACCTCACCCATCCATATCACTCCCATCCTCTCATTCTCTCTCTCATTTCTCAAATCTCCCAAGCAACATCCCATGTCCAAGCTTCCTCTCTCCCAAACATCAAGTGTGGCCCACCCTCTCATCTCTCATCCACACCATCAATCTCCCATCAACCTCCATCAAAAGGCAAGGCAAGGAGCATAGAAGGCTAAGGGAGCAAGGAAGAGGCTTAGAGGTGGGTGATCCACCATTGATTTCAACTTTTGGGCCCACTTGTTGGTAGGACCCATTATGATGTATGTATTGTGCTCATGAGGGGCCCATAGTGGCGGGGCCCCCCTCTATCATCGTCTCTCTCTCTCTCTCTCTCTCTCTCTCTCTCTCTCTCTCTCTCTCCCTCTCTTTCTTTGAATGGTGATGATGGTGAAGGGGTGAGTGTGGCCCACCATGAATCATATTGCATGTGGGACCCATCGGATGAATGTGTTGAATCTACGCCATCCACCCCATTAGCGGGCCCGGATGGAAGAAAAACATAAATATTTGGTGGTCCAGACAAGTGGGCCATGTGCATGTGGGACCCACCATGATGTCCCTATTAATCCATGCCGTCCAGCGTCTCTGGACGCTGGAAGTGAATGGGAATGGGGTGCGTCTAACATGGAGTGCATGTATTGACATGGCTGTGTACTGATGGCTAACAAAAATATATATATTTAATTTTCTTTTTGGGTGGGCCACTCATGCAGGCCCCACCTTGATGTATATATTTAATCCAAGTCGTCCATTCCATTCTTGGGATTATTTTAGGCGTTGAGCCGAGGTATGAAATTAATCCGAGCATCTGGTGGGCCGTGGCATGGAAAATAGGGGTCTTTACCGTTAAAAATCCACTTAATGACCCTATACACGAAAATACCTCGGATATTAGACCTGTTGGGCTTGTCTTAAGCCGTAGGAGCAAGTGGACGGAGTGGATTTTGTTGATATAGGCCCCACCTAGGAAAATTTATGGAAAAACAGATTTTTTTTTAAAAAAAAAAGAAATCAACAGCAGCAACAACTACTACCACTGACAGAAGGCGCAGGCAGCGCCTGCGCTGGCTACTAACGGACGGACCGAGCTGGGCCTCACGGTCCCAGCTGTGGGCCCCACCATGATGCGTTTTGATCATCAATACCATGCATTTGATGGGTCTCCTCTGACCAAGGGTCCGCCCCAAAAAATTAGCTGTATAAGGAACTCCGGTGGGCCACACCATTTAAACTCATGTGAAGTGTTGAGGGTTAAATATTGCATATCAGACCCCTGTTATTGCCTGAATTTTCAAACATGATACTGTTTAATGGCCCGATTTAATCGTGTTTGTGATGCAGGGCGTATTTACGAGCCTTAACTGGGAAAGGGTGGTAAAAGCATGGATTTAACGGTCTGAAGTCACCAAGGCAAGCGACAGACCCCAGGAGACCAAGATCAATAGATTTGCACGCCAAGGATCCAAGAAAATTGAGAAACTGAAGCTCAAGTGGCCCGAAAGACATCCAGAATGCAAGATTACAGGGTTTCCAACATTTTTCAGTTCGAAACTTCATACAAGGCTTGAAGACCATAAATGAACCGTACATGTCAAATTGCAGCTCCTGGATCTTTGTGAAAGTGGCCCAACTGACAGATCAGCCACCAAAACAGTGTTATGGGGCCCACCTGCTATCAGGATATGCTTCAAATTTGGTCCCCACGGTTAAAATGAGATGGCAAAACGGATGGATGGAGCAGATGTCTCAAAAAAAGATCACAGTGGGCCCCACATACAACGTGCGTGTACATGGCATGTCCGCACGTGAGCCGCACTAGACCAGTAGTCCTAGTCAAAGTCGGCTGACCCGACTCCTCGCGCAAGAACGGACAGCATCCTTCACTGTCCGTCCATTTTTGGCAGTTGTGAGGCCCATTCATCATCCAGATCAATGATCTGGACTGTCCATTCGTCTCGTGAGGTAGCCACAACCCACGCTTAGGTGTCGGAATTTCAGATAACAACAAATACCAGTTTTCAACCTTTCAAACAAAGGTTGGACGACAAAATGGAAAAGAAAGTGGGCCACGTCAGAAGCACTAAAAAACCAACCATATTAAAACGGTTTTTCGAGACGAATCTACTGGACGGTGTGGATTTTCAAAACAAAAGCGAAGTGGGCCCCACCGAACACGTTGCGGAGGTTGGAGCCAAGATCGCGAGTCCGAAAATCCGGATCTTCCGTGGAGATGTGTGACCCCGAACGTGATCGGATCAGAGATCAGGACCGTCCATTATGACCTTGAGGTAGGGAAGACTCTACCCATGATGAGTTTCTAGACCCATCAAAACGTACACGCGTATATGAAGCCTCAAACGTAGTCGGACGGCTGAAGCCCAGATTTAGTGGGACGCATCATCAGAAATCAAAAACACTCTATGTCTGACTGAAATGGAGCGAAAAAGCTGATGGATGGTAAGGATTTATTCTCTGATACCGATCAGGTGCTCCACCAAGCATCAGCGCAAGAGCCTTGTTCGTAGCCTGCGCACGCCCAAGAAAAAAACGGCCACTGTTGGCTGATTGTGTGATTCTGATAAGTTTCGAACCAGTAATCCAGACCGTTCATCTGAAAGCTACACAAAAACTGTCCGTGGGGATGATTTCCTTTTTACAAAAACTAGGCCCAATGCAGATCAGTTGCATTGTTTTTTTGCTGCGTAAAGGATGTCATGCAAGCCCCAGCCGACCTCCCTGCTGCGTAAAACTTTCGCATGGAGTGAGGAAGCTCTCTACCGACCTTCTCTAGCTATAAAAAGAGAAAGAATGGAACGTGAACGAGGGAGGAAAAAAGTGGTTTGAGCTTGGCTTGGTTTGGACGATTGAAAGAGAAGTCAGGGACGTGGAGCTAGACGTGGAAGGTGTGGCTGCACATGAGTAGAGGGAGAGAGATCTGGTTTTTCTCTTATCCTTTTTCTTTTTATTTTGAATTTAGCCTAATCATACCCGTGATCGGCTAAACCTCTTAGCTGGGGCTAAGAGGGGAAGCCTGTAACGAGATGGGAGACTCTATTGTATGTTTTTTATTTAAATTTATAAAGTGAATTTGATTGATTATTAAAGGAATGTTTTTTTTTCTTTTGTCTTTAATGATCTGTTGTAACTGAAATTACAATGGATCTGCAATGGCTTTGAATATCTTCTTTTCCCTTTTGATGTTTATGACATCAGGAAGCCCTGTTGTTCACCATCGTCTCCTGGGCATGGTCGGATGATAGTACCCTTCCTAACTTTCATGCATTGTTCATTGGTTGGTAATTAGTTTAATTCCGTTGGTTGCTTTGCCTCCTGAGCATGGTTTGATGATGAAATCCATTCTAATTCATATACCTTTCATCTCTTTAAAACTATATTAAAAGAAGTTCAGTTTAATTTTCATGGTGATGGCATAAGATCTCCCTGATCTCTACAAGTGGATCCTCTAAATCCTCAGTTTCCCTTCCCTAAATTGTTTAAGTTTTAGATAATTATTCCACAATTATTCCTTAAATTCTATTTGATTTAGATTACATCTTAATCTAGTTCTAGTTCTATTTAGTTTCAGATTACGTACAAGTATCAGTCCCTTGAGATTCGACCTCGGTCTCACCGAGTTTATTATTACATCACAACCCTATACTTGGGGAGTGAACATGAAGACATGTCTAAACGTATAAAATCAGTTGGTGGAGCCTACCTGAGCTTTGAATGTTGCTGAAACTTGGTCTGGACCGTCAGTCAGGTGGGACTCACATAATGGACGAGCTGGATTTATGAACCACGTTTCGGTGGGCCCCACGCCCACCCCCAGGTCCAAATGACCTTAAAAACAGGTTGGGCGGCAAATAACTGTCATGGTGGGCTCCCTGCCCACATGACCTTATCAACAATTGGGTGGCATTAAACATTCTGGTGGGCCCCATGGCCACGTGACCCTATCAACGGGATGGCTAGAAAATAAACATTCCAGTGGGCCCCAGTCTAGTGGGCCCTACCTTGGTCCACATGGCCTTAAGAACAGTTGGGTGGAAAATAAACATTATGTTGGGCCCTAAGTTGGGTGAAAAATACACATTTTGTTGGGCCCTAGGCTGGGTGGAGAATGAACATTATAGTGAGTTCTACTTAGAACTCACCTATGTATGTATTGTAATCCACACCCTCTATTAATGTGGGCTCCATCATGATGCATGTGTTTCATCCAACCGTCCAACCATTTTGGAGATTATTTAAGGCCCATTGTTGAGGCCCACCTTGATGTATTAGTGGTCCTTGTTGAGGCCAACTTTGGTTTGTATAGGGCCCATATTATGAGGCCCACTGTGATGTATGCAAGGCCCATGGGACTAGGCCCATGTTGATGCATTTGTGGCCCGTCATTGAGGCCCACCTTGATATGTATATGGGAGACCCATATACGAGGCCATTTGATGTATTAGAGGCCCATGGGTCGAGGCCTAATAGGACATACATAATGTCCCTTGTAGTGTGACTCCCCCATAGCATATGTATTGACATTCATAACGGGCCACGCCTTGGGAGCAATGCTAGTTTGACGTCCACATTGAATGGATAATGTTGGTTAAATGTCCGCATTATAACTCTCCCTAAGGCCCATTGATAGGCCCATACTTGTGGTAAGTGGGCCGTTTAGGCCCATCTCCGTTATACACAAAGCCCATCTCTTTATACATGTTTAGTATAGATCCATGATTCATGATCATTCGCATCATATGTATGTCTGATGTGACGAGTGACCGATCATAGCATATGCCTTCGGGCTGACTGTTTATGGGCTCCCTGATAGGCGGAGATGCCCCATTTAAGTGCATGGTACACGCAGGACTGTTGCATAACTGATGGTATGACTCATGCACTTGCATTTGTGTGATTGTAGTTACTGTATACCCTAGCTACATCAGGGTCATAGCCTCTACAGACACATCGTGGATGACAGGATTGGATACCGAAAATATTTGGTTCTAGCATACGGGTGCCATAGATGTCCCTGGGTGAAAATCCCTAAACTCGATGGTACCAGAGGATGACTCCAATGTCGAGGCCGAGTGGAAACACAAGCGCGCGAGGGCCGTATACTAGTAGGCCGCGTCTCCCACTGTCGTGGTCGGTTGGAAAGGGGTTTGACCTTACCCACCTGAGTGAGGGGGTAATTTCTAGTTGAGTTTGACCAGCTTGAGGAATCGGTCCGCTATCGACGAGCCGGGCCTGATATTGGCAGGCGGATAGTGAGGTCTCTTCCACCCTCCCAGTTGTGCATCCGGATAGGGGTAGCAAGCTGGCGTAGAGTGTACTTGACCCCGGTGATTATCCATACTGAGAACCGCACTGATTTGATGCTCTAGTGAGGAGCTGCATTGATATGTGGATGAGGATTGACATGCTTGACTTGCATTCTGCATCACATGGCTTTGATGTGGCCGATCGCATTCATGTTTTGCACTTCATGGCCTTGGTATGGCTGATTGCATACATGTGTCCATCAGCATGATCCCGCATTTCTCTGACCTTGCATCTTGAGTACGCTCATATTGCGCACACACTTACACTACCCTCTAACCTTTCTATAAGCTTATGCACGATTGATGCGTGCAGGTGACGCCAGGTCGCAGCTGTAGCATAGCAGCAACAGGAGTGTACGGTCGAGCCTTTGGAGTCCTTGCTATTCGCACTATCTTGTATTTCCCTTCAGACGCATTGTACTTAAAGTTTTTTATCATAGTGGATTTTGTGATGGTGTTCTTGTGGTTATTGTTCGTGGGTTATGCTTTTGTTATATTCATTACAATTGAACTGATGATTTGAAACTCTCCTTGTAGCATCCCAGGATAGGAACTTGGTGTATAGGTGCCGGGAGCCGAGAATGGGGTATTACGGAGGCTATCGGCGTCAGATTCGGCGATCGAGAATTTTGTGAGCCTGGTTTCTGAGTTTGAGGCGTGACAAAAGTTGATATTAGAGCATAACTTGGTAGTAACCGAGAACAACATCACATGTTTGCTATGAGTTTAGGGCGATTAGGTTCCGAGTGCGAAACCTTCCGATTGAATCCTTTAACATGCGATTCTTAAGGTTGATTAGCGTCCTTATTCTTCTTATAGGACATACCGCCCAGGAGAGTGACCCGAGCGCACCCCGCCCCACCACCTGAGGCTCCAGCTTTACCACTTGCGCCTCCCGTTCCACCGCCAGAGATCCCTGCTCCCCTGCCTGATGATGTCGTTCCTCCACCCGAGGCCGGTGCGGACCCGATCGTGCCTGTAAGTGTCTCACAGCTACAACAGATGTTGCAGGCTGTGATGGCTGCACTTCAGGGGCAGGTCAGACACCCAGTTGTTTCTCCAGCTCAGGCCGAGCAGGAGCGCGCGAGTGCCCTACTTCGAGAGTTTCGACAACTTGATCCTCCGCGTTTCCAGGGCGAGCCAGATCCGACAGCAGCTGAGAGATGGCGCTCCGATGTGGAGAAGATTTTTAATACCATGTCATGTACGACCGAGCAGCGAGTCCGGTTGGCAGTGTTTCTTTTCCAGGGCGAGGCCGAGCACTGGTGGACCTCCGTTACCTGCATCGCAGGATCTCACTATGTTTGGACATGGGAGGACTTTATCGACTAATTCAAGGAACAGTATTTTTCTGACCACATACGACGTCAGAGAGCACTAGAGTTTGAGACTCTGGTGCAGGGAGACATGACTGTGGCTCAGTATGCGGCCCGTTTCGTGGTGCTATCGAGGTTTGTGCCATATATGGTTGATGATGAGGGGCGGAAGGCCCGCCATTTCGAGAACGGCTTACGTTACGGTCTTCGAGGCCGTGTGATTGGGCACGAGCTCCCGACCTTCTAGGCAGTAGTGTGGAGGGCTCAGATTTATGAGACAGAGTGGGCAGGCACGCAAGCCGACAGAGATCAGAGGAGGGGTCAGAAGAGGCAGACCCCCTCCAGTAGCTCCCAGCAGCAGCGACGACCACAGAGGTATAGAAGCCACCCACCTGCTAGAGCACCAGTAGCACCGTCGGCACCCCCAGCGGCGCCACCGCAGAGACAGCTTTCTGACACTTGTTATGGATGCGGTGGGATAGGACACCGTGGGTGGGAGTGTCCTCGACCTCGGCAGTAGCAGCCGAGAGCACCACAGTAGCCTCCACAGCAGCAGCCGAGGGTACCTTAGCAGCCTCCGCAGCAGCAACGATAACAGATTCTACCACCGAGGTCCCCTCAGTAGCAGCACCAGCCTCCGAGGCCACAGCAGCAAAAACAGCAGTTTCGAGCGCCTCAGCGACATCAGCAGCAGCACCACCAGGGACCTCAGAGGGGATAGGCACCTCCCCAGCCAGCTCAGGTTAGATTTTATGCGGCTCAGCAAGACCCACCGTCATCCGGAGGAGTCGTCGAGGGTATACTTCCTGTCTCTTCATGCATCGCCCCAGTATTATTTGATTCTGGTGCTTCTCACTCATTCATGTCCGAGGAGTTGACCGTATCGACGCCCTTGGGGGAAGATCACAATATTGGGCCGTTTCTGTTCATCTTGTCCGGTTCTGGTCGGTGATATCTTTTTACCCGCTGACTTATTTGTGCTGCCGATGAAAGATTTCGACGTTATCTTGGGCATGGATTGGCTTGCCAAGTACCACGCTATCTTGGACTGTTCTGCCAGGACAATCACGTTCTGCATACCAGGCTTACCGCAGTTTCAGTTCGTTGCAGAGCCCAGAGGAGAGCCGTTATCTTGCTTGATGTCCTGCGCCGTTAAGGAGCCTGTTGCCTTGTGTATTGATCGGTTAACGGTAGTCTGTGACTTCCCCGACGTGTTTCAGGAGATTCCGGGGTTACCGCCACGCCGTCATATTGAGTTTCAGATAAACCTTGTGCCTGGTACCGCGCCTATCTCAAAGGCCCCGTACCGTATGACACCGATAGAGTTACGTGAGCTGTAGCGTCAGTTAGACGAGTTGCGTGAGTTGGGATTCATTCGTCCGAGCAGTTCACCTTGGGGAGCGCCAGTACTCTTCGTCAGGAAGAAGGATGGCTTGTTAAGGCTCTGTGTGGATTACCGCGAGGTCAACCGGGTCACGATTAAGAACAAGTATCCGCTCCCGAGGATAGACGATTTATTTGATCAGCTGCAGGGTGCACAGTTCTTTTCAAAGATTGACCTGCGTTCCGGTTATCATCAGATTCATGTCCGAGAAGAGGACGTCCCAAAGACGGCTTTCAGGACACGTTATGGTCATTTTGAGTTTCAGGTCATGTCCTTCGGACTGACCAATGCACCCGCGGTCTTCATGTAGTTGATGAACAAAGTCTTTCGTCCATATCTCGATCAGTTTGTTGTGGTCTTCATCGACGACATTCTGATATATTCGAGGATCCGTGAGGACCATATGTAGCATCTGGAGATCGCCTTACAGACCCTTCGTGACCACCAGCTATATGCGAAGCTGGAGAAGTGTGAGTAATGGCAGGAGGAGGTGAGATTCCTCGATCACGTGGTCGCAGCTGTAGCATAGCAGCAGCAGGAGTGTACGGTCGAGCCTTTGGAGTCCTTGCTATTCGCATTATCTTGTATTTCCCTTCAGACGCATTATACTTAAAGTTTTTTATCATAGTGGATTTTGTGATGATGTTTTTGTGGTTATTGTTCGTGGGTTATGCTTTTGGTTATGCTCATTACAATTGAACTGATGATTTGAAACCCTCCTTGTAGCATCTCAGGATCAGAACTTGATGTATAGGTGCCGAGAGCCGAGAATGGGGTACTACGGAGGCTATCGGCGCCAGATTCAGTGATCGGGAATTTTATGAGCCCGGTTTCTGAGTTCGGTGTGGGACAGCATTGGTGGACATCAGTCTCCTGAGTAGCAGGCGCCGATTTTGTGTGGACTTAGGAGGATTTTGTAGATCGGTTTGACTGACAGTATTTTCCTGATCACATTTGACGACAGTGGGCATTGGAGTTTAAGGCCTTGGTGCAGGGTGATATGACGGTGGCTCAGTATGCCGCTCGTTTTGTAGCACTGTTCAGATTTGCACCATACTTAGTGGATGATGAAGAGTGGAGAGCCCGCCGATTTGAGGACGACTTGCGTTACGGTCTTCGAGGTTGTGTTATTGGGCATGAGCTCCCGACTTTCGAGGGAGTGATATGGAAGGCCCAGATTTTTTAGGCTGAGTGGGCCGATTCTTAGTCAAATCGCTGTCAGATGAGAGACGGAAGAGGCAGGCTCCTTCTAGTGATTCCCAGCAGGATCAACCACAGTAGAGGCGCACAGGTCGCCCAACCTTTCGAACGCCAGCACCACCTCCAGCACCACCTCCGAAGCAGTTCACCTGCTCTTATTTTAGGTGCGGTGTGACGGGGCACCGTATGTGGGAGTGTCCTCACCCCCAGCAGCAGCAGCAACAGAGAGGTCCACAACAGCCTCCACCGCAGCAGCAGTAGAGACCCCTATAGCAGTAGTGACAGCAGCCCCCACCACCGAGGCCACCTCAGCAGCAGCATCAGCACCAGCCTCCGAGACTGCAACAGTAGAGGCAGCAGTTTCGACTGCTCAGCGACAACAGCAGTAGTACGCTCAGAGAGGATAGACACCTCCCCAGCCGACTCAGGCTAGGTTTTATGCAGCTCAGCAGGACCCGCAGACATCAGGAAGGGTCGTTGAGGGTATACTTCCAGTATCTGCATGCATTGCACGTATGTTATTTGATTCTGGTGCATCGCATTCTTTTATGGCCGAGAGTTTTTGTCGATCGATTGGTTTGCCGTTGGAGTCTGCTTGTGAGGGTTTGTTAGTATTGACTCACTTGGAAAAGACTGCAGTGTTGGGCCGACTTTGCTCGTCTTGCCCCGTTCTGGTTGGGGATATCTTTTTGCCTGCCGATCTGTTTGCATTACTGATATCCGAGTTCGACGTCATCCTGGGCATGGATTGGCTTGCCAAGTAGCACGCCATATTGGGTTGCTCCGCAAGGATAATCACATTTTGTATACCCGGCTTGGCGCAGTTCTAGTTCATTGCTGAGCCCAGAGGAGAGTCGTTGTCTTGTTTGATGTCATGTGCCATAGAGGAGCCCATAACTGTGGGCATCGACCAGTTGCCTGTGGTTTGCGATTTTTTCGATGTGTTCCAGGAGATTCCGGGATTACCGCCTCGCCGACTCACAGAGTTTCAGATTGATCTCGTGCCCGGTACCGCGCCTATTTCGAAGGCCCCGTACTGTATGACACCTTTGGAGTTGCGGGAATTACAAAAGCAGTTGGACGAGTTGCGCGAGTTGGGCTTTATCCGTCCGAGCAGTTCTCCGTAGGGAGCGCCGATACTCTTCGTGAAGAAGAAGGATGGCTCGTTGAGGCTATTCGTAGATTACCACGAGTTCAACAAGGTCACAATCAAGAACAAGTACCCGCTCCCGAGGATTGATGATTTGTTTGATCAGCTGTAGGGTGCATAGTTCTTTTCGAAGATCAACTTGCGTTCCAGTTATCATCAGATTCGGGTCCGAGAGGAGGACATTCCGAAGACAGTATTCAGGACGCGTTACGACCATTTTGAGTTCTAGGTCATGTCCTTCGGACTGACCAATGCACCCGCGGTCTTCATGTAGTTGATGAACGAGGTCTTCCGTCCGTATCTCGATCAGTTTGTTATGGTCTTCATCGACGACATTCTGATCTATTTGAGGACCCGTGAGGAGCACGAGCAGCATCTGGAGGTTACGTTGCAGACCCTCCATGCACACCAGTTGTATGCGAAGCTGGAGAAGTGCAAGTTTTGGCAGGAGGAGGTGAAGTTCCTCGGTCACGTGGTGACGAGGGAGGGCGTTGCAGTGGACCCCTCGAAGGTTGAGGCAGTGCGTCAGTGGGGCCAACCCACAACTGCGTTCGAGATCCGCAGTTTTCTTGGTTTGGCTGGCTACTATCGGCGTTTCATTAAGGGCTTCTCTCGTATTGCAGCCCCACTGACCAGGTTGACTCGGAAGGGCGCGGAGTTTATTTGGAGCTAATGCTGCAAGCGAGCATTTATGGAGTTGAAGGACTGCCTCACGTCCGCTCTTGTCATCACTCTTCCCTCTGGGAGTGATGGTTTTATTGTATTTACCGATGCCTCGCATATTGGTTTGGGTGTTGTCTTGATGTAGCATGTGAGACCAGTGGCCTTCGCGTCTCGTCAGCTCAAGGTTCACGAGTTGAACTACCCCACGCATGATTTAGAGTTGGCTGCAGTTGTCTTCGCACTGAAGGTGGGGAGACATTATCTCTACGGCGTTAGGTTCGAGCTCTTTTCTGACCACAAGAGCTTGAAGTACCTCTTCTCACAGTCTGAGTTGAACATGAGGCAGAGGCGCTGGATGGAGCTCCTGAAGGACTATGATTTCGATCTCCAGTACCACCCAAGTAAGGCGAACGTGGCGGCGGATGCCCTCAGCCGTCAGCCACGAGGCCTGGTGGGGCATATGATGATTCAGGAGTGGCGGATGCTCGAGGATATAACAGAGTACGACTTTGAGTTTGGCTTGCAGTTTTTTATTGTGCAGTTATCGAGCCTGTCGATTCAACCTCTTTTTGTCGCAAGGGTGATCGAGGCTCAGCAGGCAGACAAGTCGTTACAGGATTACCGAGCAGAGGTAGCATCTGATATCGGGCAGATTGGCAGATTGGTACAAATGGTGGACTTCGCTTCAGAGGCCGATTATGTGTCCCGGATAGTCCTGAGCTACGCAGAGATCTTATGACCGAGGCACATCGATCGCGGTTTTCTATCCATCTTGGCTCGACGAAGATGTACCGCGATATGAGGCGACAGTATTTTTGGACGAGGATGAAATGCCAGATCGCCAGTTTTATGGCCGAGTGTGACACGTGTCAGCGTGTTAAGGCCGATCATAAGAGACCCCTGGTCTATTGCAGTCGTTGAGTGTTCCGATGTGGAAGTGGGAGCACGTGTCGACAAATTTCATTATGGGCTTACCAAGGACTCATTGTGGTCATGACGCCATCTGGGTTGTTGTGGATCGTCTGACGAAGTCGACACACTTTATTGTGATTCGTGCGACTTGGCCTTTGAACCGGCTTGCGAGATTATTCATCGAAGATATTGTGAGACTGCATGGCGTTCCAGTCTCGATCGTTTCTGACCGAGACCCGAGGTTCACGTTTCAGTTTTGGGGGAGCTTCCAGAGAGCGATGGGGACTGATTTGCAGCTCAGCACTGCGTACCATCCACAGACTAATGGTTAAACCGAGAGGGTCAACCATATCCCTGAGGATATGCTTCGGGCTTGCGCGATTGATTTCAGAGGTAACCGAGATGAGCATCTGCGATTGGCTGAGTTGACATTCAACAACAGCTATCAGGCGACTATCGGCATGGCTCCTTTTGAGACACTATATGACAGACCATATAGATTACCAAGTTGTTGGACCGAGGTTGGAGAGCGTCGTCTCCTAGGTCCCAGGCTTGTGCAGGAGACATCAGAGACTATTGATATCATCAGGCAGAGGATGCGCACAGCTCAGAGCCGACAAAAGAGTTTTGCTGATCGTCGGTGTCGTCCCTTGGAGTTTGATGTGGGGGACCATGTGTACCTCAAAGTCTCACCCATGAAGGGCGTAGTTCGAATTGGAGCGAAGGGCAAGCTTGCCCCGAGATTCATAGGACCTTTTGAGATCACTGGGCACGTTGGCGCCGTGACCTATCAGCTTGCCTTGCCATCTCAGTTGTTTATCATCCACAACGTTTTTCATGTCTCCATGTTGAGGAATTGTGGGTCAGACATCGTTCCTGTTATTGACTGGCAGCCGTTAGAGGTTCGGGAGGATGCTTCCTATATTGAGTAGCCAGTCCGTATCCTTGATCGAAAGGAGCAGGCCCTCCGAACCAAGATCATTCCGTTGGTGAAGGTTCAGTGGGGTCACCATTCTGTGGATGAGGCTTCTTGGGAGGGCGAGGCTGAGATTCGAGAGCGTTATCCCCATCTTTTTGATGATTGACTATATTGTACTTTGTATGTTATCTCTGATTTTGTATAGTGTTGTTATGTTTCTTCTCCCTCATGAACTATGACTAGTTGTGATGATTGTGTAAATTTTGAGGACGAAATTTTTATTAAGAGGGGAGAGCTGTAAGCCCCGTATCTTAGACCGTACCGTTCTGTGGACTTCCGCGGTCTTTCCGGTCA
Source organism: Magnolia sinica (assembly GCF_029962835.1). NCBI lineage: Eukaryota > Viridiplantae > Streptophyta > Magnoliopsida > Magnoliales > Magnoliaceae > Magnolia > Magnolia sinica. The sequence continues at coordinate 63,533,654 of NC_080584.1, forward strand.
AATTTCGGCAACCTTCGACCATTAACCGATATTTACGCGCGACCCTGATTCACACGCCGTCAACCCGAGTCGACTTAACCCGAGACTTGTACCCTAGCGATCGCGCAATGGTCGCGGTTCCGATGTCGCGACTCGCGCGCCGATGCGATACTCTGACCAGGAGATGTGGGCCAGTGTTCGGTGCAAGGAAAACGCCTCGCATGCGAATTCTGAGAGAATCTCTACGAAATGTCACCTCATTCAATGAATCAATCTATCCTATCATGTTAAGTACACCATCACCTCTCACCCTTCCCCACCCCTAAAGTCAAAAGTTTCTTACAAACCCATACCTTTCTTACGCAATTTACCACAAAAGTCAAAAAAGGGCTCTTACACCCATCACTCACCACATCCATCACTCCATCACTCCATCACCCATCTCTCTTTACAACTCACTCTCTCTCCTTTATTTTCAAATCACAATCCAAGCAACCCAAAAACCTCTATACATTCAAGCTCTTCTACTCCAAGAGAGCCACAAGTGTAGCCTACTTTCCTACCCTCTCATCTCCCATCTCAACATCTAAACCCCATCTCCTCCGTTGAGATCGAAGCTAAGGAGCAAAGGAAGCCAAGGGAGCAAAAAAATCGAACGGTGGGTGCTTCTATAGGCTAGTTTTTTCTTATTTTCATGATGGGCCAAGTGAGGCATACCGATCGATGGTATGGATCTCACTTTTGACCCTAGGTGTGGCTGATGGCCCACCTTGATCCACATGATCATTCCATGATGGGGCCATTCTCCATGAACCCCATCATGATGTTTATTTCTTTTTTTTTTGTATGGCTAGAGGTTATCTAGACCTTCCATTTTTTTGTGGAGAAGGGATCTCCACCGTTGATCTTTGATTTGTTGGGCCCACGTGTTAAGGGACCCACTTGATGTATGATTTAGTGCAAGGGAGGGCTCATAGTGGCGGAGCCCTCCATCACGCGTGTCCCACTCTCTCTTTCTCTCTCTCTCTCTCTCCCCCTTTCTTTTTCATTTCTTTTCATGTGATGATGTGGCCATGTGGCCCACCCGGATGGACCCCGCCATAAGGCATGTGTTTGATCCAAGTGATCCATAGGTGGGGGCCCACTTATGTGTTGTATCCACACCATCTATACATTGGTGGCCCACCTTGAATGCTTGTGTCATGGCCAAGTCGTCCAGTGTCCAGAGACGCTGGACGTGAAGTGAACCAAAGATAAGCTTGATTCCACAAGCTTTTGTGTGGACCATGAGTGTAGGCCCCACCTTGATGAATAGTTCTAATCCAAGCCGTCCATTCCATTCTCTAGATTATTTTAGGCTTTGAGCCGAAAAATTGGGTCAATCTGACTTTCAGTCGGGCCATAGCATAGTAAATAGCGTATTTATCGTTGAAACACCCTCCAATGTTTCTATACGCCGAAATATGCTCAATATTGGGCTTGTTTTGCTTGTCTTGAGCCATGGAGGGCCATTGGACGGAGTAGATTCTCAAGATGTGGACCCCACCTGTGAAAAACCACAGGAAAACTGGAAATAAAAAATAATAAAAATATAACGCAGTAGTCGACGCTACTGTGTAAGAGGCGCAGGTAGCGCCTGCTGTGGGCGAACGGGCGGATGACAGCAACCCACGGCCCCAGCCGTGGGCCCCACGATGTATATCTGATATCCACACCGTTCATTGGGTGGGCCACTCCCTGAAGTGGGCCCACTCCAAAAATCAGCCTGATCTAGAGCTCAAGTGGCCCACACCGCAGGAAATAGCAGGATTGAACGTTTGCTACTGCAACCATTCTTGGTGGCCCAAGAGTTTTGGATTAATACGAAATTTGCTTTTCCTATTCATTCAGGTCTGCGTGACCTTATGAGCGGATTGGATGGCTTATAAACGTTATGGTGGGCCCCACGTGGAGCCCACAGTGATGTAAGTGTTTTATTCACACCATTAGAGCCCACTCAGATGTGCGTGTTTTATCTATGCACTCCAACCATTTTACATGGCTGATGGACGGGCAGCGGGACCCCACCATGAGTTATATGTTTCATCCATGCCGTCCATCTATATGGGACCAAACCCCCCCGTGTGGGGCTGCACCTCGTGTATGTGCATGCGTATATATACATTATATTGTGTATATTATATATATTATATATATACATTATATTGTGTATATTATATATATACACACATATATATGATGGTGGGCTTTTATGGGACCCACCATGATGCATGTGTTTCATCCAAACCGTTTAATCATTTTGGAAATTATTTTAAGGCCATGTGTTGAGGCCCATCTTGGTGTATTTGTGGGCCGTCCATTGAGGCCCACTTTCATTTGTATAAGGCCATGTGTTGAGGCCCATCTTGGTGTATTTGTGGGCCGTCCATTGAGGCCCACCTTGGTACGTATATACGAGGCCCATATTATGAGGCCCATTTTGATGTATTTTAAGGCCCATGGGCTATGGCCCATTGCAATGTACATAAGGCCCGTTGGTGAGGCCCATTAATGCGGCCCATTTGACAAATGTAAGGCCCATGTGATACGGCCCATTTGACGAATGTAAGGCCCATGTGATACGGCCCATTTGATATATTGAAGGTCCAATGGGATGTACCTAAGGTCCATTGCAATGTGTGATCCTAACATGGTTTATGTAATGATGTTTACGATGGGCTATGCCTTGGGAGCAATGGTGGTTTGACGTCCACATTGCAAGTATAGTGTTGGTTAAATGTCCGCATTATGACTCTCCCTAGGGCCCATTGATAGGCTCGTACATGTAATGTGTAGGCCATCTCGGCCCATCTTTGTTGCAAACATAATTCATCGCCATATAACATGCTTAGTATAGTCCGATGACTCATGCTCATACGCATCATATGTATGCTTGATATGAGGAGTGATTAATCATAGTATATGCCTTCGGATAGATTATTTATGGGCTCCCGGATAGGCGGTGCTGCCCTACATGAGCACACGATACGTGCAAGATTGTCGCATGATTGGATAACGTGAATCATGCATTTTGCATTGGGTGATATGGTTACTGGACGCCCTAGCGACATCAGGGTCGTGGCCTTCATAGGCATATCGTGGTTGGCAGGATTGGATACCAAAAATCTTGTTCTACATGGGGTGCTATAGATATCCCTGGGTGAAAGTCCCTAAGCCCTTATGGTACCAGGAGGTTGCTCCAATATCTAGACCGAGTGGGTGCATGAGCGCCGAGTGCCGATTACTATACAGTTGCGCTTTCCATGTGTCGTGATCGGTTAGAGTGTGGCCTTACCCGCCAGAGAGGAAGGGGCAAAGCTAGGCTGAGTCTGACTAGCTCGAGGAATGGGTCCGCTATCGACGAGCCGAGTCCGATATTGGCATGTGGATAGTGAGGTCTTTTCCACTCACCTTATTGCATGCGATGAGGCAGCAATCTAGCTTGGAGTGTACTAGACCCCGGTGATATTCCAGAGTTGAGCTATATTGATATGTGGACTTAGATGAGGATTCGTATGCTTGAGCTTGCATCTCACATCGCATAGCCTTGGTATGACCGACATCATTCATATCTTGCATCGCATAGCCTTGGTACGGCTAATGATATTCATGGATTTATCAGCATGTTCCGCATTACTCTGATACTGCATAACTACTACCTTGCGCACACACTTACACCACCCTCTAAGCTTTCCATAAGCTTATGCACGACCGTTGCGTGCAGGTGACGTTGGAGCGCAGCAGCGCTGAGGCAGGAGCGCTTTGCAGATCATCTTGGAGTTTTTTGTTCATCATCATTGTATTTCCCTTTATACTCATTGTACTTTTAAAGTTTTTGATCATAGTGGAAAATGTGATGGAGTTTTTGGTTGTTGTTTGTGGGTTATGCCTTTGATTATGCTTATTACGAATCAAACTGATGTTGAAAATCTTCCTTGTAGCATCCTAGGATCGGAACTTGGCAAATGGGCGCCTAGAGTTGAGAATGGGGTTCTACGGAGGCTATCGGTGCTGGATTCGACGATTGAGAATTCTGTGAGCCCGGTTTTCAAGTTTGGGGCGTGACAAAATGATTCTACAAAAATAATCATAACTCCTTCGTCATTTGTCAGATTAGAGCATTCTCGGGCTCATTATCTTTACCATGTTCAAATGAGATGAATTTAGTCTTATTTGAAAGCTTGTCGAATAATCTTTATAACAAGACAAGAGCACCCCGATTTTACCTATAATAAGGGAATTATAACCATTTTCATAAGATCGCATTCGCATTTGCACTCCTTTCCAGCATTGAACGATCCCACAAAAAAATGGTCATAACTACCTCGCCATAGGTTCAATTAAAGCATTCTTGAGCTCATTATCTTTATGGTGTTCAAATGAGATGATTTTAGTTATATTTGAAAGCTTGTCGAATTATTTTTACAATGAAACTAAGATCACCCCAATTTGGCCTATAATAAGAGAGTTATAATCATTTTCGTGAGATCACATGAGTTAGAAATGAGACTGAACAGGAGTATATTCGCATTCGTGTTTACGCTCCTTTTCCAGCATCGAATGATCTCACAAAAACGATCATAACTCCCTTATCATAGGTCGGATCGAAGTGTTCTTGGGCTCATTAGAAAGATTATTTGATGAGCTTTCAAATATGATTAGAATTATCTCATTTGAATACTGTTTGAAAATTTCAAAAGTAGACCCAAAGTCAATAATGGCATTCACAAACTGTTTATTTTTGCTCTCATTTTTAGCATCATGTGATTTCATGAAAAAAAAAGAGAGTCATAACTCTATTGTTGCAGGTTAGATCGAGATGATCTCGGGCTCGTTAGAAGGTTAATTAAACTAGCTTTCAAATAGGACTAGAATAATCTCATTTAGACATCGTTTAACCTTTCAAAAGTTAGCTCATAGTTTAGCTTACTAATATCTTCTTCCCAAGTAGACTCATATAAGCAAAATATTGTAGAAAGAAAATTGATGTCTTTTAAGAGGGGAATTTTTGTGATTTTTTTGTTCTTCATTTTCTCCCTTCTATTTCGTGGTAAAAGACCCATCTAAGTAGAGTCTTTTGAAGAAAGAAGAATAAATAATCATCTAAAAGTTAATTTTTTGCACTATTTTTTCATCTCATTTTTATTATTTTCTGTCCAAACAAATCCTTTTAAGCATAACAAGTAAAAGGATGAAGAATAACTTATTTTTATGAGGGAGTTTGTGCCATAGAGAGTAGTTGGTAAGCACAAAAGATTGGCAAAAAGTAGTCGTAATGTTTGAAAGACCGTCAAAACATAGTGGTGAAAAAATGTTTAAGTGTAGGCAAAAAGGCCCAGGGGTATTTTCATACTGAAAAAATAAAAAGAAAGATAAAAAATGTTGTAAAAAATGAGTGGATTTTAGAGCTCCCATGATACCTTGGGTGTATTTAGGGAGAAAACCCTTTTTTAATTCTAAAGTGTAATTTAAATTGTGTGTTGGTTTGAATTACAGATAAATACACTAAAATGAATAGCTTTTATTATCTTCGACATATGTGGCTTTACCTAACTTATAAAATTAGTCGACTCACTTAAGACTCGAAATTTCTCATTTTTAGAAAAAATAAAATCTTTCAAAAGACTTATTGTAATGATTATTTAACATATTACACATGTATACAAATTTGGTATATTAAACGTGATTTGTTTTATCAAATTGATTATCTTGTGAATATATTGCAGATTCCACCTTAGCCCAAACTTAGGCTTCCAAACACAAATTTTGAATTTAACATCATTCTAATTATAGGCCACCAAATACAAATAAAGATTCGAAATCACTTCAATTCAAGTGAAATTGTATTTGAATTCCACCATATTTCAAATCCAAAGAACCTTAAAGGTATAAAAGAAAAAATGAAATGTTTTAAAAATATTAAATTTTCTTGCTATTTTAATTAAACTCCTAAAATAATTAAAGTTTATAAAATCATATGGGGCCAACAAGCCTTAGATGGTTAGCTAGGGAGTGGAGATTGCCATCCTAGGGAGTGGAGATTGCTGATAGCTTTCTCCAACAGCATATCGTTCGCACGAGATAGATAAATATATCTGCAATGTTATAGCTATTGGAAGCTATAGTGGGCATTTAGATTATTTTTGCCCAATGAGGTTCCTTTGGTTTGAATTTGTGTGATCATGACAATTCATTAAGTTGTCCTCTATTCTGACTTACATCAATGATATCATCAGCAATGCCACCCTCATGTGGTGCAATAGGAAGATGGATTGAAATCTCCTACAAGACAAATTGTAGGAAGCACATGCAACAACCAATGTGATATCCAACTGCAAGCTAACGGGTTTGAGTCCATGCCTCAATGGTAGACTCCGAGGAGTTTCAACACGAGGTCTTGGGTTCGATGCCCATAGGTGGTGAAATCTCACTATGGTGTGTGTGGATCCGTGTTATAAAAATAAATAAATAAAATATATAAAACACTTTCAAGAGCATGGTGAAAATCATTTTGATAAAAAGTTTGGGTGGGCCACAAAACATCAACAATGTAAAAGTTACTATTAAAACTTATAATTTCACTGTTCTAGTCCACCTAAAACTCACTTGATCTTCATTGTTGTGTCTTGGATGGGTCTCATTCATGGGATCAGGTCAGAAGATGATGTGCTACAACTGATGCAAGGAGTGGAGTTATATCCACATGGTGGGCTTGGCCAACAGTGCTCAGATGCTGCGAGCTCTTCTTGCAAGTGTACGAGGATCCATCATTTGTATATGTGGTCTATCTGATCGAGCAAGATGCTAACTTCCTGAGTTTCTGTGCATGTGAGATACATATGATAGAAGGCTGGGATGTGGGTAGGGGTGCATGTGGGGCCACCGAATAACCCCAAAAGAGGCTCGGCCTGCCTGGTGACGGGATTCTGTGGGGTCCACTGTGATATTTGAGTTTTATCTATACCGTTCATCTGTTTTTGCCCGCTCATGTAGAGCATCAGCCAGAAAAAGCCGTAGATCCAAAGCTGAATTGGAACACACCACGGAAAAAAAAAAAGAGTAGGGATAGTGATTCCGGAAACGGATTGGCTACTCTCCTTGCACTGGCCAATGGCTGGTGGTCGGTGCTCTGTGAGCCCTACCATGATGTATGTGTTTCATCCATGCCGTCCATCTATTTTCCTAGATCATTTTATGGTATTAGACAAAAAAATGAGGTATATCCTAACGTCAAGTGGACCACATTACAGGAAACAGTGTTGAATGTATGTCGACCATTAAAAACTTTTTGGGGGCCACAAAAGTTTTGGATCAAGCTGATCTTTGTTTTTTTCCTTCATCTGGGTCTGTATGACCTAATCAACAGATTGGATTTCAAATAAACAGTACAGTGGGCCTTAGGAGGATTTTAATGGTGGATATCCAATCACTATTGTTTTCCTGTGGTGTGGTCCAACTGAGATTTATATAACTCCAATTTTTGGGACCACTAAAATAATCTGTAAAAATGGATGAACAGAATGGATGAAACATATACATAATGGTGGGACCCACAGAGAACCGACCACAAGCCATGGGGCTGGTGGCATGGGGAGTAGCCAATCGGTTTCCAGTGACTCCCACCATTGAAACCTTCGTAGGCCCTCATTAAAGTTATTTACCACCCAACCTATTTATAAAAGTCACGTAGACTTGGAAAAGCTTTCAACGGTAGGCATTCAATCCTCACTCTTTCATGTGGAGTGACTCACTTCAGCTTTGGATCTCTCTCATTGTTTCGCTCATGCTTTAAAATGAGCTTGCAGAGTGGATGAAAGGTGTGTATAAAACACATACATCACGGTGGGCCCCACAGAGTTGGGTCATCAGGCAATCCCCGTCCGAAAAAGTGGGGCCATTTGATAGGCTAGCATAATATGCCCACTGATGCACAGATATGCTGCTACTGTACAAGTGGCACAATCCTAACCGTCCAAATGGTGGGCTATACGGTAGATGGACTCTGTTCCCACAGAAAACGGATTGGACGGTCGTAGCCTCATATTCATATGTTCAATTGTCTGTTGATTTTGGACCATTGGAGTTTTTTTATTACAACCGTTAATTTTCTGACCATAAGTCGGACTGTTTAATGATCCCTTTCGATGATTTGTTGTGTTATGATGCATCAGCTCTCATCCCCACCGTTCTTACAGTTTGATTTAGGAATGCATACGCAAGTGTCAAGATCGCATGGCGGCACCCTGCATTTCACTTTGGAGGTTTCATCTTCACATTCCGTTTAATCCCAATGATTTTAATGCAACGCTTCCTCAACGCCTGGCTTACCTGATGACGCCCCTGATGAATGACTCAGATACTGCTTTCATATTCGTATTGTGTTCCTTCCTCATCATGCTAGTTTCTTTTTTCTGTTTAGTTTTATCGCATAGAGGGTGATGCACACCATTTGTTCGACGTTTGGCCTCAACGAGATTTAGTACTCTGCAGTGTACGTGTAAGCAGCAATTGAAAAAGTAGAGGGCGAAAGGTGTGACTTGATTGAAGAGGTCTGCAGAGGAGTGAAGACTGGGACCGCATGACAAGTGATTGTTTAAATGTCTAAAAGAAGAAGAAAAAGTAAAAGACTTGGCCGGTAAAACTATCCAATTTCTTTAGCTTTACATACAAAATAAATTGGAAACCTCACTTATCCTGTTTCTCACTTTCAACAATGATAGTGACAAATCTTTATCTCAGCAATTTCTTGGGAGATTTACAATATTTTGAGGGGTTTTTTTTTTTCTTTTTAAATAGAAAAAATCCTCATAAATCCCAAATTTACCAAGGGATTCCGCCACGAATCAAAATACCTATTAGTGTTTTTTGAGAAGGAAGTACCCTGGTTTATTGTTTTTCTTTGGGCCTGTTGGTTCATGTAAGTGGACCATCGCTATCATTTCCCGAGAATTCACTGCAATTTTACCTTATAAAATCTCAATCTGCACAATTTTACAATGTTAAAACAAATAGTGGAAGAACGTCACTGTTGTGGTCAAACGCGACTGACATCACCAAACAAGTAAAGGAAGTAGTAATTATTACCCATTTCATTCATTTACTAAGGTAATTGGAAAAATGAATATACCCTAAAAGTATTAAAATCGGGAAAATTAGGGTCCTAAATGGTTTTTGTCTGAGATCCAGCCTGTCAAATAGACACACTCAATCATAGTAAATGCATGAACAAAAATCTTTCTGATTGAATCCCTACATGGGTTGCACATGCATTTTGATGTTTTTGATTGGTGTATATTATTTATTATGGTGTGACACACCTTATGCTTAGATTGATTAAATTTTTGGTTCTTTTGAACATAATGGCATATTACATCTAATGGATGGGTTAAATATCATAAAAATATCACGTGGGCCCCGCAATTCTCCACTTCACCACATTCTAAAGAAAAAGGTGCACGGTGTGCATTATGGGAATTTCACCACTCAAAAAGAACTAAATTTCAGTAATAGAGTCATTAGGTAAAATCATAATTTGTAAGGAATTTTGTGGTAAAAATCCCTATTTTAAAATCTCTCGATGAAATGGTTTAGTGTATTTCGCGAGATTTTCAACATCTCAATGATACTTGTCCCACCCAACAGAGTGATCTGGGCACTGAACCATCGGTCCACTAGGGTTGTCCTAACCCAGTAGAGTGATCTAGGCACTGAACCATCGGTCTACTAGAACTGAAGAGCTTAATATATTATGAAAGAGAAAAACTTCGATACTCAGGCAGGTATTGATGGTTGACACATATAAACACATGCACTAAGAAAGTGTACAAGTGGCATAAAAGCCACTTAAGTTAAACCATTCAAATTATGGGCTACATTTAGATGAATCACAAACATTAATTGAAAAATAGTCAAACATCCTGACTTCAACAAACTAATGTCCATTAATCATAGGATTGTATAATATCCACTGGTTGAATCAAAATAGAATGGTAGATTTATTCACTCTATCAATTACCAAGCTAGATCTAGTGTAGCATAAGAGGTTTGCCTTTTGTACCAGTTCCTATGGATTGATCAGTAAAATTCTTGAATTAGGCATTCAATTCCATAGATGAATGGGTTCTGCCTCCTTTTTTTAAAATTTTTTATTTTTACAAAGAGAATGAATCTTTTTATTGAAGGATAAGAAAAAAATCGGTCCGTATCTCCTGCAGGAATGATTTGGAAGATGCAAAAGGGTTTTGTACTGGAGTCTTGATTTATTAAAGGCCACGTCTTTTACCTCGTACTCCAATAAGAAATTATCACATACAAATGTTTGTGTTGGTGCAAATAGGAAATCTCTCCTCTACTAAATCAAAACAAATTTCATTACTATAGTTAAATTAAAAAAGATTCTTTGAAAATCTTCATTGAATTTGAATGTGAAATTCCCATTGTACCATATACCAATTGCATGTGATTTTTTATTTTATTTTTTTCTTCTCGAAATGTCTGCATACCGCACATGCACCTTTTTCACATGGCATCTAATCTGTGTATCAAGTGGACCCACTGTCTTCTAGCTAATCTGGCCGAAATAGCATGCCCATCCATGGATAGAATGAGGTTGACAGTTCCGTACATCAAAAGAGCAACTTAATACATTTCCTATATTTTATCCAATGAGGTAGTTGTTTACATCACAATGTATAAGAAGTTAAGAAACTATTACAGGGAATAAAAATAGTGGAAAGCAAAATTGAAGATTTATCTAAACAGATAAGCAAAGAAAATAAGTAAAAGTAAATCTCCCAAATGAATTTCACAATGCTTAAATAGCTTATCCTGATGCACTTTCCTGTGGGTGTGACCCAGACCTTAGGGTTCACCACTTCACCTCGATGTATGCAATGTATATACATGCCGTCCATCTGTTTTCTGACTTATTTTATGGTATGGTCCAAAAAATGAAGCAGATAAAAACTTCAGGTGGACCACACCACAGGAAAGAGTAATTATTGACCATTAAAAAACTTTTGTGGGCCACAAAAGTTTTGGATCAAGCAGATATTTGTTTTTTTCCTTTCATCCAGGTCTGTGTGACGTTATAAACAGGTTGGATGGTCAATAAAAATTGCAGCGAACCCTAGGAAGTTTTTAATGGTGGGTGTTCAATGAGCACTCTTTTCCTGTTGTGTGATCCACCTGAAATTTGTATCTGCTTCATTTTTGGGACCGTGCCCTAAAATAAGCTGGAAAAACAGATGGATGGTGTCAACAAATACAATGCATACATCTAGGTGGGCCCTAGGGTCAGGGTCCCACCCACATCGCTTGTTCTAGGGTTGCAGCCAAGTCGTGCTCTCATGTGCTACTGTGAACAGACATGGGCTGCACTTTTTTCTAGCTGCCATTTATATTCCTCAAGTGTCCTCCAATTGGGGGTAGGATCATCCCAGTGCTGTGACTTCCGGGTTATGGCACATGACTGCAGGGCCCACTGAAGTATGTGCTTCATTCCCCATTTGGAATTGAGAGCCTGTGAAGATCTTCCAAGAACCTGGGACGAGCGACAAACTGAGAATCCTTTTGTAACATTGGGCAATCACTCACTTCAATATGCTGCCAGTGCAATGCCTCCTTGCAAACATGAATTAATTCTTTAAGGCTAAAGAGTTTCAAAATCCCTAGCCTTGGAATTGCATTTCCCTCTTCCCTGATGATATCTGATGCTTGTCCATCCGCTACCTCCTTGGTTGTGATTATCTCCTCCATCTGAGAACAGTTTCTTACCTCGATCTCTTCAAGGTTCTTTAATTGATGAAGAAGATTATAGGAGATGAGACTTGTCAACAGCTCACAATCGTCCACTTTTATGGTTCTTAATTTCCCAAGGCTTTCTCCATTAAGTTTTGTTACTTCAGCCTCCTCCTTTTCTTCGAATATCGCCCGCATGTTATAACAGGATCTTACCTTGATCTCTTCAAGGTTTTCCAGCTGTGGAAGAAGATCATAAGCAATAAAACAAGTCAATGGACAGCCACCCACTTGCAATGCCCTTAATTTCCTGAGGCTTTTTCCATTAAGAACCACTCCTTCCCAAATGCAAGTCAAGTTCCTGAGCCAATCCAGGTCCAGTTCCTCCAAATTTGGTAATATGCTACCGTGTTCATCTTCTCCTTTTATTACACTGCTGATCCCACGACAACCTGCAATCCGAATTGATTTTAGGGTCGCAAGATTGAAATTGCTCTTCTGAACTAATCCAGATATGCTGTTTAGGCCCTTACATGAACCCAACACTAGTGCACTTGTGCTGCTCAACAACACGTCGGCCCCTTCCCCTGAGAAATCAACACCGCTCGCTCATAATCGTGCTTCTTTCAATGTTCCACATTAGCGAGTATTTCGAAACGTAGGTTCTTGGACCAATGCATACGTGGAATCTTCTCAACCGTTTCAACCAACTGAAATCTAAGGCAAGACAAGCAATGCTGTGTATCCTGATGTAAAGAACAGACAAGAACCTGAGAGACGGCAGTTCCTCAATCGTCGATCTTCCCTCATCAGCCTTCTGTTCGACATCCCAGGTGTAAGCACTCAAAGACACGTCAAATACCTCCAAACTGGACAGCCTTGATACTGTACTGGCCTTAATACTTTCTAAATTGAGCGTGCGAGGTAGATACAATTGCTTTAGTTTATCCAATTGTCCTATCTCACTAGGCAGTTCGCTGATTTGGGTGCCAGAGAGATCAAGTGTTTGGAGTTCCGTGAGTTGTCCCTTTGGTGGTAACTCTGCTAGAAAAGTGCAATCTCTTAGAAAAATTGCACGAAGCTATCGCAGTTCTGTAAGAGAAAGTGGCAATGATCTTATGGAAGTCTCACTTAAATTCAAGACTCTAAGTGCTTGCAACCCTGTAGAGAATCCTTCTAGGATTTCTTTGAGAGGATTGCTTTGTAAATGCAAAGTTGATAGCTAAGAGCATCCCACCATGCGATCTGGCAACCTTCTTATCTTGTTTTGGATGACTGAAGCTCTCTTTGTTGATTCCCACATGCCTTCCTCTGGCAGCTGATTCAATCCCATACCGGATTCAATAAAGAACCTGCTTCCATCTTCGAGCGAGGATGCTATCCAGATGGCAACATCGCAGACAACATCATGCATCTTTACTGTCCTCTCGTGTGCGCCTTTGTCCAAGAGGCATGAGTCCTTGAGATTTTCAATCAAGGCAATTCCCCTATATGATGCTGATTCGAAATTCTGCCTCTCATCGATTAATCCCTCTGCTATCCAGTATTGTACAAGTTTGCTTGCTTCGATAGAGTAGTCTTCAGGGAATAAAGAGCAATACAAGAAGCATGGTTTGATGTTCTTACCTTGTAATGAGTCGTAACTCCACTTCAATGAGAAAAGACCTTTTCTATCCCTCTGATGTCTGGGACTGAGCTTCGCAGTTCTTCCAAAGCATGCTTCCACAACTCGATCCTCGTCTTCCCCCTCATAGCCCTCCCTACGGTGATGATTGCCAATGACAGACCGCTACATTCTCTAGCAACAGCTCTTGCAAGATCTCCTACCCTATCCAAATCAGTCATGTCTCCTGCGTTTTGGCAAAACAACATCCAAGCTTCTTCGTCGCTAAGAACTTCCACTCTGATGTCTTTATCCGTCTTCATCCCCCTACACACATCGAGAGATCGAGTGGTCAATATGATCTTAAAACCTTTGTGACCTTCCCCATGTGGTATACCCAATTCATCCAGATTGATTTTCTCCTAGACATCATCGAGAATCAAGAGGAATTTCTTCCCCTTCAATTCTGCGAACAACCGAATAGCAAATTCCTGTATGGTTTCTCCCCTTCTCATCCTCACGTTCAATCTTTTAGCAACCTGCAATTGAACCTTCTTCATGTCTGAGTCCTTTGATACCGTCACCCATATGATAACATCGAAAGCTTGAGCTGAGGAAGAGCATTCAAGCTTGTTGTTCAAGTTTTTTACTAGAGTAGTCTTGCCTACTCCTCCCATACCCCATATCCCAATATTTCCGACTCGTTCATCCACCACAAGCTCCAAAATCCGTTCTAGCGTATCAAGTGCTGCTCTCTGACCCATGATTGGTGCAACCGGGATCTCCTCAACCGCCCGTGCTCGGGGATTCCTCACCACCATCCCATTGGAAAATTAGCTGAATCTATAGCTTCTTTCACATCCACGAGCTTTTCCACCCCTTCTTTGCTCAATCTATATCGCATACAACAATTTAGCCCACACCCACGTAGATTTTCTTCATTTGCTGTGACTTCTTCCTCTATCAAATTCACTTTGATCTGGATTTCTTCGACATCTTTCAGCCACTCTTTAACTTCTGCAGTCGGTAGCCTCCCTTCTTTATCGGCGGATTCAAGCTCTTCATTTATGGTGGTTTTCAGATTCACAAGTCGTTTCATGTACCGGTCGAGTTCTTCCACGTTCGATCGGAATTTGATGAATATGGTGGCCTTGGAGAATATGAAGCCACAGAGGTGTTTTCTTGATTGGAGGATTATAGAACCTAAGGTTTCCATGGCCATTTCTCTCCTGCAACGGTTGACGATCAATCGGTCAATAACAAAGAGAATTAGAGAAGAAGGAGATTTCAAGAAAAGGAAGCAAAGAGTGTTGGAGATTAGAGATTGAAGGAGGAAACCTAGATCAATGGAATGAGTTTTGGACTTCACCCAACTAACTAATTGACTTCATTGGAAATATCGTGCTTAGTTTATCATAAAATTTAGTTCCTGATCAGCCAAACAAGCAATGCATTGGTTTTTCTTGGGAAGGTGGGTTGCTCATCAGGTGGGTCCCACTTGTAATGGATGGTGTAGAGAGCCAGGTCAGTATGGTCATTTGGTGGGGCATGAGTTTACGTTGAATGTGGATTTTAGTCCATTTCTTGTAAGTGTGATTCTCTTTAACTCATATGTCGTGTGACCCACCTGATGATTGAAATTTCCTACAGTTGAGACCATCCATAAGCCTCCAAAATTGGGAAGAAAAGTGTCGTAAAACTAGAAATTCCATGCTCTTTCAGCTCCTATGATTTTCTTGTGTTTTCTCAATGTCTTACAATTGGATTACTATCATTTGCTACCTCGTTTTAGGGCATGAGCCCGAAAACGACGCAGATCTGAATCTCAGGTGGACCAAACCATAGAAAACAGTGGTGGTTTAACGGCCACCATTAAAAACTTCCTAAGGCCCACAATAATGTTTATTTTCCATCCTACCTGTTGATTAGGTCATAAATATCAGCTTGATCCAAAACTTTCCAAAACCCACCACGGCAGTACTAGAGTGGTGACTACAGAATCCGAGTCCAATCATAACAATATCATAGGCGACGGAGCGGGTTAGCTGTTACCTGGGTGGGTGTTACCCTTATCGTGTGGGGCCCACCTTGATGAATATGTTGTATATATATGTCCATCCCTTTTTTCAGCTCATTTTAAGACGTTATCCCAAAACTTAAGCAGATCCAAATCTCGGGTGGACCACACCACTGAAAAAGGTGGCAAATGACCGATAAAAACGTTTTGGAGGCCACAAGACTTTTGGATCAAAGCTGATCTCTGTATTTTCCCTTCATCCAGGTCTGGTTGACTTTATCGACGACTTGGATGCCAAATAAACATTGCGGATTTGCTTATCGTTGGCCTTGGGAAGTTTTTAATGGTGGGAGTTCAATCACCACTTTTCCTGTGGTGTGGTCACCTGAGATTTAGATCTGCTTAACCTTTTCGGACCATGTCCTCAAAGGGGGTAAAAAAACAGATGGACAGCATGGATATATAACACATCATCAAGGTGGACCACACTATAGGAAATAGTGGATACTGAATGCCCACCATTAAAACTTCCTAGGGCCCACCGTAATGTTTATTTTCCATCCAACATGTTGATAAGGTCACAGACCCGGATGAAGGGAAAAGACAAATATCAGCTTGATCTAAAACTTTTGCAGCCCCAATAAGTTTTTAATGGGCAATCAACTCCATAAAGAGTCCAGAGAAGTTCCATGGATTCGGAATAGTTATCCTCTTGAGGAAGATGGCGCTCGACCTCATGTCCTCCCCCGCGTCACTGTGCAGAACTTAGGTAGGAGCATGCGAGTTGTAGAACACCCTAGGTGGTAGAGTCTCCTCGTCGTAGGGGAGCAAAAACTGAAGATAATTTCTCCAAGCATCTAGGCTATTCTCTTAACTATTTTCTGCCTCTCCGGAAAAATTCTCCTGCATCATGCTTGCCATGGGTTGAATGTAAGTACGGACCACACCACAGGAAACAAAAGTGGTGATTGAATGCCCACAATTAAAGACTTCTTGAGACCCAATGGAATGTTTATTGGCTATCTAATCTGTTGATAAAGTCCCAAATACCGGATGAAGGGACCAAACAAATATCATCTTGATCTAGAACCTTAGTGGGCCACATGAACTTTTCAATGGCCAATCACCACTGTTTCCTGCGGATCTGATTCATTTTTGGGATCATGCCATAGAATAAGCTGTCAAAACAAATGAACGGTGTGGATGGTGGGGCCCACACTCAGGGATACATGACCTCTTTGGTGGCAGGGGGCGGCTATTAGGTGAGGCAGGGAGCTGTTAACCTGAGTAACATCGTATTGGTAGTGGCCCACCTTGATGAATGTATGGTATATCCACCACTAATCTCTGGTGGACTACACAACTGGAAAATTTTTGGATCAATCTCGTCTTCGTATTTTCCCTTCATCCAGGTCAGGTTGACCTTATCCAAAGGTTGGATGGAAAATAAACATGATGGATCTGCTTCCGATGGGCCTTAGGAAGTTTTAAACGGTGAGCGATCAATAAACACTATTTCCTGTGGTGTGTGTGATCCACATGAGATTTATATATGCTTCATATTTACGATCACCTCCAAAAATGGGCTGAAAAACGGATGTACGGAATAGATATATAACATATTATCAAGGTGGCCCCATGGTAACGGTAGCACCTTAATAACACCTAATCCGCTCCCGACTGCGTACTGACAGCGTCGGTAGAGAGGTGGCCAGGGACAGTGCTATGTGAGCCCCGAATGTTGTATGTATGTTTTATCCATGCCGTCTATCTATTTTTCCAGATTATTATAGAGCATTATACGAAAAATGAGGGATATAAAAATCTCTAATGAACCACACTACAAAGAAAACAATGAAGATTGAATGCCCACCATTAAAATCTCCCTAGGTTTCAATATAATGTTTTTTTAACCATCTAACCTGTTGATTAGATCACGAAAACTTGGAGGAAGAGAAAACACAAATATAAGCTTAATCTAAAGCTTTTGTGGCCCTTGATAAGATTTTAATGGTGAGTGTTCAATCACCACTCTTTCCTGTGGTGTGGTCCGAATGAGATTTCGATCTAACTCATTTTTGAGGTCATGTAATAAAATAGTCTGAAAAAATAGATGGATGGCGTGGATAGGACACATACATCATGATGTGTCCCACTGAGCACTATCTATAGCCACCTAGCTACCGAAGCTGTCAGTACGCAATCCGCGTCGGGTAAGACTCACCTGGACGTATGTGTTGCATGTCCATGCCATCTATCCGCTTTGATAGCTCGTTTTAATGTATTGTGCTAAAAAATGAGACATACAGAATTCAATTGGACCACACCGGAGCAAAACTGTAAAGTTTATTTGCCATATAATCTACTGATAAGGTCACAGAAGCATGCATGAAGAGAAAACACAAATAGCAGCTTGATCCGAAACTTCTGTGGCCCCATAAGCTTTTAATGGTGGGAATTTAATCACTAGTGTGGTCCATCTGAGATTAGGATCTGCTTCATTTATTAGTCCGTCTGCTAAAGTGATATGTAAAAACGGATGGATGGCATGGATGACACGTACATTGAGGTGGGCAAGTGACACGTTCCAAACCATTGGAATGGTGGGCAACACAGTAGATGGATTATGTTTCGACAGAAAATACGGATTGGATCAACATTGCCTCCGACGTGGATTTCCCTTTTACAGGAAGTTTCTGCGCAATGATGCTTGGTGGGGAGATGTTTACGAGAAATCCATCTGTCCATCTATTTTTGAGAGCTCATTTTAGTACATTAAAAAAAATGAAGTGGATCCAAAACTGAAGTGGATCACACGGGGAAAAGAAATTTCTACCGTTGAAACTTTCCTCGACTCCACCTTGTTGTGTATATCTAAACAGTTTAGAAGGTCATTACTACTGGGGTGAAGTGAAAATACCAAAAACATTGCCGTAAACAAAAATTTTATACCTATAAGAATGTTTCAACGATTCACATTGAATTACTACTGTTTTCTTTTGTGTCACCCACTTAAGTTTTTGGATACACATTATTTTTAGTAGAATGTTCTAAAATGAGCTCTCAAAACAGTTATATTGAATTTGGGGCGATTGGAAATTTTGTGAGCCCGGTTTCCGAGTTTGGGGCTTGACATTTAACCAACATTGCTCCCAAAGGGTGGCCCACATAGAGCCAAGCATATAGTGGGCTCACAGCCTTACACGAGAGCCTAATAAACATTACAATGGGCCTTACTCAAGGGCCACATATACATCATATCGGGCCTCACCATATGGGCCTCATTTATATCATGTCGGGCCTCACACATGGGTCACATATATACCACATCGGGCCTCACTCATGGGCCACAAATACATCACATTGGGCCTCATACATAGGCCACATGTATACCATATCCGGCCTCACTCATGGGCCACATATGCATCACGTTGGGCTGCAATACATGGGCCTCATATACATTAAATGGGCTGTCTTACATGGGTCTCATATACAATGCAATGGGCCACAACAATGGGCCTCATATACATCAAGTAGGCTACATCACATGGGCCACACTAATGGGCCTCATATACATCAAGTGGGCCGCATCAATAGGCCCCACCAATGGGCCTCATATACATCAAGTCGGGCCTACCGTTCTAGGTGAACTATCTACACCATACATATATTCTTTTTTAGAGATCATTTTAGAACATTACCCAAAAATGAATCATATTGAAAGATCATCTGGACCATACCACAAATGGCAACGGAGATGATGATTTAAAGATCATCTGGACCACACCATAACATTGATTTTCCATCCAAATTGTTCATACAGTCACAAAGACTTGAATTAAGAGGAAACAAATTTCATATTGATCCAAAACTTCCGTGACCCCAAAAGGGTTTCAATTGTAGACGTTCAATCCCCCACTGACTTTTGCAGTGTGGTACACTCGATAAACGGATCTGTCTTTTCTTTTTGTCACAAGCCTTAAGACGAGCTTGCAAGGTGGATGGACGGTTTGGATGTAACACATACACCAGCGGTGGGTCCCACCATCCAGCAAACAGGACGGTGTAGGATAAGACCCATACATCAGTGGTGGGTCCCACGCATCACATGAGGTGTATCCAAATTCAAGTGGGACCTACAGAACCTTCTGACGTCAATACCTCAGCTATATAGCTGGTGTGAGGTACACCAGCCAATCCGTCCAGCAAGTGGGTCCCACATGGGGCCCACCACGTACATATATATATATATAATATAATATAATATTATATTATATTTATTTATTTATTTATTTTGAAAAGGTCCAGCGTCTAGACCTTGGACGTTGGACGGACGATGTAAATTTAGAACAGATACATCAAGGTGGGGTCCCACTTGCCCACACGTGTGTGGTAGGCCTCACACGTCCAAACAGATGGATGGTTAGGATATAACACAACCTCATGATGGGACCCTCAATTGCTGACACGAATGCAGCAGCTGAAGCTATTGGCTACAATGGGGCCCACGGTCCAAAGTTTGGATGGTGTAGATTTCATCAGGTGGGACCACACGTGTGGCCCACCAGCTTGGATGCAGGCTAACATTTGTATTTTTCCTCTCATCCAGGTTTGTCCAAACGGACAGGCAAGGTGGCCCTGCTGAATAGGTAGTGTGTATAAAATCATCACGGTGGGCCGCTGCCCTGGACGTTAGCAAGGTGGGTCGCACAAGTGGCCAGCATGGATATAGAATACACACCACTTAGGGTCCACAACGCATGAGAAAGAGAGAGAGAGAGAGAGAGAGAGAGAGAGAGAGAGAGAGAGAGAGAGAGAGAGAGAGAGAGAGAGAGAGAGATCGGTGGAGATGGGAGGAGCTCCGCCACTATGTGCTCCTCCATGTACATGCATACATCAAGATGGGTCCCATCACAAGTGGACTTTACATAAAAAATCAAGATCTTATGCTACGATCACCCATCAATTGACCTTCTTCTTTAGCTCCTTGGAATGCTAATCTCCTAAGCTCCTTCTTTAATGGAGGATGATGAAGCTTGTATGGTTGGATAGTGAGACGGGGGGGAGGGGGTGTAGAAAGTGGGTCACACTTGGCTCTTTGGAATAGCTTGGACGTTGGCTCTCTTGGTTGCTTGGGAGTGAAGAGAGAAATGAGAGAGAGAGAAGTGATGGGATGAAAAGGTAATGGAGTGGTGGGCGATGGGTGTAAGGAAGGGATGGGTGGAGAGAGAGAGTTGACTTTAGATGAGAGAAGGATGGGTAGGGTATGGATTGTTTGTACCTGTGATAGGATGTGTACTTGACTTGTGATTGATGGATTGATGTGATGTTTGATAGAAATTCTCTTGAGATCTGCAACGTGCGGTGTTTCTTTAGAATATACACGGGCCCACAACTCCTGGCATGGGAATCGCATCGGCGCGCGAGACGCGGCGTTGGAACCGCGGCGACGGCGCGGTCGCTAGGGTACAAGTTTCGAGTCTAGCCGATTTGGGTTGACAAGGTGCGACTCAGGGTCGCAAGCAAATACTATCTACACGTTGCAGGTTGCTGGAATTCAACCGGGAGGACGGCGGGATCCTAAGGGACGGTACAGACTATGATACGGGCCTTACATGTAACATACATTTGGTTTTGCATTATATAAGATGTTGAAGTTGGTGGGCCATCATTGATCAAATAGACTACATTGTTTGGATCAGTGGCCCATGAAATTGGAGGATTATGCGTATCCAGTGTGCCCCACAAAGGTGATTATACACATCGATAAAAGAGGGGCTGCATATGCTTCCATGCTCCCATGCCTGTGGTATCCCTTGTTGTCTTTTTTTTTTTTTTTTTTCTCTTTTTTAAACCAAGGGTATTGTGCTGCATTTATTATGATGTTTTGATTGATTTCATGCCTTTATCTTCAATTGGAATTGGATCATCTAGGATTGTGGCATGCATCACTTTCAGTATTTCACAACTGCAAATAGTTGCAATCAATACCCTGTTTTCAGTGGAATCCAACTGCAAATAGTTGCAATCAATACCCTGTTTTCAGTGGAATCCATACTCTGTTCTTGTTCTCTCCAAAGAAATGAAATCAGAAGAAGTTTGGATCTCTCTCTCTCTCTCTCTCTCTCTCTCTCTCTCTCTCTCTCTTAGTTTGCTTTAATACTCTGGCAGAGTGCGATGAATGATACACAGGCAGTTCAAATTTACCGAGAAATTGTATACGTGGAAACAAGTAATTAGACTAAGTTATCCAAATTCTAATGCCAGTTTAGGTGCATAATTGACAAAATATTGCTGTGCATTTGTTGGACGTTTAAAAATGAAAAATACCCAATAGTCTTATTTAAAAATAAAAAAGTGTCCATGAATCAGAGGTTTGGATTGTTAGACTAGTCTAATTTTCAGCAAGTCCCACAGGTCCCACAATGTATTTGGTTTTATTTGACTTCATACACAGGCCCGCCCTAGATTCCACAACATGGAAAGTTCCATTTACCAAAGCACTCAGCATGTAGGCCCCAGTGAGCCGAGCTTCTTTTTGCTTTTGGCAGGATGCTTCACAGCAATGCACAAACAAAGTGGAAACATACATTTTCTGTTTTTCCTCTTGTTTGGCCTACCTGATCAGTAGACCATCCTAGTTTTAATCCACCTGATGAGTGGACCCACCTAATGAATAGCTTGGAATTCCCACACTTAGCATCTATCTTTCTTTGTTTTTTTTCCCCAATGCACCACAAAAAAGGTGGGAACATGGCCGAATGATCCATCATCAGGATTGTACAGACAGGTCCGACGCGAATGTATGGAAGAAAAGTCCAACGGCACAAATGATCTTAACCATCCAACATGTGTCTTACCAATGGACAAATGTACAAAATATGAAGCTTTGATGATGATTACGAACTTTCCATGGTACCATTTCTAAGTGCCTGTGTATGAAGCTTACGTTCTTACGCAGCCAGAGTAAAGCCAAGTAAACCTTGCACCCTATTTATTTCAATGCATTCGCAAATCTACAATGAAATATATTTCAAGTGGAGGATTTTTGAGGATTCCAAGTGGGTGGCTAAAAAGAAGTCAACCAACAGTCTGATGGGTATCATCTTTGAGATACATCCATTTACTGCACAATGCAAGAGATGAACAGCGGATCTCCTATATGTGCTGCTGCATGTACATGGACAGAGTTCCTGATTTCTAAGAAAAAAGAAAAAACAAAGTTGCTAAGATTCATATCCTTTCTCACAATATAAACAGCTAGATTCAATCCAACTAGCATGTACAAAATCACGTTTTAGCTCTCTGAGATCCCCAGTATGGTTGTATCAAATGAATGTCACTCAAGCATGATGAAAGATGCAATATTGTAAAAGGATGGAAGCAAAACACACATGCATAGTATATACATATTAAACTCTATTACTTTGTTTTTCAGTTCCTACAAGGATGCATGATTTTCTAAATAGTTACATATACTACAGCAGTGGTATGGTGCCTGTTTTGGAGTGAGAACACAACATGGGGAGTATAGCTTGGTAAATTTGTGATCCAGCTTGACTGTTCATCAGGTGGGCCTTGCTGTCTAGATGCCCTGGCCTAATAATCAAGTAACTTGGCTTAGACAATGAGCCACATGCGTATCTTGAATGGGAACTTGCAGTTGATGTTTTCTATCCATCCAATTTCTTGGTAATGTGTGGCGCACTTGATGACAGGACTAGCCTGATTTTTGGCCAGCGAGCATAGATGGTGGGGCCTAGCTGATGAACGACCAGGTTCTTGCCCACGAGTTACATGCTAGCACATGTTACAAAAATTTACAGAATAGATTTTTTTTAGTAAAATATATATGGAATCTAAAAAATCTAAGTTGATTTGAAATAAGGACAGGCTGAAGCACGTCTGAGACGCTGTCCTTAAAGTGTTATTTACCCCTACTCAAGTTAATTGAGTATACTGATAGGTTACAGGCAAACCTGATGTAGAGCGGGTCGTAGACAGTTTCATGGCCAAGATGGATCGAAAAAGGCCCGGTCGACGACAGAAGTGATCCGGACCGTCGGACCTTAGATCGGGCATATCGCGCAATCCGGAATGAGTTATCTGATGTAAAATATATGATTCTGGGGTAGAACGAGAAATATGGGGGATTGAATTTTTGGCGGGGGCTTACCATGATGTGTATGCAAAATTTATTCTGACAATTAAATGTGTAATCATTTAGGCCGCCCCGCCCCCCCTCCCCCCCCCCCCCCCAAAAAAAAAAGGGGTTAACATGAGATTCTTGTGAGCCACACCAAAGAAAATATTTGGAAGAGTGACATCCACCCTTGAAATTTGTAGGGGACCCACCATAATGATTATATAAAATGGGCACATTTGTTTATCTAATGGAACTCTATCATTTTGTCTAATGGAACCCTATCACTTTGTTAAATGAACCCGTCACTTTGTCTCTTGAAACCCCATCATTTTATTTGACAAGCCATTACTTTATTTAGTGAAATCCTATCACTTTACACAGTAACATCATCACTTTGTCTAGTGGAACTAAGTCACTTTATTCGAAAACTCGTCATTTTATCAAGCAAAACCCTATCAATTTGTCTGGCAACCCCATCACTTTATCTAGTGGAACCTTGTCATTTTGTCTAATAGAACCTCATTATTTTATCCAATAATCACATCACTTTATTTATTAGAACCTTGTCACTTTGTCTAGCACCTCCTTCACTTTATCTGGTGAAATCCCATCACTTTGCCAACGACCTTGTCACTCTCTGTCTAGTAGAACTCCTATATAGTCTCTTTGTCTAGTAGAACCTCATCACTTTGTCCAACAACCTAATCACTTTGTCTAGTGAACCTCGTCACTTCGTCCAACAACCTCGTCACTTTGTCCAGCGACCTCATCACTTTGTCTAGTGGAACTTAGTCACTTTGTCTTCCAACCTCGTCACTTCATTTAGTGGAATCAGGTCACTTTGTCTGACAACACATAACTTTTTCCGATAATCTATAACTTTGTCTAACGGAACCTTATTTGCTTTGTCTCATTTAATCTTATTACTTTGTTTAATAGAATCATGTTGCTTTGTCGGGCAACCTTGTCACTTTGTTTAGTATAACTTTATCACTTCGTCTAATAACCCCGTCACTTTGTCCAATGAACCCCGTCACTTTGTGTAATGACTAAGAAAAAATTATCAACAATGGATGACCTATATTGTCGGTGGCCCAACATGATTTAAGGCCCACGTTGAATTGTCTTATTACGATGAA
The DNA here is from genome assembly GCF_029962835.1 of Magnolia sinica. NCBI lineage: Eukaryota > Viridiplantae > Streptophyta > Magnoliopsida > Magnoliales > Magnoliaceae > Magnolia > Magnolia sinica. Next base: position 63,558,316 of record NC_080584.1, read on the forward strand.
AACTATTCAATATATATTGTTCATGAAAACTATACTTAATTATCTTGATGTTTGGTAAATCTTGGGAGTTGAACCTCATTAGGATAGCCATTGACTCTATCAAACTATATTCAGTGTGTAGGAGGCGTAGATAATGGGCATGTTGGTGTTCACTTGGGTTTTTGGAAAAACGAGTAGTGTACTCGAGTTTCGGGAACTGAGGTGTTATAGACATGATTATTGGTCAAAGTAACGGAGTTCTATTAGACAAAGTAACAATGATACACTAGATAAAGTGATGGGGTTGCCAAATAGATTGATAGGGTTTCACTTAATAAAATGATGAATTTTTGAATAAAGTGACTTGGTTCCAATAGATAAAGTGACGATGTTATTCCGCAAAGTGATAAGATTTTACTAGATAAAGTGACACCTTGTCAAATAAAATGATGGGGTTGTAATAGACAAAGTGACGGGTTCATTTGACAAAGTGATAGGGTTTCATTAGACAAAATGATGGGGTTCCATTAGATTAACCAGTGCATCCATTTTATATAATCATCATGGTGGGTCCTATAAGTTTCAAGGGTGGATGTTTTTCTTCAAAATATTTTCTTTGGTGTAGCTCAGATGAATCTCATGTTAACCTAATGTTTTTTTGGATTTGCGCCTAAATGATTACGTATCTAATTGTCAGAGTGAATTTTGCATACACATCATAGTGGGCTTCCGCTAAAAATTCAATCCCCCATACTTCTCCATTTGTAAAGAGAGTTTATATATATAAGTGTGTGTGTGTGTGTGTGTGTGTGTGTGTGTGTGTGACTCTTGATTTTTCTGGGGCCCACTACGGTGTTTATGTAATATTTATTATAACCATTAGCTATTAAGTCCCATATTGACCTTAGAGATACGCACTAAATGACATAACTGGGATAGAGATGTCTACCATTTATTTTAAATGGTCAAACATTATACTTACGTTAAAATCCACTTCAACAACTAGATTATTATTATTATTTTTTTTAGAAAAAAGCATTTTACTAAAAATCATATCGATACATGAATCACTTGGGTCAGACTAATGGAAACAATATGGAAGGAGAGGATAAAAAGTGTGGATAAAAAAACAACCATCATAGTTAGAGGTGGGCATCGAATTGATTTGGACCGAGTTAGGGCTGACCCAACTCGTTTCGATTTTGAAATTGGCATGACCCGAACTCGACCTGACTCGATATCGAGTCTAGCATGCCTAACCCGATCCGAGTCTGGGTCTGGCCTGGACTAATCCCGATCGAGTCTGACCCGATCACAAGTATCGATTTGGGTGAAGTGGGTATTCACGAGCTGAAATCACAACTCAAAATCAAGATTCACTTACTAGAATTACAACCTCTCCATAGCTACACTGCATCTCATATCTAAAATGTTATATCTAAGTTTTTTTAATATATATGTGAGTCGAGTTTCAGATCAAGTCGAGTGAGTACCGAGTTGGATTTTGGGTCGAGTCGAGTCGAGTTATTAGGTGACTCGAACTTGACTCGTTTTGAGTTCGTATTGGACGAAGTCAGCTCGATTAGGATCGACTCACCCACTCCGATTGTATCGAGTCGGATGAGTCAAATTTACTGAGTTGTCGCTTCCTCAGCCCTAATCATGGTGAAGCCCACAAAGGTTTTTTTTTTTTTTTTTTTAAATAGCACACAAAACCAACATTGGTGTTGTGTACTATGCCACGTGATCCGAATATAAAAGAAAGAATCCGACAACTCCGAATCCCCTTATGTGAGTGGGACCCATCTAATTGTATACATTGAATATCTATGCCATCTATCCATTTTGCGAGCTCATTTTATCGAGTAGGCCAAAAAGTGAAGCCTATCCAAATCTCAAGTTGACCACACTACAAGAAACCATAGTCATTGTTTATTAAAACCTTTTTTGGGCCACAAATGGTTTTGGATCAAGCTGATATCTGGGTTTTTCCTTCATTCAGGCTGTGTAATCTTATCAACAATAGATTGGATGACATATAAACATTACAATGGACAATAAAGTTTTCAATGGTTAACATTCAATGACCACTGCTTCCTGTGGTGTGGTCCACCTGAGAGTGGTATCTGCTTCATGTTTTGTACATGCAATTCTCTAAAATAATATGAGTAAACGGATGGATGGGGCAGATATACATTGCATAGATCTAGGTGAGGATCCTATAGACATCACTCATCCTAGGTCGCAACTAATATTCTTTGCTAATTAGGTAAATTTTATAAATATTTTTTTTATCTTATAAAATTACCGTGAGATGACGTGACCTAATTAAATTTTAGAAAGCAATTGGAGGCGGATTAGCTAACGATGGGAGGTTGAGTAGCTAGACTTGTTACTGAAGTGACGTCACCAAATTACATGGGGCCCACCAAGATGTATGTTTTGTATTGACACTGTCCATCTATTTGGAGAGATCATTTTAGGGCATAATCAAAAGAATGAGGCAGATCCAAAGCTGGAGTGGACCCTAACATAGAAAATAGTGACGAGAGTGACGTCCACCACAGTTGAAGCCTTCCTAAGGTCCACCATGATTTTTCTCTGAGATCCAACCTGTTCATAAATTAACACAAACATTTAGAAGAGAAAAACATAAATATCAGCTTGATCAAAAACTTTTGTGACCCTTAGAAGTTTTTAATGGTGAGCGTGACTCTCTCCACTGTTTTCTATGGTGGGGTCCACTCAAGCTTTGGATCTGATTTATTCTTTGGCTCATGCCCTAAAATGATCTTTCCAAATGGATGGACGGTATAGATACAAAACATACATCATGGTGGGACCCACATAACTAGGTGACGTAACTTTAGTACAGCGTGTCCCGCTGCAGCTGAATCCCCAAATGGGAGGAAGCGGATTGCGTTGGCATACTGAGTAAACTCTGTGGGGTCCAACATGATTTATGTATTTTATCCGCTCCTACCATCAATTTTACCAGATAATTTTAGCCTTGAGACCAAAAAATGAAGCATATAAAATGTTCAAATGGACCACATCATAGGAAACAGTTGAATTGAACGTTGACCATTGAAAATTTCTTCGGGGCTACAAAAGTTTTGGATCAAGCTTATATTTGTGCTTCCCTTCATCCATGTCTGTATGATCTTATGAATAGGTTGGATGACAAATAAACATCACTGTGGAGCCTAGAAAGGTTTCAATGGTGGAAATCATTATCCCCACTGTTGGATATACTTCAATTTTGGGACCAACCCCTTAAATTACATGGAAAATAAATTGGACAGCATGGATAGACAACACACATACAAGGTGGGCCCAACTGAGTTTACTCAGTACCGTAATAGCATACTGTACTTAGAGGTGGGCATCGAGCCGAGCCGAGTCGAGCTGGGCTAAGCTTGGCTTGGCTTGTCCATGGTGTACTCGAGTTCGAGCTCGAGCTCGAGCTCGGCCTCGAGCTCAACATTGAAGCTTGGCTTGTTTGCCGAAGCTATCGAGTCGAGTTCGAGTCGAGCTAGTGGTTCGAGTCGAGTCGAGTTTACCTCGAGTCGAGCTCGAGCTTGTTCATATCATTCATCATAGGTTAAGTTATTAAAATTTTGGCTAAAAAATATATATTAAATGCCATATTACTAAGACATAAATGATAAACCTCTAGATACTATCAATATCATACCACAAAAACATAATTTGTCCTCAACAATCAACATCAACATCAATTCAAAATAGTTAAAATATATTAAAAATTATAAATCCGTTCATGAAAATTTTTAAAGCTTTCATTCCTTCAAGTATTCTGGCCCACGCTTTCAATTTCATTGTCCTCTTCATACTCTTCAGCATCGAAAGTGCTACCGCCCCAAACTGGATGCAACCAATCTTGCGTACATATCAGTGCTTCAACTGTATTCGAGGCGAGTGAGCTTCGATACTTGCTAACTACCCTGCTGCCAGTGCTAAAAGCTGATTCTGATGCCACGGTCGAAATTGGAATTGATAAAATGTCTTGTGCCATCAAAGAAAGTCTAGGGTATTCACGAGCTCGAGACTTCCACCATTGCAAAACATCGAAATCATTATCTTTTATCCTTATGACCGGTTCTTTTAAATACTTGTCCACTTCGGATTCAGTTTTCTGCGTTTCCGTTTCTTCTTCGTCTAAAAAAGACATAAAGTCATGAAGTCGCTCGCTCGCAGTAGAAGAACTATTCGCAATTTGAGAAGCACCTATTGCACTTGATGGATCGGCCGAATTATCAACATATGATGCGAACAGCTCTTCAATTGCAGCATTAATAATGGCAGTCTCCGCTGAAACTCTTTCAGAACTGAAATAAAGTAATCTGAAAACAAATCTAACCATTGCTATCTTGTATCGTGGATCCAGGACAACTGCAATAGCCATTAACAAGTGGCATTCAGCCCAATACTTATCAAATTTCATCTGCATTCCTAGAGCCATCACTTTTAAAAATTCCGGACCATCAGCAGCACATTTTTTAAGCGCGTTCATAATGAAAATAATTTCAGGAAGAAATAGATTTGCCGTGGGATACTTATTTCCTGAAAAAATCTTCGTGCAGTCGTAAAAAACTTTGAGAAACCGATGAACATCTTCAGCTTTCTTCCAATCTTCATCACTTGGCACATATGCGTACATTTTATCACGTGCCGCAAGTTCAGGGAATGCAACTTTAAATTGTATAGCCGTATCCAACATTTCATAAGTGGAATTCCAGCGAGTGCAGACATCTAACTTCAACTGCTGTTTAGATTTTAAATCCAAACGTTGGATTATATCATTCCACGTACTCATTCTTGAAGGTGACCCCCTTATATATTTAACGCTATCTCGTATGTTTGCAATCGTTGAATCAATTGCTTTAAGCCCTTCTTGCACAATCAAGTTGAGTATGTGAGCACAACATCTAACTTGAAATATTTTACCTTCGAATAATAAATTTCCAGCAGCCTTGAACTGAGTACGTAAGAAAGAAATCAACGTATCGTTAGACGAGGCATTATCTAAAGTAATTGAAGAAATTTTCTTTTCAATGCCCCACTCAACAAGACAGTTGTAAATGCAATCAGACAATACCACACCGGTATGAGGAGGAGGAACATGGCGGAAGTTTAAAATCCTCTTTTGTAATTTCCAATCCACATCCACGAAGTGTGCGGTTAATGACATATATCCTTTTCTCTGATTTGAGGCCGTCCACATATCAGATGTCAAGCTTATTCTGGATACAGATTCAAGGAGAGCTTTCAAGTTAGCTTCTCTCAACGGCATACATCTTCATGCACTCTCTTTTCACAGTAGATCGAGAGGCCTTCTCACATCTAGGATTTAGAAATTTACAAAATTCCATGAAAACCTTACTTTCCACCATGCTGAATGGCTTCTCATTGACTATCACTAACCTCGCAAACCACTCATTTAATTTATTCGGGTCATACTTATACGTTGACAGTGCAGCTTTAGAGTTATCATCTTCAGAAATATTAAATGAAAGCAGTTGTTGCAATCCACCCTTCGATGTTCTTGGTCTCTTCACACATTTATCTAGATGCCTCTGATAGTGAGTTGTAGAAGAACCAGAATGCTTGTTGTAAAGAGTCTTACAAAACTTGCATCTAATCTTGACAGAACCATCTGGTTGCGTGATCTCATCAAAAGATTCCCATATTGCCGATCTTTTTTTCCCTTTTACAGAACCTGAAGCTGTTTCAACTTTATTAACTAATTTTTCTTCATCCACAGAAAAAGGAGAATTGATTGACGCACCAGGGCCAGGAGTACTTGAGTTTTCTTCAGTAGTCATCTAAAAATCAAAAGTTAACAAGTATAAATATATAATACAAACAATATCGGCAGCACCTCCCTATATTCTCCGAATATATGTAAAATTCGATACTAATTAGTTGCCACAGTCACATGTAATTCATCAAGTGGACTTTAAAAGATATTTGTGATCATCATAATTTTATATTGTATTGTATGGAAAAAAATAATTTGTATAATATTTTTTCTATTAATTTAATATTTTAGTAATGTAAAAATATTATTATTATGATTTTACCACTTATATTCAAATATAAAAATGGTTAGTCAAGTTACGTTAAAATAAATAAATAAATCAAAGAGAGATTGTAATTTGTAATTATTATATTTTTATGATATCTTACAGCCGGTAATTCTAATTAAGTCAATTACTGCCAACATAGCTACCTTCCTGTGTACTTTTTGTACAATTGTTTAAATATTGATGACTTATTAACCATGTAAGTGGCATGCATGTCTGTTAATCCCGACCATCCAAAATAGCTCACATAGGATACGGCCTTACCTATAAGGTTTGGACCATAGATGATCATCTTTTTAACCGTCCATTTGGTGGCCATACTTAGATAATCAGGACCATTTGATCAATGTGACTATTGGGGGCCGTGATTTGGGCATTGTATATCAATATAAGTGTGCGTCGTGGATGAAAGAGAAATCATCACCTGTACAGTTGGTTTTTCCTCGTAGGATCCACCCTCATTGAGTTACCATCCAAAAATCAGATTAGTTGAACAATCCTGGCCTTTGATTCTTAAACACTTGTTAGATTATCTAATAATCTCAATTTTGGATCCATGATACATAAAATCCAGTACCCACTATTTGAATGGTTTCATTTGAATTATTTGTATACCAATGTAAACTCGGAGAGAGAGAGAGAGAGAGAGAGAGAGAGAGAGAGAGAGAGAGATGGGAAATTACTTGATACTCTACTTGCCTACCCATGACGCTTGATATGCAGTCACTTAAAAATGGTATATTTTTAGAATATATTAACTCAAATTAAACAAATTAAATTACAGAATCCACCATATCTTAAAAACATCATAACCTCTGAGTGGTAAACACTTGTTTGTTGAAATCAAACCATATGATAGGATTAATTTCTAACTGTCTAATATTTTTTCATAAATTTGATATTAGATGATCAAGTGGGCATAATTTTTTCCTAAATATAAACTGATACCCATAATTCAGACGATTTAATTTGAACTAATTTTATGCCATGTATGCATGTCTCAAGTGCATGCGTATCGTCTATGATACTTCGCCAGAGTATCAAAGGTGTTTCTCGGTGAGAGATCCAAGCATATTAATATAATGGTAGGTTGTGGAGCCCAAGCACTCTAGGCCCCACCATGATGTATGTGTTTCATCCATACGGTCCACCCATTCTTTCAGATCATTTTATGATATAAGCCCAAAAATGAGTTCGATCCAAATCTCAAGTGGACCGCACAGTGTTGATTGAACGCCCACCATTAAAAACCCTGTGGGAGCCACAAAAGTTTTGGATCAAGCTGATAAATATTTTTTCCCTTCTTCCAGGTCTTTATTACCTAATCAACGGATTAAATGTCAAATAACCATTACAGTTGGCTCTAGGAGATTTTTAATGGTGTAGTTCAATCACTACTGTTTTCCCACGGTGTGGTCCACCTGAGATTTATATCTACCTCAATTTTATGGTCAAGCCCTAAATTTATATTTCAAAATGGATGGACGGCATAGATAAAACACATACATCATGGTGGGCCCCAAGTAGCACCAACCACTGGGCACACAAAATCCTTTCCTCCAGCGTAGATTCCAAGGAGGAGCTTCACAGCCATGCCTGAGATGACGTTTCGACAGATCTCTTTTTGACTTAGTTTGAAACGGATGGGCTACTCGTGGTCGGTGCTCTGTGGGCCCCATCATGAGGTATGTGTTTCATCCATTCCATCCATCTATTTTTCTAGATCAATTTATGGTAATACACAAAAAATGAGATACATCCCGGTCTCAAGTGGACCACATTATAGGAAACAGTGTTGAATGAACTTCGACCATTAAAAACCTTTTCAGGGCCATAAAAGTAGTGGATTAAGTTGATCTTTGTTTTTTCCCTTCATCTGGGTCTTTATGACCTAATCAACAGATGGGATGTCAAATAAACAGTACAGTGGGCCTTAGGAGGATTTAAATGATGGATATCCAATCAATGTTGTTTTCCTGTGGTGTGGTCCACTTGAAATTTATATCCCCTAATTTCTGGGATGAAAACCTAAAATGTATTTAAAAATGGACAAACAGAATAGATGAAACATATACATCATGGTGGGGCCCATAGAGCACCCACCACCACCTCTGGGGCTCGTGTCAGGGGGAGTAGCCAATCCGTATCCCGTTCTCTGAAAAAAAAAAAAACCTGCGTCCCTATCCTGCATCCCTATTCTCCGGGGAGTAGCCAATCCATTCCATCCTTTTCACCTCCAACCTCCTCCATCCTACCATTGTTCTTATACCCACGCTACGCTAGGCAGATACATGAGAGATCTAATCCATCCACTCATCAGGCGGGCCATCACAGAACCCGATTTGAGATCCAAGCCACTCATCAGGTGGACCCCATTCTCCAACGGAATCAAGAAAGAGGAAAAAAGAAGAAGAAGAAGAACTTACCTCAATGATGTTGGTCGGGTGGGCGTGCGGCGAGCAGGGGCAGCGGGCTGGGTGGGGACCGTGGGGTAGAGATGAGAAAGAGAAGAAAATTTGAATAGGGAGAAACGGAAAGGGAGGCAGTTGCGGGTGGGGTGGGGACGTGAGGTAGGGTTTTTACTTTTTACGATTATATATATATATATATATATATATAAACCTATTTCTAACGAGCCGAGTCGAGCACGAGTTCGAGTCGAGCTCGAGTTCGAGTCGAGTTAAAATGGGTCATGGTCGAACTCGGCTCGTACTCACCTCGAGCTGCAGTATTTCAGCTTGACTCGGCCCAACTCAGCCATTCAAGCCGAGTCAATCCGAGCTGACTCGAGCCGAGTCGAGCGAGTTATTCGAGCTAGCTCGACTCGTGAACAGCTCTGTACTCCGTGTGCAATCCGATTTCCAAACGAAACCGTCCAAAGTTCCCTTAAACTTTTCCTGAAATGTAATTTTTAAAAATATATTAAAATAAACCAGTGGTCTCACTGTTTCCACGAAACAGAGGATCCACACTCAAAACTCAAGTGAGCTATGCCACAGAAAAAGATTGGGGATTTGACGCCCACCATTGGAAACTTTCTAAAGCTCACAGAAGTTTTGAGTCAGGATGATATTTGTGCATATAGTTTATCTATTGGTAACCTAACGAATGGTTTGGATAGAATATAAACATTATGGTTCAATCAAGGAAAGTTTCAACAGTAGTTGATGTTTTAAAACAGTGAGACCACTGGTTTATTTTAATATATTTTTGGATTGCTCACTGGAGTCTCTGTTGGCCCACATAACTTCCAACCACGGGAACTTTATGTGGGCGGGACGGACTGGAATCATCTACGACACCCGAGTTTAGATTAGAGCTGTCAATGGGCTGGGATTGAGGTAGGTCTCCGCCCGGATTTTAAACTGTTTTGGGCCGGGCTATCAGGCCAGACTTCTCACAGTTCTAATTTTTAAAGCCCGACCCCGGCCCATTGACACCCTAGTTTAGATGCCTTCCACCTCACGTGCCAAGCAATGGGTTAGGTTAGGGCGGGGACAAGCTTTGTCCAAACCCGGCCTGCTTTTATATATATATATATATCAGCATGGCCCAGTGACGGGCCAAAACAGTCCAACCCGAGCCTGGCCTAAACCCAACCCAATCCCAAGCTCAAAATTAAACCTCATGAAAAAATCTCAAACATGGACATAGGTGATATCAGTTTGCTTAGAGGGCATGGTGGAATTTTTCCTTGGTGAGGTTGATAACGATGTCTCTCGCTGCTAGAAAGAGTGACAAAGAAAGTACCTTCAGTCGAAGGCTCCGCAATAGAAAGCTTAATGGTGCCCATAGAGGGAGGAGAGAAATAGTGACAAAGAAAGCTCCTTCAATGGACTGCACCATGTTGGTTATGTAAAATCCACCATGACCACTGGGTACATCACCGCATGGTAGAACCAAACCAAGGCCCAAAATAAGTCTCATCCATGATTCTGGGAGACGATATAATTAGAAATATTATACAGGGTAATGTTCACCCTAAACTGTTTCCCTTGACGTAGCTCACCTGTTTTACATATGGGGTTCTTGTTTTGGATCACAGGCTTACTATTTCTTATGGCATGTAATGGTTGGAATGTATATCATATAATCATCATGATGAACCATGAAAAAATCTCTCTCAATTATTTCCTTTGTTGTGGCCCTATTTAATCACAAGTGAGCCTGAGTTTTTGGTCCTCTTAACTTGTGATTACACATCGAATGGTAGGAGCAAATTTCACATTCACATCATGGTGGGACACCTAAAAAATTGATGTGTAATCACAAGTTAATACCAGGACCAAAAACTGAGGACAACTTGTTATTAAATTGGGCCACAATAAAGGAAATAGTTGAAAGAGATTTTTTTCATGGTTCATCATGATGATTATATGATATACACTCCAACCATTACATGCCATAAGAAATAGTAATGATAACAAATTTATAGGACTCCTATCCTTGATTTTTTTATGGGGCCCACAGTGATGTGTAAGTGAGATCCATTGTGGGCATTGGATGAGTAATCTCACATTAGGCGTTGGGCAAATAAAATCATGCTGACATGTAATTAAGGTGGGGCACACCAACAGACATACTTAGGAGATAGATGTACACCGTTGATTTTTACAAGGCTTACCATGATGATTATGTAAAATCCATTCGATCCATTTGATGCCATACATAGCATAGAACCTACACCCAAAACCCAAAAAATCACACCGGTATGTGATTCATATAAGCCATACCCAGGGAAATAGTTTGTAAGGTGAAAGTTGCCCTCTATATTGTTTCTAATTGTGTGTTCCACCTAAAGAATGGATAGGTTTGATTTTTGGATCCTGAGCCTAATATATGGTGAAACGCCTAGTGATTGAGGAGGAAGAACATCCCCATAGTTTCTTTTATAACAACACTGCCATTGCAAGTGAGTGATAGTACTGCCTGACAGATTCCAGCTGGGCCTCAAGGCCTGGTACACCATCACAAGTCCAGCCCAAGGCACTACAGGCCCAAAAGCCGGGTGGACTAGCCTGTCCCATTGATAGTTCTGCTTGTCCTACATTTAGCAATTAAAAAAATAAAAAACATAAAAGAATACGTGCTGTCTCATTTTTTAATAAAGAAGAGCATTTACTAGGCTTATAAAAAAGAAAGCACACTGCCTACAATTTCACAATGAAGAAAAGCTTTTTCTAAATCTGCCAAACAGAATATGCAATCCTTTTTCAAAGTTATATTAATCAAATTATCAAGATAGTGAAAAAAAATTAAAAGAATGTAGGCATCAATTTTTTATTTAGTGTCCATTTGCAGGCAGATGAACAGATGGCTAGGATTTCTTAATAGCAAACGGATGGGCTACTCCCCTTGCCACCAGCCCGGTGGCTGGTGGTCAGTGCTCTGTGAGCCCCATCATGATGTATGTGTTTCATTCATTCCTTTCATACATTTTTACATATCATTTTAGGGCTTGATCCCAAATTTGAGAGGGGACATAAATCTCAGGTGAACCACACCACAGGAAAACAATAGTGATTCGATATCCACCATTAAAAGCCTCATAAGGAGCACTGTGCTGTTTTTTTGACATCAAATTCGTTGTTTAGGTCATATAGACCCAGATGAAGGGAAAAACAAAGATCAGGTTGATCCAAAACATTTATGGCCCCCAAAAAGTTTTTTATGGTCGACCTTCATTCAACACTGTTTCCTGTAATGTGGTCAAATTGAGATGGGGATATACCTAATTTTTGGTCTCATACTATAAAATGATCTAGAAATATAGATGGACAGCATGGATGAAACACATACAACATGATGGGGCCCACAGTGCACCGACCATCAGCCATTGGCCGGTGGCAGGGGAGTAGCCAATCCGTTTCCTTCTCAATGATCAGCATCTACCGTATTTTCTGAAAAAAGAAAAGAAAAGAAAAGAAAAGAAATCATCGTGGCTTTCAAGTTAGGAAACCTCCAGTCTTGGTACGAAGTCTTGGTCAATGGAGTTACTATAGGACAACCCTTCAATCTGTAGTTTGATCTAGACTATTGATCAAATGATCCTCGCCATGAATGGCACATACAACATCCCTTCAACTGGTGACCTTCAAACTGGTGAACAGAAACAATCATCCCATGTCCTAAAGCGGTGCACATGTGAGGGGATACATATATGCCACAAAGTCGAGAAACGTAGAGAACACGGATTGCCTACCGGTGGCAAGAGATACCCCTCCTGATCACCCAACTCTGTAAAAGAGTTGAACATATGAGAAGGACCAGCCTCCACTAATTTAAAACTATTTAAAAAATATTGTATTAATTACAGAATTTCCACCTCTTATAAAAATTAATAACATTTTCAATTAAATGACACAACTACAGTTTCCACAATTCAGCTGAACCTCCACTATGTATCTGTTATTTTCTCTGTAATAAGTCGTCCAACTAGGGTGACAACTCTATGTGATAAATACCATACACTACACAAGTTGGTCACTTGAAAATATATTTTTTCCATATTAATTGTTTTTATTTATACATTGAAAGGCACAATTAATATCCTGCTATGGGAAATCATAGCCAAGGTACTGTAGCCGCCCATCCATTGGGGCTTCTTTAGAATTTACCAGTTTAGAGAAAACAAGTCGTTGGTGTAACTGCAGCCATCCAACTTGTAGAATTTCATCAAAGTCCATTGACCATAAGGTCAGCATCATCCAATGAAGCCCTTATGTACCTAAGGGCTTTCATGGATGGAGCCACCATATTGACTGCATTAATTCTCCAAGCCGTGTGTAAGGTGGTGAAAGGAATGGATAACGCCTGCATGTAAACAGGTAATGGCCATCTCTTTCAAGAATTAAATGCTTGAGCATCTTCCATCCAATGAGCTTCCACCAAAATCCATTGACGATATGGTTGGCATCATTCACTGGTAAGGGATATTGATGTAGAATCGTGTCACAGATACGTTCCTAGCATGGTTGGGCCAAAAGAAGATGGACTCTAAATTGACCATAACTTTTAATCCGGGTATCGTTACGGGGCGCACAACCTATCAATCTTTACTGAAATGGGTCATCTGAGGTGAACCGACTCGCTATTGTCCGTTTCGTCAGAAAACTCGCGCTTTCAGCTCAAAAACGAATTTTTAGGAAAATTTTACTATTTTTAGTAATTCCGATTTTTCAAATATATTTAGAGTTTTAGATTTTCTTTCCTTTTAGAAATAACTTTTAGTTATACTAGGACTCTTTTAGGAAAAGTTTATTTGCAATTTTTATTTTTAGAAATTAGGCCTTAGAAGAGTTTTATTAGAATTAGGATTTTTATAAGAGTTGGAATTTTGCTATTTTTGGTAATTACGAATTTTAGTTTATTTTTTCTTTATTAATGGTGTAAGGAAGCGCATTAGAGGATTATCAATTATTCATTAATCAAATTCGAATTTATTAGAATTTCTTTCTATTTCCTGCTTTTTTTCCTCGTGGATTCGAGAAGTCTCTGTGAAGAGTCCAGAGAAGTTCCGTGGATTCTACCAAACTGACGCAAGGAAGGACATGAGGTCGAGCACCGTCTTCCTCAAAAGGATAACTATTCCAAATCCACGGAACTTCTCTGGACTCCTCACAGAGACTTCTCGAATCTACGAGGAAAGAAAACATAAAATAGAAATAAATTCCAATAAATTCGAAATTGATTAATGAATCGATAAAAACGAGTTCACAACCCTTTAAATAGGGGTACCAAGCAATGGGAAAGAAATTAGAATCAAACTACAACTAAAACTCCTAAAATTTGGGACTTACTATAAATAGTAAACTTACTATTTAAAGACGTTCGTGATGTCTACTAGTGCACAAGGTTTTTGGCCAAAAATAGTGTCCTATTTGGCTTCACCAAACCGTTCTCCTAATTATTCTAAGCTAAACTAAAACTTACTATTTATAGTAAAAACGAAATTTAAACAGGGAAATGACCGTCGATCCAGGGTTTTTTTTTGCAATTCCGAGCTATGTAACCTAGCGTAGCGGGGTTGGTTGGCTAAAGTAGCTCGTTCTACCCCAAAATCATATATTTTACATCAGATAACTCATTCCGGATTGCGAGATACACCCGATCTAAGGTCCGATGGTCCGGATCATTTCTGTCGTCGACCGGGCCTTTTCTGATCCATCTTGGCCATGAAACTGTCCGCGACCTGCTCTACATCAGATATTCATGGGTTTAACAGATTAAAAGCATCTGTTAAGCAAGTCATGTCTTTGATAACTCATGGCATCTAGATAAGCAGCAACCATCTCCTTCATGAGATAATAAAGAAAGAAACTTTGATACTCTGGAAGAGTGTGAAGCATCTTCACGATTTGCAGGCACTTGTAAATTACTTAGAAATTGCGTGGTTAACATATAAATTTATACAAATTAAGCCTTACAATTGTATTATAGTTTAGATGTAACATGAGCCTTAAAAACATACTTATTTGATTATCTAACAATCAGAGTTCAAAATAAAATATTAAATGATCATATTTTGGTAATTAATCTTTTAATTACAATTACTTTAAGTAATGATGCAACTTTCTATTATCTGAAATACAGAAAATTTTATCTTTTCTCTATTTTCTCACCACTAGCCCATCTTTGAGTCACTGCATTGGAACAAGAGTGCAATTAGTGCCAATTATCACATTTATAGCATGATCGTGGGCTGCATCCATTGCAAACCACAGCACCAGGATTTGATAAATAGGTGGGGCTAAACATGTCCTAGGCCTCTATGATCTTGTTTGTGTTCCTGGCCTACAAAAAACATGTTCTCGTCTCATCACAACAGGGAATTATTATCTAAAAACAGGTATTCTCTACTATTTATTTTTTGAAGCTCTAAAACATTTGCAATCTAGCAATACATTAATCTGCTCCTATCTTTCTCAGCAGAGAGAGAGAGAGAGAGAGAGAGAGAGAGAGAGAGAGAGAGAGAGAGAGAGAGAGAGAGAGAGAGAGAGAGTGTGTTGTGTAGTTTCGCTGATAGATGAGACTGATCCAAAACTTTTACGGCTCCCAAAAAGTTTTTAATGGTCTACCTTCATTCAACACTGTTTCCTATAATGTGGTCCCCTTAAGATTGGGATATACCTCATTTTTCGTCTCATACTATGAAATGATCTAGAAAAATAGATGGACATCATGGATGAAACACATACATTATGGTGGGGCCCACGGAGTATCGACCATCAGCCATTGGCTGGTGGCAGGGGAGTAGCCAATCCGTTTCCTTCTCAATCAGCATCCACCGTATTTTCTGTATATAAAATAATAATAATAAATAAATAAATAAATCATCGTGGCTTTCAAGTTAGGAACCTCCAGTCTAGGTACAAAGTCTTGGTCAATGGAGTTACTATTTGACAACCCTTCAATGTGTAGCTGGTTGATATAGACTGTTGATGAAATGATCCTCACCATGAATGTTATATTCAAACATCCCTTTGTACCAAAGATTGAACTGGTGAACCGAAACAATCTTCCCATTTGCTAATGCAGTGCACATGTGAGGGATACATGCCCCGTAGTCCTCCCAGAGTTCAGAAACGTAGAGAATACGGCCGGATTGCCTGCCGGTCGCAAGAGATACCCCTCGTGACCCAACTCTGTGGAGCCCACCGTGATGAATGTGTTTTACCAAGGCCATCAGTCAGTCCTGAAAATCATTTTAGGGCGTGAGTCCAAAAATGAGCAGATCCAAAGCTCAAGTGGACCAAACTACAGGAAATAGATGGTGCGGTGATCTGTTTGCAAGGTGACCTTTCTTTATTTTTATTTTTATTTTTTATATCACTAACGTGCATTAGATAATTTCTACTTTCAATATGAATCACATCTTAAGTTACAGCCTTTCCTTTAATTAAAAATAAATAATAAAAAATGAGGTATATCCAAAGGCTTAAATGGACCACACCACAGGAAACAACAGTGACCCATTTGACCACCAATCAACCCTGACTCAACTATATTGGGACCGTTGTGACATGTGTTTTATCCATGCCATCCATCCATTTTGCCAACTCATTCTAAGGCCATCAGCCTAAGTTAGGTGATCATGATAGCTGTAAAAGAGTTGAACATATGAGAAGGACCAGCCTCCACTAATTTATAACTATTTTTAAATTATTGTATTAATACAAAATTTCCACCTCTTATAAATATTACTAACATTTTCAATTAAATGACACAGCTACAGTTTCCACAATGTCAAGGATCAAATTATGATTCTCTCAATCGATACATAGCATGGAATTGAGTTACTTTAATTTTCCAGTTTTGGAACTACGAATCTGTTAGTGTTCTCAATTTATGTCTCATAGAATTGAGTTGCGTTTCCGGTTTCGGAGCTATGAATCTGTTATTTTCTCTGTAATATATAAGTCATCCAACTAGGGTGACAACTCTATGTGATTAATACTATATACTACACAAGTTGGGCACTTGAAAAAATACATATATTTTTCATATTAATAGCTTTTATTTATACATTGAAAGGCACAATTAATATCCTGCAATGGAAAAATCATATAGCCAAGGTACTGTAGCCGCCCGTCCATTGGGCTTCTTCAGAATTTGCCAGTTAAGAGAAAACAAGTCGTTGGCATTATTGCAGTCATCCAACCTGTAGAATTTATCAAAGTCTTGAGCATAAGGTCAGCATCATCCAATGAAGCCCTTATGTACCTAAGGGCTTTCATGGATGGGCCGGACCCACCAAATTGACTGCATTAATTCACCAAGCCGTGTGTAAGGTGGTGAAAGGAATGGATAACGCCTACATGGAAACAAGTAATGGCCATCTCCTTCAAGAAATAAGCATCTTCCATCCAATGAGCTTCCACCAAAAGTCCACTGACGATTAGGTTGGAATCATTCACTGGCACGGGATATTCATGGGTCCACCATGTTAATAGCATCGATTAACCAAGTCATGTCTTAGATGGCTCATGGCATCTAGACAACTAGAAACCATCTCTTTCATGAGATAATAAAGAAAGAAACTTTGATACTCTGGCAGAGCGTGAAGCATCTTCACTAGTTGCAGGCACTTGTAAATTACTTCGAAATTGCACGGCTAACATGCAAGTCATACAAATTAAACCTCTAAATTGTATATTATAGTTTAGATGTAACAAGAACCTAAAAAACATACATATTTATTTATCTACCTGTCAGGAGTTCAAAATAAAATATTAAATGATCATATTTTGGTAATTAATCTTTTAATTACAAGTTCTTTAAGTAATGATGCAACTTTCTGTTATCTGAAATACAGAAAATTTTATCTTTTCTCTATTTTCTCACCACTAGCCGATCTTTGAGTCACTGCGCATTGGACCAAGAGTGCAATTAGTGCCAATTATCACATTTATAGCATGATTGTATGCCGCATCCATTGCAAACCACAGCACCAGGATTTGATATATCGGTGGGGCTAAACATGTCCTGGGCCTCTATGATCTTGTTTCTGTTCCTGGCCTAAAAAAAAACATGTTCTTGCCTCATCTCAACAGGAAATTATTATCTGAAAACAGGCATTCTCTACTATTTATTTTTTGTAGCTTCAAAACATTTTCCATCTAGCAATACGCTTAATCCGTTCCTACCTTTCTCAGCATATATATATATATATATATATATATATATTTCATTTCTAATCATTCACTAAATATATATCAATCTCATAGCCCAATTACAAAAAAAAAAAAAAAAAAAACTTTTATGTGGATCGTAGGGTTCATCTAAACTGGTAAGCATATTATATACAGCTTATTTTCAATCATCTCCATGCTACGGAATCTGCTTTTGAGTAATTTTTAAATACCTGTGTATCATCCATTATGCTATTCTAGAGTATCAGAGCATCGCTCATTTTCCTGCCATGTTCCGATGCTCCTCTTCCTGCCACGTTTCATGTGAGCAATGGACCTGGACAGTCTGTGTATGACATGTACTGTTCAGAAGTCCTCACCAATTCTAAACGAGTGCTGTTTGTCTTCCGTCAAAGATGCGACTGTTGTGGCACCGTACCATGCATGTTTCACGCTAACATCACACTCACGTTAGACATCAGTTCTGTGAAACCGTAGGCTCGACCATGAAGGTTGTCCATTTAAAAAAAATTTAAAAGAAGGGTGATCTACTCACCAGGTGGGCTGCACTTGTACGTTAAGCTAGACTGTTGGTTGCCTATTACTTCTGATGTCGTGGTACACGTGATTTGAGAATAACTTTTTGACTTTGTGCCCGTTGATCATCATGGTAGTTCCTGATGTTTTAATGGTACTGATCTCCTATATGACTGGCATTTTTCAATATAAAAAGTACTGTACCATACATTCTAGTGCTGGGTAAAGCGTGCAGGATTAACAGGATTAACATGGGGAGTTACATGATACTCATGCAACTCATGACCCTTGATAAGCTAATTATACATGTGGCATGGATTAGCTGCCTCTGCACGGTGTGTAACTCACTGCCCTTCAGTCACTAGGAAACGGATTAGGTTTCACCTGGATAACACCTTGGTGGGTGTTACCCTTACCCGTAGTGCCCACCTTCGTGATGTTTTGTATATACATGCCATCCATCCGTTTCAACGGCCCATTTTAGGTAAGTAGATCCAAATCTCAGGTGGACCACACAACAGGAAACAATGGTGATTGAGTGCCTCACCGTTAAAAGTTCCAAAGAGCCATCCAACCTGTTGATAATGTCAAGAGGACCCTAGATGAAGGGAAAATACAAAGATCAGATTGATCGGAAGCTTTTGTGGCCCACAAAAAGCTTGTAATTAATGGTCATGCGTCACAGTTTTTAGTGGTGTGGTCTACATGAGATTTTTATCTTCATAAGGTTTGGGAACACCTCCTTAAATGTGATGAAAAAACAGAAGGATGGCGTGGATATTCAACAAATAAATAAAGAGAGAAAAACTTTTCTTCCAACCCGTACAATTCCAGTCCAGCGGATTACCTATGAAAGCCTTTCACACCATTTTCTGCCGTGAAAACCTAGGTGGGCCTACAGTGATATTTGTTAGACATCCACTCCGTCCATCAGTTTTGTGAGGTCATTTTAGGACTGTAGTTCAAAATTTAGAAGGCTCCAAGATTAAAGTGGGCCCCACTAAAGGAAAAGGTGGGTAGAAAAATTATTACCGTTGAAACCTCTCTGGGTCAATAGTAATGTTTACATCCCATCCATACCATTCATAACGTCATTCCTATTGGGATGAACTGAAAACACAAATATTATACAGATTCAAAACTTCTATGGCCCCATGAATATTTTAATTGTGGACGTTCAATCCTCAGGTTTTCTGGCCACCTTAGTGGTGGATCCGGTTCATTTTTGTCTATAACTCCTAAAATGAGCTCAAAAAACGGATGGACGGGATGGATGTCTCAAAACCTCTGTGGGCTCCACCTAAGTTCCCAGGAACTTACTTCGCGTCACTCAAACGCGCCGTGGATATTAAGCTAACGGACGCGGTTCGGGGACGCGGTTTGGAAAGTGACGCTGCTCGGCACGTGTGCCTGTCAGATCAGTTGAACCGTGCATTAGCCCCCGCCGCTCTCCTCCCACCGAAGTTCTCAACAGCGCCTTCCAAACAGATACCGATTGCATACTAACAATGCTTGACGGTGGTACGTGGGATCCACCTGATGTATATGTTTTATCTCTGCCGTCCATCCAATTTGCCAGCTCATTTTAGGGCATGAATCCAAAAATTAGGAATATTCAAATCTCAGGTGGACCACACCATATGAATGAGTGGTAATTAAACACCTGCAATTAAAAGCTTCTTATGGCCCACAAAGTTTTGGATCAAACTTCATATGTGTGACGTAATCAACAACTTGAATGCAAAATAAACATTACAGTGTCGAGTACAATCACCTCTCCCATGCGTCCCTCGACCTCGACCAACCTCGGAACTTTTACGCTTATAAATAGAAGAACATTCTCCTGCTGGAATACAGAGGAGAAAACTAATACAATTTCCATGGATTGGGCATTGGTTATGTGGTTGTGGGCTTTGGTTTTTGTTCAGTACCATAGTCATGGGTGTCTTGGGTACTTGGACAAGGAGAGGACTTCTCTCTTGGAGATCAAAGCTTCCATCAATTATCCGAATGGGTCTTATCTTCCTACATGGGAGGATGGGACTGACTGTTGTAGTTGGGAAAGAATCAAGTGCAACAATGCGACAGGCCGAGTGACTAAAATTTCTCTCAGTCTTACAAGGGAATGGGAATTGGAAGAATGGTATCTGAATGCCGACTTACTTCTATCCTTTGGAGAACTGCAGAGCCTCGATTTGTCCGGGAATCAACTCGCTGGTTGGGTTGGTCATGAAGGTACCTTCACTCCTACAATCTTAACATTCTTCCTTGATGATTTAAAACAGGACTGCCATCAGATGTCATAATAAATTGAATTGCAAATATGTCAAGGTATGTAGTGATTTCTCGTTTCTGAACTGTAATTCTGTCAATTTCAATTTGGACCTCAAAAAACAGGGCTTCAATGACAACGAGGATGACTTGGAGAAAAAAAAAAAAAAACCAGAGTTGTTGGAATTGAGGCCTTCTCTTGCATAAATACAGGGGGGACATTTTTAGCCATTGCAATTTAATTCACTCCAGCATCACCATCTGTTTCATGCTGAACAAAAGATCTAACGCAGTGTGTTGGAAATAAAAGCCCCTGGTGTTTCCTCTTCGGCATGATGCATTGAAGGAAATTTATTTATTTTTCTAACGAAAGATTAAGAATGGTTGGGATTTTTCCCATTCTAAGCAGGCCCTGAATACAGGACGTCACCCATATGCACTTTTCAAAAGATGGTCCAGATTGCCCAACCTAGAGCACCTTGACCTCAGTTTTAATTAACTCCTTCAACGAAAGCATTTTTTCTCTATTTGGGTTCACTCGCATCCCTCAGGACTCTTGATCTAAGCTACAATAATATTGAAGGACACTTCCCCTCTAAGGGTAAGTTGATCAATTGTAAAGAAATTAAACCGAAATTGATAACATCAGTTTAAAACAATATTTTGAAATGGATTCAGTGGCCATGCCTCAGTCACACTTCCAAACATGCAATCTGGAGGTTTTGGATTTGAAATATAAGAGACTGAATGGCTCCCTATCCCTGCAATGTAAAATCACATAGTTCTTACTGATAGATGCAGAGTTGAGAGTCTTTCACATGCATATAAAAATGGCATTTGAAATTTCACATTTTGAGATGCTTGTTGATTCTTCTGTCGTATTATAAGCTCAACTGCGGTGAAAAACAAAGGTAGGTTTCAGTGCTTTCTTCTTCTTCTTCTACTTATTATTATTTTTTTAAGGGCTTTTGTCGTCGGAGATCGGTCAAAAGAAGCCACCTTTAGCTTTAACATAAAGTGATTAAAGAGAGAGGAGGAGGTGAGAGGACTCAGATTCTGTAGTGATCCTCTAGTGCCAACCATTCATGCAGTCCATCCATTTTTCCAGGTCATTTTAGATCATCATCACAGAAGTGAAGCAGATCCAAAGCTCAAGTGGAGCACACCACATAAACAGTGGAGATTGAATTCCTACTGTCGAAAACTTCCAGTGAGCTACAAAAGTTTTGGATAAAGCAGATTTTTCTGTTTTGCCTTCATCCAGGTTTACGTGACTTTATGAAGAGGTCCGATGGAAAATAAACATCCTAAGTGGGCACTAGGAAGGTTTCCACGGTGGTGTGGCCCACATGAGCTTTGGATCTGTCTCATTTTTTGGTCTCATTCCCTAAAATGAGCTTGCAACATGAATGGACGTCGTGGATAAGATACATACATCATGGTGGAACCCACAGAGGTTTTGAAATTCAATTTGATAGTGCATCCAAACGCACTCGACAGGCTGACTTCTAAATTGTAATTCTGTCGATTTCAAGTTGGACTTGAGAAAAACAAGCGGAAACATTTAATTAATATTAAGGCTTCAATGATAACAGCGAAAAAAAAAAAACAGAGTTATTGGGATCTGAGGCCATCTCCCACATAAATATAGGAAAACCTTCTTTTTTACCTTTGTATCTTAATTCACTATGGCATTGCCATCTGTTTCATGCTGAACACAAGATCTAAGGGAAGGAAGCCTGTTGGAAACAAAGGGCCCTCTTAAGTGTTTCCTCTTGGGCATGTTATGTTTTTGAGTAAATATTTTTATTTTATTTTTAACCAAAGATTAGTAATGGTTAGGATTATTCCCATGTTCTAAGCAGGTCCTATACACAGGATGTCACCTATAAGTAGGTTTCGAAAGAAAGTCAAAATTGAGCAAGCTTGAGCACTTTGATCTGAGCTATAACTGCTTCACTAGAAGCATTCTACCATATTTGGATGCCCTTTCATCTCTTAAGAGTTTGTCTCTAAACACAAATTCATTTGGAGTTCCAGACACAAGTTTTGGAATGTTGTCCAGATTGGGCAACTTAGTGCATCTAGATCAGGACCCCTGGCCTGCCATGACTGATTTGCTACTCCTCTGGGCATCTTTCTTGCTGTTTTCTCTCGAACGGGCTGCTTTGTCGAATATTGCTTACCTTGTACTATGTTGCTTTGATTGTTGCTCGGGCCAGACCACGGTGATACCCTTACCGTGGTGCCCACTTTCGTGATGTTTTGTATATTCACGCCATCCATCCGTTTCAACGGCTCATTTTAGGTAAGCAGATCCAAATCTCAGGTGGACCATACCACAGCAAACAGTGAGTGCCTCACCATTAAAGTTCCAAAGCTCCAAATAAGTTTTCAACGGTAAGTATTCAATGTACGTTGCTTTCTGTGGTGGGGTCCACTTGAGCTTTAGATATACCTGATTTTTTGGCCCATACTCTAAAATAATCTCAAAAAAAGGGTGGACGGTGTGGATATAGCCCACACATCATGGTGGGACCTATGCAACTTGCTAACATTGAGTGAATTTGGCACGGGACCCAATGCAATGCCATCTAATCTAATTCCAAGCTTTTCCATTCTTTCCCAACACGGAGCGGAATTGGCACATGACCGGATGAATCCCATCCCACCTAATCCCCTCTAATCCCACTGCCCAAACACGCCCTAAGGGGGCGTTTGGGTGCATGGTATTAGATGGGATTAAGTGGGATGGAATTGCAATTGGTCCGTGCGAATTCCACTTAATGTTTGGGAAGAATTGAAAAGCTTGGATTAGATTAGAAGGGATTGCATTGGGTCCGTGCCAATTCCACTCAATGTTAGCAAGTTGTGTAGGTTCCACCATGATGTGTGGGCTATATCCACACCGTCCACCCATTTTTTGAGATCATTTTAGAGCATGGGCCAAAAAATCAGGTAGATCTAAAGCTCAAGTGGACCCCACCATAGAAAGCAGCAGGGATTGAATACCTACCGTTGAAAACTTCTTTGGGGCCACATAAGTTTTGGATCTGCCTCATTTTTAGGCCCATGTCATAAAATGAGGTTACAAAACAGATGAACGGTTTGGATATAACACGTGTTATTCTCAATAGTTTCAAATGATGGTGGGTATATCCATTCAATGTACCACCGTATTACAAACATAGCATGGAATTAAGCTTATCCCATGGTAACGCGAGAATCCCCATATTTAACCAGCACGTTTTTTTTTTATCCCATCCCACCTAATCCTTCCCAATTCCATGCGCCAAACACCCCCTGAAATAAGATGAAAAAACAGATGGAGTGCCTGGATATTCAACAAACACATAAAGAGAGAAACTTTTCAAGTAAAATGTGCCGTTGGTATCAAGCTAACCATCACTGTCACGCGACGTGTACCTATCAGAGCAGTTGAGCCATGGATTAGCCGCGCCACTCTCATCCCACCGAAATTCGCAACAGCGCCTTCCAAACGGACACGGATTGCAAAATAAGCATTACAGTGGCCGCTAGGAAGTTTCTAATGGTGGGCGTTCAATCATCTCTGTTTTCCCATGGTGTAGTCCACTTAGATTTGGATCTACTCTGTTTTTTAGCTCATGCACTGAAATAATAATCCAAAATGGATAGACGGCATGGATAAAATAAACATTATATATAGTGGGCCACCGTCACTTGAAACCCAACCCAATAAGCCACACACATCAGCTCTCCCATGCGTCCCTTGACCCTGACCAACCTTAGAACTTTTACACTTATAAATTGAAGAACATTCTCCTACTGGAATACAGAGGAGAAAACTAAAACAATTTCCATGGATTGGGCATTGGTCATGTGGTTGTGGGCTTGATAAAAACCAATTGATATAAGGCTTCAACGATGACAGTGAAAAAAAAAAAAAACAGAGAGAGTTCTTGGGATTTGAGGCCATCTACCACATAAATATAGGAAAACATTCTTTTTACCTTTCTATCTCAATTCACTATAGCATTGCCATCTGTTTCATGCTGAACACAAGATTTAAGGGAAGGGAGAGTGTTGGAAACAAAGGGGCCTCTTAAGTGTTTCCTCTTGGCCATGTTATGTTTTTGAGTAAATATTTTTATTTTATTTTTAATGAAAAATTAATAATGGCCGGTTGGGATTATTCCCTTGTTCTAAGCAGGTCCTAAACACAAGACGTCACCCATACGCAGGTTTCAAAAGATAGTCAAGATTGAGCAATCTAGAGCACTTTGATCTGAGTTGTAACCACTTCAATAGAAGCATTCTACCATATTTAGATGCCATTTCATCCCTTAAGAGTTTGTATCTAAACACCAATTCTTTTAAAGTTCAAGACACAAGTGCATTCTACCATATTTAGATGTCATTTCATCCCTTAAGAGTTTGTATCTAAACACCAACTCTTTTAGAGTTCGAGACACAAGTTTTGAAATATTGTCCAGATTGGGCAACTACATGCATCTAGGTCAGGACCCCAGGCTGCCACGATTGATTTGCTAGCCCTTTAGGCGTCTTTCTTGTTGTTCTCTCTGGAACAGACTGCTTTGCCGAGGATTGCTTTCTTCATGCTATGTTGCTTTGATTGTTGACCGGGCAGCTGTCAAACAATAACCTGACCAC
Organism: Magnolia sinica; assembly: GCF_029962835.1. NCBI lineage: Eukaryota > Viridiplantae > Streptophyta > Magnoliopsida > Magnoliales > Magnoliaceae > Magnolia > Magnolia sinica. The sequence goes on from NC_080584.1 coordinate 63,583,493, forward strand.
GTGTTGGTGGCGTTTTAGCCACATGTCGGGGTTTATTGAACCATGTAGTTGTTGGGTTTTGGACTGCGGAATCACACCAAGCAATCCAAGAGCACCAAGCAAATATAAGAGAACACAAAGATTTAACATAGAAAACTCTTTCGAAAAAAAAAAACTATGTGATAAAGCAACAGATCTTCACTATGAAAACAGAAATTACAAAGAGGAATGACTTACTAGACTTGAGCAATTCTCAAATCTCTCCCTTGCTCTACCCTTTTAGAAACCGTAGAACCCTTTTAGAAAGCCTTAAAATCCCTTAAAACACATCCCAATCCTGTTGACACATACATATATATAGTTTTAAAAAGATTCCCAAACAAAATCGGAAAGAATCATAAACGAAATCGGAAACAAATCCCACACTTTCGCAGTTGTGCGAAAAATCTGCACAGAATATGATTAGATTTAAGACATCAAATACAACAATCTCTACTATGTCTTCAATCTTCAAACATGTAGCTCCTTGCCCTCTTCTCTTATCTTTACCTCGCATCATGGCTTCATCAATGCTTCTCGTGCACACTCCGTCTTCCTTTTACGCCATTGCCAAGCTCAGAGAAGTTGCACAAAACTTGAACTTCTTTATATAAATGACCTTGGTGAGCATGTCTGTTAGATTCACACTGGTGTGAATCTTCTTCAGAGTCACGTCTCCTTCTTCAAGCACTTGTCGGATAAAGTGGTGACGAACATCAATGTGTTTAGTACGAGAGTAATAAACAAAATTTTTAGCCAAATTAATAGCGCTCTCGCTATCACAATTAACCGGCACAGCCTCCTGCTGAAGCCCCAACTGATTTATCATGCCTCTTAACCAGACACCTTCCTTAAATGCTTCTGCCACTGCCATATATTCTGCTTCGGTTGACTGAAGCTTCAACATTCAACTAATTGCTTCACCCGTTAATACAAACGAGTAACCTAAAGTTGACTTTTTGAAATCTACACTACTTGTGTAGTTTGAATCCACATACCCTACCAACTTTGCCCCTGTCTTCTCAAAAGTTAAGACGTAGTCTTTTGTACCTCAAATATATCAAAGTAGCCATTTCACAGCTTCCTAATGTTGCTTGCCGGGTTTGACATGTATCAGCTCACAACACCGACTGCCTGTGAAATATCCAGTCTTGTACAGACCATGACATGCATTAAACTGTTAAACGCATTTGAATAAGGCACATGAGACATAACCTGTTTTTTCTCATTTGATTTAAGACATTGTTCTAAGGAAAGCTTGAAGTGAACCGCGTGGGGAACACTCATCGGCTTTACCTGGTCCATCCCATACTTGATCAACACCTTTTCAAGGTATTCTACATATGATAACCAAAGCCTGCTCCTCTTTCTGTCTCTATGAATATCTATGCCGAGAACCCTCTTTGCAGCCCCTAGATCTTTCATCTCGAATGTCCCTGATAACTGAGTCTTAAGTATCTTGATTTCAGATATATCATGACAGGCAATCAACATATCATCAACATACAATACTATGATGATGAATTTGCCATCACTCAGTGTCTTGTAATAGACACAATGATCGTATTCACTCTGAGTAAATTTTTTATTCAATATGAAATAATCAAATTTTTTATACCACTGCCTAGGCAACTATTTCAGGCCGTACAATGACCTCATTAACCTGTAAACCTTTTTCTCTACCCCTTTAACTTCGTAGATCTGCTCTTCCAACTCCTCATGCAGGAAAGCAGCCTTGACATCCATCTGTTCTAGCTCGAGATCATATTGGGCAACCAGCACTAACACGAATCTAATAGACACTTACTTAACCATTGACGCGAATATCTCTGTGAAGTAGATTCCTTTTCTCTAAGCATACCCCTTCGCTACCAGCCTTGCTTTGTATCTATCCTGTTTCCTTTTGAATAATCACTTGCATTAGATCGCTTTTCGGCTCACTAGAAGCTCCACCAACTCCCATATGTGATTTTTGTGTAACGAGTCCATCTCATCATCTATAGCCACCTTCCACTTTTCTGCATCAGGCTCATCAAGAGCCTCTTGAATATTTGATAGGTCTTCCTCATCTGTAATGAGGGCATATGCGATATTAAAGTCGTCCATGTATCTTGTCGGTAACCTGTGATCACGTGGTGGGTTTCTTCTCACAGGTGGCTGCTCCACCTTCTCCTATACCTCTGTCTGTACATCTGTGTCAATCTGGACGTTTACGATCAACCTTTCTGGTTTCTCTTGCTCCTCTTAATCATTCTTGTGGAATATAGAACTTTCATCAAATCTAACATCACGGCTAGTGATAACCTTGCGTGTGGCCTTGTTGAATAACTTGTAACCTTTCACACCAACACTATAGCTAACAAAGATATACTTTTTGGCTTTATGGTCTAGCTTATCTCTCTCAACTGACGGTACATGAGAATAAGCCTTACAACCAAATATGAGCAAATCTGAGTAGTCCATCTTATGACCACTCCATACTTCCTCTGGGATTTTACATTCAATAGCAGTAGACGGGTACTGGTTCACCAAATAGTAAGTCGTGTTAACGGCCTCTGTCCATAGGTCCTTGTCCAACGTAGCATTACTTAACATACATCTGGTCCCACTCCAAGAGAGTTCGATTCATCCGCTCAGCCACACCATTTTGTTCGGGCGTGTGGCGCACTGTGTTATGTCTGATGATCCCTTCATCCTTGCAATATTCATTAAACTCTATGGAAGTAAATTTTTCACCATTGTCAGTCCTTAAAACCTTTATTTTTCGCTCACTGTTTTTTCACCGTTGCCTTCCATTGTTTGAATATGGTGAAAACTTCGGATTTATGTTTCATGAAGTAAACCCAAACTTTCCTGAAGTATTTGTCAATGAATGAAACAAACCATCATGACCCCTAATGAAAACCTCTGGCGATGGCCCCCATACGTCAGAGTGCACATAATCAAACACTCCCTTACATACATGTTTTCTAGATTTAAAAGATAATTTAGATTGTTTACCATATATATAATACTCGCATATATCTAAATCAAAATTTTTAAAAGCTGGAGTCAAACAACGATCAGATAGTACCTTCATAACCCGCTCGCTCATGTGGCCCAGACAAGCATGCTACATATGTACAGACGTGAAATCTGTAACAGCTGCTGCTACTCCACCTGCTGAAGTGTTCCCGATCAACTTGTAAAGGTTTCCATGCCTTTATGCTCTCATAACCACGAGTGCCACTTTTGAAACTTTAAGAATACTATCAATACCAGTAAACTTGCACCCTATAGCTTCGAGTGCATCGAGAGAATTCAGACTTTTCTTCATATCAAGAATGTGCCTGACATCAGTCAAGGTATGCTTCATCTCATCAAACATCTTGATGCTCACTGTACAAATATCCATAACATTACAGGCATTGTCATTGCCATAAAAACCAGTCCACCATCGCATTCCTAATAACTGGCAAACCAACTCCGATGAGGAGTCATGTTATATGATGCTTCTGTGTTAAGGATCCATTCATCTTTATGATTGTCATGCAAGTGACCAATCATGGACATAGATAGAACATCACCACCACTTGTCTCTTCATCAGATGTGACAACATTGGCCTCCTTGGAAGAAGCCTCTGAGTTTTCTTTTTTCACTTTAGGAATAGTATATTAATCATTTTTCATGTGTCCAGTCATCTCACAGTTCCAGCACTTTAATTTTACTTTGCCCTTGCCCTTGGATTTGGACATAGGTCTTGAAGATCCTATCCCTCGATCAGTATTCCTGTCCCTCATAATCAGTGTATCGGAAGATGTCCCCATGCCGCTGTTTAGCTTTATCATAGCCTTCCCTTGAAGGGCTGAGATAACGGTGTCGACACTCATGATTTTATTTGCGGTGCATATTGTGTCCCTAAATGACTTGTAGATGCCGGAAGAGAATTTAACAACATACACGCTTGTTCCTCATCTTTGATCACTTCCTCCATATCTAGTAGTTTGCAAACCAATTTATTAAAGTACCTGATGTGGGCCTCTAAATCTCTACCCTCTGCCATCTTGAAGGTGTACCACTGTAGCTTCAAGTGTAGGCAATTTTCAGAGGATTTTTTCACATAGATATCCTCTAACTTCGCCCATAAACTAGCCGCAGTTTTCTTCTTCAAAACATTGTAGAGAACCTCATCCGTGAGACATAAACGGATGGAACCTAAAGCATTCATTTCAAGAGTATTTCAATCTTCGTCATTCATAGTCAATTTTCGCTCCTCAAGAGCCTTATCTTTGCATTGCTTGGTTAATAGACTAATCATCTTCATCTTCCATAACTCAAAATTATTTTTACCTGAGTACTTCTCAATATCAAACTTGGCATTTCCCATTGATGCTAATCCTACAGATCCATATCTGTGCCCCAACAATTTCTTTATACCATTTGTTGGGTTTTAGACTGCGGAATCATACAGAGATGGATCTAGGATAACAATCCAAGAGCACTAAGTAAACACAAGAGAACACAGAGATTTAATGTGGAAAACCCTTTTGGAAAAAAACCATGGCACAAAGCAACAGATCTTCACTATGAAAGCAAAAATTACAAAGAGGAAGGACTTACTAGACTTGAGCAATCCTCAAATCTCTCCCTTGTTCCACCCTTTTAGAAACCTTGGAACCATTTTAGAAAGCCTTAGAATCCCTTAAAATACCTCCCAATCCTGTTTACACTCATATATATAGTTTTAGAAAGAATCCCAAACAAAATTGAAAAGAATCATACATGAAATCGGAAACAAATCCCGCACTTTCGCAGTTGTGCGAAAAATCCGCGCAGAATCTGATTAGATTTAAGACATCAAATACAAAATATAGTTCCCTCCTTGAGTTGTCTTTTCATGAAAAGTATGACAGACGAGGGATTCGTGTAGAATGAGATTCCAGGAAGGTTTAACAATATTCGAGCTTTTTGGGTCTTGGTTGACCATTGGCACTTTTCCTTTATCCTTGGTTTTAGGTAATCGGACTTTGATGATTATTCCCTTTGAAATGAACCTTTCCTTTAGGTCTAGGGGTGAGCCCTTTGCTTATGCTTAGTTTGGTTATTATGGACGATGTCGGACTATCAGTACCCTTAGTAATGACTGACCGTATCTCAACCTGTAGCGCATGTGGTCAACTGATCAGGTGTACCATTTCCACATGCTTTTCCATAGGTCGTTATCATCTCAATTTGAACATGTTGTCATTCGCCACCCTGAGAAGGGGATCTCAATTAATTCTTGATTCAGGGATGAATGTGATGTGGTTGATCATCGTCTTCCTTAGGGGGATACCTACTTCGAATCCACGAAGCTTCTCCGGACTCCTGAGACTTCTCGAATCCATGAGGAAAAAGGAAGAAAATAGAAATAGTATTCATGAAAATTCGTAAATTAATTGATATCTATAATAAACGAGTCTACAACCCTTTAAATAGGGATACCAAGCCTTGGAAGAAGTTTCGGAATTAAAATACAACTAAAACTCCCTAAAATTCATAACTTACTATAAATACTAAATTTACTATTTATAGTAAGTTTCCTATGTGGCTTAACCACGTTATTCTCCTAATTTTTCCAAACGTTTTTCATGTTGGACAAGTCCTAAAGCCCAATGGATGAAAAGTTACAATCAAACCAAAACTTACTAAAAATAATAAAAACGAAAATAAACAGGAAATTCGACTGTCAATTTGATGGAATCTCGCAAATTCGGCATGGGCAACTCGGCCTAGCCTAGTTGGTTGGATAAAGTAGCTCATCCTACCCCAAAATCATATATGCTACGTCAAGTAACTCATTTTGGTTTGCGAGATATGCTTGTTTTAAGGTTCTGACGGTCTTGATGACTTTGCCTCCAATCGGGCCTTCTCTGATCCATCTTGGACATGAAAGTGTCCGCGACCCGCTCTACATCAGTCTCCTCCAGTTCAAAAGAATTCGTCCTCGAGTTCTCGTGCTGCTTCGGTTCTTCATACTCGGTCTGGTGCACCGTAACGATACCTGGATCAAAAGTTATGATCAATTTACCGTCCACCTTCTTTTGGTCCAACCATGCTAGGAATGTATCTGTGAAACATTCTACATTAGACCCCTCTACTTGGAAAAAACTAGTCCTCGAGTTACTCAAGGGACTTGGCTCATGATTCTGAGATAACTTTTGATGCCTATGCTTATTAGCCCTTTCTTGTACTTGGCATTAGGCTCTTGAGCTGACACAATACATGTACTAATGCTTTTCTTGACTTGACTAGTATCGATCAGTTCCTTCACTTCTGCTTGCAAAATCTGACATTCTTTCTCACTCACCTAACAATGAGGGTGGTTGGGCAAGCTAGACCCAAAGACAAGGCCTATGTGATGTTGGTTGTCCCTTATGGGGGGCAATCTATCAAGTAAATCTTTAGGCCATTTTTTTTTGAAAATTCATTCAAGAAAGGCCTTAAACTTAGGGGAATGTCTAAGGGTTTCGATTCCTTGCCATTTACCACTATGACGTATACCTCGCTGGCCTCCTTGGATTCCTCCATGAAATCTCGAATGGTCAAGAGGGAGCTCCCCTCCACTTTAGAAGCTTCGAGGTGTTTCTCTGGTGCAATAGGGGTAAGGATTATTTTTTGGCTATCCTTGACGAAGATGTAAGCATTATCTCGTCCTCGGTGGGTCACATCATGGTCTAACTACCATGGTCTACCGAGTAACATATGACATACTTCCATATTGACGATATCATAAAGTATTTGATCCTTATAAGTTTTGCCAATTGAAAACTAGACAGTGCATTGTTTAGTTACCTTAGTCTCGTTCACCTTTTCTACCCAGCCAATTGAGTACGAGGAAGGATATTTTGTGTTTGGTAGCTACAACTCATCCACCATCGCTCTTAAGACAATGTTCTCGCTACTGCCACTGTCTATGATTACAACACAGACTTTGCCATTGACAATGCACCGCGTACGAAATATATTGTGTCGTTGTGGATGTAATTCCTTTTGTGGGGTGTACTATAATCGCCTCACAACTAGATATTCGTCACAATCCTCGCCCGTTCATTCAATGTCATCTGCTCCTTCCTCTGCGGCCTATTCATGTTCATCAAAACCAGGGTCTTCTTCTGCGCCCTCACCTTCAGTGCCCCCTTTGTTTATGGTCAAGTGGACTGTGGGGCATTGAGGACATGTGTTTGATAAGTGTTTCGGTTGGCCATAACAACAACAATTGTTCGACCTTAGCTAAACGTAAGGATTTGGAATCCTGCTCGGGCCCACTGTTGTGGGTGCTACACGTTGATGCTTAGATGAGTCGCTCCCCATATCACAGTTTGTTCTCCTACTGGTTCTTTTCCTCATGCCAGCATTAGATCCTGCATGGGACTCATCATGGGAGGTCGAGTTGAAGGATACGGCCGATCAAGAACTCTTGCAAGTTGTGTTTCTACCCTATTTGTCAATTGAACCGCTTCATCCACGGTCCTGACTAGGTGCATCTAAACTCAGTCCTGAATCATCGATCGTAACCCACCTATAAATCATGCTACCTTCTGTGATTCGGTTTCTAACGGGTCATTTCACATTGCCAACTGTTGGAATTCTTCGGTGTAGTCGGTGATGGTTCGATTCCCCTGTTGGCAGTTTTAGTATTGCTGGAATAATATCTGCTCGTAATCACTAAGAAGGAATCATGATCGAAGAAAGCGTCTCATTTGTGGCCATGATGAGATGGGCGCCTTATTCTGTTGGGCATGTGAGAGTTGTAATTGCTCCCACCATGCAGAAGCACTAGATTTTAATTTAAACGCTACTAATTTTACCTTTTTATGCTCTGACACGTCTATGTAATCAAAATATCTTTCTACTTCGGCTAACCAATTGAGGAAATTTCTATACATAATAAATCGTTAAAAGTAGGAAGTTCGGCCTTACCTCGATAGTCTCTTTCAGCACGATCTAGATGATTGCCCCCATGGATTGGTCGTCGGGTAAAGCCTTCATGAAGGTCCTAGTCGCTAGAACTTGAATCATCTGGTATAACCCTACGATTTACCACTAGAAGTGCTCTACGAAAATCAGAGTTGTGTCATACAACAACCAAATGTGGTGGCTCGGAGCGGAAGTAACACGTTCGCAAGACAGTTGAGGGTTGCCTGTAGCCCTTGCATGATCAACTGACTCTCTCGATGGAAGGCTTCCATTCTTTCTGAAAGATAACGAGTCTCAGGATCACCGTCCATAAGATTTTAGTCCACACCTTCGTTGTTTGCCATCGGCCCGAGAGGAAACCTGGCTCTGATACCAATTATCACAGGGATGAACGTGATGAGGTTGACCATTGTCTTCCTCAGGGGGATAACTACTTCAAATCCACGAAGCTTCTCTGGACTCCTCACAGAGACTACTCGAATCCACAAGGAAAAAGCAAGAAAATAGAAATAGTATTCATGAAAATTTGTAAATTAATTTATATATAGAATAAACGAGTCTACAACCCTTTAAATAGGGATACCAAGCCTAGGAAGAAGTTTCGGAATTAAACTACAACTAAAACTCCCTAAAATTTGAAACTTACAATAAATAGTAAATTTAATATTTATAGTAAGTTTCCTACGTGGCTTAACAACGTTATTCTCCTAATTTTTCTAAACACTTTTCATGTTGGACACAACTCCTAAAGCCTGACAGATGAAAAGTTACAATCAAACCAAAACTTACTAAAAATAGTAAAAATGAAAATAAACAAGAAATTCAAACGTCGATCTGATGGAATTAATCTCGCAAATTCGACATGGGCAACCCGGCATAGCTGGGTTGGTTGGATAAATTAGCTCTTCCTACCTTAAAATCATAAATGCTACGTCGAGTAACTCATTCCAGTTTGCGAGATATGCCTATTTTAAGGTTTTGACGGTCTTGATGACTTCTGCCTCCAATCGGGCCTTCTCTGATCCATATTGGACATGAAAGTGTCCGCGACCCGCTCTACATCAATTCCCATCACCTCCTTTTTTGAGAAATTCAAGAGGTCTTTGTTCATGTTCTCATGCACTATATTCCTAAACATGTTACAATTCTTAGTAGAATGAGTCTTAGTTCCATTATACTTGACATATATATCTTATTTGAATTCCTTGGTTGATGGAATCTTTTGGTGGTTTGGAAGCGTGATGAACTTGGCTTCCAATAGAATGTCTAACATCTCCTAGGCAATAGAGATATCAAAAGTATATTACCTTAGAGTTTCATAAGAACCTTTCCTTGAGTTTATATAGGGTGAGGCCTTTTACTCGACCTTTTTCAGGGCATAGCACTCACAGAATCGTGTGCCAACTATCTTGGCCATGGCTGCCTCGTAACAGGTGCCGTGGTCTTCATCTGACCATGTGAGGAGTATTTTCTCTATAACTAACTAATAGTTAAGGTCATGATAAGATGTGTCCTTGGATGTGCTCATTCGTTATTTTTTGTTTTGGAAGATGTTCTTGTATTAGATTGCCCCATTTAACAACTCAAACAGATGTTCAATGTACATGCCTTCAGATTGCTTTTGAAGCTCAAAACCCATGCCTTATAAGGTGAGCCCAAAAACTCGGCCTTAGGGAGAATCACTGGACAATGATTTTTGGCATAGTTGAACCAAGCAATGAAATGATGATCATCTCATCAGACAGTTTTCACGGCTTAAACAAGTCGGTTATGAATACCTCAGGCTCAGTTCAGCGAAACTGTATGTGAATCCTCTCGTCCATATCATTCCAAGATTAGATTGAGATAGCAGAGAGTTTATGTACCATGTGAAAGTGGTTGCTGTTAAAGAATTCCTGAACAACATGAGTTTTAAAAAATCATTAAGAGACGACTTACCACATTGCATGGTGAAGCAACCAATGTGCTTAATCGTAGACGTCTCACCTTCTCCAGAGAAAAGTGTGAACGTAGGGAACTTGAAATCTTTGGAAAACTCATAATATTGATTAACCCACTCAAAGTATGGTTTCCTATAAATCAGCGGAGCAATTCATTGGTCGTTTGATTGGACCCCATGTTCTTAAATGAGTCATATAACATCATCCCCGCCAACCAGCAATTGCAGGCCTGATAGTTCTACTCAACTGAGGTGTCACTCAAATTGCCTAATATATGTCCATTACGCCACGTGATCGATAACCATTGGGGGAGGGGGAGCAAAAGGTTTCCCCCCCAAGAACCTTTAGCTGGTAATAGTCGTTCTAGACAAGAGGACCGGTCAGAGATTTTCCCCATGTGTCTGTCTTGTGATACCCTTGACAAACGATTGGGTCTTCCTTTGGTATTTGGCCCCTTGAAAACCACTTTGAACAACTGGACCAAGTAAAGGTTGCTCACCCTGTGTTATCAACATGGGTTGGGAATTGCCCCTAATGAACATAATGATTCTATCGGTCAAGGTATTCTAGCTGATCATAAGATTGAACATCTTGGTCGCTCCTTACTACCACCACTAATGCAAATATAGGTTGGCTTCGAGGTTCGGTCTGACTTGCTCTTGTATGTAGCTCAGTTGGTCATTTTGTCTCTTATTCAATTGGATGATTGGGGGGCTTAATATTACTAATTGGAAGTCTCTAGAGGAAACCTTCAACTAATCTCTCGAATATCTTTAGTTATACATTGATTCCTTTGGCAGTCTGCTACATATGTTCTTCCATTATGAGAAAATGTACTGAAAAGTCATCAAAGACAGTTGAGAAGATGATCATGTATCAACTTGACTATGGGCTCGAACTACAAGCCCAAGTGTTATTGCTCTTCTACAACGCCATCAATAGAACTACATTTAAAAAAAAAAATTTAGGAGGCATCATATTTATTGATAAATACTAACGCTAGCTTACCGGGTCCCACTGCGCTTACCAAAAATTTTATGTGTAATTCAATCAAACACGAGGCTACACATGTGAGCAAGGGCCTTTACTCGGATAACGTCTGCGATTAGAAAGTGTGAGCGTGCTGGAGTCATACTCAACTTAATGCTTGATTGAATGTTGGTGCCCTCAATGCTTTGATGCACCGATTAAGACTAGATTTGAGGATCCAGACGCTTTCACAATCACCCATTGTAACAACGATTAGGCGATTTGCATAAGGGTAGAGGTTAGTCCTTCTTGATTGAATAATTTTACCTTACATTCAAGACTTTTCTTTCACCAATAATTGCAACCAATATATTTTTTAAAGGAATAAAGATGGACAAATAAAAGAAAAGAATACTAAAACAATGTTGCTTTTATTGTGAATGATGACCATTACAATCGACAGAGTGTCAAAATAAACTAAAGAATAAAGTAAAACAAGAGATAAAAATATGATTTTTTTGTATGATCGGATGATCTAGGCAGATAGTCAGCAGAATGTGAACTAAGTGTTTAATCTTCTACGAAAGAATTCAGTTGATAGGAATCTGACAATGGATGGTCGCGGACATTTAATCTACTCTTGGTCATAAAAATTATGATAGAAAGATAAAAATAAAGACTATGTAGATATATTGTGTTTGACAAGGGCCTCGAGCTTTTCACCGCGTTCTCCTTTTATAGCTTTTGGATGTGGGAAAACTCTCATCGCGTTTACTTGTTAGTCTAAGATCCTTAACAGCCACGACCTTCTGATGTTCTTTTCCTACATGAGATCTTCGTAAATCAAAAACTCATTTTCAGATCTCCACTTTTACGTGGTCGTGTATATTCAAGGATTTGTTTAGGACACTATTATATCTAAATCTGACTTGATAGAGCTATCTGCACTCATGACCTATTGTTCCCTTGAATATTCGTGGAACTGGGGAAATTGGATCCACCAGATCCTGATCAAGTCTCATTCTTTTGACTCTAATATCATCATATATTGGTCATCTTCATATATTCAGAATCTTTTTAATCACCACTAGAGCTTTGAATGTCTTTAGGAAAATCTCCCATTTTAAAAGGATTGTGAGGGACGACCATAGCGAGCATATCCAAATATATGAAAGGATCCTTACCTTCGTGGGTTTTTTGGTCATGTGCCACACGAATTAGAGTTACATGTCATTTGTTGCTTCATTTCTCTTAAAAGCATGCGTACGGTTTTGTGGCACCTCATTTATGATGGGAAACGTATCGCGAAGGGTAAAGGGCAAAAGATATCTTCAGGAATGAGTATGATTCTGTCAGCATTAGGTCCGTGCTGACATCATGTGGTTAAGTCTTATTAATCCATGTAGGTGTGCCAAAAATGAGTGTAAACAATGGCTAACATAACTTGGTAAGTGGCTTTCACCTGGACATCACAGTGGACCTCACAAAGCTTTGTGTTACACAAGACAGGTATCACATGGATTACATGAGATAGGTATCACATGTATTGCACGTAACTGGCCTCCACGCATGGTAAATCTTGCTTTGTATGGTGGGATTGCAGGAATCGAATAACCCAAGCTCTACGTAGCCCATCATAATGTTTGTGTTATATCCACTTCGTCCATCAGTTTCACTAGTTTATTTTAGGACATGAGCCCAAACATGATGGAGATCTAAAACTCAAGTAAGCCACACCTTATCACATTAAGAATTAAATAGTGGGGATAGAAATGCCGACAATATTGAAGCCTTCTTATGGCTCACCGTGATCTTTTTATGCCATCTAACCAATTCATAGGATGACTCCCACTATATGTAGGAAAATCAAAATATTATGCTCATGCAAAATTTCTATTGCCCACAAAAAAGTTTATACATTGGGCGTTTTCATCCCCATTGCTTCTTAAGGCATAATACACCTGAATTTTGAATCTTCCTCATATTTGGGCTTATTTCCTTTAGTGAGCTACCAAAAAAGAAAGACGGTTGGATATGAACCTGGCGATGGGCCTCACTTTGGGTAACATGGATTACTCTAACCCTACTAAGACTGAGGAGGTGATTGACATGACTATGAATACTAGCTTATTGGCTTATTTAAATAAGTTTTTGGATGGTTTGGTAAATGTCTAATTATAAAATTTATTTATCTAGAAATGAGAAAATAAGTCCTACCATTAGCTAGGGATGGTTCACTTTTTTTAGATCTTATTGAGCTTAAGTGGGTAAAGGTTGGGGCTTTATCAAAATTTAAAAATACTAAAACTACCTTCACATATTTTATTTTTTGCTATATCTTCCTCTCACTCTCTGGTTTGTGGCTTCTCATCTCCCTCTGTCTTTCTCTCTAAGGTAGCCCACAGGATGGACCCATAGTGAAGGTAGGGCCCCACATGCTGAATGGCACACACATCAAGGTGGGCCCACATAATGGAAGGCTAACATCAAAGGTGGGACCCACATGATAGATGGCCTTTCACATGATGGACGATATACACCAGGTGGAACCCACTTGATGGAAGGTCCACATGAAAGGTGGAACCCACATGATGGACAGTCCACATGAAAGGTGGAACACATGTGATCGGTGGTGGCATTGAAGATGGGCCCACATGATGCAAAGTTGACATCAAAGGAGGGCCCACATGATGAGTAACCCATATTGAAGGTGGGGCTCCACATGATTAATGGTCCACATTAAGGTGGACCTAGATAAAGGATGGAGTAAGCCTCACATGATAGATAGCTCGCATCAAAGTGTGGCCCAATATGGTGAAAGACGCATATCCAAAGTAGCCCACCATGATTGATGATCAACATGGAAGGGGCATCCCCACACGATGGATAGTGGACATCAAAAATGGGCCTCACATGAGGGATGGCCCACATTAAAGATGGTCCCTATATAATGAATGCTCTACATTAAACTGTGGACTCGCATGATGGACTACCTATATCAAGTGGGACCCACCTAATAGATGATCCAAATCAAGGTGGGTCCCGTATAGTGGACATTTCACATCAAAAGTCATCCCTAATGATGAATGGTCTGCAAGATGGACAACCCACTTTGAAGGTAGGGCCCACACGAGGGACACATCAAATGTGAGCTCCATTTGATGGGTAGTGGACATTCAAGTGACCTACATGAAGGAAAATTAACATTGATGGTGGGCTCCACATGATGGATGACCTAAATCAAGGTGCATAGCCCCCCACATAATGGATGACCTAAATCAAGGTGGGCCCCCACATAATAGATGGTGCACATCAAAGGTCGGCCCCTAATGATGAATGGTTTACATTCAAAGTAGGTCTCGCATAATACATGGCCCACTTCAAATGTTTGACCCACATGGACTGTCCACATCAAAGGTGCACTCCACATGACATACAATCCACGTGCAATGGCCAACATCCAAGGTGAAAGGAATGAAGGAGCATGCTCATTTGAAATAGAGTTATTGCAATTTTTTAAAATCATAGCAACTTTCCTTTAAATAAGTTCTTATTTGAATGCTTTACCAAATATGATTATTTCAAATAAAAACTCTTTTCAATTATGAAAAAGTAATTTTATTAAATGAACTTATTTTACAATAAGAGCTAGTATGAAGAAATTTATTAGAATAGCTCTTATTAAATTAGATAAAACATGCCAACCATGCCCTGCGAAATAAGTGGCATCCAAGTGGAATCATGATGCAAGGATGGACGTGACGAGGTCGATCACCGTCTTGCTCAAGGAGATAATTACACTGAATCCACAGACCACGAGGAAAAATAGAAAGAATAGAAATAAATTCTAATAAATTCAAAAATAGATTAATTGATGATAAAAGCAAATTTGCAATCCTTTAAATAGTGATACCAAACTTAGGAGGAATTTTCAGAATCAAACTCCAACTCAAACTCACTAAAAAATGTGATTTCTACTAGACTTCATGGTTTTCGGCCAAAAATAGTAAGTGTCTAATTTGGCCTAACCACGTTATTCTCCCAATTTTTCTAAGCGCTTTTCATGTTGAGCACGATTCCTAAAGCACAAAGGATCAAGAGTTATGATCGAACTAAAACTTACTATAAATAGTAAAAATGAAATTAAAATGGACTTTCGACCATCGATCTGATGGAATCTCACAAATTCGGCGTGGCAACCCGGCGTTGCGGGGTTGGTTGGCTAAAGTAGCTTCTCCTATCCCCAAAATTATATATGGTATGTCGAATAACTCATTCCGGTTTGGGAGATATGTCCGTTTTAAGGTTCTGATGGTCCTAATCACTTATGCCTCCGATCGAACCTTCTCTGGTCCATCTTGGACATGAAAGTGTCCACTACCGCTCTACATCAAATCATGAATAACACTGTTTCACAGAATGCAAGAAACAACAAGCTCTGAGTGGCTCACCATGTTTTATACGTAAAATCCTTGCCATCCATCGGGTGAAGCCACTTATTTTCTCAGTCCATTTCAAATTTTCCTGTACAGAACTCCTCCATGTCTCGACGTAAAATTTCCCCTAAAATCTCTAAGATCACGTGGTGTTGCCCACCTGGGTTTTGAATCATGAAGAATTTCATATCTTCTTTTCATCTTACTGAGTTGCACCTAACTAATGTGTTTGACTAAAGATACATATCATGGTACCCTCATACACAAACTTATCATTGTCATCCGATTCCCATTGTTCCATTGCTTTTGGCCCGACATCATAGCAGCACGAGGATAACTTGATGGAGCGGGTAGATGTTCCATATAAATAAAACATGGTAGACAGCACAAAGATCTGCAACTACGTCTGCTCTTTCAGCCATTTTATTTTATTTATACATTGCAAAAATGGAGTTCAAATTTAATAATTGAAATTTAATTTGATAGTACATCCAAACACACTCAACAGTGCCATTTTGAATTCAGGCGGAGATGGCAAGGTATGTTTGCAACACTAAAATTCCATTTGGAGCACTTATTATTGAACTGCAATTATTGGTCAAAAGAGTTGGAAATGGCCAAAATTGAAAACCCGTTGGCTTTCTTAACCAATGAGTCCTGAATTGTAATTCTGACAATTTAAAGGTGGATTTGAGAAAACAAGCCAACAATTTAAAAAATAAAATTAATTAAGTTGATTATGATTGGCTTTCTTAACCAATGAGTCCTGAATTGTAATTCTGACAATTTCAAGGTGGACTTGAGAAAATAAGTCAGCAATTTAATTGAGTTGATGATGATGATGATTGGAAAAACCAAAAACAGAGTTGTTGTGATTTGAGGCATTCTCCCACAAATACACAGGGGAACATTTTTAATCTTTACAACTCAATCTGTCATATGTTAGGAATAAAGGCCCCTAGTAAGTGTTTACCCTTGGCCATGCATGCTGTATTTGAGGAAATAATTTTATTTTATTTTTCATGTAAGATTAAGAATGGTTAGGATTTTCCCCTATTCTAAGCAGAGGCCTTAAACACAGGACTTACGTCATCCTATACAGGTTTCAAAAGATGGTCGAGATTGAGCAAGCTGGAGCACCTTGACCTGACCTCTAACTTGTTCAATGAAAGCATTCTACCATATTTGGGTTCACTCTCATCCCTCAAGAGTCTGTCTCTGGGCTACAATCAATTTGGATTTCCACACAGCAGTCTTGATGTGATGGGGAATTCACCTCCTATAATTTTATATACAAGTTTTGAAATGTTGTCAAGATTGGGCAACCTAGAGCAGCTAGACCTAGGGGTGAATCGGTTAAACAGAAGCATTCTACCATATTTGGGCGCACTCTCCTCCCTCAAGAGCCTTGATCTAAGTGGGAATAATTTGGAAGGATGCTTCCCCTCAAAAGGTAAGTTGATTAACTGTAAAGAAATTAAACCAAAATTGATAGTGTTAGTTTAGATAATATTTTGAACTTTATTTAATGGTCATGCCTCGCTCACATCTCCAAATTCCTACTCTAATGCCATTTTTTTAATTGTTTAAATCTTCATAGAATTGGCCAGCTTGAGCAAACTGGAGGTTTTGGATTTGGGATATAATGGACTCAATGGTTCCGTATTTCTGCAAGGTAAGAGCACTTGGATCTTTTCTAATAAGTGTTATAGTTAAGTGTCGTTCACATGCAACTGAAAATGGCATTTGAAAATTCACATTCTGAGATATGCTTTTCATGACATTATTCATGCCACCACTAGTAGGAAAATATATTACATCTTTGTGTGATAATAATCTTTAACTTTGAAAATGATGATTGTACCTTTCTACGGAGGATTTTGATAATAATTTACCCTCCTAGCGATGATTTTTGCTCTCGTTATCCTTAATGAAGATGTGTTAAAGCAGGACACGAGGTGCGTGCAACCTTCTTACATGTTGCTTGTGTAACTCAAAACTCTGTGGGGCCCACCACATGTCCGTATGAAATCCACTCCCTTGGATGTGAGCCCAAAAGTGAGAGATGCCACAAGAAACGCTGGGGATTTAACACCCACAGTCAACTTCCTTGGGGCCATAGAAGTTTTGGATCGGAATGATATTTTTGTTTTTCCTACATCCAAATGGGAGTTACCTTATGAACGGGTTGGATGGAATATAAGGATCAGCATGAGCCTCAGCAAGGTTTTAATGGTCGGTGTTTCCATTCCCAATCCATGAAAACTTGAATTTTGGATCTGCCACATTTTTGGAATCACATCTTAACCAGACTTTGCGAAACTGATGGGCGGAGTGGATGTGAGATGGACAACATGGTGGGCCGTACAGAGGTTTTGGCTGCACAGGCTCTCTGGAACAAGGATTGGCCAACACTCATCTCCGTCAAAGCAGGGCAGCTGTGCCCTCGCTGGCGTGCTCGGATATACCTTGCCTTGTAACCTTTATCAGATGGGAGGCGGATTTCTTGTGAAAGCTTTCACAGGAAGTTCCTGCTCAAAGGATTCCGGGGTGGGCCCACTGTGATATTTGTGAGAAATCCAACTCGTACATCCGTTTTTTCGATCTCATTTTAGGACATGTGAGAAAAAATAAGGAAGATCCAAAACTCAAATGGGCCACAAGAGATGAAAAATATGAAAATTTAGTTTTCACTATTGAAATATTTATATGGCCACAAAGTTTTGTATCGGTCTAAGTTTTCAGTGTTTGCACTTCATCCTGATAAAAATGACCTTATAAACGGTTTGGATGGCATATAAACATCAAGGCGGAGCCTAGAAAGGTATCAACGGTGGGAATTCCTTTCCCCACTGTTTCATCTTGTATGGCCCAGTTGAGTTTTGGATCCTCCTAATTTTTGGTCACATGTCTTAAAATGATCTCTAAAAATGAAGGGACGGGTTGGATTTATCATAAACATCACAATGGACCCCACCTTGCATCCCACACTGGAACTTCCTGCAAAAGCCATTGGCAGGAAATCCCCGTCTTATCAGAGGGAGCGCAGGGGGGCGCGGATTTCCTTTAGTCGAAAGTTCCTACGGTATGCTAGGTGGGGCCCACTACAACGTTTTAGAGAAATTCATCCCGTTCATCTATTTTGCTAGCTTATTTTAGGACATGTGACTAATACGAGGCGGATCCAAAACTCAAGTGGGGCACACTAGAGAAACATAGGGGAAACAAATGACTATCATTGAAACATTATTGAGCTCTACCTTGATGTTTCTGTTCCATCCAAACCGTTCATGAGGTCATTACCACCCAAATTACCACTGGTATGAAATGGAAATGCAAAAGCCCTAACCTAATACAAAACTTTTGTGGCCATACAAATATTTCAATGGTGGTCATTATATCCCCATGTTTCTTCTCGTGTAGCCAACTTGAGTTTTGGACTCTCTTCATTTTTTGTTAAATGTATTAAAATGATATTAAAAAACTGATGGACAGGATGGATTTCTCACAAACATCACGGTGGGCTCACCTAGAATCCCATCCCTGATACTTTAGTTCCTACTAAAGCCTTCAAGGAAATCCGCCTCTAAGCTGGGCATCGGTCCGGATCGGATCAGATTAGGTCCAACTCGATTCGATTCGAAATCCCAATGGCTAGACCCGAACTCAATCCGAACTGAGACCGGATTCAGGTCACCTGATTCGGACTGATCCAATGCCTGGTTGGCCTGACCCGAACCGAGTCTGACTCGGTCAGGAAAACGAGCGGATCGGATTAGGTACGATTTGAGTAGTATGAATTTAATCAAATTGTTTCATATGGTGTGGTCTACACTAACTTTTAATATACCGCCTTTTTGTGCTCAATGCCTAAAATAATATTTCAAAATGGATAAACGGCTTAGACGAAATATATACAACAAGGTGGGCCCTATATAGCTCTGAAAGAACTTTCAATCTACTATGTGCATGTTTTTATCTAACATTCGACATTACTTGCTATTCACGAAATCGTGGTTACTTGCCTGCACAAAGCGAATTCGAATTATGTATCCACATTAGCAAGTTCTGTGGGTCTGATCATGGGGTAAGTGTTATATCCAAACCGTTCATCCATTTGGCAAGCTCGTCTTAAGGCTTGAGACGAAAAATAAGACAGATCTAACTATCTAGTAGACCACCCGAATGGTTTAACAGTGAAAATCATTCTTTGCTGCTATTTGTGGTGTGGTCCAGATGATCTTTGAATATTATTCATTTTTTGAATAATGCTCTATAATGATCTATAAAAATATATGAACGGTGTAGATATAATAAATACATCATTGTAGGGCCCATAAAACTTTGATCTCCTTTAAACCGTTCGTACAACTCGGAGCTTGAGGAGCGCCCGGAGCACGAGGAGGCCAGATGCCAGTACAGCTATACTGGAAACGGACTGGCTACTCCCCTTGCCACTAGTTGTCGGTGCTGTGGGCGCCACCATGATGTATGTGTTTCATCCATGCCCTCCATCTATTTTTATAGATCATTTTATGTTATTAGAAGAAAAAATATGAGGTATATCGATATCTCAAGTGGACCACATTATAAGAAACAGTGTTGAATGATTGTTGACCATTAAAAACGTTTCGGAGGCCATAAAAGTTTTTGATCAAGCTGATATTTATTGTTTCCCTTCATCTGGGTCCCTATGACCTAATCAATAGATTAGATGTCAAATAAATAGTACAGTGGGCCTTAGGAGGATTATAATGGTGGATATCCAATCATTATTGTTTTCCTGTGGTGTGGTCAACCTGAGATTTATATCGCTATCATTTTTTTATATAAAGCCCTAAAATGATCTATAAAATGGATGAACGGAATGGATGAAACACATACATCATGGTGGGGTCCACAGAGCACTGACCACCAACCATAGGCTAGTGTTAGGGGGAGTAGCCAATCCGTCCGCCAGTACCCTCTTCGCACACGACACATACCTACAGCAGCTATATAGCTAGTGTGTGGTACACCAGCTAAGTACTGAGTAAACTCTGTGGGGGCCCACTGTGAAATGCATGTGGTTCATTCGCTCCGGATCGGGTCAAATCGAATCCAATTGGATCGGATTACGGATCGGATCAGTCCGGGTAGGTATGGATCCGAACTTGACCTAAAACGCTTTCGGATTTGGACTACCCTACGCGATCCGCACCAATCCAGGCCTTCGGATCGGTTCAAATCGAGTCGGATCTGGTCGGATCGGGTCAGGATTGCCAAGCTCTACTTACACCCAAGCTCTTTGGCATTCATCGTAACATATGTGTTACACTTCATCCGTACATTTCACTAATTCATTTTAGGACATGGATATCTAAAATTCAAGTAGGCCAAACCTCACAAAATAGTGGGGAAGGAAATGTCAGCCATTGAAACCTTCTTGGGCTCACCATAGTCTTTACATACCATCAACCTATTCATAAGGTGATTCCGATCAGGATGTAGAAAGAATACAGAATGTTAGGTGATTTCGATTAGGATGTAGAAAGAATACAGAATGTTAGGTGATTTCGATTAGGATGTAGAAAGAATACAGAATGTCAGTCTGATCCAGAACTTCTATGACACCTAAAAAGATAAGGCTTCAGCAGTGTGTATTTCTATCTTCATTATATCATGAGGTGTGGCTTACCTGAGCTTTGGATCTTCCTGGTATTTGGGCTCATGTCCTAAAATGAGCTATCAAAATGGATGAGTAGATTAAAAAATAAAAAAATAGAAATCATGATGAGCCTCACTTAGTGTTACAAGGGATTCCTACGGGGCTATGTTATAAAGACTAATGAAAGACAACATGTGTCCATTTGGAATTGTTAGTCACCTCGGTTCCATTCAAGGTAAGAGACAGCAAGTTCTATGTGGTCCGCCGTGTATATATATATATATATATATGTATGGAAAAGGTACTATGCGCTCGACCTCATGATAAGCTACCGTGAGGTCGAGCTGTGTGGGCCCCACCGTGATGCGTGTCGACCATATATATATATATGTATGTATGTATGTATGTATGTATGTATGAATATATATATATATATATATATATATATATATATATATATATATATATGTATGGAAAAGGTACTATGCGCTCGACCTCATGATAAGCTACCATGAGGTCGAGCTGTGTGGGCCCCACCGTGATGCGTGTCGACCATTAACACTGTGCATTTGATGGGTCCCCTCTAAATTATGGGATATCCCGAAAATCAGCCGTATACGGAACTCAGGTGGGCCATACCATCTAAAATTATGTGAAGACACCGTTAAAACATATAAAAGCACTTGTTGGGGCCCACTGGAGTTTTGAATGCTGCTGAAACTTGGTCTGAACCCTCATCCAAGTGGGACACACATAATGGATGGGCTGGATTTTCAAAACACATCTTGATGGGCCCAAAAAATGATTATAAATGTTTTAATGGTGCACGGCCTTTCCCCACTTCTGTATGTGGTGTGGCCCACACAAGTCACGGATTGACTTGATTTTTAAGACCTAGACCCACAATGGAATGGTGCATCTGACTGATGGGGTAGATGTTCGAAACGCATCACGGTGGGGGCCACACAGCTCAACCTCATGGGACGGACTGGTGAGGTTGAGAGCATAGTACCTATTCACATATATATATATATATATATATATATATCCTCTACTTCCACTAGGTGAAGCTCTTTATTTTCGTTGTACATGCAAAAAATTTTCCGAACAAAGCTCCTTTGGGTCTCAAAAATGGTTTATGTAAATTTTCTCCTAAAACCTGGTGGAGTTCTTATGGTGTTGCCCACTTGAGTTTCCTAGAATTTTGTGTCTTCATCTTTGTGAGTTACACCTATTAATGTTTTTTTTATTAAAGATAAATGCCATGGTAGCCCACACACAAACATATGGTTGTGTCATCCCCATTGTTCCCCGTTATATGGCCCACCAAAGTTGTGTATCTGCAGATTTTTTGCCCTGAGGTCCTAACATCAAGGATAACCTGATAGAGTAGAGGTTCCATATAAAACTTGAAAAGCCCCACAGGATTTTAGATTGCCCGCCGAATTTGAAGCCATGTGAATCTCCTGTTTCCTGTGGGACCACCGTGACATCTCAATAACATACACTACGTCATTCTGCTTTGCTTTTTCATTTTCATATTCTATGTTCCACCCTAAGATTAGGACCTGCCTAACTTTTGGGTTCATGGCCTAAATGGAGTTCGCAAAATGGATGGACCACACCAATATACAATGCATACATCATAATGGACCACACCAATATACAATGCATACATCATGTGGTGTGGCCCATATGTCTTGATATGCTAATTTTTAAAATCTTGTGCTATTGTGGTCTTGCAAAACTGATGGACGGAGTGGATTTGTGATGGGAATCTCTATAGGCTCCACATCACTTCCAACCACATGAACTTCTTGTGCTACGTTAACAGGCCATCCATGTCGGGCAAAGAAACCCAAGCGGTGCCTTTAACATGAAGTGTATATGGTGCTTTGTGGGACCCACTATGATGTATGTGTTTAATCCACACCATCTATCCATTTTTAGATAATTTTAGGACATGATCCTAAATATGAGGCAGATCAAAGATTTAGTTGGACCACACCACAGGAGACAATAGATGCTTACCGTTAAAAACTTCTTGTGAGCTACAACAGTTTTGAATCAATCTTATATCTAATTTTTTTTTCCCTTCTTTTATGTCCGATTAATCTAATCAACATGTTTCTGGAAAATGAACATTATGGTGGGCATTAAGGTGGTCCCTAGGAAGTTTTTAATGGTCGCCCTTTAATCACTACTGCTTTCTATGGCCCACTTGGGATTTGCATCTACCTTATTTTTGGGATCATGCCATAGAATGATCCAGAAAAATGAATGGACTATATGAATACATCATGGTGGTTCCCACAGAAAACGGACAAGTGACCAAGCCTATGTTACCATGCAATCGGGTACAGTGAATTTTTTTCCCTTTTTTAGATTTTTTTTTTTAAAAATATTTATTATAACACATGTCACAACCTGTGCTATTGTGGTCCTGCAAAACTGATATCTACGGTAAAGGAAACGGTGATCATTTTGACCGTTAAAAACTTCTTGTGGACCATGAAAGTTTTTGATCAAGCTAATATTTGTGTTTTCACTTTACCTAAGTTTGGTGTGACATGTTTGGATGGAAAAAAAACATTACTGTAGCCCCTCAAATTCGAAGGGATATTTTTTCCTAAGTTCAACTAGCAAAATAGATTCGAGGAGTGAATGTCATTGAGATCTCATGGTAAGCCCCATTTTTGATGCACTAGCAGTGCCATAAGAATCCGTAAATAGGACATTCAATGAAGGGAAAACACGATTATGATCAGCTTGATCCAAAACTCTTGTGGGTCCCAAGAAGTATGCAATGGTGGGCGTTCAATCACCACTATTCCTATGGTGTGGTCTACTTGAGATTTAAACTTGCATCATTTTAGACTCATAACATTAAATGACCTAGCAAAATGGATGGATGAGGTGGATAAAACACATGCATCATGGTGGGAGCCACAGAACAATGACAATAGATATGCTCCTAGTGGAACTATCAATAGGCAATACACATGTGCAGAAGAAAGATTTAATACTCTAGCAGAGTATATGTAACGTCCCGTGTTTTCAGAACCCGAGTATGTGACTCGCCCTCCAAAAACCCGAGTGTTAACCTTTAACGATGGTCAAGTTCAGGGTTTTTTTCTTTTTTCTTTTTCTTTCAGAGTTAGCAGTTTATCGAAAGATGGACAAATCAACATAAAGAAAAATTTGCAATTACATTCAGAATATATATACGAGCGGCTGCTCATAATGAGTTATACAAACCAATGTCTCTATGCTAACAAATAAAGAATTACACAATTTAACATATGAGAAATAATAAAACGCGTATAAACTTGAGCCACAAGATCGTGCAATTTCTCTTGGCAGATATAGCCATGCATCCCTAGCAATCATACCCAGCTCCTCATCAAGTCTGAACATGCATATCATTTAAGCCACTTGTACTACTTGTACCGTTATATATTTGATAAATGAGTTGCCAGCTCATTGTGAATTTCCCTTAAGATTACACATCGCCACATTAGGTAAGCATTTTTTTAACAAACTTCAAAAAAAAGATCCGCATTAGGTAAGCACAGTTGTAAACAAAAAACATACAAAACAATACACGATGCAGTCTTATTAAATATATGGATGCATGAGTGCACATCAATTGGAGATGCTCATCCAGTTGGCTTTTGGGCAAAACCCATGCATGTGGCCGATCACCAGCGAAAGTACGTAATACATGCGTAGTGTCAAACTCACCGAAGGTGGGTCAATAGTCGATGGTCTAGGAGCTAGCAAAACGATACCATGACTAAGGGCACGTGCTACAACATCCATAATTAGCCACCTATCATCGCTCGTATGCTATGAATGCATGATTAGCCCAACCGTTATTATTCCATTTATAACTAGTCAGTTTAATAAAACTCAAAGGTCACTACGGGATGTTCATCACCCAGCGTAAGCCAACAGCTCGGACATAGTGTCCCATGACCACCATCCCCCGCTTATGAGGCTACCACCTTACGATGTTTAATGGAAGTTCATCGATTAGTGGCCAGTCATCGCCCGTATGCTATGAATGCATGATTTGCCCAACCATTATTATTCCATTTACAACTAGCTAGTTTAATAAAACTCAAAGGTCATTATGGGACGTTCATCACCCAGTGTAGGCCAACAGCTCGGACATAGTGTCCTTTGACCACCATCCCCGGCTCATGAGGCTACCACCTTAAGATATTTAATGGAAGCTCATCGACTAGTGGCCAATCATAATTTAGTATATGAGGCTTACCATTGCATAGTTGCACAAAATAATACATCGAACCCATATAAGGCAATTACCAAAACTAAGCCACACAGGGCAAATATCAAAACTAAGCCACATAGGACAAATATCAAAACTATGTGATAAAAGACCATCCTCAAAAATCACTTAGACACAACAACCCATGGATGGTAGGCCCATATCAATATTTCATTTAAACCTTCATTCAAGTTACCACTAAATCGAAGGTCCATTATAATCACAATCAATCAAGTTACATCCCAAGTATGGGTGTACATTTATAAGTGGGGTTTCCCACTGATTGATGTACAAGTTTAAGTTCCATAAGCAATCCAGATGAGCATGAGAAAATATACATGATAAATATTGAGCATGTAATATAGCATTCAATTCCACAACTAGCACATGTAATTATAAGATAAGGATATCAATTATCAACCGAAATTAAAATAAAAACTATCACTTAGGCTAATTGGAAAATGGAAAACTCAAGGGGAAGAAATCATCACCTTAAGTGTTGAATCGCTTACTAGTGCCGCTAGGAGGTGCGTAAGCCCTTAGGGTCAGATCCTACCATGAACTACAAATGATACGGTTAGATCCATGTTCTGCACACTATCTAGGGTTAAGCTCATAACCTAGGGTCTGGATTACTTAGTTTTAGGGGTTCATCCTAGAGTTAGGTCTGGGTTCATATTTTTGGATGTAATTTCTAATTAATGTAATAACAATATTAATTATATTACTAATTAATAATAATAATCTAATAATGGCTAATGATATTAAAATAACAACAATAGAAAATATGATTGAATGAGATGGCTTACCTAACTTGAGCCAGATTTGAGCAAGTCGACTCGATTAGACTCAGCGAGTTTCAGCCAAGTCAACTCGGCAGCATGTATCAACTCTCGCTCCTCTCTCTCTCTCTCTCTCTCTCTCTCTCTCTCTCTCTCTCTCTTCGCCTCCGGCATGTCCAGCGAGGTTACGAGGCCCAAAACTTACCCAACAAATTGGCCCAATTCAAGCACAATGAGTCAGCAGTGAGTCGTCTAACTCGGTCTCAAACCGAGTAGACTCAGTGACTCTCCCTCCACTTTCTTCTCTTCTTCTTCTCCCTCTTTTCTTCCTGCTTCTCTTCTCTCCCTAGACTTCCCAAAAGTCTGGACCAGACCAAACTCATGCCCAATTCAGATGGAAAGCAGCCCCGACTCAGACGACTCGACCCAGCGACTCGGCTTGGCTCCAGCTGGTGCAGCAACGCACCTACTCCCTCTTTCTCTTTCTTATTCTCTTCCTTCCTTCTTTTTCTTTTGCTAAAACCCCAACACGGGCCTGATCCGGACCTAACTCAGACCATGACTCGATCGAGTAAAGCCGGTGAGCACAACAGCACCCTCCCACGGACTCTCTCCATCTTCTTTCTTTGCTTCTTACTATCCTTCTTCTTTTCTTCTTGCTTCACCTTTCTCTCTCTCACTCTCTGGACTTTCATGAGGTCCAGACTCAAGCAGCCCTCACCCCAAACTTGCGACGACTCGGTGCAGCTCCAAACGAGGAAGATGAGCTGCTGTTAATGGTGGATTGCCATCGGGCGGTTTTTTCTCCAGAACAAGGGTTAGGATTGGTTGGGATCCATGCATAGGAGCTTGAGGATGCTTCAACTTGAAGCTCTGAGAAGGTTTGGTTGGTGGGTTCAACGGAAAGAGAAAACGGCTGTTTTCAAGTTGTGGCAAGGGAGTGGGAGAGAGACCCGTTGCTACTCAACGTTCTGATCTTAAATCGAGTCATAAACTCCCTCAGAGCCGTCGGATGAGACTAGTAGGCTAGGATCGCGTTGCTTTGTAATGTCCTTCGCCTGCGGCCGGTAATGCAATACCAGCGTGGTTTTGGTTCTGTTACTAGTGAAAGCCCTAAACCGCGTGAAACGGAGGGCTGAGATCTTTCTAAATGGATGGCTAGGATTTAGAGAGTGGAGCTCACGCAGATCGCCAACCCGGCAGCAGTAAGGCGTTTTCTATTTTTGGAAACATGGTTTTTCATAGTCCAGATGCGTCTAGATTTGTGTTTATGTACGATTACAAATCCCTACGGAACACGCTTGGTTTTTGTCAGAGCCACGCTCCAAATATGATGGATGGTTTAGATCTTCCAAATGGCCAGTGTAGGTGGGCCACTGATCAGAATAGACAGACGCGGTCTGTTCGTCAAGGAGCGGGCGGAAACAAAAGAGAGTCAGGAAAATCCTCTCTTTTTAAAGAAATTTCAGGTCAACCATTTTGACCGGGCTCCCTGGACCCGTGCACAGCGAGTGCACACATTCCACACGCACACCCACTCTCCGGTGAGGTCCACAATGGTATTTGATCTGATCCACTCCGTTCATCTGTTTTGTCGGCTCGTATTATGCCTAGTCAGAGAATAAAGCATATCCATGACTTAGGTGGGCCCTGCTTAACAATTTCATGTTCGAGTAGTGATTTGTGGGACCCACGGAGGCATTTCGATAAATCCAGTCTATCCATCCATTTAGCAAGGTTAGTTAGTGTAAGGGATTAGATGTGTGGCTGATCAAAAAGGTTCATGTGGGTCATATATAATGAAGTTCATTGTAAGTGTCAAATTTAGATAATCTGATGGTCGGATGGCTTCTAACTTTGATCAACCCGCTTCTACGAGTCATAGGTATCCAATAATCGTCTAGATATGGTTTTCCAGTTGAGTTTTAAAGGTTGGTTGATTAAGTCCCACTATGTTTTGATTGATGGTGCATTGATGAGTGGACGAATGGTGAACCTAATGATTTAGGTCCCGATTGCGGATTCCCGTCAATCCGACGGTCAAATCATCTTTACATCTGACATGCAACGTCCCTAAGGGTCTTATGGTTTGTCTAGATGAAGGTTCATGGTATAGTTAGTGACTTGATGGTCTAAGTGTGATGACCAGGTGGCGGACCTTTAAGTTGGACACTTTGGATCCAACGGATAGTGGATCTAGTGATCTAAGACCCCGGATTGATAACGTATGGTTAAATCTTTCTAATAAGGCAGGATTTAGACTTTTATCGCCATTGTGATCCTAGCAACATGGTGAGTTTCTAAGGATGAATGTCAATTTCGAATGCAATAATTGTGTCTTCAAGAATCAACGGTCAGATATATATGAATGAAGATTGCACTAAACAGTCAAGATAGATTGATTGGGGACCACTAGAGGATGGTGCTTGAGGCGAGTCACGTGCTCATGCACATGCAAACTAATTTAAATCTTCAAGGTAACACCCGAGTACCGAAAAATTCGGGGTGTTACAGTATATTAGACTATACACATGCATTTAGAGTTTACAAGCAAGAAGTATACTAATTTAAAACAAATTGTACAATTATTGGTTTCAGTTGAGATGTGTCATGAACCTAATATTACTCTTATTATATAATCTTCCTAATGAAATGATGAAAAAAATATATATATATATATATATATTCAGTTAGCTTGTTAGTAACATCCACTGGCAGTACACACTCCACTGTTAGCCACCCCCACTAGGGAATCAATACCAAGACCTCAGTGTGACGAATCGTCGTATGTGTTCCTAAGAACATGATTTTGTCCATTTTTCAGAGGTCTCAAAACCTCCTTGCATTTCTTCGCATATTCTAGCTTCACTCCTTTCCTCCAATTCTTCAGTCGAATCCCTTATCGCTAGTTCTTATGAACATCTTACTGCATCGAAAAACCGTTTAGCAAACTCAAAACAACCAGATCATGATATGAGATCTATCTCTTTTGATAGAAATCATCAAATCGCTGAAACGGTATCTTCACTCAATCTACCACTTGAGCTAATTAAAAATGAAAAATATTCAATGATCTCATTTTAGTAAGCATCCAAGAATGGAAGGTTAGGATTATACAAAGAATCTGACTTTTGCATCCAAGATGACTTTCTTTAACTGAGTTTCACATTGGGCCACCATATTCTCTATGTCAAATCCACTCCATCCATTCGGATTGCCCCATAGTGTTAGGCAAAAATAAGCTCAATCCACAACTTAGGTGGGCCAGATAACAAGAAACCATGGGGACAAGATGAACATTGGTTTGTCTAGTATATTCCATTTAACCCGTTCATTAGATGCCCCTTAAAGGAATATTTCCATATTACAAAGGAAATATTAATTGTTAATTCCGTATATCCTATGTCTGGACAGATAGGCACCACATGATACTAAAATAATTTCTAAAAAGAATTTTATTTTGCCAAATATATGATTCGAAAACAAACTTCAATTCTTTTGAGAAATGTTGTTGATAAGCAAACATAGAAATAATATTTCCTTTCCCACACTTTCTTGAAACCAGGTTTTCCGAAAAATACAATTTTCTTTTCCATGCTTTTCATCTAAAGGCTTGCTGTTTCGTGGAATTTTAAATAAGAACATATCTTTTTGTTATTTTCAACTAAGGGTCTAACCTTTTAATATAAGGTTTATAAAGCTCAGGTTTGACTATGAAAAAAGTGCATGGAAGTGCTCATTGTTTGTGTTGAAGGCTCGGTCCGTTATGGTGTTGCCTCCTGTTATTGGTCCATGCCATTTCTCATGAAGTTACTCAGTAAAAAAATAAAAGGAATTTTATAAAATAGTATCTTCCTTTTATATAATAGTATCTCATTAACATGACATTTACATCTTAATAAATTTTTTTAATCAAGTTTTCACCATGCTACCTCGTTAGTTAAGTTATTGTCAAGCTGATACCTTCCCTTTTCTATAAAGTTAGCTGAAAGAATATTTTTCCCTAAAATGATAAAAATGATCCTTCATAAGAATTAAATGAGTACCTACTTGTAAGCAGGTGTTATTAAAATATATATATATATATATATATATATATATATATATATATATATATATATATATATATATATATATATATATATATATATATATATATATTCTTAAAAAGGAAAAAATCTTTGCAGATGTCCTATGGGAGATACATGATGTATCGACGAAGTCCATCCATTTTTCTAAATCATTTTAGGGCATGAGCCCAGAAATGAGGTGGATCCAAATCTCAGGTGGGCCGCGCCATTGAAAACAGTGTGATTCAATAGATGGTCGAGATTGAGCAAGCTAGAGCACCTTGACCTGAGCTATAACTCATTCAATGAAACCATCTTACCATAATTGGGCGCACTCTCCTCCCTCAAGAGTCTTCATCTAAGATGGAATAATTTGGAAGATTTCTTCCTGTCAAAAGGTAAGTTGATTAACTTTAAAGAAATTAAGCCAAGATTGATAATATTAGTTTAGATAATATTTTGAACTTTATTTAGTAATCATGCGTCACTTCTCCAAATTCCTACTCTAATGTTATTTTTTAAAATTGTTTTAATCTTGATAGAATTGGCCAACTTGAGCAAACTAGAGGTTTTGGATTTGGGATATAATCAACTCAATGGTTCCCTATTTCTGCAAGGTAAGAGCACTTGGATCTTTTCTAATAGATGCTGGATTTGAGTGTCTTTCACAAGCACCTCAAAATGGCATTTGAAAATTCTCATTCTGCTATGCTTTTCATGACATAACTATTGCCACCACTAGTAGGAAAATATATTACATCTTTGTGTGATAATAATCTTTAACTTTGAAAATGATGATTGTACCTTTCCACGGAGGATTTTGATAATATTTTACCCTCCTAGTGATGATTTTTGCTCTCGTTGTCCTTAATGAAGATGTGTTATAAGCAGGACACGAGGTGCGTGCAACCTTCTTACATGTTCCTTTGTAACCCAAAACTATGTGGGGCCCACCACATATCCGTCTGGAATCCACTCCCTTGTATGTGAGCTCAAAAGTGAGACAGATCCAAAACTAGGGTGGGCCATGCTACAAGAAACGCTTGGGGATTTAACACCTACCGTCAAATTCCTTGGGGCCCATAGAAGTTTTGGATGAGAATGATATTATTGTTTTTCCTACATCCTAATTGAAGTCACCTTATGAACGGGCTGAATGGAATATAAGGGATCAACATGGCCTCAGGAAGGTTTCAATGGTCTGTGTTTCCATTCTCGTTGTTTTCTGTGGTGTGGCTCACTTGAATTTTGGATCTGCCACATTTTTGGAATTACTTCTTATCCTGACCTTGCGAAACTGATGGACGGAGTAGATGTTAGATGGCCAAAATGATGGGCCTACAGAGCTTTGGGCTGCTCCGGCTCCTTGTAAACAAGGATTGGCAGATATACCTCGCCTTGTAACCAAAGGTTACACGGGACGTGGATTTCCTAGGAAAGCCTTTGCTGGTAGTTTTCGTGAAATTCACCTTTTCCGTCTATTTTGTTAGCTTATTTAGCGACATGTGACTAATATGAGGAAACGGATTGGCTACTACCCCTGCCACCAGCCCGTGGCTCGTGATCGTGCTTTGTGGGCCCCACCATGATGTATATGTTTCATCCATTCTGTTCATCCATTTTTACTGATCATTTTAGGAATTTATATAAAAAATATTAGAGAGTTATAAATCTCAGGTGGACCACACCACAGGAAAACAATAGTGATTGGATATCCACCATTAAAATTCTCCTAAATAGTGATTGGATATCCACTCCGTTCATCTGTTTTTTCGGCCTGTATTATGGCCCAATCCAGAGAACAATGCATATCCATGACTTAGGTGGGCCCTGCTTAACAATTTCATGTTCGAGTAGTGATTTGTGGGACCCACGGAGGCATTTCGATAAATCCAGTCTATCCATCCGTTTAGCAAGGTTAGTTAGTGTAAGGGATCAGATGTGTGGCCGATCAAAAAAGTCCGTGTGGGCCATATATAATGAAGTTCAATGTAAGTGTCAAATTTAGATAATTTGATGGTCGGATGGCTTCCAACTTTGATCAACCTGCTTCTACCAGTCATAGTTATACAATAATCGTCTAGATAGGGTTTTCTAGTTGAATTTTAAAGGCTGGTTGATTAAGTCCCACTATGTTTTGATTGATGGTGCATTGATGAGTGGATTGATGAGTGGACGAATGGTTAACCTAATGATTTAGGTCCCGATTTGTGGATTCCCGTCAATCCGATGGTCAGATCATGTTTACATCTGACATGCAAGGTCCCTAAGGGTCTTATGGTTTGTCTAAATGAAGGTTCATGGTATGGTTAGCGGCCCGATGGTCTGAGTGTGATGATCAGGTGGCGGACCTTTAAGTTGGACACTTTGGATCCAACCAATAGTGGATTTAGTGATCTAAGACCCCGAATTGATAAAGTATGGTTAAATCTTTCTAATAAGGCAAGATTTAGACTTTTATTGCCATTGTGATCCTAACAACATAGTGAGTTTCTAAGGATGAATGTCAATTTTGAGATGAAATAATTGTTTGTCTTCGAGAATCAACAGTCAGATGACTTGATATATGAATGAATATTGCACTAAACAGTCGAGATGGATTGATTGAGGACTAGTAGAGGATGATGCTTAAGGTGAGTCACGTGTGTTCCCATGCAAGTGCAAACTAATTTAGATCTTCAAGGTAACACCCAAGTACCGAAAAATTTGGAGTGTTATAGTATATTAGACTATACACATGCATTTAGAGTTTACATGAAAGAAATATACTAATTTAAAACATATTGTACAATTATTGCTTTCAGTTGAGATGTGTCATGAACCTAATATTACTCTTATTATATAATCTTCCTAATGAAATGATGAAAATATATATATATATATATATATATATATATATATATATATATATATATATATATATATATATATATATATATATCTATGTATCTATATAGATATATATATATATTCAGTTAGCTTGTTAGTAACATCCACGGTCAGTACACACTCCGCTGTTAGCCACCCCCACTAGGGAATTAATACCAAGACCTCAGTGTGACAAATCGTTGTATGTGTTCCTAAGAACAGGATTTTGTCCATTTTTCAAGGTCTCAAAACCTCTTTGCATTTCTTCGCATATTCTAGCTTCACTCCTTTCCTCCAATTCTTCAATCGAATCCCTTATCGCCAGTTCTTATAAATATCTTCCTACATCGAAAAACCGTTTAGCAAACTCAAAGCAACCAGATTGTGATATGAGATCTTTCTCTTTTGATAGAAATCATCAAATCGCTGAAACGGTATCTTCATTTTTTATTATTTTAAAAAAAAAGTAGAAGCTTTCATTGATGAGAGAAACTTTTACAGATTGGAACATTCAGGCCCCTTCATTGTAAAAAGTTCTGGAAAGGGCCTATCATAAACTCTAAATCTCTACACTCATGTACATCACGCGGGAGTCGAACACCAAATACGGTTACGAACGCTCGACTGGCGAAGCTAGACAGCTCATAAACTCCTAAGGAAAAGACCTCCCCTAACTCGCTGGGGAAGAAGGGAGAGATGCCTGAAGAGAGATTGGCATTGTGAACTACTACCTAGGTGCGCCAGCCCATCTGCTGGCTCATTTCCTTCTCTGAAAATATGAACGAAACACACCTAACCCATTGATGTCGTCCTTCTAATATGGGACACCCAATAGGTCCATTTCCAACTGGGATGACACTCCTCATTCAAAAAATTGATCACTAGCTTTGAGTCAGACTCGACCACAATATTCTGCAAGCTAAACAACAAACAATAGGCTAAACCATCATGGATTGCTCTCAACTCTGCAAAAGTATTGGAACCAGGCCCATAACCAGTGGAAAATCCGAAAAGGAACTCGCCCGTGTGGGATCTACATATCCCTCGTCCTCCTAAGGGCCCTAGGTTACCCCTTGCAGAGCCATCAACATTCAGCTTGAACCAGGCCATTGGCGGTTTCTGCCATCTGATAATCAAAGGAGGGCTATCATCTCGGCGCGCCACGAGATTCCCCAAATCACTAGGGAAGAAACTAGAGGCTAGGGGTTGCAGAACATCAGGGAAAAGATGTATCAAAGAATTCAAGGTGCGTTGCACATTCTCCCTAATGATCGACGCATGAAATTTCTTACCCTCGAATTTCAGGCCTTCCAGATTTCCCATAGAATAATCGGAGGAGTGATGTTCTTGAGATGAGAAATTCTGCCATTGGGATGATTAGCGCACCACCAGGCCGCCCGTAACTGTCGACTGAAGATTGGGCTAGGATATGTACTTCAAACGTCCCACCGAAGTATGCCCATGTCATAGCTATCGCCTGACATTCCACAAAAACATGTTTGATCGATTTAACCGATCTACAGGGGGAGGCTGGGGACGAGCTACAAACGCAGCAGGATACTAATGCGACACCTCGCTTCTGGACTTGGGTGTCCAATGGGATAGCTTTGTGGAGGAGACGCCACACGAAAAGAGAGATCCGAGGGGGCAGCGAGGCATGCCAGACCCATCTAGGCCAGGACCTGCGGGGTTACGATGACCTACAGAGCTTTCAAGCCGAGCAGACGTTGAAAGAGCCACTTGTGAAAAAAGGCCAGATTGTATCGTCTAGATTGTCCAAAGTGCAAAATCCTACTTGAAAAAGATATTCTATAATTTGTTGTGGTAGATAGTAGAACACAGAGGCAGGAGGGAGAGGACCGGATCTGCCAAGGACTTGATTCACCTTAGTAGAGAGGAGGATCTGTGGGACAGGAGATGAAGATAACTGGGACAGAGGGCCCAAACCCAACCAGTTGTCCGACCAGAACAAACAGTCTCCGCTGCCAATCTGCCACCGCGCATGTTGGTCCAACAGTGGGAACAAAGCTTTAATCTTCTTCTAAAGAGGTGGGGCGACCGGCTCGCTGTTGGGCTGGTTAACTGCTGCATCTGATTTGTATTTAGATTTCATGAAACTCCTCCATAAGCTAACGTCATTACTATATCTTAAGGACTAGGCGAGCTTCATCCTAAGAGCCGTCATAGTATCTGATAATAACCGGATCCCCAGGCTACCCTTAGAGGTAGGGTGAGCCACTGCATTCCATCTGATTGAATGCAGTTTCTTTTTACCTTCAGCCCATCCCTAAAGGAAATCCGCAAACTTTCGTTTAAGGGAAGAGAGAAGTTGGGCTGGAACAACGGTCGCCGCCAAAGAATGAATAGGGATGGAACTATGTCACACCCCAAACCAGGAAATCAGATTCACAGGAATCCCGATCGCCGAATCCGGTGCCGACAGCCTCCGTAGTACCCCGTTCTCGACTCCTAGCATTCAAATGTTAGATTCCGATCCTAGGATCCCACGAGGAGGAATTTTTTTTATATACATTTAAGTCGTAATAAGCATAACCACAAGATTACCCAATTCACAAAGGCAACATCATCAGCACATATCCACTAATATAATCATTTGAGTACAATGCTGAAGGGAAATACATAAATTGAAAATTAAGCTCCGGAAGGCCGCTGCATGCTCCAAGCTCAACACTGCTGCAACCTAAACATCACCTGCATGCGTCTATCGTGCATAAGCTTATAAAAAGCTTAGAGGGTGGTGTAAATGTGTGCACAAGGTAAGCACCAAGTATTCAATACAATGCCATCATCATACAATATCGGAAATATTGTTAATCCATAAATCGTACATTATCGGAATAAGCAGAAAGACTGATAAGATCATGAATCATAAGATAACAGAGTAAGCAATATAAGACAACTATGCAAATAAGGAGCCAAATATCAGATGCTGAGGATGCGATGCAATATACATTCCTAATGAGTAACACAAGTAGCTTCAGTCGTACCATACGTCGTGGATGTAATGTAACGTGTAGTGCGAATGGAATGACCATGCTGGAGTGTGAAGTCGGGATAGTAGTACGTAGTATCGCAAGCTATGGGGTCTATCACAATGGACATCTATCCAAACTAGTCCCATACCTAATTTGGATAGTCAGACTCAATGTGGTAAACTCCTGATCTCAGGTTAGTCGCGCGCCCCAACCGAAATTCTGGCCATTGTGAAGGCACACGTAACAAATAGTTACGCACCACCAACCCGAGTAGATAGTGAATGAATGAATGCATGAATGAGTATGCAACTCTTGCTCACTAAATCCACATATCAGTACAGTTCATCTCTGGGATCATCACTGGGGTCTATTACACTCTACACTAGCTTGCCGCCCTTACCTGAGCGCACAACTGGGTAAGTGGAAGAGACCTCACTATCCACCTGCCAATATCGGGGCCGGCTCGCCAATAGCGGACTCATTCCTCAAGTTGGTCAAACTCAACCTAGACATTGCCCCCTCACTCAGGCGGGTAAGGTCACACCCCTTCCCAACCGACCACGACACAGTGAGAGACGCAGCCTACTGGTATACGGCCCTCATGCGCTCATATATCCACTCGATCTCGATGTTGGGACATCTCCTGGCCACGGAGGTTCAGGGATTTTCACCCAGGGACATCTATGGCGCCTGTATGCTAGAACCAAACATTTTCGGTATCCCATTTGGCCATCCACGATATGCCTGTGGAGGCTACGGCCTTGATGTTGCTAGGGCGTACAGTAATCATAATGTGAGATGCATGAGTCATACAATCCAGTCATGCATCAATCCTGCGCATACCACGTGCTCAAGTGAGATAACCTCCGCCTATCAGGGAGTCTCATAACAACGTGCTTGATGACATATGCAATGATCAATCACATCTCATAACCAACATGCAGATGATGCGTATGGGCATGTATCATGATGTTATGCTGTCACATACTCATAATCGGTATCAATAACCGGCATCGACCATCAATCACAACAATGTGGGCATTTGACTAACATTGTCCCCCAAGGAATGGTGGACCCATGGCCTTACACTAGGGCCAAACATACAACACCATGGGTCCCTCTCAATAGCATAATACACACCACGATGGACCTTTCACATGGGCCTAACATACATCACAATGGACTCCATCGCCTGACCCTCCAATGCATCACAATGGGCCTTAACTATGGATCGCATATCATCATATAGGTCTTGACAATCGGCCTCGGCCTCGATTGATAATCAGCCTCGATCGATATTCAGCAATCGGCCAAGATAGATCAGAATCGGTAATCGGCCTCGATCGATAATCAGTCTCGATCGATATTCAGCAATCGGCTAAGACAAATCAGAATCGGTAATTAGCCTCAATCGATAATCAGCCTCGATCGATAATCAACAATTGGCCAAGACAAATCAAAATCGGTAATCGACCTCGATCGATAATCACCCTTGATCGATATTAGGCAATCGACCACGACAGTTGAGATCGGTCAATAATCGGAATCGGTAAATCGGTCATGACAATGGCACCGATAACCAACAGATAAACAAAGCAGGGTCCATAAATGATCAACCGATCAACCATAGTATAAGGATCGGTACTCGGTCGTGGTTATATCAACTCCGAGAGCACGGAGCCATCCGTCTACGGCGAATGGGCCCCACTTATTTGGGTTAACCCATGAAGAGAATGGGCCTAACAAGGCCTAAGGGAAGGTCACAATGTGGACATCTAACCGTCATTGCCCAACAATATGGATATCTAACCAACATTGCTCCCAACGAGTGACCCACATAAGGCCAAACATATAATGGGCCCATGGCCTCACACAATGATCTTATAAATCAAGCGGGTCGCATCACATAGGCCTAATGCACATCGCTATGGGCCGCCTCACATGGGCCGAAAATACATCTCAATGGTCCTCATCATATGAGCAGGAATATATCACAATGGCCTCACTAAATGAGTCGGAACACATCACAATGGGCCACAACGTATGGGCCGAGTATACATCTCAATGGGCCATGACTCATGGGCCCCATTACATCATAATGGGCCGCAACCCGTTGGCCTCAGATACAATAAGTGGACCACATCAATGGGCCTCATACACATCAAGTGGGTTGCATCATATGTGCTGCACTAATGGGCCTCGCCCATTGGCCTCGGATATATCACAGTGGGCCACGTCTCATGGACCTAACAAGACAAACAAATGGCCCGCACATGGGCCAAACACATCATAATAGGCTACATACGTCATAGTGGGCCGCACTAATACATCAAGGTGGGCCTCATTTTATGGGCCACACCAAAAATCATTTCAATAGTTGTAGGTATAACATGTGTATTATTACACCCATGGCCCACGTATGATGATCAGCACTGTCCAAACATATCCATGTAAATCAGCGCCAACCAAACATTGTCCAGCACTATCCTAACATTATGGACAGTGTGGATACAAAATACGTACATCTAAGCGGGCCGCACAAGTGGTCGGTATGGGTGAAGTAGACACAACATGGTGGGCCTGTACAGTGTAGGCAGGCCCAACACATGTAGCAAGCGGGCCCTACGCCATGAAGACGGGTAGACAGTGCGGATATAAAATACATACATCGAGGGGGGAGTCCCACCATCCAGCGGGCTAAATGGTGCGGATATACAATACATTTATCATGGCGGAATCACACATTGAAATGGGCCTTATATACATCATATTGGGCCTCGACCCATGGGCCCCAAATACATCTAATGGGCCGCATCACAGAGACCTCATATATAACAAGGTGGGCCTTAATAATGGGCCATAAATATGGTAAGTGGGCCACACCACATGGGACACATGTATACCAAATGAGCCACACTCAAATATAAGTGGTGATAATGATTTCCACTACTAAAATTTTCAAGGCCCGCCATAACATTTATTTCCCATTCAATCTAATCATAAGATCTCAAGAATTTCAAAGGTAGCCATTCAATCCTCACCATGCACTATGGTCCACTTGATAAATAAATCTGTCTTATTTCCGTCCCAAACCTTAAAATCATTTTAATGGTTGGACGGTTGGATGAAACACATGCATCATGATGGGATCACACTACAATGGGCCTTATGTACGTCCCATCGGGCCTTAACCCATGGGCCTCATAATATGGGCCTTATACAAATCAAAGTGGGCCTCAACAAGGACCACCAATACATCAAGGTGGGCCTCAACAATGGGCCTTAAATAATCTCCGAAATGGTTGGACAGTTTGGATGAAATACAAGCATCATGATGGAGCCCACACTAATGGAGAAAGTGGATTACAATACATATATAAGTGGATTCCATGTGGGGCCTACCATAATGTTTATTTTCCATCCAACCCATTGATAAGGTCATTGACTGGGGGCCCACAGTAATGTTTATTTGCCACACAACCTGGGCCCACTTTAATATTTATTTTCCACCTAACTGTTCATAAGGCCATGTGGACCAAGGTAGGGCCCACTGTAATGTTTATTTGCCATCCAGACTGTTCACGGGTCACGTGGACCATGGGCCCACGGTAATGTTTATTGCCATCCAACCCATTGATAGGGTCTCACAGTCAGGGAGGGGGGCCCCACTGTAATGTTTATTTTTTATTTTTTATTATTTTTTTATTATTTTTTTTTCACCCAACCTGTTGATTGGGTCATGTGGACAAGGAGCCCACTGGAATGTGGTCCCCAAATCCAGTCCACCCATTATGTGTGTCCCACTGGACTGACGGTCCAGACCAAGTTTCGGCAACATCCAAAACTGATGCCATCGAATAGTGCTCAATCCTATCGAGAATTTTTGAATTTTCTCTAGTACGTCGCTGGATTAACTAGGCACTTTTTCGATGACATCGAATGATATGTTTGATGCTATCGAAGATGGGTTGATGAAATCAAAGAAGATCCAATTTTCATGTCTTGTCTCTGGACTGATTGGGTATTTATTCAATGCCATCGACATGGCTTCGATGTCATTGAAGGAAAAGTTTCGATGACATCGAACGGATCCGCACAGATTTTTGTAGAGTTGCAATTTTGTGGGATTCATTTTCTATTTCGATTCTGATTCTTCCAAAGGCTACATATTTTGGTGTAACCGGGATTGGGAGAAAATTACTAGGGTTTCAAATTTGTCCAAGGGGTTTCAAGTGTGTAGCAAGGGATTGATTCGAGGTTGTTCGAATCGGGTAAGCTCTCATCTCTTGTAATTTTTTTTTCATAGTGATCGTCTGTCACTTTGTGCTGTAATTTTTTCCCACAATGGATTTTCTATGTTAAATCGTTGTATTCTCTTTGTGCTTGCTTAGTGCGATTAGATTACTTTTCTAGATTCATCTCTGTGTGCTTCCGCAGTCCCCCAACAATTAGTATCAGAACTAATGTTAGGGCGCAGGCTTGAATCTATAAGGAGGAGAATCAATGGCTAGAAATCATAAGTATGACATTGAGAAGTACTCAGGTAAAAACGACTTTGAGTTTTGGAAGGTTAAGATAATTAGCCAATTAACTCAGCAAGGGTTAGATGAGCAGCAAGGGTTAGATGAGGCTCTTGAGGAGCGACGTGTGTCTATGGATGATAATGAATGGAGGATTCTGGATAATAAAACTAAATCCTCAATCCAATTGTGCCTAACGAATAAGGTTCTCTGCAATGTCATGAGGGAGAAAACTGTAGCGGAGTTACGTGCGAAATTAGAGGACGTTTATGCGAAGAAGTCCCTTGAAAATCGCCTATACTTGAAGTTAATTTTGTTCGACTTCAGGATGGCAGAGGGTGGAGATTTGGAGGCCCACATCAGTAATTTTAACAAGTTGTTTTTACAAGTTGCTAGACATGGAGGAAGTGGTCAAAGACGAAGATCAGGCATGTATTTTGCTAAATTCTCTTCCGACATTATATGAGTCTTTCGGGGACTCTTTGTGCATCGGTAATACATCCCTGAGTGTGGACACTGTTATCTTAGCCATTTAGGGAAAGGCCATAAGAAAGAAAAAACGGTAGCATGGGGGCATCTACTGATGCAATATTTACGAGAGGTAGGAATACTGAGCGAGATATAGGATCCTCTTGGTTGAGATCCAAATCCAAGGGAAAGGGCAAAGGTAAGTTAAAGTGCTGAAATTGTGGGATGTAAGGCACATGAAAAAGGATTGTACAAATCTTAAATTGAAGAAAGAAAACTCAGAGGTTTCTTCTAGGGAGGCCAACACCACCACGTTTGATGAAGAAACAAGTCAACGTGATGTATTGTCAGTGTCTATGATCGGACACTTATACTATGATCGTAGAGATGACTAGATTCTTGACATAGGGGGTTCATATCACATGACTCCTCATCGAAGTTGGTTCACCAATTACAAAGATTGCGATGGTGGACAAGTGTTTATAGACAATGATAATGCCTATAATGTCGTGGCAGTTGATACGGTGCGCATCAAGATGTTTGATGGGATGGGGCGTACCTTGACTGAGGTGAGGTACGTTCTTGACATGAAGAAGAATTTGATTTCTCTCGGTGCACTCGACGCAAGAGGGTGCAAGTTCATCGATCTTAATGGTGTCCTTAAAGTTTCAAAAGGGGCACTCGTGGTTATCAGAGCACATAGGCACATTAATCTTTACAAGTTGATCGGGATCAGTTCAATAGATGGAGCTGCAACAGCTATAACAGATTTCATATCTACACATATGTGGCATGCACATCTGGGCCACATGAGTAAGAGTGGCATGAAGGTACTTTCTGATTGTTGTTTAATTCCAAGTTTTAAAATTTCTACTTTAAATATATGCCAACATTGTATATATGGTAAACAATCTAGGTTATCTTTTAAATCTAGAAAACATGTATGTAAGGGTGTGCTTAACTATGTCAATGTTGATGTATAGGGGCCGTCGCTCGTGTTTTCCTTCGGGGGGTCATGGTGATTTGTTACATTTATTGACAACTACTCTCAGAAAGTTTAGGTTTATTTCATGAAACATAAATATGAGGTTTTCACCGATTTCAAACAATTGAAGGACATGGTGGAAAAACAGTCAGGCAGAAGTTAAAGATATTAAGGAAAGATAATGGCAGTGAGTTTACTTCGGGAGAATTTAATCAATTTTGTAAAGATTGAGGGATTATATGGTACAACACAATGCGCCACACACCCGAGAAAAATGGTGTGGTTGAGCAGATGAATCGGACTCTTTTGTAGAGAGCTCAATGCATGATTAGTAATGCTAGGTTGAGCAAGGACTTATGGACTGATGCCATTAACACGGCCTATTATTTGGTGAACCAGTC
The DNA here is from genome assembly GCF_029962835.1 of Magnolia sinica. Classification (NCBI taxonomy): domain Eukaryota; kingdom Viridiplantae; phylum Streptophyta; class Magnoliopsida; order Magnoliales; family Magnoliaceae; genus Magnolia; species Magnolia sinica. The sequence goes on from NC_080584.1 coordinate 63,625,826, forward strand.
TCCTTCTATGGCTATTGAATGTAAAATTCCAGAGGAAGTATTGAGTGGCCATAAAGTGAACTACTCAAATTTATGTATATTTGGTTGTGGGGCTTAATCTCATGTACCGTCAATTGAGAGAGATAAGATAGAACAAAAAACTAAAAAGTATATCTTTGTTTACTATAGTGGTGGTGTGAAGAGCTCCGTATTTCGGCGAGATACAGGGATGACTCTAATATCACATATGCCTTATTACAAATTAAAGGGATTCGTCTACTCTTGAAGAGGCTCTTAATGAGCCTGATGCAGATAATTGGAAGGCATCAATGGAAAATGAGATAGAATCATTGTACAAGAACAACACATGGGAGCTGGTGGAGCTACTAGTGAGCTGAAAAGTGATTGGATGCAAGTGGTTATTCAAAAGGAAACTGGATAAATACAAAGCGAGACTGGTAGCGAAGGTTACGCTTAGAGAGAATGAATTGACTTCACAAAGATATTCGCACTGGTGGTTAAGCAGACATCTATCAGATACGTGTTGGCGCTGGTTGCCCAATACGATCTCGAGCTGGAACAATGGACATGAAAACTACATTCCAGCACGTGGAATTGGAAGAGCAAAACTACATTAAGCAACCAGAGGGCTACAAAGTTAAAGGGGTAGAGAACAAAGTTTGAAGGTTAATGAGGTCGTTGTAGGGCCTAAAATAGTCGCCTAGGCAGTGTTATAAAAATTTTAATTCTTTCATGTTGAATTAGAAAATTACTAGGAGCGAATACGATCACTGTGCCTATTATAAGACACTAAGTGATGGCAAGTTCATCATCCTAGTATTGTATGTTGATGACATGTTGATCGTCAGTCATAACATGTTAAAAATCAATGTACTAAAGACTTAATTATCAGAGACATTTGAGATGAAAGTTCTGGGGGCTGCAAACAAGGTTCTCGACATAGATATTCATAAAGACAAGAAGAGGAGCAAGCTTTAGTTATCTCAGGCAGAGTTCCTTGAGAATGTATTGCTCAAGTATGGGATGGATAAGGCGAAGCTAGTCAGCGTTCCCCATGCGGCTCACTTCAAGCTTTCCTTGGAATAATGTCTTAAATTAAATGAGAAAAAGCATGTTATGTATCATGTACTTTATTCGAATGTTATAGGTACTATAATGTATGCCATGGTTTGTACGAGACCCAATATTTCATGGGCAGTTAATGTTGTGAAATGACTACATTGGGAAGTGGTAAAATAATTACTTCGATATATTCGAAGTATAAAAGACTACATCTTAACTTTTGAAAAGACTTTGGCGAAGTTGGTAGGGTATGTGGATTCAGATTATGCAGGTAATGTTAATTCTAGAAAGTCGACTTCACGTTTCTCACTTGTGCTAGCAGGTGGAGCAATCAGTTGGATGTCTAAGCTTCAGTTTATGGTTTCTCTTTCCATAATCGAAGCTCATTATATGGTGGTGACAGAGGCTTTCAAAGAAGGTATTTAGTTGAGAGGAATGATAAAATAGTTGGGGCTTCAACAGGAAGTCGTGCCGGTTAATTATGATAGCTAGAGCGCTATCAATTTGTCTAAAAATTATGTTTATCACTTCCATACTAAATACATTGATGTTCATCACCATTTTATCCAACAGGTGCTTGAAGAAGGAGACGTGACTCTGGAAAAGATTCACACCACCGTGAATCCAGTTGACATGCACACGAAGGTGGTTCCTGTAGAGAAGTTCAAGTTCTGTGCGATTTCTTTAGGCTTGGCGAAGGCATAAAAGGAGACCAGATTATGCACGAGAAGCAATGGTGGAGTTATGATTTAAGGCAGAGATGAGAGAAGAGGACAAGAAGCTACATTTTGATGATTGAAGGCGTGGTGGAGATTGTTATTTTTTGAAGTCTTAAATCATTCAGAAATAGGGTCGGTCGATTGCATCAACAGACCATTCAATGCAATCGAGCACCATTTGATGCCATCGAATAGTGCTCAATCCCATCGAGAATTTTCAGTGCTTTTTTTATGCCATTGAAGAGTGTTCGGTGACATTGAAGGATATGTTTGATGTTATCGAAGATCGAAAGATATCTGATTTTCATGTCTTGTCTCTAGACTGATTGGGTATTTGTTCGATGCCATCGAAGGATAAGTTTCGATGACATCGAAGTGTGTTCGATGACTCATTTTTGGGATTATGCTCTAAAATGATCTCGTCAAATGGATGAATGGTGTGGATATATCATTATGGGGCCTGAATAACTTTGATCTACTTTGAAACGTTTTTACACCTCAGAGCTAGAGGACGGTCACAACACGTACCCACACTAGCCAGGTCGGTGGTGTGTGGTACACCAGCCAATCCGCTTCCATATGTAAAACTCTCTCTATCCTTGTGATGACCTTTATTTTCACCCTAAATACAGAAGATTTTACCAAACAAAACTCTTTTTGGCTTAAAAAATGGTTAATATAAAGTTTCTCCTAAAACCGTAAGTTCACACGGTGTTGCTCCCTTGAGTTTTGAATCACGGAGAATTTTGTGTCTCCTCTTCATCTTGGTGAGTTACACCTGCTCACGTGTTTGATTAAAGATATGACCCGTTCACAAACTTATGGTTGTCATCCCATCCCCATTGTTGCATGTGGAATCGCCCACCCAAGTTGTGCATTTGGCTGATATTTTGGCCTGAGGCACTAGTATCAACGATAACCTGATCAATGAAGTAGAGGTTCCATATAAATCTTGGAAGTCCCCGTAAGATTCTGGTTTTACCTCCAAATTCGAAGAAATATGAAACTCCTTTTCCTACTTCCCATGATACCATCCGTGTGACAAAACTGTGGGACATTATATCTTGCCAGCTGCTCTCAGGACATGAGGGCAAAATTAGGCAGATCCAAAACTCAAGTGGGCCGCACTACCAGAAATTCCCACCATGATCAACTGTTCAATGTTTTGGATCAGTTGCACAGTGTACAATGGGCCACACATGCATGGTTTAACGGTCATGCATTTAAATTCGTATGGCGCCATGTGCACTGTGGGACCCACATGGATGATTAGATGGTAAGTAGATCAGATCATTGACTGGATCATTAAACCGTAGGTCCATGGCGTGAAATGTTTACAGCCCCATATACATGCACTACTAGCCCATTTCTCTGTAAATATCGATGATTGAAATAAAATCGTCTGGATCACTAATCAACGGGGCCATGGACCTATATTGCTTTGTTATTATAGTAAAACTAAATGATTAGAAATACTTTCCAAGTAATCGATCCAGAGGATCCAAAATACATGGCAACCATGAAAAAAAACCACATTATTCAGATGTTCTAGCCTATCCATGTTGCAAGTGAGCCATCTCATTCATAGGTTTGGTCATGAGGCACTTGTTGTTTTAAAGCATCACTTTCACCCATGGGTGGGGAAATGGATGGCTATAAAACAGAATGTCAACTTGCAAATTGATCGGATCATCTAATTCGTGCAATGTTTTCCTATGGTAGCCCATGAAAGATGCCATTGATGTAACCAGCAACTTAGATCGATCAATTGGACTACAAGCTCTTACTCATAGTACTTAAGAACACTATAACTCTTATTACATTGAGAGCACATGATCATTTCTCTTATCACCAACTGAATTTTGTAGTGATACGGTAATTACATTGTTCATTTTTGCAGATTTGTGCAATCTTGAGAATCTCCAAGAACTGGATCTTCAAGGAAATGAATTGGAAGGGAGCCTTCCTCCATGTCTCAGCAACTTGTCATCCCTCCAACTACTTGATCTCTCCGAGAATAGACTCAGTGGGCAAATCTCCTCATCTCTTTTCTCTAGCCTCACAATGATCCGGTTCCTTTCTCTATCCTACAACCGCTTTGAGGGGTCTCTCTCATTTAGCTCATTTGCTAATCTTTCCAAGCTCGAGTTTGTGGGACTTTCAGTACTGGACGGTTTATTTCCTGGTGTCGATGTTATAACTTATCCCAATCAGTTAGAGGTTGAAACTGAATCCACACCTTGGGTTCCTAAATTCCAGTTGAAAGTCCTCCACCTATCAAACTGCAAAATCAACAAGCTCACTGGTACCATTCCCAGCTTCCTTTCCAGCCAATATGACTTGATAGCATTGGACCTTTCCCACAACAACATGAAGGGAAACTTCCCATCTTGGTTGTTAGAGAATAATAAAAGACTTGGATTGCTAGACCTTGGAAGCAACTCCTTAGCTGGCCCATTCCATCTGCCACCTCATTCTAACAAGATGAATGCATATTATCTGGACGTCTCCAGCAACCACATCTACGGACAACTTCCTGAAAACATCGGTTTCAGCCTTCCAAATTTATTACACTTGAACATGTCTACAAACGCTCTTCATGGTACCTTTCCTCTGTCGATGGGTAACATGAGTGAATTGTATTCTTTAGATTTGTCGAGAAACAATTTTTCAGGAGAAATACCAGAGCAGTTGGCCATGGGTTGCATTTCATTGATGATTTTGAAGCTATCAAACAATAGATTACAAGGCCCAGTGTTTCCGACTCATTCGAACTTGACTCAGTTAAGGTATCTGTATTTGGACGGCAATGGATTCACCGGGGAGATCTCAGCTAGTATATTCAAAAGCCCTCATCTACAGTTTTTGGATGTTGGTAGAAACAACATATCAGGTCGTCTTCCTGCACAGATTGGGAACTTTTCTGAGTTGATGTGGCTTTCCATGCCGGAAAATTATTTAGAAGGTCCTATTCCAGCAGAGTATTGCAACCTATCCAGTCTTTCACTTTTGGACCTTTACCAAAATGGAATTTCTGGTCCCATACCTTCCTGCTTCAATCTATATCTGAAATTCTTACATTTGCAAGGAAATGAGCTTACAGGATTGATGCCAAATGCTTTATCCAAAATTTCCTCCCTTGTTACATTGGATGTCAGCGACAACTACTTCTCTGGTAATATTCCAAATTGGATTGGTACACTTCAAAATTTAAGGTTTCTTCTCCTCGGAGGAAATAATTTGCAAGGTCACATTCCCATGCAGTTGTGTCAACTGAAGAACGTCAGCATATTAGATCTTTCACACAATAATCTCTCTGGTCCAATACCACCGTGCTTTGGTAATATGACATTCGGGAGGGCAAGAGTAACTGACTTCTCAACTTTCGTTGTCTCTCCATTGGGTTTCGGTTTCGGTTTTGATCAGCTGCCTGGATACCGTATTAAAGTTAGTTTGCCTGGTATAAATGTAGGTTTGACAGATTCTGAGGAAGAGGTGGAGTTCATAACAAAGAAGAGGTCTGAAACTTACAAGGGCGTTGTTCTATACTTCATGTCTGGTGTAGATCTGTCATGGAACCAGTTAACAGGGGAAATTCCTCCTGAAATTGGACATCTGACTGATATTCATGCATTGAACTTGTCCCACAATCAATTGAGTGGACCAATTCCAGAAACCTTCTCAAATCTAAAACAGATTGAGAGCTTGGACCTTTCTCACAATAGATTGAGCGGGGAGATTCCTCCTCAACTAACTGAGCTCAACTTCTTATCTGCGTTCAACGTCTCTCACAATAACTTATCCGGCGTCCTACCGGACATGATGAAGGGGCAATTTAGCACCTTTGGAGAAACCAGCTACGAAGGTAATCCCCTACTTTGTGGACCACCACTGACGAGTTGCTTCTCCACCTCTCCGCTACCACCTTCAATGCCAACAACGTCAGGCGACGAGGATGATGGAAATGACATAATTTTCTATGCATGTTTTTCGGTGTCATGTACTATGTCGTTTTTGCTTTTCATAGCACTTCTCTACATCAACCGCTATTGGAGAGGTCTATACTTCTATTTTGTTGATGCATGTATCTATTCATGCTATTATTTTGCTTTAGACAGCTACTATTTTGCTTTAGACAACCTTCAGAGGGTTTTCACCCGGCCACGTGTATAACCTTCAAGTCCGATCAGTTTCTCCCCGTAACTCTTATTGTAAGACAATAATAATCATGTTTATGTATGGCGTGACTTTTATTTCAACCCATGTTTCCATCGCTTCTTTGTTTGGTCATGAAGTGAACTGAAGTATGCGGTTGCACACAAGGGGAGACTCCCACAGATGCTTGCTAGTGTGAAGTCTGAATCATTCGTCAAATTGCCTAACTACACATGCCATGTATGATCCGAATATTTCTTAAGGGAATTCGGAAATGTTCCAAGGCCATCTATACCATAAAATTAGAGGGGTGATTAAACCCATCTGCTCCAGTAGTGGATAGGCGGACCGCTGGATCTAGACTGTTCATCTTCGGCTTTGTGAAGGTTTCATATCGTGTAGACCGTCAAATCTTGAGGGCTCACACTTCCACATACTACCAGTGGTATCAGAGCCTCAACAACAGATCTCTGGTTTATTATTTTCATCACGAAAGGTAAGTGACCCTTTTAAGGTAAGAATTCCTTTCAGAAAATTTGATAAGTGCATATTTTTTTAAGGTGGGTGTTCAGCTATGTTGTCCAACTGATATTCTAAATTGCATTATTTTTAGCCTCATGCCCTTAAATGAGCTGACAAAATATATGAACGGCATGTATGTGAGAGAGCGAAAGGGCTAGTTTTAGAGAACACGTGTTCGTGTACATACCGCCAATTTCGAATGCATGGCCCCACAGTTGTTCCGTTCACCACCGTCCAAATATTTGTTGTCCCATGGGCTTTTAGGTTGGGCAGGTTTTTGGGCCAGGTGTGCGTATGCCTTTTGGGCCCATGGGATGGGCTTGGGCCAAGATATAAAAGCCTAGACAATTTTGGGCTGACCTTGGGCTACCAACAGCCATGCCCATATATATCCCTAATACATTATACATATTATATTGTATATATTACATATTATATTATGCACGTATGTTTTAATGATGGCGCTTAAATGTGAATTCTTTCCAATTGTTTGATGATATGAATGTGTGAGATAGCAGCAAAAAGCCCCTTGGAAGAGCTCACCAGAGCCTCTTGAAATGAGATTTTGGCCTTTTGGGTCATGCACATAATGTACATGGGTGAGATTAGATCCATGATTTAGTTATTTACTTAGAATGGGAATTAATTAATTAATTATTATTTTTATTTTTTTAACTCAGACTGAAATCATTTACAATAGCCATCTTGTTTTTACATTTGGCATGCGTAAGTGGTCATAGGCCAAGCCAAACTAGTCATAGGCACTAGGGGTGCAACTTGGGCCGAACTCAACCTGAGCCTGACAGGCCCGCCCAACCCAACAAATTTGGTTGGGTTGGGCTTGGGCAAGAAATCCTAGACCCGAACCCCAGTCTGATTGGGCTTGAGTGGAGGGCTCAGGCAACCTAACTCAACTCGAACTCGACATGGCATAAAAGGGCACTGTCACGAGTCTACTCATCAAGTGGGTCAATCTTGTGGGCTGCATAGAGCCCAGCGCAAAGCAAGTGTGTAAATAATTCTAGTCAGAAAGTAGTGGAGGGGTAATTAAATGCCCCTGCAGGTGCCAGAGGGTGAATCTCCTTGTTATATTTTATTAGGGAGATGATAAAGTGTCAGCCCAAGAAACTGAATATGTAGAATCGTTTCATTGTTGTACATAAGAAACATATGGCTGTGATCAAAACCGTTTCATTCGATAGGGAGAATAGGGAATGCTCCATATTATCACAACTACTATTTGGAAAAATATTTTTACACATATTGGGCAGTTAAAAAATAAAAAATTATCCAATGGTCTTATTTAAACGATTGCGCCCAAATCAATGGTTAGGATGCTCAATCCCAAATATTTCTAAACTATCGCAGGTATTATTTTTCAAGCCCATCCAAATGTTTGTTGGCGGTCAGCAGTCAGCACTACAAAAAAATATACTTTTAGCCACAATTTTTTAGCTTCAATTAAAAAAATAGGGGCTAAGTGTTTTTTTTTTTTGGCCTAGGTTGTAAAGAAATCAAGGCTAAAAGATGAAAAGCCTACTTTTTACCTTAGTTGCGTATGAACTGAGGTGAAAAGTCTACTCTTCAGTTTCAGTAGCATAGAAACAAAGGTCAAAAGTATACCTTTTAGTCTAAGTTGCATAGGAATTGAGGCTCAGTTGTATAGGAACGAGGCAAAAAGCCTACCATCTAAACCATTTAATATGGACAGTGGGATATTTTAATTTTCAGCCGTCTACTTAAAACCATTTAATACGGACAGTGGAATATTTTAATTTTCAGCCGTCTACTTATAAATAATATTCGGTCCGTGCATCCGAATGAGCCTAGCAAATTAATAATGTTATGGCACAACAGAACATACAAACCCTTGAATCCGATGGCCACCCTAAATGAGGGATGCCACGTCCCAAGGTAGAAAACCGTAACCCCTACCATAATGTATGAAAATTGAACGTTGATTATTAAAAGATGGGGCATGATCACATGCCTGAGAATCAAACGGTTAATATCATATATTCCAACCCGGCCCACCCATAATGTGTATGTGGAATCTAAACGGTGGATCTAGCGACTCTCATCATGATCACCGTGCATTCAAAGAACTGACCGTATCAAGATCTCAGGTGGGGCATATCACTGAGAATAATGTACAGCCACGCCTAAAAACTATATTTCATTTTTTGCGACCTACCTAAATTTATTTATTTTAAGTTTTTCTCTTCATCGGAATGGTGGCGCACCTGATTTTTGGATTAGATGACATATAAACAACTATTTGGACCCCACATCTGGAAATTTCATTCCCGGCTAGGCCATTTGCTGTCTCCTCCATTTTCTCACTTCAATCCTCTCTCTCAATTCAGATCCCATCCCGAGAACAGGTACGAAACCCTAGATCGCTTTTGTATACGCTCAGATCTACACATTTCTACACATTTTCATGTTAGATCTCGGAAAAACTAGGGTTTTGGGGGATTTCTTTTCATGTAAACATCTGGAAGATTTGAGAAGCGCTCCTGTTTCAATATCCCTATAAGAATCCGTTTTTCTCCATTTCTCTCTCCAGAAGATCGACGGAACCGATTTCTTGAGCAAACAGAAGCAAAGTCATTCGCGTTTTTGGGAATTGCGGAAAAGTCAAACCAAGAACTGAGTCTTTTGGATGGAGGAATCGTTTGGAAGGATTCAAGAGAAGAAAACGGTAAGTGATTTCAGTTTCTATTTTCGTAGTTTTTCTTTTCCATTTAATTGAAAATGGTGTGTTTTGAGATGCGAATCGCTCGAAGCCATTCCGATCTTGCGATGGCCCTTTCTTCTTTCGATGTTCTTGTTATGTCTTTTGTTGGAATTGCATGAAATTTTAAGCGCTGAGGGGAGATGGCGTCTTTTGAGATGCGAATCACTTGAATCCATTCCGATCTAGCGATCTTATTATTATTTTTGTTGGAATTGCATGCCATTTGATCGCTGAGGGGAGATTTGAGAGTGAGTTTGGATGCACAATGGAATCCAATTGCAATAGTCTGGAATAGTGGAGTGTTAGGGCTAGGGTTTGCAAATGTGTTGTTTGCAGGGCGAACCTCAAACAAACGTGATGGTAGTTTGTGAATTACAGGATCTTTACCATTTCCACACTCTTTCATCTGCAGTAGTAGGGGATCATTGGACTATGAAGCATCCCTAACAGGGACTGCAGATCAGCTCATTTATCGTAGTTCAAATTCCTTCTAAGAACCATGTGCCATGAAAGATTTTCCCTGCTGAATGGCACATTCTTTATCAAATAGTTATTGTGGTCTGTCTTGGGAAGGTTGGTGGCCCGGCGTGACCCAAATCCACTTGACTGGCCCGGCGTGTTTTTGAACCCCATTTTTTTTTCCTTTTTCTTTTTTCTTATGGGATTCTTGGCATGTGAAGTGATGAGAGGGTCACTCACAGGTGGAGGCTCCTGCATCCCCTGTTTTGGTCACTTTTTTGGCACTTTATAACATTCAATCAAATTTTCTAGGAAAAAAAAAAAGAAAAAGAAATAAAAGAAAATTTTGATGAAATGGAAGGGTTAAATTGAACAAGTATGATTTGAGTCGCAAAATATGGTACCCTTTTTCTTTAGATCAGTCACAACTGACACTTGAATCTCTACAATCAATCTATTTTATAAGAAATATCATTTTTCTGTTGGCCTCCGGTGATTTTTAAAATATCGAAGGCTCCTTGAAAATTGAGAGGGGAGATCTTCAGGTTCAAATTGAATGTTATCGAGATCTCCTCTACTTAGGCTTGTGTCGTTGGAGTTGGGGTGCCATGAAAGTTAATGATTTGGCTTTTTTATTCAAAAGAATTAAATGTTTGCTTTGTGAATACATTCTAGATCTTATTCAACCCCATCTTCTACGTTTCTATGGATTAATGTCTTTCCTCTATGGCCTGATGCTACTAATAAAATATGGTTTACTTGAATAGTCTCCGTGGATTTAGGTTCGGAAAATCTTTATGTTTTGATCTATTACTTTGGATCTTCTTATCAATACATTCTGCTTACATATTATGTTATTGTTTTTTCTTATTTGTAGCAAAAAAAAATAAAAATTCTCCTGTCGAAGCATTCTCAGAGTAGATATTGATGCTGGTAAGTTTCTGAAATTTAACCCTCTTTTGTTGGTCACTTTCTTATATATACTAGAAATTTTCATTTTCATTTTTTGTTTCACTGGTTTAATTTGGTTTGAAGTTAGATATGATTCATTTTTTGTTTCACTGGTTTAATTTGGTTTGAAGTTAGATATGATAATTCAATCTTTTTAAGGAGAGAATACTAGTGAATCTAGTGATGCCAGATTTGGTTGCTATTTCATACCGCTGATGGGAGGAGTGTTTCTCATGTTCTAAGCACATACTTGAGAATGATAACTAGTCCCTTGCCAAAAGTTGTATGGTGCATATGATATTAATATAGGAAAATTTTAAGTGGATAAACATTTTAGAACTGTCAAGAACACTTATAAAGTTGTACATGACATTTGAGGTATCTTGGAATCAGGAAGTTTCCACATAATGTTCAGAGCCTTCTAATGGACTTGTGTGAGTGAATTTTCATTGGACTTGTGGTTCAACTAGCTGAGGTGGTATGGCATGTGCAAGCTAAGATGCTCACTAGACATGCCACACTGTGGGAATGCCCTGGCCCAAAGATCATGCTATCCACTCATTAGAGAATTGAACAATGCTTCAATGTGCATTTGTGGTCCATATGTACCTGCCGGATATTTAGGCTATGGCCAGTGTTTTAAATATCGAATAGCATGTAGCGTAGCATTCACCCCTCCGAAGAGTGAGACATCATCTACCTCTACATATAGATTTTCAATTAAAATAATATGAAAATTTGGGGAAAGAGTAAATATCAAGACAAAAATAGCAATTGACTGATTTAATATTGTCGTTCATATTATTTCACTAAAATCATTGAAAACAGTAACTAATTTTTACGAAAATAGCACATGTAAGAAGATTGAAAACATTTACTGTTTTAGTGAAAAATAACATGCAATGTATTCTAAGTAGCGTGCGATGTATGCTAAATGCGACTTAAGCTATTTTCATGCACCACGTAGTGTGAAGGCTATGCTGTGCAACATATCATAAGCTTTTTAAAACACTAGCTATGACATCTAAATGGTGGGTTACATGTTTGCGTCATGTGTCCTGCAAACCTGCATGTGTCCCATTCACATTCCTCTTATGTACAACAAGGTTTGGTGGGAATTCTCAAGAATTTATCTTTTGATCTCAATCTGTTAGTTGACCCCAGTTTGGTTTTTGGGGAATTCTTTCCCTGGATTTTATGTTTCCTGGGGAATGTTAGAGCTGGCCTGGTATTTTTTGGGAAGTGATTTAATTTTGTTTGGTTGATACACAGCTTTCCTAGAAAAACCTGGGAAATGGAATTCTTGGAGAAGAGAAACCAACCAAAAAGTTTGAACCAAACTCTTCTTCTTCCTTTTCTTCTTCTTCTTCTTCTTCTTCTTCTAACCAGGGATTTGCTAACCCAGGAAATATGCCAGCAACCAAACACCCCCTTAAGTTCAGGGATCAAATGATCCTAGTGAGAATGTACTCATCCCTTGAATGAATCTTTCTCAATGTTACCAAAATGTGATATTATGGCTGCGATATTCAAATAGGACTGGATCAGGCAACTTCTCATTTGAAAAAAAATGAACAATTTTCCCTTTGAGAATATTCACATTTCTGGAGAATATTTCAAGTTACTGTTTTTTTTTTTTTTTTTCCATTTGATTAGAAGATTTTGATTTTATTTTTTTTCCTTGATTGAACTAGCTGCACATTCCTGGAGAAAAAACAAAATTTCACAAGTTTATCCTGATTTTTAAATTTTCTTTTCTTGAATTTTTTTTTATTTTTTATTTTTTGGATTTTATTGTTGTTGATAATTGCTTCTATTATTATGGAAATTCTTCTAACAATCGCCTTTTTTATAAGATCTGGAAATTGCAGTTAAAAACCTTTGAATTTTCATGAATTTCTATTTTTTTTTCTTCATTTGGTTGAAGTTGCAGTGGCTTTCTGTAAAATAAACATAATCTGAGTATTGCTTATTTATTTCGATTTTTTGCGTTTTCTGAAACCTCTTCTTAGGGAAATGGTTGTTCTTACTGCGTGTTTTTTTTTTTTTCCAGCCATTTGGGAAATCATAGTTTATTTGCCTTTTTATTAGGATTTTGTTCTTCTGATGTTGCGTTTTGATTTATTTTTTCCGAGGAACTTTCATTATTGCATTGCTGTCATTTTTTGAGCAATTGTTGAATCGCATTGTTTTTCCCCTCAATTTTGAGGAATGTTTTTGCCTTCATAACACAGTTTAGATTTTGATTCTCAAATTGTGGCTTCTGTCTTCTGCAGTTACGGTCAGGCAATCAAGGTAAACTGGGCATATGCCAGTGGCCAGAGGGAGGTTACTTCAGGTTACTATTTGCTTCCATACTTGTTTCCTTTCTCTTTTACTGTTCTTTATTTGTTGTTTCTGTTGGCACACCATGGTGCTTCTCTCTACTAATCATTCTTGATGTTGTTTTCATGTGTTTCAGGCCACTTCAACATCTTTGTTGGCAACCTAAGTCCTGAAGTCACTGATGGGACTCTGTTTGCATGCTTTTCAGTGTATACCAGCTGTTCGTGAATTCCCTATGCTTTTCAGAGTACTGCATTTGATTGTCTATAGTGTTTGCTGTTTTTTTTTCCTGGTTTTGTCTTTACTGGAGGAAGGATGAAACTCTATTTTTTTTCTTGTTTTGCTTGAGTAAACTTGGGAAGCTTCTGCTACTGCATGTGTTGATGTGGTTATAAACTTGGTGTCTACACAATTCTCTTTGCAGAGATGCATGGGTTATGTGGGATCATAAAACTGGGTGCTCAAGAGGATTTGGCTTTGTTTCTTTCCGTAAGCAGCAGGTATTATTCTCTTAGTTATCACTGTTTAAAAGCCTGTAGTTGACTTCTTCTTCTTCTTTAAAAGCCTGTAGTTGACTCATGAATTATCCATCAATTTCTGAGGTGGGACTGGGGCATGTCGAGTATTGATTTTGCTAATTTTAATAGCAAACAGACTCGGTATTGGTAATGGAAGTGAGTTAAGTGAACCTAGTCAGCAGCTGTTCAGACTCTTGATCCAGATGCTTGCACATGGACACCCATGACTGAATCAAGTAGAGATATTTCATCCAATTTGTGCATGTATGAGATCTCTAACCAAGAAGGGTGTGTGTCAACTGACGAATGTTCTCTGCTTCCATTGTCACTTTGCAGATGGAGGAGGTCAAGAGAATGTAAGTGCCGAGGCCCCTGAAAACAACCCTGCATTTTCAACCGTCTATGTTGGTAATCTTGCACACGAGGTAAAATAGAAGAACTGAGACATTGTGTTGGCTGCATGGTTTGTACAATTGAGAGAGAGAAAAAATTGTCCCTTAAATTGATGCCCATGCTTTGCAGCATGTTTATTTTTATCACCTGTGCTGACATTTCCTGTTTTTCCTGTTTCGATGGCCAATTCGTCAGGCGACTCCAACTGAACTCCATCGCCAGTTTCATTCTCTTGGGGCTGGTGTCATTGAAGAAGTGCATGTAAGAGAGATAAAGGTTTTGGATTTGTAAGGTACCAGTACGACACACATGATCAAGCAGCCCTGGCCATGGAATCTATGCTGGCACCTGCCAGCTTAATCGGGTGCCCATGGATAGCTGCAGCATTACTCAATCAACAACTGTTTCCCAGAATCTGCCACAAGTTGGACATGTAACCATTTCCCATGAATGGATTATAAATTGATTAAAATGAATGATTGTGCACAGGTTTATAAATTGATTAAAATGAATAATTTAGCCTCAGTTGTTGAGAACTGAGGTTAAAAATTGAATTTAGCCTCAATTGATACTAATAGAGGTTAAATTCATCTTTAGACTCAGTTAGCCAAACTAAGACTACAACTCCCGTGGCTAAAGGCTTTAGCTTCGGTTGTTAAGAATTGAGGTTAAAAGTAGGTATAGCTGCAATTGGAGGCAACTGAGGCTAAAATTTAGATTTAGTCACGGTTGGAAACAATGGAGGCTAAAATTTAGATTTAGCCTCATTTCGAGACAATTGAAGTTAAAAGAAAAAAGTTTTCTTTTAGCTTCACTTGAAGAACTGTTCACTCCCCAAGTATAGGGTTGTGATGTAGTAATAAACTCGGTAAGACCGAGGTCGAATCCACAGGGGCTGAAACCTTATACGTAATCTGAAATTAAATAGAACTAGAATTAAACTAAGACAAAATCTAAATCGAATGAATTTGAGGGAATAATGGTGAAATATTAATCTAAAATTTAAAGAATTCAAAGGTAGAGAACTAAGGTGCCAAGGATCCGCTCGTAGCAATTGGAAAGCTACCTTGCATAATTCAACAACACAACTGGAATCAGAGTCCTATCTTATTCAGTTGGTAAGAAGAGATTTGTTAGATTTCTGAACTTCTCATGGGTCTGATTTTGTAGTAATTCTGTCACTTAACCATTCCCAGGAGACTATGGCAAAAAACAGTAATTTACCTATCTCACAGCCAATCATGAGAGAATTGTGAAATTTAGGTAGGGTTCCGTCACCCTACTATGCCCATGAGACGATGGTGAACAATGGGTCTTATTAATTTCACAATTTGAATAATGGAAAACATAAAGCTATCGCAAATCCATTGTAATTTAAGTTACAACGAACCATGAAAAACTAAAAATATACTTTTATAATTAAATTAAAATCCACAAAAATTCATAAAATATGAATTAAAGCAAGGCAACCATCCTAATCACGCTACAAGCTTCACCTCTTAGCCCTAGCTAAGAGGTTTAGCCTAGCAACATGATGTTAAATCCCTTAAACAAAATAAAATAAATAAAAATAAAATAAAAAACAACTTTGTCTCTCTGCTCCACATCTATTCCAAGCCAAGATTGGATCCCCTCCCTCTGTCATCTTTTTTCCTTTATAGCTGTGAAAGGCGGTGGAGAAACGCTGGCTGGAGTCGGTTTGCATAGGTCGGTGATATTGCGTAAGGAGTTACGCACTCCTTTTGCAGAACGTGCGCAGATACACGCAGGTCCCTGTTTCGGTGCGACAGATCTTAGAAACCGAATTACGTCGGCTCGGAATTGTGGTGGCTGCCGGTCCCGACTTTTTGATTTGGCTTCATGGACGGGGTCGAGACCACCTCCTCGAGGCTTTGGACGGTCAGGATCATCAGTCCGATCCTGACCATGATCGACAAACGGCCCACAACGACCGCGTTTTACGGACGCAGAGCCTGCTGCATAAATCAGTTGGGGCTAATGCTTGGTGGGGCCCATTATTGATTTCTACGGGAGAATCCAAGCCGTCCATTGCGTTCCTCTCGAAAAACTAGTTAGAAAAGGGTATTTCTGTACGTTTTTTGATGCGGCCCATTGAATCTTTGCTTCCACCGTTAATCTTGCGTTTTATGACGATCTACGTGCATACACGTGTATGGGGCCAAAAGGCCACCTAGGCGAGAGTCACACCTAGCCCAGAGACACAATGGACGGCACTGATCGTCCGTTGGGATGATATGTGGGACCACTAGCCAAAACAGGCGTCCTTCTGTTCGCTCGCTAGACGTTTCTTGATTTTTAAGAATAAGAGTTGGTCAGCGCACGCTGACCCACTTTTGGGAGATCCGGTGCATGGCTGGTGAAAGTGTACTATGTACACGCATGTGTACATGTGGGGTCCACTGTGATCTTTTTGAGAAATCCGCTCCGTCCATCCGTTTTTCCATCTCATTTTAACCGTGGGGACCGAAGTTGAAGCGTATTCGGATAGCAGGTGGGCCCTAAATCAAGGTTTTAGGGGCTGATGTGTCCGTTGGGCCACTTTCACAAGGATCTAATGGCTCAAATTTGACGTGTACGGTTCATTTATAGTCCTCAGGCCACGTATGGAGTTTCGAGCCGAACGGATGGTGGAAACCTTGTGATCTTGCACTCTAAGCGTCTTTTGGGCCACTTGAGCTTCAATTCCTCGATTTTCTTGGATCTCTGGTGTGCACGTCCGTCGATCTTGGTCCCCTGGGGTCTGTCCCTTGCCTTGACATCATCAGATCGTTAATTTCATGCTTTTAGCACCCTGTTTCGGTCCAAGCTCCTAAACACACCTTGCACCACAAACACGATTATTTCATGCCGTTAAACAATGCCATGTTTATAAATCTAGGTAATAACTAGGGTTTGATATGTAATATTTGACCCTTAACAAGAACCGAGGCTATAAAAGCCATTTTAGCCTCGGTTGCCAAAACTGATGCTAAAGCCTTTAGCCACTGCGGTTCCATCCTTAGTTTGGATAATTGAGGCAAAATTGAAGTTAAAGACTTTAGTCTCAGTTTTTAACCTTTTTAGCCACAATTTTGAACTGAGGCTAAAGGTTTATTTTCTTGTAGTGAGCTTACAAAACAAAGTGGGACGTCAGATATAATGCTTATTGCCAACAATGGTATTCTACTCTAAATTATAAAATAAATAATTTTTTTTATAATCTTGATTATGATATATTAGTATTATGAATATAATCATTTAAGGTGTTACACTCCGAACTTGGAAACCCAGCGCATGAAACTCCCGATTGCCGAATCCAGTGCTGACAGCCTCAACATAAAATTTTTTGTAAAGGAGAATAACCATAAGCAAAACCAAGTTACAGAAACATCATCACATATCCACTACTATCGACAGTTGAATACAGTGCTGAAAGGAAATACGTGAATATAATAAAATCTCCACAAAGCTTGGCATCCACGCACCTGCCTTAATGTTATTGTAACCTAATGACACCAGCACGCAACGGTCGTGCATAAGTTTACAAGAAGCTTAGAGGGTGGTGTATGTGTGTGCAATATATGTGCCAAGCATATAAATATCAGAGTAAGCAGAAATACTGGTAAGTCCATAAATGTCATCTACCTTATCCAGGCTATGCAATGCAAGGAGATAATAAGGCAAAGTCATATACTAAGAAAGCAATGTAGATCGGCTATACAATGCAGAGACATAATAGGCCAAATATCATATACTGAGGAAGCAATGCAATATGCAAATCCTGATGAGTCCATGAATACCGTCAGTTGTATCTAGGCCAGGCAATGCAGAAATATAGTAAACCAAATGTCTTATGCTGAGGGTGCAATGCAATATGCAATACAAAAGAAATGATAAAGCTGAAGTGTGTAGTCGGGATAATAGTACGTGGTATCGCAAGTTCTGGGGTTCATCATAAGGGACTTCTATCCAAACTAGTCTCATACCTAAATTTTAATAGCTATAGACTCAATGTGGTAGACTCTTAATCTTAGGTTGGTCGCGCGCCAACCGAAATCTTGGCCATTGCGAAGGTACATATAATGGTCTGGTTGTGCACCACTAGCCTGAGTGGATAGTGAATGAATGAATGAGTCAAATGCTGAGTGCGCAACTCCTATTCAGTAAGTCCACATATCAGTACCGTACATCTCTGAAATTATCACTGGGGTCTAGTACACTCCAAACTGGCTGCTGCCCCTCCCAGCCGAGCAGCCCAGCAAGTAGAAAAGACTTTACTACCCGTTTGGACAGTAGTCTACTAATATCTACTCGACTCATCGATAGCGGACCCATTCTCCGAGCTGGTCAAATTCAGCCTAGCTTTGCCCACTATATGCCACATTCCCTTCCAACTGACCTCGATATAGTGGGAGACGCGGCCTACTAGTATTCGGCATTCGAACGCTCATATATCCACTCGATCTAGATATTAGAGCATCCCCTGGCCACGGGGGTTTAGGAACTTTCACCCATGGACATCAAACATGCCCAAGTGCTAAAACCAAATATTTCTGGTGTCCCATCGGGCCATTCACAATATACCTATGGAGGTCACAGCCCCGATGCCGTTAGGGCGTAAAGTGATCATGTCACACAAAACATGAATCATACCATCCAATCATGCATCAAATCTGCGCGTATCGCGCGATCATGTAGGGCAACTCCGTCTTACAAGGAGTCTCATAATTATCTCAGCCCAAAGGCATATGCTATAATCAATCATCCCTCATAACAGGCATACCAAGGATGCGTATGAGCATATATCATGATGTTATACTAAGCATGTATCATGCAATTATGTGCATATAATACATAGCATATAGGGATTCATATGCATCATCAATATCATGGCCTTTGTCCAATACTATCATTATACATGTCCTAGGCATTAGTTATCTATCATGCATAAGGTCATCCTTACGTCCACCAACCTCATTTATTTATCATTATCCATGCATCAAGTAAAATATGGTTATCTTATCCACATTATCATCACGATAATCAATACGTGCATTATTATCACTTGGATATCAAGCATGGTGGTCAACTAGCATGTTTTGTCATCATGCATACGAAATATCATCATCATTATCATAAGGATCATTTTCACTTCATGATTAACATGAACAATGTCATAAGTACTATAAATAATTACTTATCCATCATCAATGCATATGCTATAATTCACCACCCATTAAATCATATCTATCATTTCAACCAACAACTCACCATCATCATTATCATATTACCATACATGTATCATCGTCTCGTCCATCACTAGGTGTAACATCCTGGATTTTCACTGTTTTGAATTTCCAAAAAATCCTTGAAATTTTTTTATATTAATTAACTTATAATATCACTTAATGACCATTATCATTCAATGTTAGTCTATACATGGGTGGTACCAGTAAGAACCGCACAAGTCTGATTAATCAACCGTAGGAAGCCAACGAATCTGCCTGGATCTTGACTAATAGACCAAATCAACCTCATTACTCCTTTAGCCTAAAACCGACGGTTCAGAGTAATCATGACCAAATCTCCACTTTCACTAGTCATAAATGGGTCACACTATGAACATCGTTGATCCAAACCCTAATCATTGCCCATGAGAAATCTCACCACCAAATTCATTCCAGAAATGTCCCGATTCTCCGAACAAGCTCTAGACCGCTCGTTGGTGAGCTACTAGTTCCAAAACTATAGAATAAGGTCTGTCGGGCTTGACGTCCATCGCGGGAGTCGGACCTGGGTACTATCCAGAACCGCTCAACTTGAACTAAAGGACGAGTGCATGAGAAGTGCAAATACCCTAAAGGAAGAAGTTGAAACTTAAGTGATTTGGGTCGTCCACTCTTATGCAAAGTTGAGAATTTCGGACCGTCGGTTTACGACCAAACTTCTCACGTAGAGTAAGGATATTTCCCTGCTCATATCCGTATAGCCGCGGCCTCGATCGACTATCGGTGACCGTTGAACAGACTTCTAATCATATCTGTCGATCGGCGCATCCAAATGGCGGGCCGATCATATCCATATGTAGATCATCATTAGGGCCAACTATCCTACGGTATATATCGACTTGTACACCCCATAGTGGGCCCTAGTGGTTAGAAAGATTCTCTTATAGGGCTAGTATGGTAAAAACGTAGCCATTGGGGCCATTTACACCAAATCTGACACTATAAAAAGGCCTCATATGGGCACCCCGTCTCCCCATACGAATTTGCCTTAGAGAAGAGAAAGAGGAGAAAAGAGGAGAAAGAGAGAAGGAGAGAAGGAAGAAGGGAGAGAAAGGTGGGCCTAAGGGAGGTGAGATCTAGAAATCCCTCTTCCCTTTCCTCAAGAAATCCCACATTCACAAATACAAGCAATTTTCATCCGATTGGGGAGGTAAGCACCCATCATTTTTGTAATCATTTGTGTTGAGCTAGGATTTGTATGAAATCCTAACATGCAAGTGCATTGTCTTAGAATTCTGACCGATCAACATCGAGTTCGGCGCTTCTAGGTCGTTTTCCAAGATCTCAACGATCCATAGGTGCGGAGTATTATCCTTAGGTGGCCTAGCACCGATTATAGTAGGAGTTTAATGATTTTGTTTGTTAGGTGTGATGTATTGAAGAATCTAGAGAAAACCTAGGGATGACATGTTGTTCAATTGTATGAATTGCATGTTTATTTCTCTTTGATGTTAATCTTGCCTCTCTCATGATCTAGTGTATGGATGATTACATGCTCATGTTTGGTTGATTTCTTTTTCTCATATGTGTTGTTTCATATTGTGTATGATTCATTTGCTCTTATGTATTTGATCCCTTGAGGTGTAGGAAGTGCTTAACTTCCTCACCAACTCACACCACACACATACACCTTATTCATGATATTAATAGTTTACTTGCTAGAGAAATTTGAATTGTATGTTGAGCAACATGAGAACATGGTGTTGAATATGCTTAATGTTACATTGGAGTTGGCATGCTATGAATCACTATTCCTACCCTTGGGTTGGTCAGGAACATGAGGAGAGCGAAGGTGGTTCCGTTGGTAGGATCACCTTGAGGCTAAACCCATGGGTTTGGGCGAGTGCGTGTGGGCGGCAGTAGTTAGACTACATGGGTCGCTTGTACCCGATGTCGTTCCACCACGTACTTACCTGGGCTCGTGCGGTTTAGTTCACGGGCTGACCCACCTGGTTTGTTAACCTTGTTTGCTCACATATGTATGGAAACTGGAATACCCTACCACCATTGTAGCCCATCGATAACGAATTGAATATCGATCTACTGTCTCATGAGCCGGGCATGGTGGAATGGGACACTGTGTCCGAGCTGTCGGCTTATGCTGGGGTGACGCGCCTCCCCGTAGTGACCACGAGCGATCCCACATTCAGCACCCCCCATGTGTTTGAAGTCGGGGATGGGGGAAACCTGACGGGGTCAAGGATCGCGGGGTCTCGGCCTCACACGTTGGGGGGCCTTGGCCTCGCAACCAATTCAGGGCATTGATACGTGGGGTGTATCAGTTTTCCCAACCTGCTGGATGAAAGAACTTAACTAAAAACTTAATTAACATTATCATCGCATCGCATTAGTTAGGTTGGCGACTCGGCAGTCGAGGTCGCTCTAAGGGAGTGTTGACATGCACGATCGTTAGACGGAGTCGCTTGAGAGAGTGTTGTGGTGAGGGCATGCATCATATCATCTATCATGCATATGCATTAATAAGATTAGTTAGGTTTTTATGGATGATTGCTTTTCATTAAATTCATAATATAATTGATGCCTGATGTAACTTAAGATTAATAGCACCCACTGAGTTGATCACTCACTCCCACTCTGGGCGGTGTTTTAAAACACCAACCAGACTCTTCAGTAGTTGCAGGTGACGCCGAGTATGAGGAGCCTTGCGGCGTGAGCTTGGATGAGGAGGACGAGTTGTCCTATCTCCAGTTGATGAGCGGTTCGCCGCAGAGTTTGCAAATGGACTTGGATCGCTGAGTGTTGGACTTAGCTCATCATTCCTTTTGGATATATTTTTGTGATTTTGTTAGGCAACGCCTTGTGCGACCCGTTTGTATTAATTTGGACTTGTATATATTCAGACTCATTCATCTCAGTAGACTAGTTGTGATTGTACTTCATGTTCCAAGTGATTCCACGCTGCGCAATTAAACTTGATTAAACAGAAACAAATAAAAATCGAATATAAGTGATGTCCTGGAACTCGGGAGTCGAGCGTATGCACGACCCCCAATTTTCAGGGCGTTACACTAGGTGTATCCTACTAAACTAAGCACACTAGTATGATTATCAGATATAAATAATAACCGACCTAAATACATGATAGGGTCCACAGAAGGACGGCGGATCTAATCCAAAACATCGAGATTAGATCTAAACAGTGGATATACTAACCTGATACCATAGATTCTTCCATCTACAGCAAGGGGTGATGAAACACTCACCCATAGATAGTGGACAATCTAGGTGTCATACTACATCAAGGATAGACCTCATGGGGTGAGTTTAATGGGCATAAAACAAAGGCAGTCAAGAGGATGAGCCTACGTACAGTAAGTGGGCTTCCTCACCCACTCTATCATGTAATAACTGGGCCTTCCTATGGGGGGCCCGATATGAAAACAAGGTGGGCTTTGGTGCGGTCCATACATCTAGGACTATGTGTCCTTGCCAAACGGATCGGGTAGCCCACTCATCATCTAAGTGGGCCTTGGGTTTGGTAACTGAGCTTGGTCAAACACGTGTATCTAGGTGGACCACATTTCCTATGGAAGGCCCGGTATGACCACAAGATGGGTCCCAAGGTTTTAGTCCTACAGGGTATGGCGGGAAGCATCATTATCAATGGGGGCCCAATGGTTTGGGTTAGCCCAACAAGGTAAGGTGGAAATTACTACATCATTGTGGACCCAACGGTTTGGGATAACCCAATAAGGAAATTGGGTGACACTAACATTAATAGGGGCCCAATGGTTTGGGAGGGCCCAATAAGGGAAAATGGGTATCATTGACATTAATGGGGATCCAACGATTAGGGGTAGCCTAATAAGAGAAGATGGAAATGTGCTTAATAATGGGCCTTATGGAGGTTTACAAGGTGAACATTTAACCACCATTGCCTCCTAGAGTGCGGCCCACTATAGAAACTATCTCACAATGGGGCCCATGACCCTTACAATAGCTAGAAAATAAATGGGCAGCATTCATGTTATCTCATACATCATGGTGGGTTTCAAGGGACGGCCCATGGTCTACATATATCAAGGTGGGCTACATGGGGCAGCCCATAGCCCAAAAAATAAATGGTCAGGGAAGACATACAACACATGCATGCTGGTGGGCCTCATGGGGCAGCCCATATACTCTATAAAATGGTTGGGCAGGGTGTATAACACATATATATCATAGTGGGCTTACAAACAGCCCACACAGTCCAGCACAATAGATGGGTAGCTCATGCATTAAAATGGGCTCTAAGGTTGGATGTCCAGCCCATCTGGGCCTGCTGGATGTCCAAAAATCTGGACTGTCTGGTCCTTAATCCATTCAGATGGAAGGTGGGCCTTACAAGGCACAAATGGGGCCCATGGTCTCAGAAAATAGATGCTTAGTATGTATGCATTACACCTTCAACCTGGTGGGCCTCACAGCCTCATAATATACAACTACAAACAACAATATAGGGCCTTCGCTGGACGTCCATCCCTCCTAACTTCTTGGGCCTGCTGGGGTCCAGTAGGTGGTCAATTTGGATGGAATACGTAGCTCACGGTGGCCCATATATATATCAGAGTGGGCCATACCAGATGAATGACATGAATACAACACATATATCAGGGTGGGCCTGCTGCTGGACGGTCAGTTCAGCAGCGTCCCAGCCCTGCTGGACATCCCAAATGGATGGACAATGGGCTAAACATTACATAAGGTGGGCCCCACTTGCAAACGTCCCACCAGAAGGTGGGCCCTGTCCAAGTGGCCACAAAAGGAGGAATGACGTGGGTACAATACAAACATCAAAGTGGGTCCAGCAGCTTGGACGGCCAGCCTTGCTGGACGCTGGCCCTGCCTTTAGGTTGGGCCCAGGGACTGCTGGACATGGGGGAATGGATGGATGATGTGCGTGCATGCACATGCAGCAAGGTGGGATCCACATCAGTGGGCTACCCCTCCTCTAAAGATCAGGCTGATGTTTATATTTTCCCATCATCCAAGCCTGCTGGACGGTGCCAACATGCTAGACCGTCCAGCTCGGTTAGGCCCACACCAGTGTGGCCTCCCATGGTTAGAAGGTGTGGATTCAACGATACATCAAGGTAGGGTCCACACATCAGTGGGCCACTCCACTCCCATCAAAAATCAAGCTCAAATAGGGGACTTTGCTCCATCCAGATGGTCAGTAATGTGGGCTTGGAAACTGGGCAGCAACATGTTGCTGCATGGTACAGCCCACAAATTGTTGGACGGGTGGATATAGATCACATTGATCAAGGTAGGGTCCACCTGGATGGGCCGCACAACATCTGAATCAAGTGGATATTTGTATTTTCCACTCATCAGCCTGAGTGGTCATCTAACCCATGCAGGCCTAAACAGCCAGCAATATGGGCCACTGGACATCCAGCAACCTGGACAACAGGAACATCCCTGTTGCTGGACGATCTGGATGTTGTGCACACATCAGGTGGGCCACAAAAAGATGGAAAAGAGATAGAGAGAAGGAACGAGAGAGACGTGAGGCGGGAGAGCTCCGCAACTATAAGCTCCCCTAGAGCTCTACAATACATAAATCATGTGTGGTCCCAAAAACAGGTGGGCCTAAATCAGAAGATCAGGTGGGGAATCCTATTCCCACCACAAAATCAAGGCCTAGATGACCATTAATAAGTTGAATAACAAGAAAACATCATGATGGGGTCCATGGAGAATGGTCACATCATGGCACATGCATTCATCTCAAAGTGGGCCATCGGCCACACCTAGAGACCAAGATGGGATCCCCGTGCAAGAAAATGAAAAGATCCATGTAAGGAGCACCTACCTCTCTTACTTCTTCCCTTGTATGCTCAAGCTTCTATGGAGCTCCTTCAATGGTGGAGATGGGATTTAGAAGGTTGGATTGAGTGGGATTTAGCTAGGAAGGGGGCTGGAAATGTTGGGTTTTTCTCTCCTTGCTTGGACGTCCAAGGCCTCCTTGGGTTGCAAATGAGGAAGATGGGAGAGAATGGGATGGAGAGATGAGTATATGCAAGTAATCATGAGTTTGTAAGGTCATCATTGCATTGTAAGGTCATCAATCATAATACCGCCATGCTTTGGTAATATGACATGGGGGGACTTCTCAACTTTTGTTGTCTCTCCATGGATTTACGGTTTCAATCCAGGCATCGAGCTGCCTGGATACCATATTGAAGTTACAATGCCTTTTATGGTTGGACGTCTGATAAAAGATGAGGAAGAAGTGGAGTTTATAACAAAGAAGAGGTCTGAAACTTACAAGGGCGGCATTCTTGACCTTATGTCTGGCGTAGATCTGTCATGGAACCAGTTAGCAGGTGAAATCCCACCTGAAATTGGACATCTAATGGCTACTCATGCATTGAACTTGTCCCACAATCAATTGAGTGGACCAATTCCAGAAACCTTCTCAAATCTAAAACAGATTGAGAGCTTGGACCTTTCTCGCAATAGATTGAGCGGGGAGATTCCTCCTCAACTAACTGAGCTCAACTTCTTATCTGTATTCAACGTCTCTCACAATAACTTATCCGGCGTCCTACCGGACATGATGAAGGGGCAGTTTGGCACCTTTGGAGAAACCAGCTACGAAGGCAATCCCCTACTCTTTGGACCACCACTGAAGAGTTGCTTCTCCACTTCTCCACTACCACCTTCAATACCAACAACGTCAGGCGACGAGGATGATGGATATGACATAATCTTCTATGCATGTTTTTCGGTGTCATGCACTATGTCGTTCTTGCTTTTCATAGCACTTCTCTACATCAACCGCTATTGGAGAGGTCTATTCTTCTATTTCGTTGATGCATGTATCTATTCATGCTATTATTTTGCTTTAGACAACTACTATTTTGCCTTAGACAACCTTCGGAAGGTTTTCACCCGGCCACGCGCATAACCTTCAAGTCAGATCAGTTTCTCCCTGTAACTCTTATTGTAAGACAATAATAATCATGTTTATGCATGGCATGGCTTTTATTTCAACTCATGTTTCCATCGCTTCTTTGTTTGGTTGTGCAAGTGAACTGAAGTATGCGGTTGCACGCTAGGGGAGACTCCCACATATGCTTGATAGTGTGAGATAAGAATCATTCGTTAAATTGCCCAACCACACATGTCATGTATGATCCGAATATTTCTTAAGGGAATCCGGATCCTCTTCAGGTGCTCTGCAGCATGCACCATTTGAAATCCAAGTCAGTCATTAGGCAGTCCCCACCACATTTGGAATCGACCAAAAGTAAAACAGATACATTCTTCCTTGTCTGGCCATTGCATATACACGATGAGGCTGTAAGATGCAGTCTTGCTATTGTTTACGTGGGAAAAGGTCAGAACACTTCCCATGGTCCAAATTCAATACACGTTTGATGCCCACATGGTGAGTGGACTTTCAACATCATTTCACCCTGCCCATTGAATATTTCTTCCCTACTTGAGCTTGGACAAGCGGAGGCATGCTGGGTGATCAAGACAGTCGATTTAATAGGCCATAGCATGGATGGAAGACTCCACAAAATCTTTAAGATTAGAAGATCCTGACCGTCAACAACTCTATGGCCTCTTTCCCACTTTGAAATTCAATCACGGCCTTTTTACATTTCTTGTTAACCATCTATTGCTTTTAGGGCACCCAGTGAAAAGAGCTAGAATTTTTTCACCAGTGGTAGTTTTTGCTTAATCCTTTATTCATGGCAGGGCCCATAAGTTCTCGATCAGTGAGAAATGGGCCTCACCATGGAAGGGGTACACCTTGGGCCTCACCAGTGAGAAACCAGCCTAAAAAACACTCCCACAAGGAGTGCGGGATTTCCTTGGTCTGGAGGGACCCCTTCCCCGTCGGTTCCTGAATACCTTCCCTAGGGAGTGCTGGACCACATCGTCCAGGGAGGCTTCTGCACTTCAGATGATATGGACTCTTGCATATGGCCTCTCAAACCATCAGGCAGTTTTTCACTGAAATCGGCCTAGGCGATACGTAGAGAAGGAGGGCAGCACAGGGGATGGGCCAAATGGGTCGAAAATGCCGCAGAAGATCTCCACATTAGTTTGGAGGCTGCTGCAGGGGGCCAACCCGGTTGATGACAAAATACATGAAAAATGGGTTCTCTTAGCTTCAAAATGCGTTTGTTGTGGGGAGGAATCATATCAACGTCCTGGGATGGAATTGCTGAACCACCTGTTTGTCAGTGGCAGTCTAGCTGTGAAGTTTTGGCATCATTTTAGTGTTATTTTTGGAATTGTCCTCTCAGCTCACCATCGGTACAAGAAAGAATGGGTCAATGGTGCCTGATGCACTCCCCGGGGGTCAACATAGGTGCGTTGCGTGGGCTGACCTCGTGCATTATTCTGTGGGAAATATGGAAAGCTATAAATGGCTTTAAATTTGTTGGCAAGCAGGTTCCGAGTGCTACACTGATTGCTCTTATCAAGTGGTGGTTGGCGTGGGTCAGTACAGGGACCCCATCTCCCATAAATCTATTGATGGTCAATCGACTTATCCTCGGGAGTTGGGGGGTCGCTCCTTCTTCCCTGTAAGAAAAGAGTATGCTCTAGTGAAGTGGAGTAGGCAAGAAAAGGGTTGGGCAAAATTGAACTTGGATGGGTCAGCTAGAGGAACCCGGGGTTTGAAGGCAGACGTATTTTTAGATGGGCAAACGACGACCTCCTTTTCGCGTTCTCTATGGGATATGGGGTAGGTTCCAACAACAGTGTTGAGCTTCAAGCGGTGTATGACAACCTCGCCATTTGTTTGAACCAAGGCCTATCTAAGGTGGTGGTTGAATCAAACTCGAAGTTTGTGGCAGACACTCTGAAATGCCGATCCCAAATGGGTTGGAAATGGCGGTATTGATTAGCCAGAGTAGTAGGCCTGAAGAAGAGGGGGATTATTTGGATTGTCCACGTCTTGGGAGAAGGAAATGGCCCGGCAGATGGGCTGACACGTGTGGGAAGTGATCTTCAGGGGAGCCATTTATTTAGGAAGGCCTCAGATCTCCCTCTCTCTGGTGTCTTTTTTTTTATAGATAGGGTGGGGCTGGATTCTATTAGAGAATCTAGCGTGGGGGAGGAGGTGGCCCCACCGTGGGTGCCTTTGTAAAGGGTTATGATAGGCTGCTCGGTTTCCTTTTTCTTCTCTGAAGGCAGCTAGAAATGTCTTTGTCATGTATAGTTACTCCCATGAAATGGAGAAAATGTTTTTTTTTTTAAGCCCCCAATCCAGCTCAAAGGGGCATTACTAAGGGTGAAAAATCCCCTAATCTCCTTTAAAAGAAAATCCTCTTATCTCCCACGGAATCTTTTCTTGACTCCTAAACAATCAATTAAGGCCCCAATGCCATCATTTTCGGTCGTACGTGTGAGACATGCCAGAATTGAAATTGTGGCTTCAATTCAAGCCAAACAACAATGGCCCCAAGCGCTAGGATCGGCAGACACATAGTATATGACCATGATTTGGTGAGATTCGTCACCTATTTAGCCACTCACTCAATGTGTAAAATTGGATCAGATAATATTCATATGGTGGGGTTCGTCCTCTAATGATGGGTTGCACATTTGTCTTCTGTACGAAATTACTTTTCAATATAGATAAATGGAAATGAGCAAGGGATTCTTACAGACGGTCGTGAAGAACAGCCGCAAAACACATTTTCGATCGATAAATTGAATCCAGTGCACAAGCGTAGACTCAAATTACAGTTAAAAGTTACTAGCTACGAAATGTAAACAACGGGCTGAAAAGTAAAAGATTACACTATGGAATGTAATTTGCTTGATAGAAAAAGTATAAGATTTTACTATAAAATGTAAATTAACTAGTAAATTGAAAATTAGTTGAAAGATGGCTTTAGTTTATTGGAGTAGTTATGAAACGATTCTTCTTACTAAACTCATTAGCTATTTATAACCTTGATTTAACCATCTAGATCGTTCTCATGTTCTGACGGTTGCTATAATCGTTCGCCACTACTTGGTTTCCTTTGCCTTTTCTTTTGTCATCTATCATGTAACTACTTTCACATGATTGCTTCTTCGGCATTCACTCTAATAATTACACAACACGGTTTGATATGCTCCGGATACTATTATCAAGAAATCTTCTCCGCACATATATGCATATCTTCGAATACACCATGTGGATATGTATTGATCACACGTAACTCCCTCTACTGGTTCTCAATGGGAATGGCAATAATGGAGATGAACAATGTACGGCCCTAAGAATGTTTTAACAATGAGAATCATTGTCCCCGCTTCTATTTGTGGTGTGGTCCACTTGAGCTTTGGATATGACTAATTTTTGGGATCATGATCTAAAATGATCTCGGAAAATGGATGAACGGTGTGGATATAATAAATACATCGTTGCAGGTCCTATGTTACTTCGATCTCCTTTTGATTGTTCATATAACTCAGAGTTGGAGGAGTGTCAGCGCTAGTCTTCGTACCACACATACCCACACTAGCCAGGTTGGTGGTGTGTGGTACACCAGCCAATCGGGGGAAATGGATTGGCTACTCCCCCTGCCACCAGCCAATGGTCGGTGCTCTATGGGCCCCACCATTATGTAAGTGTTTCATCCATGCCGTCCATCTATTTTTTGAGATCATTTTATGGTATGAGACCAAAAATGAGGTATATCCCAATCTCCATTAAAAACTTTTTGGGGGGCATAAAAGTTTTGGATGAAACTGATCTTTGTTGTTTTCCATTCATTTGGGTCTGTATGACCTAATCAACAGATTGGATGTCAAATAAACAGTACAGTGGGCCTTATGAGTATTTTAATGGTGGATATCCATTCACTATTGTTTTCCTGTGGTGTGTTCCACTTGAGATTTATATCCCTCTCATTTTTTGGGATCAAATTCTAAAATGATATGTAAAAATGGATGAACAGAATGGATGAAACACATACATCACGGTGGGGCCCACAGACCACCGACCACAGCCACGGTGCTGCTGGCAGGGGAGTAGCCAATCTGTTTCCATCATCAGCTTCCACTTGTACGGGTAAAATGGGGACGCGGATTTACTTGGAAAGCCTTTCAAAGAAAGTTCCTGCGCTGAACTTAGGTGGGGCCATCCTGATGTTTATTTGAAATCCCCTCCATCCATCATATTTTTGAGCACATTTAAGGACTTGAAAGAAAAATTGAATAGGATCCAAGACTCGAATGAACCTCACTGAAGGAAAAGGTGGGTAGGAAAATTCCCACCGTTGAAACCTCCCTGAGTCTACAGTGATGTTTACATTCCATCTATGCAGTTCATAAGGTCATTCCTACAGTAGTGATCAAATGAGAACACAAATATTATACTAATTCAAAACTTCCGTGGCTCTACGGATATTTCAACTAACTGTGGACGTTCAATCCTCACCTTCTCAGGGAAGCGGATTGCGTAGTGAGTAACTCACTGAGCTTAGCGTACTGAGTAAACTCTGTGAGGAGTAAACTCTGTGAGGTCCACCATTATTTTTTGTATTTTATCCGCTATGTCCATTCATTTTATCAGATAATTTTAAGGCCTGAGCCAAAAAATGAGGCATATCCAATGTTCAAATGAACCACATCACAGTAAACAGTTGAATTAAACGTTTACCGTTGAAAATATCTTGGGGGCCACGAAAGTTTTGGATCAAGCTTATATTTATTTTTTCCCTTCATCCATGTCTGTATGATCTTATGAACAGGTTGGATTACAAATAAACATCACTGTGGGGCCTAGAAAGGTTTCAACGGTGGATATCATTATCCCCACTGTTTCCAGTGTTATGATCCACTTGATTGTTGGATATGCTTCAATTTTGGGCTCTACCCCTTAAATTAAAAGTAAAAACGGATGGACGGCATGGATAAACAACATACATTCAGAGTGGGCCCAACTGAGTTTACTCAGTACCATAGAGCGTACTGAGTAACTTGGTACGCAATCCGATTTCCCTTTTCAGCTCACTTGAGTATTGGATCCGTCTCATTTTTAGCCCATGTCTTAAAATTAGCTCACAAAATGATAATCGGGGCGGATTTCTCGCAAACATTACGGTGGCCCAACTTAGTTCCCAGCGCAGTCACTTACTGCCTATTGCTTTCGCAGGAAATCGGCGTCCCGAAAATGAATAGTGAAAAGATGAACCGCCAATTGCTAACGGAATCGGATTGCGTACTGAGTTACTCAGTACGCTCTTATCGTACTGAGTAAACTTTGTTGGGCCCATCGTGAATGCGTGTAGTTTATCCATGCCGTCCATCCGTTTTTCCCGATCATTTTAGAGGTTGAGACCAAAATTTAAATATATCAAAAGCTCAGGTGGACCATACCACAGGAAACAGTGGAACTATTGATTTCCACCATTGAAACATTCCTAAGGCCTACAGTGGTGTTTATTTGTCATCAAACCAGTTCATAAGATCATACACACATATATGAA
This sequence comes from Magnolia sinica, assembly GCF_029962835.1. Classification (NCBI taxonomy): domain Eukaryota; kingdom Viridiplantae; phylum Streptophyta; class Magnoliopsida; order Magnoliales; family Magnoliaceae; genus Magnolia; species Magnolia sinica. Next base: position 63,657,416 of record NC_080584.1, read on the forward strand.
AGGAAAAAACAAATATAAGCTTGATCTAAAACTTCACTGTAGGCCTACTGAGTGAAGTTTTATAACGGATGAACCCCTAAAATTATCTATTAAAATGGATGGACAGAACCGATGAAATTCATGAATGACAATAGGCCCCCACAGGGTTTACTCAGTACGCTAGGCGTACTGAGTTACTCAGTACGCAATCCGCTTCCATTGCTAACGCATTTACGGTGTACACGCGGTTAGTTGGCGGACAGTATCTTTGCAGAAGGGCATGATGAGATCTAGGTTAACCTAACAAGAAGCCTCCAGCGGGAGATTATCCAGCCTTCACATGGGATGGGGAGAGAGACACGGCCGCCTCACCAAGCATCTGAAGGAAACGGATTGGCTACTCCCCAGCCACAGGCCCATGGCTGATGGTTCCGTGCTCCGTTGCCCCCACCATGATGTATGTGTTTTATTCATTCCGATTCATTCATTTTTACAGGTAATTTTATGGCTTGATCCCAAAAAATGAGACAGATATAAATAACAGGTGGACCACACCACAGGAAAACAATAGCGATTGGATATCCACAATTAAAATCCTCCTAAGGCCCACTGTACTGTTTATTTGACATCAAATCTGTTGATTAGGTCATACAGACCCAGATGAAGGGAAAAAACAAAGATCAGCTTGATCCAAAACTTTTATTGCCCCCAAAAAGTTTTTAATAGTTGACGTTCATTCAACACTGTTTCCTGTAATGCGGTCCAGTTGAGTTTTGGATATACCTCATTTTTTGTCTCATACATTAAAATAATCTAGAAAATTAGATGGACGGAATGGATGAAACACATACATCATGGTGAGGCCCACAAAGCACCGACCATCAGCCATTGGCTGGTGGCAGGGGAAGTAGCCAATGGTGGGACATCCCGTCATTGGCGTTGACTCCAGTTGCGATATTACCCCCTGTATAAAGTTGGCGGATTAACTGTTACCGGACAACACGTTAGTAGGTGTTATCCTAACCATGTGGGCCCACTTGATGTATTTCATCTCATTTATTTGTTATATATTCACGCCATACGTTGTTTCATCTCATTGTAGGACGTATCCCAAACTTAAGAAGATGCGAATCTCAGGTGGGCCATATCACCAGAAACCGTGATGAATGACCATTAAAAACTTTTTAGGAGTAGCAAAAGATCTCAATTAAGTTAATCTTCCATATCGATCTTCTTAACATTATCAACAGGTTGGATTGCAGATAAGCATTAGGAAAACCTTAGGATGGACCTTTGGAATTTTTAATAGTAAGGAACTAAATCACCACTGTTTCCTGTTGTGTGGTCCACATGAGATTCATATATGCATAATTTTTTAGACCATCTACCCAACTGAGTTGGAGAAAAGGATGGACAGCGTGGATATGTAACGCATCATCAAGGTAGGCCCCATAGTAAGGGTAACACCTAATCTGCTGCCGTACATATATAAAACACTCTAGTCTCAGGTGGGAGATACAGTCCTTGAAGTTGACTCCTGATGTCGTGGGGGACTGACTAAAACACCCAAGTCTGCTGGGGCCCATTAGGTTGAATTTGTGAAATCCACTGCCTATCAGGTTCTATCCTCAATTAAACGCCAGGCCAAAATTATTAATTAGATCCACGGCTGGGATGGGTCATGCATACCACATGGATCAATGGGGATGCGATGCCAACCATAGGGTTGTGTGTAGGGCCACTTTGGTGTGTATTTTTCACCAAACCTATTAATCAGGTGTAACTTACCATGACGAAGAGGAGATACAAAAGTCATCAGGCCAGTACACCATGTAAACTTGGTGGTCTGAGAGTAGGTTTACATTGTTCCTATGGTTGTGGCCCATGATATGAGTTTTTAATCAGGCTTATTTTCCATATATACCTGGAATGGATTTCGTATATACAAAGTGGAGGTCCCCCAGTGCTTAGCTATTTATTGGTGGGTTCCATCATTAGCCACCAACCCTTCTGCTGGGTCCCATCATTCGTGACCCACTTTTCAAATTCATGCTAGCAACCTTTGAACAAATTGGTAGATAGATTGATAAACAGAATGAATTTGTCAAGGCATAAAATGGATGATGGACTGAATGAAGCCAGCCAGCCTCCAAGATTAGATGACCCGGCCCATCCTTATTATCTTTGTCATTTTTTCTGCAGAATATACCAACTTTTCCAGGCCCTCGAGTGGTAGGATTGGCTCATTTTTGGGGTAATCCTTCTTGCTTGCAGAAGGCACATGAATTCACCCATCTCCATTAGCTAGAGATGAGCCCACTCATACAATATTAAGGATAGATGAATCAGTGTACATGTCCCCGGCTCAAGGACACTGCAATTACGCTTTAGATGCAGAAAACATCATGGAAAAGAAGCACTTCAAATATCTCCCATGTGGGAATACTTCAGTACTTAAAATCATTGACCTATTTTCCTTCCAATATATGACAGAAAACCTACTCCATTTGATTTAAAAGAATGGATCATCTCCTGATCATCTACATGTGAACCATTGATTGAAAGTATAGCATCTTGTAATTTTAAATATTTTGGGTGAAGTCCCCCCGTCAAGTCATGGTTTGACTCACCAAACCATGGCCCATCTTTAAGAAATCATCTGCACCATGCATTGGACATGTGGTTTGGTCAAAAGGACCTTGCGATTCTTCCTGAACGACAAGGGCCGGCCGTCATCTTTGAAATTTAAGGAATTTAAGGAAAAAAAAAATTTCTTGGACTGACGTCATCTTTGAAATTTAAGGAAGTTAAGCAATTGGCTGCAGGCGACTCTCCAGACAGATTCTCCCTTGCATACCAGCACGTCCTCCGGCGCGACTTGGGTGTGACCCGGGACCAGCCATGTGGGTGAGGCCTTGATTGTAAGGGGACGCCTTGATTTATGCACAGTATTTCCACACCGCTCATCTGTTTTTCCAGCTTATTTTAGTCATGTTCCCCGTACAGAAACATATGGAAATTTCAGGTGGACCACGCCACAGGAAACATTGGTTTTTAAAATTTTAATACCTTTCGTGGGCTGCAAAGTTTTGAATGAAGCTGAAATTTGGTTTTTCTTTTCTTATAGGTTTGTGCCACTTATTAACAGGTTTGACCGTAAATAAACCTTACAGTCGATGGTAGGAAGTTTTCAATGGTTGGCATTCAATTGACTATTGTTTCCTGTGGTGTGGTCCATCCAAAATTTTTATTTACTTCATTTTCAGGGACCATGTCCTAAAATAAGCTGAAAAACAGATAGACAGTGTGGATATATAGTGTATACTTCAAGGTGGGCCCTATGGTCATAGTCACACGCACATCTAGAGCTATCAACGAGCGGGAGCCGGGGTTAGTGGTCATAGTCTAATCAAAATTTAGATTTTGCGGGTTCAACACATTGATAGCCTTACCGACGTGGTTCGGAGGTCGAAGCCAAGTCGCGGTCAACATTCGTACTCTGCTCTTTTGTAAATTGCACCAAAGCTGACATAAATAGGCATTAATTGGGTCAATTGCTGTGTCCGTGTGAAATCCTCTGCATCCATCATTTGCAAGATATTATAGTAACAGTTCATATCTGAAATCAGGCTCATCTAATTCAATTGGGCCACACAACAGGAAATAACACGATAGAACGTGTACTGTTAAAACTTTCTTGGGATCCATTAAATTCTTGTGCAAGCAGGTATTTGGTTTTTTCCTTCATTCATGTACTCACCTTATGAGTGAGTTGGATGTCACGTGAACATTACAAGCCATTGGATGATTTCAATAGTAGAAGTGTCTCTTCACTCGTTTGCCCATGGTTTGGTACACTTAAGTTCTGAAACCGGTATGATTTACGGATGGATGTACCGGCTAAAATGGACGGATTGAATGCCATGTGTTGCTGTAACACGGGAAGCGAATTGGATCCGACCTCCGGTCCTACGTTTAAGCGTACAACCAGATATGTGCGGGGCCCACCGTGATGTAATTGTTTATCCACGCCGTCCATACCTATTCTCAGACCATGTCAAGGTATGGCCCACAAATGAGGCAGATCCAAAGCGCTGGTGGACCATACGAAATATGACTCTTGCATTTAATGCAACTTTGGTTTAAGGCTCTGCACATTTAATGTAACCAAACTTACTATTTGGTGTGGTCCAGTAGAGGTTGGATCTGCTTATTTTTGGTCCCACACCTTAGCCTGATCTGAAAACAAGGGGATGGACGGCGTGGATAAATAGATA